>NC_064862.1:63760257-64360257 GCF_024139225.1 Suncus etruscus | reverse complement strand
CCTTAAGCAACTAATAGAACCCATAATCTGTACCTTCTCCTTTTGTGACCACTGGTCCAGAACATCCTTAGCAAAGTTAAAGTTCTTAGGCAATGACATCTCACAGCGATTTATGGCTTCAAAGTCAGCAAGAGTCAGAGGCACCCAAAGTTGGTGATCTTTGTGAAAATGCCGGCCAGAAGGCTTGGCAAACCATATGTATCTGAATCTTGTCTGGTAACGTAAGAAAATTTTCATGTTTCCGGAATGGTGTGGTTTATTGATATGGAAGCAGAAGTACCACAATCTGTGGAGAGAGATGAGAGGAGATTGTTGTTAGTGTCCCATGATGCTCTTTGGTGAAAATGTGTTTCTGAGGAGCTGAGGAACACGTGAGCATCTATTCCATCTTCTAGGGTTGTGACAGTTAGCCACTAATTAATCTCATTGGTATTTGATATGACACACAATGATAGAATTATCAAACACACCTTCCTCACAATCAAACACTAGACAAACAATATTTACTCTTTGGGCTGACATTCCAGGCTCTGTTTTGATATATTAGCTAACTCCTTACTTGACTAATCTCTTCCAATAAGCAGTCCTTTCAAGATTTTTTTTTTTAGGGCAACACCCAGTATCACTCAGGGGTTACTCCTGGCTTTGTGCACAGAAATAACTCATGGCAGTGCTTGGGGGACCATATGGGATGCCAGGGATCGAATCCAGGTCTTCCCATGCAAGGCAAATATCCTACTTGCTGTGCTTTTATTCCTGCCTAGCCTTTTAAGCTTTAGACGTATCTATTCCAACCACTAAAATTTTAATTTGTCTTTCTCCTTTTTTCTGGCTTTATTTTTCAATCATTACACATTTGAAACCTTGATTAAAGTCCTAGACTCTCTGGGAAGGTAAATTTTGGCTCTAAGACTTTGAGTAACTTTACCTAACCTGCCTCTACCTCAATTTTTTAAATCTGTAATAGTGAGGAAAAAATAATTGCCTATCTCTTAAAAAGTTTATATTTGATGATTTAATACATTACTACATATAAAATACCTAATATGAACAGGTAACTTCAAAATAGTTACCAATATGACTGTTGAGCCTCTGTTGATTAGTAAGTACTATAATGGCATGGAATCACGAGTTAGCCTTACAGAATCAACCAGGAGGCCTGGACTTAATTCCCAACTCTCTCAAAACTTTAGCTTTGTATATTTGATAAAAAAAATCATCTCTTTCTGGACTGCCTTTTTTGTTGTTGTTTTTGGTAATTAAAGAAGCATAGCAAGCATAAGTAATAAGGGGTTACTCCTGGCTATGTGCTCAGAAATCACTCCTGGCTTTGGGGACCATATGGGACACTGGGGGATTGAACCACAGTCAGTCATAGGTTAGCTAATGTAAGGCAAATGCCCTATTGCTTGAGCCATTGCTCCTGCCCCTCAACAAGCATTTCTTATTGTGAATTTCATAACATCTCTATATCACCCAGAAACAATTATCTACATTGTTCTATGTACATGTATATATATATATTTTTTGGGGGGGGTCACATCCGGCAGCACTCAGGGGTTACTCCTGGCTCTATGCTCAGAAATTGCCCCTGGCAGGCTCGAGATATGGGGATGCCAGAATTCGAACCAATGACCTTCTTCATGAAAGGCAAACACTTTACCTCCATGCTATCTCTCTGGCCCCATGCATATATATCTTGACCCTCCAATTTTACTTAGGAAGCATATTGGATCATTAGCACTTTATATGGCTCACTAGTTATCTTCAGCAATAAAGCCATTGCTTATTTGATGCTAGCTATACACCAAATAGTTTAGATCCCTTTAAAGCTCACAACAGCTTGTGAGGTTGTTGCAATTAATATTTTCACTTACAAATGGGGAAACCAAGGACCAATGTAAATTAAGTAACTTTCCCACTGCCCTTTATCTTTCATTCATTCTCTTTTGTGCTGCCTTCTTCAGTAAATGTTTTTGTTCATGGTGAACTCCTTCCATTTTTGCTTCAGTCCTTAGATGCTTCGTCTGGGATGGAAAAATCTGCAGGTGCAAAGGGTATTTGCACTTGTAGCATGGTGATAACAAATAAACATCAAAACAAAGGATGCAAGATTGTTCCATGTCCTCATTGTTGGTGTTAAATGCTTCCTACTTTTCAGTGACATTTGAAGAAATGGGACTGCAATTGACTGTTGCCCAGAAAGAGCTATTTTCTTTATTTTTTAAATTTTTTTCTTTATTTACATGATTACATACATAATTGTAGTTGGGTTTCAGTCATAAAAATAACACCCCCCTTTACCAGTGCAATCTTCCCACCACCAATGCATCCCATCTCCCTCCTTCCCCACGCCCTCCCTGCCTGTTTAATTAGAGAGATGACTACACTCATTTTCATGATAATGTTAATGAGAGAGAAGTAGGAAGAGCTATTTTCTGGTGGTGCCAATGGTTCTAAACTTTCATTATATTATTAAAAGGGATCAATTCTTACCTGGGACACTTTATCAAGTGCAGTGGAAGTCTCAAGAATGCAAAAGAGGGCCCGGAGAGATAGCACATCGGCGTTTGCCTTGCAAGCAGCCGATCTAGGACCAAAGGCGGTTAGTTCAAATCCCGGTGTCCCATATGGTCCCCCGTGCCTGCCAGGAGCTATTTCTGAGCAGACAGCCAGGAGTAACCCCTGAGCACCGCCGGGTGTGGCCCCAAAACCAAAAAAACAAAAAAAGAATGCAAAAGAAGGGGCCATATTTTGGTCATCAAGTATCTGCCTTTAGTATGAAGCCATGAATTTGATCAGTGGCACCAACCCACTTGCTAAGCATGTTTCTGGTGGCACAGTCATTTGAGATTCCCATTGCCACAATAAAGTGTACAATACAATCATGTGTGAGAGCACCACTATTCACAACACCCATTTTTCCTAAGCACAACCAAGCAACTGTAACTCTGGGTCATAGCAACAACAACCAAAGAGAGTAGAGGGGTAGAAAATAAAATAAAATTTAGTTTTATGAAAGAGAAAAAAAGTCCTCTATGGTAATGATTTAGCTTTCATGAAAGAGAGACTCTCTTTTTTTTAAACACACACACACACACACACACACACAATATCAAAACATTTTTTCTCCGATATACACAAGGCTACCTAACAGCTCCAAGTTTTATTCATTTGTTCAATAAAAGTGCAGGGGAAATTGATGTTGGGAAATGAACACTGGTGAAGGATAAGTGTTGGAACATTCTATGATCAAATCCAATTATCAACAACTCTGTATCTTACAGTGATTTAATTAAAATAAAAGGATAAGTCTTTTGGGGTCAGAGCAATAGTACAATGGAGGGTGCTTGCCTTACATACAGTTGGTCTCGGTTCAATCCCCAACAACCATATGACCCCCCAAGCCCACCAGGAGTAATTCCTGAGTACAGTGACAGGAGTGGCCAGAGTATCACTAGGAGTGCCACCCTTCATGAAACTATAGATCATCCCTCCCTTTATGAAGTGATGAATCCACTGAAAATCGAAAATATTATACATTTAAAATGAATTTAAAGCACTTAGCATATCAAATATTATAGTCCGTTTTAAACATGTAAATCAGCCTAAAATTGGGTTATCTGGAGCCAGAGAGATAGCATGAAGGAAGGGCGTTTACCTTGCATACAGAAGGACAGTGGTTCGAATCCCAGCATCCCATATGGTTTCCTGAGCCTGCCAGGAGTGATTTCTGTGTAGAGTCCAGAGTAACCCCTGAGCGCTGCTGAGTGTGACCCAACCCCCCCAAATTGGATTATCTAACACAAAGCTATTTTATAAAAATGTGTTAACAAGACTCATAATTTATTAATTACTATAAAGTATATATATACTATAAAGTAAAAAAGAAACATTTATGAAAATACAAAACATAAATGTGCATATATTTTAATAAAGGAAAATACCTGTTAATACCATACACTGAGTTTCAGTTGTTTACCTCCATGATGGCCAGACAGAGAGTTGTGGCTCAGTACTTCCCAGTATCACAATATCTCAATATATATGCTAGACTGGGAAAAGGTTAACTTTCAGTTTAAAGTGTGATTTCTACTAAATGCTAGTTTCTTTCAGACTATCATGCAGATAAAAACATTATAAAGCAAATCACTATAAACATGGTACTATCCATAATGATCATGCTTTCTTATCGGCTATTTGTAGGGTTAGAATTGATTTGGATTTAATAACTACTGTACATTCAGAACTAAAATTCAGAAATGTTTATGGCAGAAGACGTTATCGCTGTGGCACACACAAACAAACAAAAAGGCATTTGGGCTAGAGTCACCAACTTCTTTGTGACATCTTATTTCTGCATCGCTTCATTGTGCACCGGATTCAGTGCTGAACTGAGCGCCATCAGTATGAAGCATTGTAGCCTTTATCCTCATCATATTGAGGTTGGATCCCAGTTTAATGATGAGTTAGAAAGTCTCTAGTTTAAAGAAGATTTAGGACACCTGGTACATTCTTACTTTCAGGGAAAATAGATAGAAAATATAACAGATTGTTAATGCAGATATCCTCTTAATCTTCTCCAAATAAAAAAGTAATTTTCATTATTATTTTCCAGAAATGTCTCTATTCGATTGCTTAACTCCTCAGGTTAACATAACTACAAATGTAAAATAAAATGACAGCCCGTATCTGATGTGAATGTACAATCTCAGAATGTCTGTGCTATGTGCATAAATAGAAATAGGTTTTGGGTATACAGTAACAAAATATGTAGTAATAAAATATGATCAAGATATCACAGAATATAAGCTTTCTGTGTCTCTGGTATGATTATGAATTTTCTGCATAGGTTTGAAGGCCAGGAAACTCTGAAGAGTCACCATTTTGAATTGAACAAAGCCATTTCCTGACTTGGGATTCTTTGGAAGTTAAAATGAATCTAGAGTCAAATCTTGGTTTACTAAGCACAACAGGTTACTGATTATTGTAGCTCAAGATTTTTCCTTTGTAGTAATTTGTAAACATTTATATTACCTTTGATAAAACATCAAGATAATTATGAATGACAAAAGTTAAACTAGGCAATTCAGAAAGTCATAGTGATTTTCAGAGATTTTAAAAGAAAACTAAATACTTTCCCTGTAAAATATTGAAATTTTGCTTTCTGTGGCTGTAGGGTCTGGAGATCCTGGCTGGCCGAGGACATTGGTTTATTCGCCCCTGAAGATCCCCCCACACCCTCCAATAAAAATGCTTTGATCTGAAAAAATATATATTGAAAATTTATGAAAAAAAGTATTGAGCAACAACTGTATCAGCACTATGGTCATATTTTCTTGCAATATCTATTCATTTCTGTCGATATTCCTAGGAGGTAATTTTATTTTGTTTTGTTTCATTTTTTGCTTTTTCTGGATCAGCACAGCAGATGGGTGATTACTTCTGATTCTGTGCTCAGTAGTTACTTCTGATGGGCAGGTATTTTTTGTTTTGTTTTGTTTTTGTTTTGTTTTGGGGTCACACCTGGCAGTGCTCAGGGGTTACTCCTGGCTCTATGCACAGAAATCGCACCTGCAGCTCAGGGGACCATATGGAGTGCCGGGATTCGAACCATCGACCTTCTGCATGAGAGACAAAAGCCTTACCTCCATGCTGTCTCTCCGGGCCCCGGGGCAGGTATTTTATTGTACACATCGGTTGAATGAAACACGAGGAAATATTTTACTAAAAGCCTTTCATGTAGCACAAATTCCAGCCCACTTTTGTCTCAAAGCCAAAGCAAAGAAATGCTAACATTGACTTTGCTCCATTTCTAACAATCTTCAAAAAGTTGAATAATTCGTTTTCCTACCTAGAGTCAACTCTGTATTTTTTTTTGGGAGGGTCACCCCCGGCAGTGATCAGGAGTTACTTCTGGCTCTATGCTCAGAAATCACTCCTGGCAAGCTCAGGGGACCATATGGGATTCTGGGGTTCGAACCACCGTCCTTCTGCATGCAAGGCAAACGCTTTACCTCCATGCTATCTCTCCAGCCCCGTCAGCTCTGTATTTGTCCTTTTATAAAAACATAATGTGAGACATCTCTTTCTGCTCTATAGATTTAAATGTGCCTCACAGCTTTTCGCTTATTAGCATATGCATTTTTTCTTACCAGAAAATGGTATTGATCCAGGATGGCCTTCAGCTCCTTCACAAAGTCTCCGTATGTGCCAAAAATGTGGTTCCTTCCCTCACTTCTTTTGGTGGCATCTATGCCATCCTAGACTGAAGTCTCTGGTGCGCAGTTGGAAGGATCCTAATCCCCTGGGTGGAGAGTTGTCGTTTCTCTGGACAACCTGTGATTAAAGGAACAGCAACTTATACTACCTAGCTGGGAGGGGAAAGAGGAAATGCAGGACTAACCTTCTTTAGTGGTTCAGTGTCAAACAATAACTAAAGCCTCAGCACATTAGCGGATTAATCTCTTTCAGAGAGTTCATGGATATCAAGATCTCTATGCTTAAGTGACCTATTGTCAGAACCTCTGAGAAGCTTATCCAGTAGTCTAGGACATTGGCATGCTCAATTATTGTGGTATAGTTAATAAGGTTCTGACCTGGCAAACCTGCCAATGGAATCACATCTATACTCAATTCAATGGTTAGAAGAGAGCACTAGTAATAGGCTAGGCTCTGGCTTCTTAGCCATTGTACCAGCCTCTGCTCAGTGTGCCTGTCTTGATGCTATGTCACCTGAAAATCATCTTAAAAAGTCTCTGACTCATTTGGAAATAGATTTTACTTGCCTGTGTCTTTGTACATGTTAGTACATTTCTGTGCTTAAGTGTTGTATCTTGGGCAATGTGATGGTGATAGAATACAGAAATCACCTTAAGGTTTTATCTTTATTCTATGTAATATTCAGAAGACATGAAGAGAAGTCCTTAGTTAATAAATAAAAGGCAAGGTTAAATTCAGCAGGGATAAAATTAATAAGAGACTTCTAAAATTTATATCCTAATCAGTAGGGCCTGTGAATGTTTCTGCATATGAAAAAAGAAATTTTTCCAAATATGTTTAAATTAAGGAGCTTGAAATGGAGGGATGCTCTAGAGAAAAACATAGGCAGAACACTCCAAGACGTAGACCTCAAAGAAGTCTTCAATGATAGCACTCCAATAGCAAGGGCTATAGCATCAAATCTGAATAAATATATGGCAAAAGAAACATGGGCTAAAAGAAGGCAGCTAACTGAATGGGAGAAAATTTTTGCACTCAATGCATATATATATGTATATATATGATATATAGGAGTGAAATCTAGGATATAAAAAGTACTCACAAAAGTCCACAAAACCTTGGGCCTGGAGAGATAGCACACCAGAAGGGCATTTGCCTTGCACACAGCTGATCCAGGAAGGTCAGTGGTTCGAATCCCAGCATCCCATGTGGTCCCCCGTGCCTGCCAGGAGCAATTTCTGAGTGCAGAGCCAGGAGTAACCACTGAGCGCCACTGGGAGCGACCTAAAAAAAACAAACAAAATAAGTCCCAAAACCCCAAAACTATAAAAAATGGGGAGAGGTAATGAACAAGCACTTCTTTGAAAAAGACCAAAAGATGGCCAACAGGCACATGAAAAAAAATGTTCATCATCACTTATCATTAGGGAAGTCCAAATCAAGACAACAATGAGATATCATCTTACACCAGTGAGGTGGTACATACCAAAAATACTGGGAAAAATCTGTGTTGGTGAGAAAGGAACTCTCATCCACCTCGGGTGGGAATTCTACCTGGTCCAGCCCCTATGGAAAACAGTATGAAGGGTTCTCAGTAAACTCAAAATTAAGCTGACAAATGACCCAGGAATCCCTCTTTTGGGTATCTATTCCCAGGACAAAACAAAACATTTATCCAAAAAAATGTCTGCACACAGCTATTGATTGCAGCACTCAGCAAAATAGCTAAGACTTGAAACCAATCTAGTTGTCCAACAACAGATGAGTGGATTATGAAAATGTGGTACATGTGTACAATACGTAGCTGTATGGAACGATGCAATCATGCAATTTGATATGTGAATGGAACTGGAAGACATTATGTTAAATGAAGTAAACCATAAGAAGAAGGAGAAGGGGCCAGAGAAATAGCACAATGGTAATGCGTTTGCCTTGCATGCAGCCAAGTCTGGATGAACCCAGTTCAATTTCCGGCATCCCACATGGTCCCCCAAGTTTGCCAGGAGAGATTTCTGAGCAGAGCCAGGAGTAACCACTGAGTATCCCGGGTGTGTCCCTCAAACCAATCAATTAATAAATATGTAAACTGCTATAAATTAAAAAAAAGTAGGATAAATACAGAGTGATATTAGTTATATGTGGTATTTAGAATAACTGAAAAAAATGCAATGGTCTAAATAGGACTTGTCTCAAACACTGTTGCCCCAGAATAAAGCAAGTAGAAGGAAAGAAACTGAGTGGAGGAAGAGAAACACAAATATGAAAAGATGGAGGCCATGTGGTCTCAGGTCCATTGGTGGAGATTAAAAAAAATGACAGAACTAAATATCCAGGCCAAAGTCAAGAACAATGGAATCAAGACTAACAATCTAAACTATAAATGGGACTGTTATACTTGCAGATTGGGGGGCAAGGGTGGTGGTATGGGATACACTCTGGGAACATTCTGGAGAGAGATTGACACTGGTGGTGGGATTGGACCTGATTCATTTTATGTCTGAAACCCAACTATGAAGGACTTTGTACATCACAATGGTTTCAATAAAATAAAATTTAATACAAAGATTACTATTTTCTTTTGTTTTGTTTTTATTTTGGGACCACATCTGGTTGAGCCCAGAAGCTACTCTCAGCTCTGCTTGAGGCTTACTCCTGGCATTGCTCAGGGAAATATGTAATGCACGGGATTGGCTCTAAATTATCACTTATTTAGCTATAATTACAAGGAGTCATATCTTGTTCTCCCTGTACTTCCCACTCCCCATAGGAGCTCAGAAAAAAAATAGATGTAGGCTAAATTGGTTGAGAGAGTCTTTTTTTTTAATTTATTTAAACACCTTAATTACATACATGATTGTGTTTGGGTTTCAGTCATGTAAAGAACACCACCCATCACCAGTGCAACATTCCCATCACCAATGTCCCAAGTCTCCCTTCGCCCCACCCGACCCCCGCCTGTACTCTAGACAGGCTCTCCATTTTCCTCATACATTCTCATTATTAGGACAGTTCAAAATGTAGTTATTTCCCTAACTAAACTCATCACTCTTTGTGGTGAGCTTCCTGAGGTGAGCTGGAACTTCCAGCTCTTTTCTCTTTTGTGTCTGAAAATTATTATTACAAGGGTGTCTTTCATTTTTCTTAAAACCCATAGATGAGTGAGACCATTCTGCGTTTCTCTCTCTCTCTCTGACTTATTTCACTCAGCATAATAGATTCCGTGTACATCCATGTATAGAAAAATTTCATGACTTCATCTCTCCTGACAGCTGCATAATATTCCATTGTGTATATGTACCACAGTTTCTTTAGCCATTCGTCTGTTGAAGGGCATCTTGGTTGTTTCCAGAGTCTTGCTATGGTAAATAGTGCTGCAATGAATATAGGTGTAAGGAAGGGGTTTTTGTATTGTATTTTTGTGTTCCTAGGGTATATTCCTAGGAGTGGTATAGCTGGATCATATGGGAGCTCGATTTCCAGTTTTTGGAGGAATCTCCATATCGCTTTCCATAAAGGTTGAACTAGACGGCATTCCCACCAGCAGTGGATAAGAGTTCCTTTCTCTCCACATCCTCGCCAACACTGTTTATTCTCATTCTTTGTGATGTGTGCCATTCTCTGGGGTGTGAGGTGGTATCTCATCGTTGTTTTGATTTGCATCTCCCTGATGATTAGTGATGTGGAACATTTTTTCATGTGTCTTTTGGCCATGCGTATTTCTTCTTTGTCAAAGTGTTCATTTCTTCTCCCAATTTTTTGATGGGGTTAGATGTTTTTTTCTTGTAAAGTTCTGTCAGTGCCTTGTATATTTTGAAGATTAGCCCCTTATCTGATGGGTATTGGGTGAACAGTTTTTCCCACTCAGTGGGTGGCTCTTGTATCCTGGGCACTATTTCCTTTGAGGTGCAGAAGCTTCTCAGCTTAATATATTCCCATCTGTTAATCTCTGCTTTCACTTGCTTGGAGAGTGCAGTTTCCTCCTTGAAGATGCCTGTAATGTCCTGGAGTGTTTTGCCGATGTGCTGTTCTATATATCTTATGGTTTTGGGGCTGATATCGAGGTCTTTAATCCATTTGGATTTTACCTTCGTACATGATGTTAGCTGGGGGTTTAAGTTCAATTTTTTGCAAGTGGCTATCCAATTGTGCCAACACCACTTGTTGAAGAGGCTTTCCCTGCTCCATTTAGGATTTCCTGCTCCTTTATCAAAAATTAGGTGGTTGTATGTCTGGGGAACAGTTTCTGAGTATTCAAGCCTATTCCACTGATCTGAGGACCTATCCTTATTCGAATACCATGCTGTTTTGATAACTGTTGCTTTGTAGTACAGTTTAAAGTTGAGGAAAGTAATTCCTCTCATATTCTTTTTCCCAATGATTGCTTTCGCTATTCGAGGGTGTTTATTGTTCCAAATGAGTTTCAAAAGTGTCTGATCCACTTCTTTGAAGAATGTCATGGGTATCTTTAGAGGGATGGCATTGTCCTCTTGCGTGAAACTCATGTGAGTGGGGCAAAAAGAGGCTCCAGCGGAGCACGGCCGCGTAGCGAAGCGCTCTTTCTAAGGAAAGAACTCCATTGCAACAAGAAGGAAAAATCACACTAAGAACGGCGCTATATCACAGAAGCAAACATATCTCTCCGGACAGTCTTCTCTGTTGCATGCTCGGGCCTAAGATTTGACCCAGTGTGAGGCTTCATCCACGGAGGACTCCCCTCCCTTAGAGGCAAGTCAGCCCATCCAGAAAGGGAGGAGCCAGAGGAGTGTGCTGCCTGCATCATATAGACAATGAATACCACCGCAACACGTAGAAAAACCCACAATACAAGTGTGACAATGGGGAAACAACGCAGGCCAGCATCAGACATAGAGAATGAAGATGACAATTCTGAGGACCAGATAATGACCAACCAACTAATCAACCTCTCAGATAAGGACTTTAGACTAGCAATATGGAAGATGCTCAACAGACTCCAAGAAACCATGGATCGAGTTGAACAGAACACTAATAAGAACCAAGAAAATATGAAGACAGAAATCACAAAACTCCAAACTGAAATAACATGTCAACTAACAGGACTGAAAAAGTCAGTAAACGAAGTGAATGACAAAATGGATAAGCTCTGGAACAGGGTATCAGAAGCTGAGAATAGACTTGGTGCTGTGGAAGATGAGATACATAACAATTCCATACAGCAGGAGAGATTGGACAAAAAACTTAAAGCAAATGAGCAGACAATGGAAAAATTAGTCAAAGAATGGGAACAGATGAAAATAGAAGTCTATGATAAGATCAACAGAAACAACTTAAGAATCATTGGAGTCCCAGAGACCCAGGAAGAAAATTTCCAGGAAGAATCAACGGTCAAGAACATCATTAAAGAGAAACTTCCAGAGCTAAAGAATATATGTGATCAAATCCTGCATGCCCGAAGAGTACCAACCAAAAGAGACCCCAGAAAAACCACCCCAAGACACATCCTAGTCACAATGACAAATCCCACAGATAGAGACAGAATTCTGAAAACAGCAAGATCAAAAGGGGAAATCACGTTCAAGCAAGCTTCCCTGAGATTTACAGCAGACCTGTCACCAGAAACACTCAATGCCAGAAAGCAGTGGTGGGATATTGTGACAAGACTGAATGAAATGAATGCTTCACCCAGAATACTATACCCAGCAAAACTCAATATCCGGTTTGACGGAAGAATACATGGCTTCACAGACATAAAACAGCTCAGAAACTTCACAGACACAAAACCAGTCTTAAGAGAAAAACTGAAAGACCTAATCTAAGACAAGACTACCCAAAAGACACACCAAATTTTGAAATAAAGATGGCGTTAAATCCCAGGACAATTCTTTCTCTCAACGTCAATGGACTAAATGCACCAGTTAAGAGACACAGAGTGGCTAAATGGATCAAAAATCTCAATCCAACCTTCTGCTGCCTACAAGAAATGCACCTGAATAGTCAGAACAAACATAGACTCAAAATAAAAGGCTGGAGAAAAATTATCCAAGCAAACAACACCCATAAAAAAGCTGGAGTGGCCATACTAATATCAGATAATGCAAACTTTATACTCAGGAAGGTTGTAAGGGACAAAGATGGACATTTTATATTAATCAAGGGGTACGTAGAGCAGGAAGAATTCACTCTCCTAAACATATATGCACCGAATGAGGGGCCAGCAAAATATTTAATACAACTGTTGACAAATCTGAAAAATAATATCAACAACAACACAATAATTGTGGGGGACCTTAACACGGCTTTATCAACACTGGATAGGTCAACCAGACTGAAACCCAACAAGAATATACTAGACCTGAGGAGAGAAATGGAAGAAAGAGGCCTAGTGGATATATATAGGACACTCCATCCCCAGAAACCTGGATACACATTCTTCTCCAATGTACATGGGACATTCTCCAGGTTGAGAGAGTCTTATGGAGAAAAGTGAAACTTCAGTTGGGCTTTGGTGAATAGAGATACTCTGAGTGCATTTAGTAAAAAAAGCCATGTGTCTCAGGAAGGGACCAAATGTGGAAAAAAAGCAAAAGATACCAGTTAGGGGTGATAAATAGACAAGTCTCTAGAGCAAAGCTCTATGTTGGGAAATAGCAGGTGATAATGTTGAAAGACAGGTTTTGAAGGTCTTCTCAGGAAAGCACTTTACTCTGTAGCTAATAGGGTGATACAGATAGTTTTGAGTTTATCAATAGTAGTGGCAATAGCAATGCTTTATTTGTAGTTTATCTGACAACAAATAAACAACATGAAATGGAATGAATTTTATAGTAATAGCTAAGGAAAAACAGTATAAAAATTTTTTAGGTGCCAGATAGATACTACAGCAGGTAAGGTGCTTGCCTTGTATACAATTGTCCTGAGTTCATTTCTAGACCTGATATGGTCTCCCAACTCTGCTGAGCAGCCCTGAACACTGCTGTATTTGGCCCCCAAACCTAAAAAGTATTTTATTTGTTCTCTTGAATTGGACTAAACCGGATACAAGTTTGGAAATAGATGACAATGACAAGTTCAAATAGGGCTAAAGTTACTTTCCCTTAGTTTTACTACAGAGCAAAGAAATAGCAATGAAAGAACATACAGCGGTCAAGGACGTGTACAGGCACATTTCAGTATTGCAGCAGGAGTTGGGCATGTGATATGAAGATTTATATATATTTAAGTACTGCGTGAATACCTGGCAAACCAACACTATACCAAAAACCCACCAAACAAATGAAAAAGCCTGGCCTGTAGTATTTAAAACTTTCCATGGTTTATATACTCCTATCATAGTTGATTTCATGAATTATTTTTTCCCCTTTAAATTGCCATGCCTGAACACAAAACTGGAAAGTGATGTGTGCAATTTGGCTTTGGTGAGCAGGTAGGAGTTCACTCCAGCACACCTTTTTAACGATCTTCCTTCTTATCAAGAAAATTAAATCTTAACATATTAATGTGTTATGCCTACATTTTATGTCTTTCTTTGTGTTAAGTTGCCATAGCTTCCGGCCTACAGGCATGATGGCTGAATACCAGCAGGACTGCTGTGGTGTAAGCCTAGCCTCCTCTCTGAAAAAGGGGATCTGGTCCTGGCAGATACTGCTGAGAAAAGGCCAGTTGTGCCCTAGGTTAGTGCTTTGCAGGATAGCAATAATGAACTTATTATACATTAGTGAATAATGAGAAATAGCAATACTGAGTACATAAAAAACTATATGCTTTTGCCTCTTGCATTAAAACAAGAATTATTGGAACAAACCTTACTTACTCTAAGCTGATGAAATTATTTACAATAATATTTTTCTCAAGCTGGTAGATCCTACAATAATATCTTTCCAAGCTGTTAGAATCAATAATAACATTTGTTTAGTCAGTTAGTATTGTATAGGTTACAAATGTGTTTTGTCTTTAATTATATCTGCCTTCTTTTTACAATAGATCTTTGGCATAACAATAGACAATATATTTTGTTGATCAAAAGTTGACTAGCTAGAATTCTATCCAAGAGGAAAGAATAAGTATTTTTCTGATTTCTGTTTATGGTAAATGAAACTGATGACAAAGAATTTATAAAATACATACTTTTTTTAAAATGTGGAATGCTTCACGAATTTGCATGTCATCCTTGAGCAGGGGCCATGCTCATCTTCTCTGTATTATTCCAATTTTAGTATATGTGCTGCCAAAGCGAACACACATACAATGTTTTGATGGTTGTCTAATGATTGTGCTGATACATAATATTTAATTCTATGGCTAAACATGTCACACTTCATCTACCCAACTTCCTACTACCGGTAATTTTTTGCTTAAATATGAAGCAGAACTCCCAATAAATCAGACTCAGTTCCAACTACTCTTGAGTGTATTTGGTCTCTTAGTACCCACTCTTCGCTGACTCTTCAATCTCATCCTCCTTTCGAATAACCCTGAAGCCCCTCTTAATGTTGCCCAACTCAGCTGGCCTGCGACATTGAGCTCCTCTAAATTTTAATTTAATTGGCTTGATCTGACACAATATGATCCCAATCATGTGAAGCAATATGGAAGTGAATAAAAATACTCTGAAGTATTTGTATAGAGATAGTTTGATTAAGTGATTTTCATTTATTCCTTATAGTTTCTAGAATTAAGCATGTATATGTATAGATACTTCTATAATCAGATAATTTATTAAAGGTTTCATGTGAGCATAAAGAATATAGTTATATATTCAGATATGAAATTATAATTTTATTTCTCTGTGAAATACTTTCAATTTTAAATTCCATGTTGCTTACAAGCAGAACACTTGGATTCAGATTTCATATTGGCTTAAGTGTCAACCAGAAGACCAGTGAACAGAGGCCAGGATAGGTGTGGAGTTAAAAAGAACCTGGGACTATTATGTTAATCCCTTAAGTAAGGACAAGGCTACTCTAAGAATTGGTTTCTGGACAGACAAATATAAATATCTGCCTCATGTAATGATTATCATATACCAATCTCAGGTCCAGGAATTGGATATAGAACAGTGTTCAATATTTCTTCTAAGAATGTTGTGGTTTAAAACAATAAAAATTACTAATTTTTGGACAATATTTTTCTGAATTTAATTTCTCAAATATTTTCTTTCCTTAGTTTTTCCATTTAGAATATGGGCAGAACCACCAACCATAGATCCCTTAGGGTCCATTTGGTCTTCTCAGCATCTTTGAGCTCTCTGAATGACTCCTATAAATTGTAAGGGCTAAATTGTTTCTCCAAGTAGGGACAGTATATATTCAATGCTTTATTGGTCACACTAATGTCCTAGGGAGGTGCTTGTCAAAACAAGAAAGGCATGATAACAAGTCAACACTGTTAGATTGCTATTGGCCTTCTAATGGTTCTTTTGAAAGAATCAATATTTCTTCTATGTTGATAAACATCAGGGGCTTTGTTATGCAGGAGACCTTGGGGAGTATATGGACATGCAGCTTGGACCATTAGTTTGGTCTATGGGGAGCATACTCCATCCCTAATGAGAAAGGAACTCAGCAATTATAACCTAGTATAGATTTCAGAATGGGGGTGGGGAAGGGGGAGAGATTGTGAGTCATACAGAGTAGAAAATCTACACCTAACTTTTCAGGTAGGCAATTTAAATAAGCAACTGAGAATGCTGAATCACATCTGAGGCTCTTTTAGGAAAACCATTCCAATAACTAGGAATATAAAATTCCTGAAAGAGCTGTTTTATTTGGAAACTGTCCACATAGTAATCATAGCTATATTTTTATATGTATATAGTAACTATAATTTCATGGGATCCCCTGTGTTGTTATTTTATGTAATCTTCACATGAAATCCTTCACGTAATCCTTTATGCAATTCTATGAAGAAGGTACTGTTTGTACAATCACTTTACAAATGAGCAAGCCAGAGCTCATGTTAAGAAATAACATAGGGGGCCAGCGAGGTGGCACTAGAGGTAAGGTGTCTGCCTTGCAAGCGCTAGCCAAGGAAGCACCGTGGTTCGATCCCCCGGCGTCCCATATGGTCCCCCCAAGCCAGGGGCAACTTCTAAGCACTTAGCCAGGAGTAATCCCTGAGCATCAAACAGGTGTGGCCCGAAAAATCAAAAAAAAAAAAAAAAAGAAATAACATAGATGAGTTGAACAGTGGCACAGCGGAAGGACATATGCCTTGCATGCGGCTGACCTAGGACGGACCTTGGTTCAATCCCCTGGTGTCCCATATGGTCCCCCAAGTTAGGAGTGATTTCTGAGTACAGAGCCAGGAGTAACCCCTGAGTGTCATGGGGTGTGACCCCAAAAAACAAAAAGAAAGAAAGAAGAAAGAAAGAAAGAAAGAAGAAAGAAAAAAGAAAGAAAGAAAAAGAAAGAAAGAAAGAAAGAAAGAAAGAAAAGAAAGAAAGAAAGAAAGAAAGAAAGAAAGAAAGAAAGAAAGAAAGAAAGAAAGAAAGAAAGAATGAACCTAGAGGAACTAGAGTGATGGTAGTAGTCAGTATAGGGTGCTTGCCTTGCACTTGGTCTATCTAAGTTTGATACCCAGCAATTCTTTTTTTAAAAAAATTTTTTATAAAATCTCTATTTAAGCACTATAATTACAATCATGATTGTAGTTGGATTTCAGTCATAAACAGAACACTCCCCTTCACCAGTGCAACATTCCCACTACCGATGCCCCCAATCTCCCTCCTCCCCCTCCCCTGCCTGTATTCAGGACAGGCATTCTACTTCTCTCATTCATTAACATTTTCATGCTAGTTGTTAGTGTAGTTATTTCACTAACAGCATTCACCACTCTTTGTGGTGAGCTTCATATTGTGAACTGATTCTTCTGAGATTATTACAATAATGTCTTTACTTTAAAAAAAAACCCATAGATGAGTGATACTATTCTGTGTCTATCTCTCTCCCTCTGACTTATTTCATTTAGCGTAATAGATTCCATGTCCATCCATTTATAGGACAATTTCATGACTTCATCTCTCCTGATGGCTGAATAATATTCCATTGTGTATGTGTGCCACAGTTTCTTTAGCCATTCATCTGTTGAAGGGCATCTTGGTTGTTTCCCAAGTCTGGCTATTGTAAATAGCACTACAATGAATATAGATGTGAAGAAGGGATTTTTAAATTGTATTTTTGTGTTCTTAGGGCAGTGGTCGGCAACCTGCGGCTCGCGAGCCACATGTGGCTCTTTACACTTTTAATTTGGCTCTTCTGTGTGCCGGGCAGATGCTCCAGGAGTCAGGAGTCTGCTCCTAGCCTCTGTCAGTGCGCGCCCTGTGTGCAGCCCAGGCGGCTGGCTCCAATAGTGTAAGATGATACCCAGTATAAACCCTAAACAAAGGTTTTCCCCCAAGGTCATCCTTTCTTAAACCTCTTCCTTTGATATGTAAAAGTCTACTGAATATGTACTTCTCTCTCTCTCTCTCTCTTTCTCTCTCTCTCTTTCTCTCTCTCTCTTTCTCTCTCTCTTTCTCTCTCTCTGTCTCTCTCTCTGTCTCTCTCTCTGTCTCTCTCTGTCTCTGTCTCTCTCTCTCTCTCTCTCTCTCTCTCTCTCTCTCTCTCTCTCTCTCTCTCTCTCTCTCTTGACCTGAAGCCTCCTGGTATTGGGAATTGATTTTAAGAAAGATAGAGGTGTTCTAGCTTTTTGGGCTTGAAGCAGAGAGTACAAGGTAAAAGGCTATGGACTCCATGATCATCCTTTCCTGGCTAGCTTGGTTTATTATTTCTTTCCTGCTACCCTGCTTCTTCAGACCAGGATGGCAGTGCCTGGAGTGATCTTAAAACACATACTTTATTTTGCACAAGAGTGGGCATCTTCCATGAAGGGATTCTCAACCCAGAGTTTTCTTTTCCGTGGATTCTCATGTTCAGAGTACTCATGATTAAAGTTGTGAGCTAATTTCCTTAAATGCTTTTTTTTCATATTGATTATGACTTTCTGCATAATATAAGTGCCAATCAGAAATTTTTGCAAGAGTGGAAACATTTCAATATCTCCTTCTCAGACACAGCTATCCCAGAATCAGATTCTTTTTTAGACACATCCATCTTATGTCTCACTGTAAAAACTACTTGTGAAACTCCCCTGCAGAGAAATATTAAATTCATAGAGAAAATGAACTATGTCTGCTAAATACACAAACTTAGCTACCCATTCCTTGTCCAACTGGGGCTGTACAAAGTCAGAGTTCTGCTCTCACAGGAACTGCACTACTTCTTCCCTCTTGCCAACAAGGCGAGAAAGCACCCTTCCCCTGAACAGCCACTTCACTTCTACATGGAGAAGATGCTAGTAGTGGGCATCCATACTCTCACCCAGGGTGGTGAATAGCCTGGATTTTATCACAATTGTGAATTTCACAAATTATCTTTACTGTGTCATCTGTCACAGAGTTTAGCTCAGCAGGGAGTATTTTGAATTCAGTCTATCATACAATGAGTGGATACAATGTACAGGTGTGCAACTTCTGTTTTTTTGTGACTATACAAAAACACTGAGCCATGTACAGTGCATGATCTGTACATACATCAACACATCAGCTTATTATTCTGAGTGAAATGAGTCAGAAGGAGAGGTGTAGACACAAAATAATCATTTGTGGCATATAATAATAATAAATGGCAATATGGTAATAATATCTAGAGAAAATAGGGATGAGGGACAGGAGGACTGGTCCATGATAGGAATCTTGTCATAAAAAGTGGTGAGTTCAGTTGGAATAGAGAAAGGTACTTTATGACATTGATAGTTGGAACATATTACTCTGGACAAGAACTGGATACTGAAAATGGATAAGTGACATGCATGGTACCCTTTAATTAACAATATTGCAAACCACAGTGTCAGAAAGGAAATTTTGCAAACCTCAGTGTCATTAAGGAAAAGAGAGATAGAGAGAATAAAACAAAATGCCTGCCCCTGACATAGGCAGAGGAGGGTGAAGGGGAAGGAAACAAGGGACATTGGTGGTGGGGAAAGTGCACTGGTGAAGGTGGTGTACATTCTATGATTAATACTCAAGTATGAATAATTTTGTAACAAATATATTTAAATAAAAATTATTTTTAAAATGTTTCAGGCACTGTATCATAATTCCCTTATGATATATCATATGCCTTTAACAAAGTGCCATTTTTGTTTTTGTGTGTATTTTAGTTTGGTTTTTTGCAGCACACACTAAAGTGTCAATAGATTTTTTTCCTTTCTTTTTTTTTTTTTTTTTTTTTGGTTTTTGGGCCACACCCAGTAACACTCAGGGGTTACTCCTGGCTATGCACTCAGAAGTTGCTCCTGGCTTGGGGGACCATATGGGACACTGGGGGATTGAACCGCGGTCCGTCCAAGGCTAGCGCAGGCAAGGCAGGCACCTTACCTTTAGCGCCACCGCCCAGCCGATTATTTTTCTTTCAGTGAAATCCCTACTTATCTCTGGAACACTGTCCTTGCTTTTAAAAATTGTTAAAAGGTTTTTCTCTTTTACCTGTTTAATCTCCATATTGTAGAGTTTCAAATTTTCAGCCCATTTTGGTTATCAAGAGAAAACATTTTGAAACGATTTACTTCCTTATTATCAGAAATCAAAGCATTTTTCCTCGAGAAGTGTGTTCACTATTCAGAATTAACAAATAATCAGTGGATTCAAAAACTGTATTTTATGGTGGATGTTACTTCACATCTAAACCAGCTTAATCATAAACTACAGGGGAAAGGAAACACAATTTTTCCATGTTAGAAGAAGTTATTTTGTTTGAAAACAAATTATCTGTTTTTGCTCAAGATTTTGACAGAGAAACTTTGATTCATCTTTCAAGCCAAGAAAATAATGCTGATATTGACATTACCTATTTTAAATCAGCACTTTTAAATATGAGGGAAGCTTTTCTCAAGAGGTTTCAGGATTTCTGAAACAGCAAAGCAACGTTGGCCTTTGTTAAAAAACCTCTGGATGCCACTGTAATGGAATTAAATTTTTCTCCCTTTAATATCGACATTGGCAACTTTGAAATGCAATTGCTGGATTTAAAAAACAAAGAACTGTGGAGCTCGAAATTTGAATGTCTTTGTGCTAATTTAGAAAGATTGGAGAAACACGAATGTGAACTTAGTTCACAGCACAAGTGGTCTGCTTTGAAAGACCTGGAGAAGGAAGATATGTTGATTTTTAACACCTGGAATAATATTCCTGACTCATATAATCAACTAAAAAAGCTAGCATTTGCTGTTCTTTCCTTGTTCGGGTCTACATATTTATGCAAACAATCATTTTCAAGCATGAATCTTATCAAGAGTAAATTGAGAAATCGTCTCATTGAGGAGAACCTGGAATCGTGACTAAAATAATAAACAACAACATACAAACCTGACTTACTCAAACTATCCAAAGAAATGCAAGGCCAATGTTCATATTAGTGTTTGTGACTTTGTCAGTCATTGTCAGGGTGTAATTTTCTCTACATTGTAAGGTAAATTTTATGGAATTTAATGTTATCAATAAATAATATTCTAAAGTTTTTGTTTTATTAGTTGTGTTATTTGTATTCTCCCGACTTATGTGGATATGTGCATGCAGAATATTCTCAATAAAAACTTATTGAAACTAAAAACAGTGTACCATCCTATGTATTTTCGGTTTTAAAAATGTGGCTCTCAGGGCCGGAGAGATAGCATGGAGGTAAGGCGTTTACCTCTCATGCAGAAGGTCAGTGGTTCGAATCCTGGCATCCCATTTGGTCCCCTGAGCTTGCCAGGAATGATTTCTGAGAATAGATCCAGGAGTAACCCCTGAGCGCTGCCAAAACAAAGCAAAACAAAATAAAGCCAAAAACCAAAAAAAAAAAAATGTGGCTCTCAAAATAAATTTCAATCGTGGTCTTTGCGAGATTTGGCTCAGTTGACAAAAAAGGTTGCCGACCACTGTCCTAGGGTATATCCCTAGGAATGGTGATACCCAGCAATTCTTCTGGTCTCCCTGATCTCATAAGGAGTGATTCCTGAGCATAGATGCAAGAAGATTAAGTCCTGAGCACTGCATTGTATGGCTCCCCAAACAATGAACAAAATAAAAACAAAAACAAAGTAAGACAAAATAAGAAATTAATCACTTAAAGAAGTTAGACCATGGGAGATGAACAGAATCACCTCTCTTATGTTGGGTATAAAGAAACATAGGATGGGAATAAAAACTTTCTAAAGGCAATAGAAGAGAAGCTAACTTGTCATTTGAAGGAAGCTTGACATTGAAGTGGGGTAGTGAGATGGGTGAAACTGGGGCAGATATAGATCAGTGAGTGAATACTATGATAGTTGAAAGGGAAAGTGCTGGCTATGCAGGCTGGGGTGGGAGGGAGGGAAAACTAGGAATATTGGTAAAGGGAAGTGAAGACTGCTGAAGGGATGGATGCTTTGGAACACTGTACACTTGAAACTCAATCATAAGTAATTCTGTAACTGCAGTTTACAGTGATCCCCAAAAGAAATCACCTAGAGTCTTTTCTCCCCTTCCTCTTTTGTTATTAAAATTTCTAGGGGGTAAGGGCCCAGAGAGATAGCACAGCGGCGTTTGCCTTGCAAGCAGCTGATCCAGGACCAAAGGTGGTTGGTTCGAATCCCGGTGTCCCATATGGTCCCCCGTGCCTGCCAGGAGCTATTTCTGAGCAGACAGCCAGGAGTAACCCCTGAGCACTGCCGGGTGTGGCCCCCCAAAAAAATTTCTAGGGGATCACTCACACTTGGTTATGATGGTAATCAGGAGTCGTACCCTTCTAATTATGGTGCACAAGTTCACTCTGGCTGCAGTGCTCGACAGGTGAGTACATTTGGTTGGAGTATTTACACATTTAGTTGTGGCGCTTGCCAAGGGTCGCAAACTTCAATGGCGATCTTCATACACAGTAGTCACAGTGCTCTGGAGATCATTCACTCTGTTGTGTGCTGGGGATTGTAAATGGATAGTGCTTAGGGATCATGCTCAGCATAGAGCAGGTGGGTTTGGGACTGAACTCTCCATTCCATACTGCAAGGTAAGGATTTAACAATGGAGTGACATTTCCAGGCCCCTCAGATCTCATTGTAATTTTGGATTCTTTCCCTTTGTTATAAATTTGTGATATAATGCATTGGAGTTCCAACAACCTGAAATAGTGCTCACAATTTTTCTTCTATATTTTAAAAGTTGTATTACAGTTATATAATTACATATATTCATATACACAAAGAGTGTTTTAACTCAATGATGTTCGTTTAAAAAAATTGCTCAAATAGTTTCAAGTCATCATAAGAACCCTGCAGGATGGCATCTGTGTCCCTTCACATGTGCCTATTTTGCTTGATTTCTGGCAAAGTTAGATATCTCTGGTTCATCTTTGGACATCTACTGTTTGATATTTTTTAAATTAGCCATTCCTTCAATGTGTGATGGTTTCCTTTTAGTGACAAATAGTTCTTGATAACCAGTTAATCAACCATCATTTGCTATTGTGCTTCTCATGTTTAAGAATAGTGCCCGTGGCATGTAAAAATTAGTGCTTTATAAAAAAAGTAGTGCTTTATGTCAGATCATAAAGGACCCCCTGCTTTCATATTTATATTTGATTGAATACTATGCTTATTCACTCTTCAAATTTTACTAATTGACTCAATTTAAATCAGACTCTATAAATTCCTAGAGATATAGAACTACACACACTCAATCATAAGAATAAAGTAATGGTGGGGTGCCAATATTTTTATACCTTTTGATATTGAGTGACTATTATTCAGTAGCTGATTATGAATTTTAGTAAGCATAAACTCATAGTCAAATATGTTCTTACTTTAAGCTCTCCTTCCAGAAACTACTAATCTGAGTGGATAAACATCCTAGGGAAAGTATAATCTTAGAAATTATTCATATCTTCAGTGGTTCTCAAAGGGTTGAAGGGAATCTTAGATGCCAGATGAAGCCATCAAAACATCAATTTCAATTCTAGGCTAGTGGGCAGGACCCAGGTGCAGCTAGGAGAAGAAAGGACTGTTGTTTTCTATTAAAGGAAATAAAAAAATACCAGTGTTTAAGAGTTTAATCCAAATTAATGACCTGTATTTCAGGGCTCCAGATGGTATAGGTTAGATTACCACACATACTGCTTTAGACTTTACTCTAAATATTGACATATTCTTGCCTTATAAGAATTGAGGTTGCTGATTTTCCACAGTTCTCATTTATCCAGCTGAATGCTCCAATAATGAGAAATGGAATTTATACAATATCGTGGAATAATTAAATGTTTTTGGAACCATGTCATTATCATATCTTCTTCCACTGGAGTATAAACTTTAGAAAAACTTTGCTCTGATCATTATTCTATTTTTTCAGACAGTCTTTTCAGAGCTTTGGACAAAACCTGAAACATATTAGCTTTCCCAGCAGGTGTTGAATGAATTAATGTACTTTTTTCCCATCCAGGATTAATGCATAGAATCTCTTCCTTTGAGACCTTACTTTGGCTCTTGCTGAGCTCACATATGCATTTTCCTCATAAGTAGTATTTGTGATATAAATGTAACAGTCTCAATTAAAAATTTTTTGACAATTAAGCAAAAATACCTTTACTAGAAAATATGGGAGATGTTGGGGAGAGAGAACAGAAAATTTTACATGGTAACAGACAGCAATTAGACACCTCAAATTGGGACAAAAATGGGCCGGAGAGATAGCCCAGCTTTGGGCATTTGCGTTACATGCGGCTGATCCAGGACCATCTATGGTCCCCAGGCCAGGAATAATTTCTGAGCGCATAGCCAGGAGTAACCCCTGAGTGTCACTGGGTGTGGCCCCAGTGACAACAAACAAACAAACCAAACCAAAACAAAACAAATTGGAACAAAAATGACCTCCAAAATGAAGCAAAGACCAAAAATAAAGAAAAAATGTTGTACACACAGAATATAAGGTGTGGTTCAAATAATAATTTAAATTATACTTATTAGTCACAAAATAAAACACATACAGAAGTACACTTTGGGACATGTATTTTGCATTGAGCTGATAATTTTTCAGCCCTTGTAAAACATGACGAGGAGAACCCAATTTTTTCAGGATAAATAATATGTTATGCTGTGTGAAAAAAGTCTTTTAAATTGCAGTGATGTATAAAACAACAAAGATTTGCTTATTACTTCACTCTTACCCTCCTTGTCCATTGGAGTTTTCTGGAAGTGGTGATGAAACAGCTTCCTCAGTGGGGAAATGTTCTTTTCATTTTATTTTTTTTATAATTTTACTTATAATAGTGTTAATCGTCTGCCTACACAGCTCCCTGCAGTGGGAGAATGTTGAAAGATCACTTCTTAACATGCTCCTTCAGCTTACAAGTTTCAGCTTTCATTAATTTTCTGCATTCATATAACATTTTTTATATGTATTCTCTTCAGACGAAGTCTAAATAGTAGATTATGAACCTTAGATATTATTTGACAGGTTACAAATAGGTATATAAAAGGGAGAAATTAGATGCTCTAGCTTTAAAATGATAGCTATTATAATTAGCAATGATAATCAAAACTATTGCTCCCACTCATTAGCCAGAGCTTTTCATTTATCCAAAGAGCCTAATGACTTCCACAATGGTCGCCCTACTAAAATAGTTTAATTATATCTGTAAAAATTTTATAACAGAACTCAATAAAATGTCAAGAAAATCAGATAGACTATTTTATAACTGGAGCAAATTAGATCGCATAGACAAATCATAAAATTTGGAATCAACTCTCATTACTTAGTAGTTGTATGTATTATAAGACATTTACTCTTTTCATGATGGGAGAATAATCAATTCTATAAAGTTGGTCTACTTCACAGGTAGAATGAAATAGTCCTGAAAATAAAATGAGATTCTGTAGAACAAGACTGATCACACAACTGAATTACTGTTTCAGTATGTGGTAGTTGGAAAGCCTTGCTTAATATTTCAGATATTGGTTTCTCTTGGGCTATATTTTCTTGGTAAGGAAATGCTTTTGTGTTCTCAGGATATCTGGCAATGAAGAATTCTCAGATTTCTCAGTGGGGAAATGCTCTTTTTATTTTATTTTGCTATAATTTTACTTATAATAGTGTTAATCGTCTGCCCACACAGCTCCCTGCAGTGGGAGAATGTTGAGAGATCACTTCTTAACATGATCCTTCAGCTTACAAGTTTCAGCTTTCATTAATTTTCTTTTATATGAATTCTCTTCAGACATCCTGGAAGTCTCAATAGTAGATTGTGAACCTTAGATACCCTTGAGGAAACTTGACCCGCTTTGTGATACAGGAAACTGAGGCTAATAAGATTTTACTTGGGACCAGCACTGGCTCCAAAGAAGGCTGGACCCCTGTGTGAGAAGAAAAATTGAACAAACAAAAATCTGTGTATGGAAAGGACTTTTAAAAAATTGCCAAAAGTTCAGAGCTTTTCCTCTATAAAAATATTATGGCTAATTCTTTTGTGTATAGAAAACCCCAGGCCAAGACAATCTGAAAAAAAAAATCTTCATATATAACTCTATTTCGAATGCCATTCAGGGCTTTCTCCCCTCTGGAGTAGCCTGCCTTCTTGCATTCTCTCCTCTCTTTCCTTCAAAACTATCTCTGCATAAAACTGTTTTTTCTTCACTATTTGTCTTCTCTTAAAATTCTTTCATGACAGGGAAAGTGACGGACCTGTAAAGAAACTGGGTAGAAGTTAGAACTTTTTTTTTTTCTTTTCCTACAGAGGAACTTATTGCTTTAGCCTTAGTCAGCATTCATGACACCTGGAGAAATCATAGAAATCATAGATTAGTTTCCATGACATTTAGATAAAGTGAGACTCAAAATCTGAGGACATTCCAGGGATGCAATTGACCATGCAGTAGGTGCTTGTGGCCAACTTCCTCAGATGAGCCATTCAGGCAATTCCCACGGTGAATGAGTGGAGGGGAGGGTAAAAGAGGTAGGGAGGAAAGTGGACGCCCCCGCCCCTTTCCAGGCTAATACTTCTCATCTCCTCACTTTATTTACGTCATCTGCAACAATGAAAAGGAAGTATGTAGTTTAAACTTGAATTTTGCACCAGAAATTTATATGGAAAACTTCGCAAACCTCACTGACCCTTAGTATCCTCAATGATAAAAGGGTTCAGAGAACATTTATCTTTAAAAATGTTGTGAAAATAAAATTAATAAAAAGGAAAAAAACACAGGAAAAATAGTCTTATATTTCATGGGAATTTCATAAATATTGTTAAAAAGAACTTGCCATTCAAAATACTGTGATTCATTTTATGACCCTTATACTCTAGTTAGAAAGAAGAAAGGGGAAGGAACTTTTCCCTCAGACTTCCTACCTCCTTCCTTTCATTTTCAGGAATACAAAGACATTTCAGAGAACTGATGGCTTCTTACTTGACCTTTCAATTTTTTTTTT
Organism: Suncus etruscus; assembly: GCF_024139225.1. Taxonomy (NCBI): domain Eukaryota; kingdom Metazoa; phylum Chordata; class Mammalia; order Eulipotyphla; family Soricidae; genus Suncus; species Suncus etruscus. The sequence goes on along the minus strand of NC_064862.1, from coordinate 64,333,589 downwards.
TAGTTCCTTTCAAGTGTCTCACCAAATTCTCTTGTTTCATAGCACATAATTGCTGCTATGGCTTAGAAATGATTGCTTTTTTTTTGTTTTATCAAGAGACCATCTTAATAGTTGAAATTCTAATGGACTAACATTAATGCTTTACTTTTTGAGGGGTAAGGGTGGTCTCCCAAGTGGTGCTTAGAGACCTGGGGAGCTACTCCTGATGCTTCTATGCCAACTAATAGGGTAATTCAAGGGGAGGACAGAGAGATTGCACAGTGGGTAAGGCATTGCTTTGCGATCCAATCCCCAGCATACCATATGATCCCCTGAGCCTTCCAAGTGTGATTCCTGAATGCAGCTGGGTATGGCCCCTAATTCCACCTCAAAATGTGAGGGCCCTGAGAGGACCTATTTCTCTGGTCACCAAGGGAGTGCTAGTTTTATATATCAACCTAGGGGTTAGATTGCCAGAGTTGCATCTTTCAGTGTTTCTACAAGCATTCCTGAGAGTCACTCTTAATCAACTGTACATACCTTGTGTCTTCTTATTGCACTTAGACTTGATTTTCCCATATTGAACTTGGGTCTAACATATTTGCAGCATGAGTTAGAAAGCACATAAGAACCTTTATCAGCATCTATTTTCCCAGAGTCTTGTAAGCAACCCCTCTCATTTATTTGTTTCTGCTCCACTACCTATATTGTCCTAAATACCTGAAATTATTAAAGAGAACATTTATTTACATCTCTCTCTCTCTCTCTCTCTCTCTCTCTCTCTCTCTCTCTCTCTCTCTCTCTCTCTCTCTCTCTCTCTCTCTTGGTTTTTGGGCCACACCCAGTAACGCTCAGGGGTTACTCCTGGCTATGCGTTCAGAAGTCGCTCCTGGCTTGGGGTACCACATGAGACGCTGGGGGATTGAACCGCGGTCCGTCCTAGGCTAGCGCTGGCAAGGCAGACACCTTACCTCTAGCGCCACCACGCCAGCCCCTACATTCTCTCTTATATTTTACTTCTGAGGGAGAAAATTTTGTTAAAGGTCAGACTAAAGAGTGTCAAGTTTTCAGTTTTTTCCCATTAGAAGATCTCTATCCTGCCTTGAAAACATTACTTAAAATCCCTTAACCTCAATTTCTTTATCCATAAATGATAGTAAGTACTATATGAGAGTTGTTTAACTTTAATACCTTTGAACAAACTTTACCTGGATCAAAACAAACTTGGAAATACAGTAACAAATCAAAACTTCAATCCTCATTTTTTCTGATGATACAGTGAAAATTTTAGTTAAGACCATTTAACCAGGGTGTAAATTTTTGGGGATTGGATAAAGTGGGCTGTAAGTTGTAATTGTGAAGTGATTATTATAAAACTTTTATGTCTACTAATATTGAGGTAACACAGATGAATGTTACCAGAAAATTTCCTCCTTTTCCAGGGTCATTCCCTTCCCTTCACCATTGTTGTAATGTTCTTTTTTTCCTGTTCTACCTATTCCCCAAAGTGGCAAGCTTCCTACTGAAAATTGTTTCTCATGTTCTTTGAATAAACTTGATGTGACAACAATCACATCATTTTTTTTTCTTTTTCTTTTTGTTTTAGGGCCACACCCATTGATGCTCAGGGATTACTCCTGGCTATGTGCTCAGAAATTGCTCCTGGCTTGGAAGACTATATGGAACGCCCAGGGATCGAACTGTGGTCCGTCCTAGTCTTGCACTTGCAAGGCAGATGCCTTCTAGCTTGCGCCACAGTTCCGGCACAATCACATCATTTTATTGTACTTCAAAATCTTTATTTGTTAATGCAGCTGACTAAACTATATAGGAAAAGAACTTTTTATTACTTTTCTATATTCAAGAGAAATTTTTATTATAATTTATTAATTTTCTATGATAATTTTGTGATATTTATTTCCATGTAGTATTCTCATTATTACAGGTGATTGAGGCTCTAAAATATATTTCCCAAAGCAACTCTGATATAAAAATAAATATCATGCCAATTAGATCCACATCTGTTTTCTGATGTTAAATTCTGATATCCTCCACGGTATATTCTATTGTACTAAATAAATGTTTGAAAGTATAATTACATTGTTTTATGTTTCAAGAAGTTGTTCATAGCTTCAGAGAGATAGCATGGTGGATTTGGGCACTTGCCTTTCATAAGGCTGATCTGAGCTTGACTGCTAGCTGGTTCTCAGATCCCATTAAAAGTGATCCCTGAGTACAGAACCAGAAATAAATCCTGGCTCACCTGAAGAGTTCATCTTCATTCCTCTACAGGTTGTGAAATCAAAGAAAAAAGACATTTACTTCCACACATCAATTATTATTAAAAGATATTGACTTATATGAGACTTTGGAGCAGATAAAAATCATATTCCCAGAATTAAAATAGTCTCAGAAAAAATAGGTACCATATTATTATTAAGAGACGTGCATATAAGGACATAGTACTTTTTAATATATGTTATATATATATATATATTAGTGACTGAACTCCAATATACATAAGTCAGTTATTAATAGGACTAAATAGAAATATCTATAACACAATAATAGTAGATTGTTTATTTTAAAACTCTGCTCACAGCTATGAATCATAAAATAAATTAACAATAATCTTGAAAGACGAACTAGATTAGATAAGATATATACTAGATATTTATAGAAAATTTCACCCTTAAAAACAGAATTTGCATTCTTCTCAAGTGCACATGAAATGGTCTCATGGACATGCTAGAATATAAGAAAATTGTCAATACACCTAGAAAGACTAAAATTGTACTTATTACTTTTTCCAAATATAAGACTATAAAATTGTAAATCAGTAATAAAAAATAAAATTAGAAAAACTTAACTGTATAGAAGCAACTAAGCAGTGTTTATCAATAAATCTTTGATTGACAAGGCAATCAAGGCAGAAATTTAAAAAAATACAGTACTTGAGGAAAATTAGTAGTATAGATCTATATCAAAAAAACTAGAAAAAATGGAAAACTTAATCTTGTACTGAAAAGTCACTTTAAAAAAGAAAAAGAAACTGGAACTAGAGTGATAGTACAGTGGGTAGGGTGTTTGCATTGCATGCAGATAACTTGGATTCAATTCCTGGCATCCCATATAGTTCCCTTGCAGATCTATCTGCCTCAGCTCCCAGTACCAGGGCAGAATGTAGATAGTCCTGGTGTTTCTGTTGACAATGATGGTGACTGTGGGATGACCAGCAAAAAGAAACACCCTCTTACCCAGACTGTGGATGGTGGTTTGTGGGTCAAACTATCACCCTAGGGATCCCTCCCCTAAAATTTGAGTTATGCAATTTGTTTGGGAGTTTATCTCCTGCTACTGAAGAGTGTTATAAAAGAAGTGGGTACCAACCCATGGGTTTGGGTGCCAGGATAGGGAAGTTGCTCAAAGAGCATTATCATTTTATGCTTGTCCAGAATAGAGTCCCTGGAAATGTGGGAGAGAGATGAACTTTCTCTGCAGGGTATAGGAATGTGACAGGGAGGCCATCTGGCAGCACATACTAAAATTACAGAGGGAGTCAGATCCTGAGGCTAAGGCTGGAGATCTCAGGTAGGGTTTGGAGAGTGCTGTTAACCAGAGCTGTTTGGCCCAAATATCAGTAGAGCCTTTAAGAGAATGTGTCCAGGCTAACTTCCGAATATGGAAGAATCAGTTAAAGCAAATAAGAAGGATGGCACCAGCCATTAAACACTACTTTAAGGCACCAGTGTAAGCCCTACCATCAAGCATCGGAGTAGAAGAGAGCATAATAAGTGGACCTGCAGAACAGGAGGTGTTTTGACATAGGTTATTAAAAACAAGGTGGACCATTTATGGCTTAAAAGAAACAGATTAGGGTCATTGGGGGATGCTGTAGCAAGTGAAGATCAGTATGCAGCAGGAGAGGAAAGATTCTTCCTCCCAGTATGTAGAGTGTTTAACTCAATAATCCTGGATAACTGCCCTGGCTAGGCCACTATTTATTTGTGTGTATGTATGTGTGTGTGTGTGTGTGTGTGTGTGTGTGTGTGTGTGTGTGTGTGTGTGGTGCTCTCAATAGGTTCTTGCATTATTAATTTCCTCACCCACTTTATTCAGGCATGTATAATAGATGCAGTTAAGATGCCTGTGCTAAAGTCCCAGTATGCGTCTATAAGCAGAATAGTGACAAGGAACCTCAAGAAGAGTAAAGTCGGCTATCTCTGCCCCTCCCCCGGTCGCGTCCCTGAGATTTCTAGGTCTGGCAGACGGAAGGGAACTTCTGCTGTCTCCACCCCTCCCATCATGTCCTTGAGGTTTCTGGGTTTGGCAGGCGGAAAGGAACTTCTGCCGCTGGGACAGGCTAGGAACCACATACCAGAGGGGTTTTCGGCAGAGGCCTGGAGGGGGCGGAGCTCTGCTGGCTTCATGGTTGGGGAGGCCAAGGGAGCCAGGCTTAACAGCGCCCTCCATTGCGGCCAGGAATGGTACTGCACTGGCTGGCAGCGAGAGTGGGAGCAACTAACCAGGTTCCACTAGAGGGCACGCTAGAGGCCAAACCTCAGCCATCCCACCCAACAATCTCACCCAGAGCTGAAATCCAGAGAAGGAACCCAGCCCCACACCACAGGAAGAAAAAGCAGGCTAAAATAGGAAGGCACTGCTCTTCAAGCCACATCAATAAATGCAAAAACAAAACAAAACAAAACAAAACAAAAAACATGGGTAGACGGAGGACCCTAACAGCTGGAGATACAGAGAGAAGCCCTAGTAAGTTCCCAGTCCACCAAAATGCACAGATCCAAGAGATGAAGATTTAAAAGCAGCCACGAGAAAGGAAATGCAAACCATGGTAAAGAAAATGAGAGAATCGCTAGCCACCAAGTACAAGAAATTCATGGAGGAACAAATTAGCCAAATTAAAGAAGATCTGATACAGAATATGAGAGACTGTATACAAAAGGAATTAACAGATACAGTAAAAGCCAGATGAGCAGGATCACAGAGCTGGAGAAGCACATAGTAGTACTCGAAGGAAAACTGCAAACCAAAAATGACCAGGAAAGGAATAAAATGAGCTCCTGGATGGCTTTCAGATTATGACAAACAGATTAAACACAATGATATCCAAATATTTGTTATTATGTTATTATGTCCATGTTTCACAATGGACAGGTTTAGTAAGGAAACCTGCCTGGGACTTCCTGAAGCCAAAACCTATTGTGCTGCTATTCCCCATGCTGGCAGAAGCTCCCGGCACCCAGGAAGGAAAGAGATCCTTCAAGTGCTGGAAGTCTAGAAGGTCAAGGCCCCCACTCAAACCCTCCCTATGGAGCCAGGAGGGAAATGGGGAAAGCCTAGGGTAACCTATGAGCTCCTCCAAGGGACAGGGACCCATCTTGCTGGCTTGCCCAGGCATGTGGCCCAGAAGCCCTGAGTTCTGGAGGAAGGAGGTAGAGGGGTGCTGGGATGACCCATGTCCGGCACCCCTTCCTTGGCTGGTTAAGAAGGCCTTTGGCATGGCGGAGGGCTCCCGGACCCCATGCTGGCAGAAACTTCTGACTCCCAAAAAAGAAAGAGATCCTTTGAGTGCTGGAAGGCTAGAAGGTCAAGGCCCCCACTCAAACCCTCCCTCCAGCCGGGAGGGAAATGGGGAAAGCCTAGGGTAAGAAGGCCTTTGGCATGGCGGAGGGGCTATTTTGTTCTAAAGAAAGAAGAAACTGCTTCAGAAATCTGTTGATGTAACTGTCAAGTTTAACTTTGTTGTTTTTTTTTTTTTCTGAATGAATAATTATTATTTAAAAAAATGACCAGGAAACCAAAAAGGAAGTAAGAGGCAAGGCACTGGAAGGAAAAGTCCAGTACTTAATGAACAAAGACAAAAGAAATAATCTAAGAATTGTAGGTATACCAGAAGGGGAGGGAACAGTGAAAGGGGAAGAACAAGTAGTTAAGGGAATAATAGCAGAAAACGTTCCCACCCTTTGGAAAGAGGACTCCATGCAAATACAGACCCTAATAAACCAACACCAAGACATATAGTAACCCAAATGGCAAAACAAAAAGAGAAAGATGAACTCCTTAAAGCAATAAGGGAAAAAATGAACCTTAAGTACAAAGGAAGGGACATAAGAATCAAACCAGATCTCCCATTTGAAACAATTCAAGCAAAAAGACAGTGGAATGAAATATTTAAACGACTGAATGAAAGAAATTTCCAGCATAGGGTAAATACCCATAAAAACTGTCATTAATATGGGATGGTAACCTAAAAACATTCTCAAACAAAAACAAATTTGCAGTATTTGTGCAAACAAAACGGATCCTTAATGACCTACTCAGAGACGAACTACACAATCTAAATCCCCGATTGTAACAACAACCGCCCTACACAACACAACTGCCTACACAACACAACTGCACAACAGCCTTCTCTGTCAATAATCACCCTAAATATTAACAGACTAAACTCTCCCATTAAAAGACACATAGTAGAGAACTGGATTAGAAAACATATACTGGACTTCTACTGCCTGCAAGAAACACACCTACAAGTACAGGACAGGCATGGGCTTAGAATAAAAGGATGGAAATCAATTTTTCAAGCCAGTGGAAAACAAAAATGAACAGGGACAGCCATTCTTATATCAGACCAAATTCCATTCAACCTCGAGAAAGTGATCAGAGACAAAGAGGGTCACTACATACTAATCAGGGGAACACTAGATCAAGAGGTACTAACCCTGATAAATATTTAAGCACCTAATGTAGAGTCAGCAAATATCTGAGGTGGTTGCTCACTAACCTGGAGAAACATATGAAGGAAAATGTGATAATAGTAGATCTCGAGCAGGATTTTCAGCCGGCACGGGCTGGCTCCTGGCAGACCTCCGTATGTGCCGGGGGCCACTTGGCTTGGCCTAGGGTAGGGGGGCCCGGACCTGGGTCACCCGACCCCTCTCTCCCCCTTTCCTCCGGATCTCCAGGTGGGTTTCTGGGAGGACCTGATGGGGCACCCTGGGTTTTCCCCACTCCCAGGCCAGCTGCGGAGATTGGCCTAGGGTGGGGCTTGAGCTCCCGAGATTGGCTTGGGGGGTGGTGTTTGATCTGTGGGGTGGCAGATAGCTGGTCAGTTATACTCAGGCTGTCACTGGCAATTTCATACTAGTCTACAGGATGCAAACCTATACTCCTCCCAACATATACTCCTCCCAACCATCAGTACCCCAGATTTACCCTTCTTAACTTCAATAATACACAGTTCTAATCTCAGACCAAAGACATACAGTGGATCTAACAATCCCAAAACTATTTAGAAGGACATAAATTGAACACATATATCTTTTGAATATTTTATGTATATTTTCTTTAATAGTTGTAACTCTCTATGTATTCTTTTACCATGATGTTTGTATCCACTTTTTATCCTGTCTTTTTTTTGTAAGCTGTTCAGTAAGGATTGTTGTTGGAACTGTCCCTCAGTTTAATGTTTATGATTGAACTATGTCATGGAAATTGCTGGTCTTGTTCCTATTGCCTCCAAATGGGCTGATAACGTTTCATGGCATTGATCTTTGTTTGCATAGACACATTAAAATAGGAAAACATTATACCTACAGATAAGTTCTTATCTAATAAATCTCAGTACAATGTACCTTACACCCTGAACATTGATATAATGACCTGGCACAGGCCTCAAAAGAATGGGCATCCTCCATTCACACCAGAACCAGGCAAGCTAGCTACGAAACATCCAAGGTTTTTTATAGCAACAGCTGGAAGCAGTCCTCTACCAGGAAAGACACTACCAAGGGTCTGACATCGACCTCCTAAAAAGAGACTTCCGTTTACACTGAGAAGACTTGACAACAACAATGACCTGCTCTACAGTGCGGGGTCCAGAAGCCCCCCAGGGGGGCCCGGCCAGCAGGAATTAGCTGGGAAGGCTTCTCAGACAACCGCACTCCTATTTTGCTGAGTAGAAGAACAACCACACCTGTAAAAAATCTGAGAGAGGTTAATAATAAAGACCTAAGGCAATATCTCACTGCTCAAAGGCGTTTATTGAAATACAACTCCTTCTTTTATAGTGAAGGAGAAGGGGGCAGTACAAAGGTGCTGTTAATCATACTTTTGGCGCGAAATGGACAGTGGGCTAGGGGGCTGGATGACCTTCAAGCTATGCTGAACGTGCTGTTTCAATGGAAACTTTTAGTGTCCTTCTAGCTGCATTCCTAATTGCTTGACTATCAGGAAATGGTGCAAGATGTGCTTGTCTCAGTGATCTTGAACAGACAATGTAGCATATACTTATTGAAAACAGCCTAATTCACTCCAGAATGTGGTCTTAAGGAATGGGGCCTAGTTTCTGATAACTGTACCAGGCAGTTTTTACTCTCCTCCGGGCTTAGAGCTAAATTATGTCCTGCAGCTGCACATTCTTTTCTCTTAGCTCAAAAATTTGCAGCAAGACTGCATATTGCTTTTAGGTGAAAAGCTGGACTATGGCAGAAAGAACCGCAAAATGTCCTCAAACAAGTCAGTTCCCAACACTACAGGACATGGTTCTCTCTAGTGCCCCTTAAGTGTGAGGTGAAACGAGAGGATGCTCTGCACCATCCTGACTGCAATATGGGATATGCAGACTCCAGGATCTTTAATACAGAAGCATGATACCAACAACAGAGACTATGTGAGGAATGGAGGTGTATTGCCACTACAGACGATGACTTGAATTGGACAAACTAGTTTGCCTGGAGCCTAGAGTCAGTCCTGTGCCAGGAAACTTCAGGGGTAGGGTCTCCTTGTATTTAGACCATAATTTTTCTTTCCATGTCCCTTATATTTTGGTGGGCCTATGCAAACAAATGCCACTCTAACACCATTTTTTACTATTTTCCCTTGACTCCAATCCTTAAGAAAAACAACCCACTAAAACTTTTGAGGTTAACTTAAACTAGTAAGCATGTGCATGGAACTAGATAAATGTACTTTGCCCTCAATGTTTAAGGAGTTACATAAGTCTAATCTCTTTGGATTATATTGTGTGCTGCTAAGAAATAGTATGTAATACAACTGGGGATTTGAGGGACAAATTAATTGTATTGTACATGGGTTCAGTTTTGTTTTTCTTAATGTTCTTTGGCTGAAAGTTCAAGGCTGAGATATCATCGATGGAACTACCGAGAATTCTGTTTATGGGTGATTGGGCTTCCACTGTAACTTTACCATGTCCTCTTTCTTTGCATCTTTGTTGTCATAATTAAAATAAAGAACAACAATAACAAAAAAATAGTAGATCTCAATACTCCACTACCACCACTGGACAGATCCAGGAGACAGAAAAATAGCAAATAAATAAGAACCCTAAATGAAAAATTAGAAGATCTAAGGCTAATAGACTTATATAGGACCCTCCACCCTCAGAAAACAGAATACACATTCTTCTCAAGCCCTCATGAAACTTTCTCCAGAATAGACCATGTCTTAGGATTCAAATCTAACCTATATAAGACCACAAATGTAAGGATCATTAGAAGCACCCTATCAGATCACTATGCAACAGAGGTCAAAATTGACTGCAAGAAGAAGCAATGGAGAAAAACTAATACCTGGAGATTAAACAACATGCTGCTCAACAACAGCTGGATCAAATAACAACTCAAGGAAGAAATAAAAATATTCGTTGAGACAAACGATAATGAAAAGACGAATTGTCAAAATTTGTGGGACACAGCAAAAGCAGTAATTAGGAGGAAACTCATAGCAATACAGGCCTATATCAAGAAAGAGGAAAATGACAAAATCAACAGTTTAAAGGATCATTTCAAGGAATTGGAACAACAGCAGCAAAGAAATCCAACCACAACCAGAAGGCAAGAAATAGTAAAAACCAGAGCAGAAATAAACAACATAGAAACTAAGAAAACAATACAAAAAATCAATGAGACCAGGAGTTAGTTTTTTTGAAAAAATAAACAAGATAGACTAACCACTGGCAAAACTCACCCAAAAGAAGAGGGAAAACATCCAAAATCACTAGGATCACAAATGAAAGGGGAGAGATCACAACAGAACCCCAAGAAATACAACATATCATGAGATCATATTATGAACAACTATACTCAGTTAGGCTAGAGAACCCAGTAGAAACTGACAGATTCCTGGAAAGTTACCATCTTCCGAGACTGAAAAAGGATGACCTAGTAAGCCTAAACAGACCAATCACTTCAGAGAAAATTGAATATGTAATTAAGAAACTCCCTAAGAACAAAAGCCCAGGCCCAGGTGGATTTATAGGTGAATTCTATCAAACATTCTGAGAAGACTTACTACCACTTTTCCTTTTCCACATGCTCTTCCAAACCATTGAAAAAACAGGAATCCTCCCCAACTCCTTTTATGAGGATAATATCACACATTCCCAAAGATGGCAAAGACACCACCAAGAAAGAAAACTACAGACCAATCTCACTAATGAACATAGATGCAAAGATACTCAACAAAATCTTAGCAAGCCAAATCCAGCACTTCATCAAAAAGATCATACACCATGACCAAGTGGGTTTTATCCCAGGAATGCAAGGTTGGTTCAACATACACAAATCAATCAATACCATACATCACATCAACAACAAGAAAGACAAAAACCACATGATCATATCAATCGATGCAGAGAAGGCATTTGACAAAATCTAACACCCTTTCATGTTGAAGACAGTTAGCAAAATAGGGTTAGAAGGAACCTTCCTCAAGATAGTTACAGCAATCTATGAAAAGCCCACAGCCAACATTATCCTTAATGGCGAACAGCTAGAAGCATTTCCACTAAGGTCAGGAACTAGGCAAGGCTGTCCACTCTCTCCACTCTTATTCAATATAATCTTAGAAGCCCTTGCAATAGCAATTAGACAAAAGAATGGAATAAAAGGAATCCAAATTGGGAAAGAGGAACTCAAACTATCTCTTTTTGCAGATGATATGATGATATACATCAAAAACCCTAAAGAGTCCACAGTAAAACTCCTAGAAACAATTAACCATTACAGCAAAGTGACTGGCTACCAAGTCAATTCACAAAAAACAGTAGCATTTTTCCATACAAGTAACGAAGTTGAGGAGAGAGAAAAATTAAAAATACAATTCCATTTAAAATAGTATCAAAAAATATCAAGTACCTAGGAATCAACCTTACAAGGAAAGTGAAGGACCTATACCAGTGAAATTTCAAAACACTTCAGAAAGAAATTGAAGAGGATCTAAGGAAATGGAAGAACATCCCATGCTCATGGGTAGGTAGAATCAACATAATCAAAATGAATATCCTGCCCAAACTTCTATATAGATTCAATGCAATCCAAATTCAGGCATCATTCTTTCAAGACTTAGGACAGTCAATCATAAAATTCATCTGGAACCACAAAAGACCCAGGATAGCCAAACAGATACTCGAAACAAGAAGCTGGGTGGCATCTCTTTACCTAACCTGAAGCTATACTATAAAGCCATAGTGATCAAACAGCATGGTACTGGAACAAAAACAGAACCTCAGACCAGTGGGTTAGAACAGAATTTCCAGACATAAATCCCCAGATATATAGTCAACTAATATTTGACAATAGGGCCAAGAACTTGAAATGGAACAAAGAAAGTCTCTTCAACAAATGGTGTTGGTACAACTGAAAAACCGTCTGCAAGAAACTGAAAATTGACCCATACCTCACTCCTTATACAAGAGTCAACTTAAAATGGATTAAAGACCTTGAAATTAGACCAGAATTTATAAAGTTTATTGAAAAAATAGGCAGAACATTCGAAAACCTATATATTAAAAAAGTCTTCAAGAATGGAACACCAATGGCAAGGATTTTAGCATCAAACATAAACAAATGGGATTACATCAAACTAAGAAGCTTCTGCATAGCGAAGGAAACCCAACTTAAAACAAGAAGACAGCTAACTGAATGGGAAAAATTTTTGCACTCAACATCTTATAAAGGGCTGATAACCAGAATATACAAAGCACTCAGAAGCTGAGTCCCCCAAAACCAAATAAAGCCATAGAAAAATAGGAGATGAAATGAATAGACACTTCTCCGAGGAAGACCGAAAGATGACCAACAAACACATGAAAACATGCTCACCTTCACTCATCATTAGGAAAATTCAAATCAAGACAACAATGAGGTACCACCTTACACCAGTGAGGATGGCTCACATAAAAAATAATGAGAACAATCTGTGTTGGCGGGGATGTGGTATGAGAGGCACTCTCATCCACTGCTGGTGGATGCTGGTGGATGCTGGTGGAGAGTAGTCCAACATTTACGGAGAACAGTCTAGAGAGTGCTCAAGGAACTCAGAATTGAGCTGCCATTTGACTCAGCAATTGCTCTCCTAGGTATCTACCCCCAAGTCAGAAGGACATTCATCCCAAAGTATGTGTACACCCCACTATATCGCAGCACTCAGTATAATAGCTAAGTTTTGGAACCACCCTCGATGTCTAACAACAGATGAGTGGATCATCAAGATGTGGTATCTATACACAATGGAATACTACATGGCAGTCAGAAATGATACAATCATGGACTTTGCAGCAACATGGATGGACCTAGAACATATTATGTTAAACAAAGCAAGCCAGAAGATGAAAGATAAACACAGAATGATAGCACTATTCTGAAGTACCTAGAATATACACCAGATATACAACCAATACCTTGAGATTAAATAACAGGGTGTAACAGGATAGAAATCTCAAACACAGTAACAATTACCATATACCGGGGTGTAGAGCCCAAAACAAAGAGAAGAGAAACAACACAAAGCCCGACTACACATTGTATCATAAAGAAACCAGCAACAGCAGAAACAGCAGCATAGAGAGAATAGGTATGTAATTATCGTTTTACTACAAAGGCCCATAATAATTTATTAGGGATCTTATACAGGATTACAGGTAAAGATTAAGAGGGGAAATTACTGAGTCCAATGGAAACATCTCAAAACATTATGCTTGAATGCCTGAACCTTATCACATTTAAAATAACCTCTCAGTTTTTCTGTCCATAAGGGTTCCTGGATACAAAGGGTGAACATCCTATGGTGGTACCTCGATGCTCAGTCACACAAACCACACTTTGCTTGAATCATGAAAATGGCCGGATAAAACTCTTTAACATACCCTTTATCTCTAGATTATGTCTTCTTATAGGACCTGAAGCACACGACCAGTCTGATCACCGAAGCAACAACCATGACCTACAGATTTTTACCATAGGGCCTAAGCATCGAACATATTCAACCAAACTAACATGCACTTGTTCTCATACCCTCCCTTCTCATTACTTCGTATTTTTGTTGTTGTTGTTTGATTGTTGTTTTGTTTTTTCTATTCTCTCTTCTTGTCTCCCTCTTCTTCCATCTTCTCCTCCTCGTTATCATCAATTCAATCTATGTCAAATAAAAACCACATGGTTACCTCCTCTATAGGAAAGGAAAGCTGACATATAGGGTGCTGTGGACAATACTGCAAAGAGTAAACACCTATATATATATAGACCTCACTAACACAATGATCAGTACTCGAGACACGAAATCTATACATATCCAAAAGTTGATCTATTAGTTTCCTTTCCTTACAAGTACTATACTTACCTATCTTTCTGTACTCAACACACCTCTTGCCCTCCTCACCTCTCTACATTAATATACACCTAAGCTAACTTCTATATGTCATATGTGGGCAGGAGCACATAGAGATAGAAATTCTCCTTAAGGGACAAACCTAAACCACAAATACCCCATACCTATACCCTATATAACCCCTCCCATATACTATTACCACTCCCTCCTCCAGAAATCTGACTATCCCTTTACTCCTCAATTCCACTCCCAATATCCCCACCACATTATAACTCTTCACCCTCAGTTCTTAATCCATTAGGTATCAAGACTGACCTCCTACCCCAACGAGCCAGTGCCTACTACCCAAGTGAAGAGACACCCACTCAAACTCTCACCTCGTTCCCAGCAAGAAAATACAATCAACACCCTGACTGACCCATGCAGTGTGGCCCTCCTAATCACCTCTCCCTAATGTGGACTGTGGCTTGATACCGGAACTAGCTCCAAAGTAACCCCCACTGCAAGAACTCTACCCAAGACCTCCCTGCCTGGACCCCACACCTCACAAGGAAATCTCAAAAGACAATGGGGAGGCCTATAAGTTCATCATAAGTATAGACCTATATAACACTACCTCTTATCCTGTTTCTCCCCAAATGTAAAGTAATCTCCTGTATCACTTTCTCTTTTTCTCTTTGTTTTTTTTTCTTCTTGTTCGTTATTTTTATTGCTTGTTTGTTTTGTTTTGTTTTCATTTTTGTTTTTTGATTTGACTTGTTTTTGCTTCTTTTGGGTCACTCCTGGCAGCACTCGGAGGGTGCTCCTGGGTCTATGCTCGGAGATGGCCCCTGGTGGGCATGGGGGATCATATGGGATGCCAGGATCTGAGCCACCGTCCTTCTGCAGGAAGAACAGATGCCTTGTCTCCATGCTATCTCTCCCGGCCTCATTTTATTCCTTTAATTACGTCTTTTATTTAATCTTTTTTTTTTTAAAGAAACTTATTTTCTCTTTAGGTATGTGTGAGCATATATATTCTTAGTTTTTGTCGGGTGTCTGTTTTTCTCTCTCTCCACCCCCAAATCCACCAACAATATAATGTAGCACCACTTCTTCTGTGGGGAGCCTAGCTGATGAAACCTGGAACATAGGACACCTCAGTAATTCCTAATCTGGCCACCCACGTGACCAAAAGGCCCATGCCTTGAGAACAAAGGAAATAGACAAAAATAAAGTAATTCAGAGCAGCCCAATATATCCAGCCAGAAAGAAAAATATAGAGTTTGCCTTTGTGTTAGCAAACATTATTAAGAACTTTGTTTGAATCTTATGCCTTTTAGTAAAACGTGCTCAGGTCTACCTCTGCCCCTCCCTACTACCTGCCCCAATTTATGCTAATGAATGCTTGTAACTGTGATTGGTGTAAAATTTGTAACACCCCTGACGTGTTTCAGCCCTTAAAAGCTGATCCCCCAACAATAAACTTCCCTTTTTGAACAGCATGTGTTGTCTTGAAGGCTTCTTTTACTAATCTCTCTAGTTCTTCTTTACAGGTCGGTTCTGCTCGAGTGAACCCACTAATAACTAGCAACTTTCATTTCCACACCCCCGCGGGTCGGGGGACTCCCATGAAAGTTGCATTCTTCCTGCAAAGACATATTAAACAAAGGGGAAATTTTATGGGTAAAAACAAGCTCTTATCTACTAGGGATAAGAACTCATACTTGTTTACAACACAGGGACATCTCCCATCCTGTACGTATGTCATGTGGAAACAACTTAGACTCTAGGGAACTAGACACTGACCATCCAACCTTGACCCCTAGATCCCAGACATAGAAATGACAGAGTTCTCCACAACAGCTCCAGAAGTCAAATCCCCTACAGGGCATTCATAATGCTGCTCTGACGCCAACATGAGCCAGTTCTAAATTGATAACCTGACAATGACGAAATGGGAACAACTTGATCTAAGAGCAAGTTGTTCTTTCTCATCAGTCAACGATAAGACAAAATAAAAAAACATGTCACCCTTTGATCTGTGCAAAAGCCAAGATCGCCAATTCTAAATTGATAACCTGACAACGAGGAAAAGGGAACAACTTGATCTAAGAGCAATTTGTCCTTCCTCATCAGCCAACAATAAGACAAAATCAGGAAACATGTCACCCTTTGATCTGTGCAAAAGCCAATATCGCTATATACAGATGACTGGACAGTATGCATTCAGAAACCAACATCATCAACAACAGCAACAAAAAGGTCTAGCCTAGCTTTTGGTATACGATCTGTTTAACAAACAAGATCTCCAATTTTAGAGGTCTGACTGAGACAACTGCAACAGAATGGGTCTTCTGAAAACATAATGAAAGACTTTATCCCAGGTTCCATCCTAGGATCAACATAATGACCAAGACCACCAACTACAGAAGATGGATTAAAACGATACTGAAGAACCAGAACTGCTAGAACCACAAAGAAAGACCACCATAACCTCCATTCTTTGAGCTGCACAATCACCAAGATCTCTAGATATAGAGGTCTGATTTTACCATCTGAGAGAAAGCAGAAGTCTTCCATACACCATGAAAGCACAGAGGGGAGAGTAAATGATCATGCAAGGAGTATATAGTTAATCCCATGACAGTATACTTCAGGGGTGGAGAAACCCTGTATCTCCTAGGCCAAGGAAATTCCCTCTATAATATCCCCAATAGTTACTGTGCCTATGCAGGGGGGGAAAAAGGGGGGAATACAGCACAAAACAATCATTTTTCCACATATTTATCTATTAATTGATCAATTTTTTGACGTCTTTATTTTGGTGTAGAGATTGAAGTTGATGTCTCCAATATTATTTTATTTTACTTTATTTTATCTTCTCTTTCTCTTTCTTTTTGCACTCCGGCATGATTTGATTTCAGAACCGAGACTATTGTGTGGTGCTTGTCTTTATTGCTGTAGTGCTCACTGGACATTTAATTTGATATTTCTTTCTGTATTGTTGTGGTGTTTCAATTGCCCTTTTCACATCATCTCTCAAACTGAGGTTAAAAGCCTCTAGAAGGACTCTGCTCATTTTAGCATATTGACTTTTATTATTTTGTACCCCAATCTATTGCTTTTCTTTCCTTCAAACAAAACCACATAACTCGATTTATCTAGCTCTACCTATAAAATAGAGGGGGAAACAAGGGAGGTTACCAGGACCAAACAGATATATGATCACTAATAGTAAGCTAGACAAAAAGGGGACCACCTACTCTAGTAGCCCAGGGGGGGGATGGTGGGGTATATGGGTTGCAGAAAGGGAACTGGAATTGGGGGAGGACAAATTTGGTGATGGGTATTCCCCTGATTCAATGTTAATATGTACCTAAAAAACTACTGTGAAAGATATGTAAGCCATTGTGATCAAAATAAAAATTAAAAAATAAAAGAAGAGTAAAGTCCATAAGAAGAGGGTATACGGGGTTCTGAGTTCTGAACAAGGAGAGATACCTTTGTAAAGGCCACATGTCAATTTTTTATTAGGTTCTGAACATGGAGAGATGCTATTTTATAAGGACCACATGTTATAAGTCACATGCTAGGCATTTTCAAGCCTATTTCCATTAACACAGCCCAAAGCCAACTGGTCATACTAGGTAGCCTATCTGGAAAGGACACAAGGGGCAATGGAAAGGTATCTTAGACAACAGCCAATCATTTTAAAGATCATTAGAAGATAGACCCTCTCTATATACCCTCCCTATATTATCTGATTCATGACCTTCATCTCCTGCTAGAAACAACCCTGACTGGTCAGTTTGGAGCTTTTGGTAGATGGATCTAAGTTTTGTTCAGCTAATAAAATAAAATAAATAGATGCCCTAAAAACTGGTAAGCTGCATGTTTAAAATATATACTCAGCCTCTGATTCCTGATTATATGCAAAAGTCAATTCACAATGATTTAAAGGCCACAATATTAACCTAAATCTATACATTTATTGAGGAAAACATAGACAAAATCATTAATGATACTAAATCCAGAAGCAAGAGGCATTTTCAACAATTCAGTGCTGAGCAAACTGAAGCAAAGATAACTAATAAATTGCACTAAATGGTAAGATAAAGGATGACCAAAACAAACGAGATGACCAAACAAAGGATGACCAAGCAGGGAGAAAAATGTGCCCACTACTCACTTGACAAAGGATTAAGATTATAAAGAATTATGAAAATAAAATCAGCCTCATCAGAAAATGAGGAGATGAGATCAACAGAAACTTTTCTCAAGCACATAGATGGCTAATCTGTTTATGTGAAAATGCTCTGCATCACTGATAATTAGAAAAATAAAAATCAAAACAAAATGATATTATCAATTCAAACTCATAGGACTGGTTTGCAAAAAGAACAAAAGAACAACAACAAACAAACTGAAAAGGAACAAAACAACCAGACATGAATGTAGGGAAAAAGGAATCCTTAACTACTGCTAGTGGAAATGTTGATTGATTGGAAAATAACACACTTTTCTGTTTTGTTTTGTTTAATCTCAGCTTTACAGACATGAATTCAAAATAAAAGGTCAACAAAACAAAACTGTCCCCGCTACCCCACCCAACTACAACAGCAACAAGAACAAAAATCCAGAGAACAGATTTACTTCCATCCCCAATTTAAAAGTCTCAGTAGTTTTTTGACAACTCGATGCTGACTGGAAGCAGGAAGCTGCACTCCTGGGCACACCTGCCCACCCGCAAGTACATGTGTGTCTAAAGGGCACCATGCAAGGGGCAGTGCTGAGGTGCACGAACCGAGGGGTGTCTTGAGGGGTGTCTAGCTGCATATACTACACTCAGTCTGAGGACTTGCAAGGCTGAAACCCCGTTTGTTCATAGTTCATAATCCTCTAGAAAACCAGCTTTTGTGGATCTGCAAGTTTGTAAGACACTTTACTTATATTTTTAAACTTTTAAAAATGTTTTTCCTTTTTATTTTATTTATTTTATTTTTTCTTTTGATAAAACAAACCATTAAAAAGCCAATTTAAAAATAATGTAATGTGGGGTCGGAGAGATAGTATGGAGGTAAGGCACTTGCCTTGCATGCAGGAGGACGGTGGTTCAAATCCTGGCATCCCATATGGTCCCTCAAACCCTGCCAGGAGCGATTTCTGAGCCTGAAGCCAGGAGTGACCCCTGAGCGCTGCTGGGTGTGACCCAAACACCCCCCCCAAAAAAAAAAAAAGAAAAAAGAAAGGAAAAAAAGTAATGCACAAGTTTCCTGATCAAGCAGGCAGGGAGCACAATGTTTTATATATCTATATCTATATATAAATATAATGTCATATATATATTTAAAACATACTCGAGGGTATGTTGTCTGTCTTTCTTGCAAAACAATCAAAACATTGATCATTTTTTAAAAAAACATAAAGTAATTTTTAATATATAAAATACTCTTCAAACATCTATTTCTCTCGAGTCCATTATTTGGTAAATATGTAACTGCTGCACATTAGAGATTAGGTATTCTTATTTGTATTTTTTTCTTTTTTCTTTTTTCTTCCATTTTTCACCTTTATTTTTGTTGGTTTCTAATAACATCTTCAGTGCTAGGAGTTGGGTTTAAAATACATGAATGGTTGGTGGCTGCCCCTCGGGAATTTGGCTTTCCTGAGAGTACGGCATGTTCAAGTCAGCTACACGATGGCCAGAGGGCACAACACTGTCCAATCCCAGAGCTCTGAGTAGCGCATCTGCATCAAAAATAGGGCTCTTTACCATGCAAGTCTTTTTTCTTTTTTTATATTTTTCTTTTTTAATTCCTTTCAAAACTTTTTTTTTTTTAATTTTAAAGCCTGAAGGAGGAGGGGGAACAAAAGGTCTGTAAACAGGTGGGAGCCCGAGCGTGGCCCCCAAGTGCATCACCGCCCAGTCCAAGTGCTTGTTCATTTCTCCCCTCGCCAGCTTCTCTTTACTTTTGTATTCCCACGAGAGAGCAACAGTGGCCAGCTCTGGGGATCGTTCGTGTTCTGGTGTTAGTCCGCAATAGAAAAGCTGCTAAAGGTAGGTATATAAAGGATTCTTTCTCCAGAGATATACACTGTCAGTTTTCAACGCAATCCAAGTTCTTGAATAAACATTTACACATGAATTGCCTCCAGCCCTGTCCCGTGACTTCTCTGTGGTGAGTGGGAAGTGCCAGGGCATACCTAAGCTTTTAGGGGGGCTCAGCCCACCAGATGTATCCTCAGATTTTCCTGGTGGGTAGAACTAATTTGACCCCCATGGGGTTCCTCAAAAGGCCCGCTGTGGACGCCTTTTTCCCCTGTGTGGATGGTTGAGGAATTTCCAGAGATGCCTGGCAGTACATTTTCAGTCAGTATTTGACTATCTCTCCGTTGTATATATCAGGCAAAATAATGGCCTCTATTAAATAATTTGGCTCAGAAATTCCAGCACCAAAGATTATTTGAGAACCCTTTTTCTGGATATAGTCAGCCCTAAAAGCAAAGACAATTTTTCTCTCTTTTTCAAATATGTCTTTGCAGCTGCAGTTTCTGGTAATCAAGAGCGTAACCAGAATGCAGATCTTGACTATTGACCCTCCTCTAGAAATAGGGAAACTCATTTTTGGGGATTTGGCTCCTCCCTTCACTTAACCTCTAAAACTATAGAGTCCAGCACAGGTAGATCAAGTTCCTAGACATTTTCTACTCCCTCCTAATCCTAATTTTGCATTTAAAGTAAGCTTGCATAGTTACCTTGAGTTGTAACCTTCTCCTTTGTATTTTTACAGTCACACCCATAACTTAGGTTTTGTTACTATTGTACTATGCTTTGTGATTACAATTGTTCTTTACCTCTGGCTAATTTTACCCTTATAAATTCCCCTGCTCTAAAAATTAAACTTGTCGCACTCTGCCAGAAGATGTGTTGACCCCACACACTCTGTGTGGTTTCATTATTTCATATTTCATATTCGGCCACTTGTGTTACCCATTTTCCTCTCGTGAAAGGTCTCCATCCCACTAGGATTGCTGAGACGCAAGACACCTGCAGCAGGGAAGGGCAGAGACACTCAGTGAAAGGCAGAAGCTGAAGGGGTAACAAACGTTTGTCTGATGCGCCCGAAGAGCATATACTGAATTGCAGGGAAACCTAAGGCTTCTGTGGGCCCCAGTGTTTACACGCACACATACATGCACTTGCATACTTGCACATGCATGCAGGTAACACAACACTTTTCAAACAGCTAAGAATTGGGGCATGTAAAGTATTCGTATTGCATGTGGCTTGCCCAGGTTTGACACCCAGCACCCTGTATGGTTTCTTGAGCTCTGAGATGTACAATTCCTAAGCATAGAGACAGGAGTAAGCCCTGAGCATTGATAGGTGTGGCCTGAAAACAAAACAAAACAAAACAACAACAACAACAACAACAACAGGAAACCAATAAAAGAAACTAAGAATTGAGTCTCCACATGACCCAGCAATTTCAATCCTTGGAATCTACCTGAAGGATCCCAAAATCTATTCAGAAAGTATTCGTTCTTTGTTCATTGCAGCATTATTCTCAATTGCTAAAAATATAGAAAAACCCAAGTGCCCAAGAATAGATTATTGGATAAAGAAGAATGGTAAACAAAATGGAATACTACTTGGCTATGCAAAAAAGCAATTTTTGGGCTGGAGTGATAGCATAGCCAGGAGAGCATTTGCCTTCCAGTCAGCAAATCTGGGTTAATCCCAGGCATCCCATATGGTCCCCTGAGCACTACCAGGAGTAACTCCTTGAGCACCTGTGGGTGTGCCTCATCCCAAAGAAGAAAAATGCAATTTGATGCTATATGGATGGAACTGGAGGGGATAATCTTGAGTGGATTAGTCAGAAGGAAAAGGACAGATACATAAATATCTCTCTTATATAAAGAACCATGGCAAGGAATTCACAAATGACCAAAAGCAATTGAAGCTGTGACTGGTCTATAGAACTGAGTTTACCATGGTGGGGTGGAGTGGGTTGGGGTGGGGTGGGGAAGAAAAGCTGGGAAATAAGGGAAGATTTCTGTAAGTTGGCCTTGAATGTAGAAGAATGTCTTTGTTTAAAGACTAGTGTTCCCTGCTGTTATGAGTGCAGGATGAGCTGAGGAGAAAGTCATCCAGGTCAAATCACCTGACCTTATATCTAGATTAATAGTGACATAAGCATTGCAACCATTATCTTTACATACTTGTTATATATGAAAGCATCTCTATAAGATTATTATCTTACTGCTCCTACCCTAATCAATTATTGTACCTGCCCTAGGGTGTGACCTGGTGATAGTATATCGAATTATTCCTTACTTGATATTCGGCTCCCACCCTAGTGTGGTACCCAATTCTTGTCTATAAAAGCAAGGGTCTGGGGGAAGGCTGGGGCTTTTTCTTCAGCCTTATCTACTGAATAAAGCTGACATCTCCTGAGGAGAAAAACCTCATCCTCCATCCCTCCATCATCCAGCCCCATCCAGGGCTGACCTGAAATACATACTATCTGATTTAATGATGCCATAAACATTGTAACCACTATCCTTTCATACCATATAAATTAATGATCCATGTACCATGTGATCAGTCTCCACATACCTTCTGGTTGCTGTAATGCCCAAGTAATGTAAAGCTGTATTACCCACATTCTGTTTCCTGCATAAAGTTTGCCTTAAAAACCCTGTCTGCCCCTACCTTCAATAACAAAGTCTATTGCTCTGAAAATACTTCCCTATGAGTGGTCTGTGGCTCGAAGTCTTCTCTCGTCTTCCCGAGTCTGGCCTCACAGGGCTGGAAGACACCCTGGCCTTTCCTTGCATCTGCCTTGTCGTGGGGTGGGGTGAACTCCCATCAGAGCCTGACAGGTAGGGGAGGAGAGTCTGAGGAGGTAACCCGAATACAATGGTGGAGAAAAATGGACATTCTGGTGGAGGGTGTTGTGTTAAAATGTTGTATACAAGAAACTGTCATTGACAGCAGTGCTTGGTGGCAGTAGTGCTTTAGGTGTGGTGATTATGTAGATTCTCATTATAATAATCACCAGGTGTCACACACATTCTCACTAGGGTTTTTATACTCAACTGCAGTGCCATTATATTTTTTCTTTTGTTCTGTGTTTTGAGGACATATCCTGCAGTGCTCAGGAGTTATTCTTGGCTCTGCACTCAGGAATCATTCCTGGCTGGCTCAGGAGACCATATGGGATGCTGGGGATTGAACCTAGTTGACCTTGTATGAAGCAAGAACCTTATCTACTATACTATCACTCTGGTCCCTGCTTACACAATTTTGTTGTGGTTTTTTTTCCATACCAATCTTTAGTGCACTATAGATCAAATACCCTGTTGTGGCATTGGGGGTACCCAAAAGAGGAGCTTCCAGGATGTGGTAAAGTTTCGAATACCACACTCTGTACTTCAGACTTGCAACATCAGTATTTTAGCCACTGACTTATCCCCAAGATCTGATTTGTGTTTTTATTGCTAAATTATATTCAGTTGTACAAATATAATGTACTATAGTCTAAAGCATCTTATATTACCTATATCATTGGGGGGGGCACACCTGGCTGTGCTAAAGGGTCACTCCTGACTCTGTGCTCAAAAATCACTTCTGACAGGCTCAGGGAACCATATGAGATGCCATAAATAAAACCTGGGTAAGCTGGGTGCAAGCCAAGTGCCCTACCCGGTGTGCTAACACTCTGGCCCTCTACTTAAATAATTTTTTTTTGGTTTTTTGGGTCACACCTGTTTGATGCTCAGGGGTTAGTCCTGGCTAAGCGATCAGAAATTGCCCCTGGCTTGGGGAGACCATATGGGACGCTGGGGGATCGAACCGTGGTCCTTCCTTGGCTAGCGCTTGCAAGGCAGACACCTTACCTCTAGCGCCACCTCACCGATCCCTACTTATATCATTTTGATGGTGCCCGGCCTTTCCAGGTGTTACATATTATAAATAGTGCAGAATGTTTTTATATGTGTTTTGAGAAATATATTTGTTTTCATGACATTTGGAAGTAGAATTGCTGGGATACAGGGGTTGTATAGGTTTGGTTTTCTTTCTTTTTTTTTTAAGGTAAGTTTTTATTTTTATTTTTTAAATATTTTTATTTAAACACCTTGGTTACAAACATGATTGTGGCTGGGTTTCAGTCATATAAGATGACACCCCCCCCCATCACCAGTGTAACATTCCCATCACCAATGACCCAAATATCCCTCCTCCCCTTCCCACCCCTACCTGTACTCTAGATAGGTATTTCCCTCAGACATTCTCATTATTAGTATAGTTCACAATGTAGTTATTTCTCTAACTAAATTCATCACTCTTTGTGGTGAGGTTCATGAGGTGGACTGTAACATCCAGCCCTCCTCTCTTCTGTCTCTGAAAATTGTTGAGAAATGTCTTTCATTTTTCTTAAACCCATAGATGAGTGAGACCATTCTGCATTTTTCTCTCTCTCTGATTTATTTCACTCAGCATAACAGATTCCATGTACATCCATGTATAGGAAAATTTCATGACTTCATCTCTCCTGATGGCTGCATAATATTCCATTGTATATATATATATATATATCACAGTTTCTTTAGCCATTCATTTGTTGAAGGGCATCTTTGTTGTTTCCAGAGTCTTGCTATGGTAAATAATGCTGCAATAAATATAGGTGTAAGGAAGGGGTTTTTATATTGTATTTTTGTGTTACTAGGGTATATTTCTAGGAGTGGTATAGCTTGATCATGTGGGAACTCAATTTCCAGTTTTTGGAGGAATCTCCATAACACTCCAGAAAGGTTGAACTAGTCGACATTCCCATCAGCAGTGGATAAGATTTCCTGTCTCACCGCATCCCAGCCAACACTGTTTGTTCTCATTCTTTGTGATGTGTGCCAATCTCTGTGGTGTGAGGTGGTGCCTCATAGTTGTTTTGATTTGCATCTCCCTAATGATTAGTGATATGGAGCATTTTTTATGTGCCATTTAGCCATTTGTATTTCTTCTTTATCAAAGTGTCTGTCTATTTCTTCTCCCCATTTTTTTTATGGGATTAGATGTTTTTTTCTTGTAGAGTTCTGTCAGTGCCCTGTATATTTTGGAGATTAGCCCTTTATCTGATGGGTATTGGGTGAATAGTTTCTCCCAATCAGTGGGTGGCTCTTGTATTCTGGGCACTATTTCTTTCGAGGTGCAAAAGCTTCTCAGCTTAATATATTCTTATCTGTTAAGCTCTGCTTTCACTTGCTTGGAGAGTGCAGTTTCCTCCTTGAAGATGCCTTTAGTCTCAATGTCATGGAGTGTTATACCTATGTGTTGTTCTATATACCTTATGGTTTCAGGTCTGATATCGAGGTCTTTAATCTATTTGGATTTTACCTTCATACATGATGTTAACTGGGGGGGGTGTCTAAGTTTGCTTTTTTGCAAGTGGCTAGCCAGTTGTGACAACACCACTTGTTGAAGAGGCTTTCTTTGCTCCATTTAGGACTTCTTACTCCTTTATCAAAGATTAGATGATTGTATGTCTGGGGAGCATTCTCTGAATATTCAAGTCTATCCCACTGATCTGAAGGTCTGTCTTTATTCCAATACCATGTTGTTTTGATAACTATTGCTTTGTTATACAGTTTAAAGTTGGGGAAAGTAATGCCTCCCATATTCTTTTTCCCAATAATTGCTTTGGCTATTTGGTTATTATTCCAAATGAATTTCAAAAGTGCCTGATCCACTTTTTTGAAGAATGTCATGGGTATCTTTAGAGGGATCGCATTAATACTGTACAATGCTTTGGAGGAGTATTGCCATTTTAATGATGTTAATCCTGCCAATCCATGAGCAGGATATGTGTTTCCATTTCCGTGTGTCCTCTCTTATTTCTTGGAGCAGAGTTTTACAGTTTTCTTTGTATAGGTCCTTCACATCTTTAGTCAAGTTGACTAATATTTGATATTTAATTTTTGAGTTTGTGTGGCACTAATGTGAATGGGGTTGTTTTCTTAATGCCCATTTCTTCCCTATTATGATCGGTGTATAGAAAGGCCATTGATTTTTGTGTGTTAATTTTGTAGCCTGCCACCTTGCTATATGAGTCTATTGTTTCTAGAAGCTTTTTGGTATAGTCTTTAGGGTTTTCTAAGTAGAGTATCATGTCATCTGCAAACAGTGAGAGCTTGACTTCCTCCTTTCCTATCTGGATTCCCTTGATATCTTTTTCTTGCCTGATCGCTATAGCAAGGACTTCCAGTGCTATGTTGAATAGGAATGGTGAGAGAGGACAGCCTTGCCTTGTGCCAGAATTAAGAAGGAAGGCTTTTAGTTTTTCTCCATTGAGGATAATATTTGCCACTGGCTTGTGGTAGATGGCCTTAGCTATTTTGAGAAAGGTTCCTTTCATTCCCATCTTGCTGAGAGTTTTGATCAAGAATGGGTGTTGGACCTTATCAAATGCTTTCTCTGCATCTACTGATATGATCATGTGATTTTTATTTTTCTTGTTGTTGATGTTGTGAATTATGTTGATAGATTTATGGATGCTAAATAATCCTTGCATTCCTGGGATGAAACCTACTTGATCATAATGAATGATCTTCTTGATGAGACATTGAATCCTATTTGCCAGGATTTTGTTGAGGATCTTTGCATTTGTGTTCATCAGGGATATTGGTCTGTAATTTTCTTTTTTGGTAGCATCTCTGTCTGGGTTAGGTATCAAGGTGATGTTATCTTCATAAAAGCTATTTGGAAGTGTTCTCATTTTTTTGATTTCGTGGAAGAGTCTTACCAGGATTGGTAGTAGTTCCTCTTGGAAAGTTTGAAAGAATTCATTAGTGAATCTATCTGGGCCTGGGCTTTTGTTTTTGGGCAGACTTTGACTACCATTTTAATTTCATCAATAGTGATGGGGTTGTTTATATATGCTACATTCTCTTATTCAACCGTGAGATGCTATAAGAGTCCAAGAATTTATCCATTTCTTCCAGGTTCTCATTTTTAGTGGCATAGAGTTTCTCAAAGTAGTTTCTGATTACCCTTTGAATCTCTCCGATATCGGTAGTGATCTCCCCCTTTTTATTTCTAATACGAGTTATCAAGTTTCTCTCTCTCTCTTTGTTAGTTTTGCTAATGGTCTATCAATCTTGTTTATTTTTTCGAAGAACCAACTTCTGCTTTCGTTGATCTTTCAGATTGTTTTTTGGGTTTCCACTTCGTTGATTTCTGCTCTCAGCTTTGTTATTTCCTTCTGTCTCCCTATTTTTGGGTCCTTTTGTTGAGAAGTTTCTAATTCTATGTGCTGCGTCATTAAGCTATTCAGGTAGGCCCCTTCTTCCTTACTGATGTGTACTTGCAAAGCTATACATTTTCCTCTCTGTACTGCTTTTGCTGTGTTCCATAAGTTCTGATAGTTTGTGTCTTTATTATCATTTCTTTTCAGGAAAGTTTTGATTTCCTCTTTGATTTCATCTCAGACCCACTGGTTATTCAGTATGAGGCTGTTTAACTTCTAGGTGTTAAAGTTTTTCTTCTGTGTCTCTTTGGAATTCACATATAATTTCAGAGCCTTGTCGTCAGCAAAGGTAGCCTGCAAAATTTCTATCCTCTTGATATTATGGAGGTATGCCAGCATGTAGTCTATCCTAAAGAATGTCCCATGTACATTGGAGAAAAATGTGTATCCAGGTTTCTGGTGGGGGGTGGAGTGTTCTATATATATCTACTAGGCCTCTTTCTTCCATTTATCTTCTCAGGTCTAGTATATTCTTGTTGGGTTTTAGTCTGGTTGACCTATCCAGTGTTGGCAAAGCTGTGTTGAGGTACCCCACAATTATTATGTTGTTATTGATATTATTTTTCAGATTTGTCAACAATTATATTAAACATTTTGCTGGCCCCTCATTCGGTGCATATATGTTTTGGAGAGTGATTTATTCCTGCTGTACATATTCTTTGATTAATACAAAATGTCCATCTTTGTCCCTTATAACTTTCCTGAGTATAAAGTTTGCATCATCTGATAATAGTATGTCCACTCCAGTTTTTTTATGGGTTTTGTTTGCTTGGATAATTTTTCTTCAGCCTTTTATTTTGAGACTATATTTGTTCTGACTATTCAGGTGCGTTTCTTGAAGGCAACAGAGGTTGGATTGAGTTTTCTGATCCCTTTAGCCACTCTCTTAACTGGTACATTTAGTCCATTGACATTGAGAGAAAGAATTGTCCTGGGATTTAATGCCATCTTTTTGTTTGTTTGTTTGTTTTTGGGCAACACCTGGTGACGCTCAGGGGTTACTCCTGGCTATGCACTCAGAAGTCCCTCCTGGCTTGGGGGACCATATGGGACACTGGGGGATCGAACTGAGGTCCTTCCAAGGCTAGTGCAGGCAAGGCAGGCACCTTACCTCTAGCACCACCGCCTGGACTCTTAATGCCATCTTTATATCGAAATTTGGTGTGTCTTTTGGTCAGTCTTGTCTTAAAGTAGGTCTTTCAGTTTTTCTCTTAAGACTGGTTTTGAGTCTGTAAAGTTTCTGAGCTGTTTTTTGTCTGTGAAACCATATGTTCTTCCTTCAAACCTGAAAGTGAGTTTTGCTGGGTGCAGTATTCTAGGTGAAGCATTTATTTTATTGAGTTTTGTCACTATGTTCCACCACTGCTTTCTGGCCTTGAGTGTTTCTGATGACAGGTCTGCTGTAAATTTCAAGGATGTTTCCTTGAATATAATTTCCCTTTTTGATCTTACTGCTTTCAGAATTCTGTCTCTATCTGTGGGATTTCATCATTGTGTCTTGGATGTGTCTTGTAGTATTTTTTCTGGGGTCTCTTTTAGTTGGTACTCTTCGGGCATGCAACATTTAATTGCATATATTCTTTAGCTCTGGAAGTTTCTCTTTAATGATGTTCTTGACCGTTGATTCTCCCTGGAAATTTTCTACCTGGGTCTCTGGGACTCCAATGATACTTAAGTTGTTTCTGTTGAGCTTATCAGAGACTTCTATTTTCATCTGTTCACATTCTTTGACTAATTTTTTCATTGTCTGTTCATTTGCTTTAAGTTTTTTTTTCAAATCTCTCCTGCTGTATGGACTTGTTATTTATCTCATCTTCCACAGCACTAATTCTATCCTCAGCTTCTGTTACCCTGTTGGAAAGCTTATCCATTTTGTCATTCACTTCGTTTTTCAGGCCTATTATTTGACCTGTTATTTCAGTTTGGAGTTTTCTGATTTCTGTCTTCATATTTTCTTGGTTCTTATTAGTGTTCTGTTCAACTCGATCCATGATTTCTTTGAGTTCTTTGAGCATCTTTCATATTTCTTCTCTAAACTCCTTATCTGAGAGACTGACTAGTTGGTTGGCCATTTTCCAGTCTTCAGAGTTTTCATCTTCATTCTCTATGTATGATGCTGGCCTGTGTTGTTTCCCCATTGTTACACTTGTATTGTGGGTTTTTCTACGTGTTGTGGCGGTATTCATTGGCTAAATGATGTGCGCGGCCACGCTCCTCTGACTCCACCCTTTCTGGGTGGGTCAACTCGGCCTCCAAGGAAGTAAAGCCCATCGTGGATGAAGCCTCATACAGGATCAAATATTAGGCCCAAGCACGCAGCAGAGAAGACAGTCTGGAGAGAAATGATGGGCTTCAGTAATCTAGCACAGTTCCTAGTGTGATTTTTTTCTTCTTGTTGCAGTGGCATTCTTTCATTAGAAAGAGCGCACAGCCGTGAAGTGAAGCTGTGAGAACTATTTTTATGGGCCCTTTTTGGCCCACTCCCTAGAGGCTCAGGATACAGAACAGTAGAGAAACACACAGAGGCAACACTCACAGTTTCTCACAGTCGGGAACCACTGGGTAGGCGTATATTTTCCCAGCCTGATGTCACAAACAGGGGACCTGCCTTCTGCAAAATACTGCTGGTAGCCAGTTTTCACAATTGGAAGCAGCTCCTTGGCATTCCGGCCCGTGAATGAGCCTTTGGGAGAGCGATTTTTCTGGGCCCTTTTTGGTCCACTCCCGAGAGGTTCAGGAGACAGGACAGTAGAAAAACACACACAGCAAGACTCACAGTTTCTCCATAGGTTTGGTTTTCTAAGACTATGTAGTAGTGTGCAGCCTGTCACATGTTTTTGTTTTTGTTTTTTTTTTCAGTGGATTTCAGAATGTGATTTTGCACATGTAAAATATAGGTTTTCTGAAAGTCACTTCCCACACCTGACAGTCCTCAGGACCGACTTCTGGCTCTTTAGTCAGGGTTAACTCCTGGAGGGGCTTGAGGGATCCGAAGTGGTGCTGGGGATCAAACTCTACCAGGGCCCTGGTTCTAGCTCTTTTCATTTCTAGGAAAACTCGAGACCCTGATTTGTATGTGATAAAAGTGAACATACAGTCCTTAATACACTCCTTATAGAAGCACACTGAATAATGTCTCTTTTGCTTCCTTCCATTAAAGTTGTTTATTTAAATTAAAGTCATTTTCAGGAAAGTCTTTTACTGTTATGTCTTTGTGATTTCTATTCTGAGCATATCACAAGTATGTCTCCTCTTTGTAACAATGAAGCAATCTATTTTTTCTAAAAGGTTGAAGTATTTATACTCTGTGTTCAGCAAAATAAGAGTATTATTCTTTTAAGATTTGTGAACTTATGATGTGTTATATACTCAACTAAGATTTTATATATTATATGAACATATATTGTATTGAACAGAAAAATATTTCTGTTAAATTCTGTATGAAAATGGAAAGTTGTGCTAGAATGTTTCTCATTAAATTCATTCTCATTCAAAAGCTTTACATATAAGGAGAAAAAAAAACCTGAAAAAAATATACCCCCAAATACATGATTACAACTGATTTTTATTTATGCTTGCTTTAATTTTCAAAACTTCTCTAATACTTGCTAATACTTCAACCCTGATTACCATAGGTCCCGAGTTTTTTTTTTTTTTTTTTTTTTTTTAAGGATAACCTCAAACTTTCACCATCTCTGATCCTGGTGTATAAAAGTCATCATTGACTGGACCAGCCCACCAGAAGTACCCATCTTCATCCATGATGCCTCGGTCTCCTGTGAGGTAAAACTTGTGTTCTCTTGTTGAAGAGTATTCCTCCCAGCTTACCTGATAGAATAACAAATCAGGAAACAGAATTATTGGAGCCAAAGCAATGTACAGTGGTTAGGGCTTTTAGCCACGAGTAAGCTCTCAGAGCTGCTGGTTGTGGCCCAACCCTGCTCCCCAAAGGAAACAGAATTGCATCATTTCCATAACAATTTAATGGTTGAAAGCAAGGTGGCTAGCCCCTGGAGAAAGAGAGAAATAACACAAAATCCCACTTCTTTTGTTTGTTTGTTTTTGTTTTTGGGCCACACCTGGTGACGCTCAGGGGTTACTCCTAGTGCTGTGCTCAGATATTCACCTGTCTTGGGAACCATACAGGACACCGGGAATCGAACCAAGGTCCGTCTTAGGTCGGCCACAGGCAAGGCAAACACCCTAGATCTGCGCTATCTCTCTGGCCCAGAATCCCTCTTCTTAAGAGATTTCCCAAGAATATTCATATGTACATAGAGATGGATCTTTGGTGATTTCTCTTAAAATCAGCTCCCTGTTCCTCCAGAGGGAGCAGGTCTGGAATGGGTTGTTTACCTCTAAGGCTGAAATGAGGCACAGAAACATAACATTTAGCACAGGGACTACTACAATATGAGGAATGGAACTTCGCTTCTCTTTTCATAGGCTTTGCATTAATCAAAGACATCTGCCTTTGATTTTTTTTTTGTGTGTGTGTGTGTGGTTTTTGGGTCACACCCGGCAGTGCTCAGGGGTTATTCCCGGCTCCAGGCTCAGAAATTGCTCCTGGCAGGCACGGGGTGAGGGTGGGGGGAACACCATATGGGACACCAGAATTCGAACCGATGACCTCCTGCATGAAAGGCAAATGCCTTACCTCCATGCTATCTCTCCGGCCCCGACATCTGCCTTTGAAATGGGTTTAATTTCCACAATGTCTGCGACTACCTTTATATCATGCTGTGGTCTAGATTAAGATTTTCTTACCGAAAGCACTTTAGTACAAATACTGATTTTTGCACAATGCTGCAGTGCTTGGGAGCCTTTCTTTGTTTTCCCTACCCCCTCTCTCTCCCTCCCTCTCTCCTTCCCTCCTTCACTTCCTTCCCTCCTTCCTTCCTTCTTCCTTTCTTTCTTCCTTCCTCCCTCCCTCCCTCCTTTCTTCCTCCCTGTCTCCCTCCCTCCTCCCTCCCTCCCTCTCCCTCTTCCTTTCTTCCTCCCTTTCTTCCTCCCTCCCTCCATTCCTCCTTTCCTTCCTCCCTCCCTTCCTCCCTTTCTTTCTCCCTGCGTCCCTCCCTTTCTTCCTCCCTGTCTCCCTCCCTCCTCCCTTCCTCCCTCTCTCTTCCTTCCTTCCTCCCTTTCTTCCTCCCTCCCTCCATTCCCCCTTTCCTCCCTCCCTCCCTTCTTCCATTCCCCCTTTCCTTCCTCCCTCCCTTCTTCCCTTCTTCCCTTTCTTCCTCTCTGCCTCCCTCCCTTCTTCCCTCCCTCCCTCCCTCCCTTTTTTCCTCCCTGCCTCCCTCCCTTCTTCCCTCCCTCCGTTTTTCCTCCCTCCCTCCCTTCTTTCCTCCGTTTCTCCCTCCCTTCCTCCCTCCCCCTCTTTCTCCCTCTCTCCCTTCCTCCCTCCTTTTCTTCCTCCCTGCCTTCCTCTCTCCCTTCCTCCCTGCCTTCCTCCCTCACTCCCTTCCTTCCTCTCTCCCTTCTTCCCTTTTTCCTCCTTTCCTCCTTCCTCCCTCCTTCCCTTTCCTTTCCTTTCCTTTCCTTTCCTTTCCTTTCCTTTCCTTTCCTTTCCTTTCCTTTCCTTTCCTTTCCTTTCCTTTCCTTTCCTTTCCTTTCCTTTCCTTTCCTTTCCTTTCCTTTCCTTTCCTTTCCTTTCCTTCCTCCATCCCTTTCTCCCTCCCTCCCTCCCTCACTTCCTTCCTTCCATCCTTCCTTCCTTCCCTCCCTCCCTCCATCCCTTTCTCCCTCCCTCCTTCCTCCCTCCCTCCCTCTCTCCTTTCCTTCTTTCCTTTCTCCCTTCTGCAAGTGCCCTCTGGCTCCACATCTACCTTTTCTAATAGCATTTGACTTCATATCTTTTGGAACTACATTATCATTTTGTATATATTTTCAAATAATGGATAATTTGTTAAATTAGATAAATCTCTTAATGAATTTTATCAAAGTGCCATGTAAATAACTCACTCTCAACAAGTATAATAATCCAAGTTGATATGTGTGTCATGAATCTCTTATGTTGAATTCCTAGACAATGGGAGGTTAAGAGTTTCAGGAGGAAGTTTTATATATATTTACCTATTTGGACCTCCCAAGCAGTGCTTAATGAGGCAAGGGCCAGTCCTAGTAATATTTGTCCAAATGAACTCAGCAATTTACTGCTAGAGCTGAGTTGAGGGTGTGATTGGTACTGTTCCATCTCAGAAATGCAGGGAACACCCAGCAATGCTGGGTTGGGCACATTTTTGTTGGCCAAAAATGAAAGGCTATTGAGCATCATGCAAAGTATGATTCTTGTACTATCTCCTCAACCACTGATGTTCCATTTTGTAAGTTTCTATTTGATCATTTTTTATTGATATAACATAGCATTATAACATAATGTTTCAGGATGCATCACTGAAAATTAGCAAGCACATCTATTTTACTTTATTTTAATTCTTCTTTAAACACAGCTCCTATTATTTTTTCTGGAAAGAATTATAGACCAAAAGTTTATTATTTATTTTTATATTATTTATATTATATTTATTATTTATTTATTATTATTTATTTAGTTCACATAATTACTCTTGTTTATTTTATCTTTATGCTACAAATGGGTGAAGTGATATGCTTGTGGTTTTCCTTTTTGCTTATTTCACTTAGTTTAAAATTCTGTAGATTCTTTACAAGATAGCAAATGGCATGAATTTATAAAAGTATTAATTAATTATATATCTATTGTAGTGTTGAGGACTGAATCCAGGTCTCATATATGCAATAAATATGTTTTACTTTTGAGTTATATCCCCAGCTGGAGAAAGAATTTTTAAATAATATATTTATTTAAATACCACGATTACAAACATGATTGTGATTGGATTTCATCATAAAAGAGAATACCCTCTTTTACCAGTGTAAGATTCCTGCCACCAATGCCCACCATCTCACTCCTCTTCCATCCCCTGCCTGTATTTGAGACAGGCAATCTACTTCTGTCACTCATTGACATTGTCATCATAGTTGTTAGTGTAGCTATTTTTCTAACTGCACTCACTACTCTTTGTGGTAAGCTTCATATTGTGAGCTGGTTCTTCTGGCCCTCATCTCTGGGCATTATTACAATAATGTCTTTTTCTTAAAACCCATAGATATGTGAGACTATTCTGTGTCTATCTCTCTCCCTCTGACTTATTTCACTCAACATTTTAGTTTCCAAGTCTATCCATGTATAGGAAAATTTCATGAATTCATCTCTCCTGATGGCTGCATAAAATTCAATTGTGTATATGTACCACAGTTTCTTTAGCCACTCATCTGTTGTTGGACATCTGGGTTGTTTCCAGATTCTGGCTATTGTTAATAGTGTTGCAATAAATAGAGGTGTGAGGAAGGCATTTTTGTATTGTATATTTGTGTTCCTAAGGTATATCCCTATGACTGGTATAGCTGGATCACATGAGAACTCAATTTCCAGTTTTTTGAGGAATCTCCATATTGTTTTCCATAAAGGTTTGACTAGATGGCATTCCCACCAACAGTGAATGGGAGTTCCCTTTTCCCCACATCCCTGCCAGCACTAATAGTGCTTGTTCTTTGTGATGTGTGCCATGAGATGGTACCTCATTGTTGTTTTGATTTGAATCTCTCTCATGATTATTGATGTGGAGCATTTTTTCATGTATCTTTTGGCCATTAGTAATTCTTCTTTGAGGAAATGTCTGTTCATTTCTTCTCCCCATATTTTAAAATAATATCTTTATTTAAGCATCTTGATTACAGACATGATTGTATTTGGGTTTCAATCATATAAAGAAACTCCCCCTTCCTATACATTGATGGACATGGAAACTATTACACTGAGTGAAATAAGTCAGAGGGAGAGAGATAGAATAGTCTCATAGAATAGTCTCACTCATCATGGGATTTAAGAAAAAAAAGACATTATTTTAATAATACCCAGAGAGAATAGTGAACTCATGTGGGCTTGTGCTTCTGTTTTTTGGGAAGACTTTTGATTACCATTTTAATTTCCTCAATAGTGATGGGGATGTTTAGATATGCTATCTCATCCTTATTCAACCGTAGAAGGTTATAAGAGTTCAAGAATTTATCCATTTCTTCAAAGTTCTCATGTTTTGTGGTATAGAGTTTCTCAAAGTAGTCTCTGATTACCCTTTGAATCACTGCAATATTGGTAGTGATATTCCCTTTTCATTTCTAATCTGGTTTATCAGTCTCTCTTTCTTTCTTTGTGAGTTTTGAGTTTTGCCAGTGGTTTATCAATCTTGTTTATTTTTTTTAAAGAACCAACTTTTGCTTTCAGTGATCTTTCGAATTGATTTTTGGATTTCCACTTCATTGATTTCTGCTCTAAGCTTTGTTATTTCCTTCTGACTACCTATTATAGGTTCCTTTTGTTGATCATTTCCCAATTTTATAAGCTATGTAATTCAGATGTTCATGTATGCAGGATTAATATCATTCAAATGGCAATACTCCAAAAGCATTGTATATATTTAATGCAATCCCTCTAAAGATACCATGACATTCTTCAAAGAAGTGGATCACACACTTCTGAAATTCACTTGGAGCAATAAACACCTACAAATAGCTAACACAATCCTTGGGAAAAGGAATATGGGAGGCACTACTTTTCCCAATTTTAAATTGTATTGCAAAGCAATAGTTATTAAATCAGCAAGGCATTGGAATAAACACAGATCCTCAGATCAGTAGTAGAATAGACTTGAGTATTCAGAGAATATTTTTCAGACATATAATCAACTAATCTTTAAGAAAGGGGCACAAAATCCAAAATGGAGCAAGGAAAGCCTCTTCAACAAGTGTTGTTGTCACAACTGGTTAGTCACTTGTGAAAAAGTGATCTCAGACCCCCCCCCAATCTAACACCATGCAGAAAGATCATCCAAATGGATTAAAGACCTTGATATCAGGCCTGAAACAATAAGGTATATAGAATAATACATAAATAAAACACTCTATGACATTGAAACTAAAGGCAACTTTAAGGAGGAAACATTACTCTCAAAACAAGTGAAAGTATAGATAATCAGATGGGACTATATTAAGCTGAGGAGCTTTTGCACCTCAAAGAAAATAGTACCTAGGATACAAAATCACCCACAGAATGGGAGAAACTATTTATCCACAACCCATCAGACAAGGAGCTAATATCGAAAATATACAAGATACTGACAGAATTTAACAAGAAAAAAAATATAACCCCATCAAAAATGGGGAGAAGAAATGAATAGACACTTCCTCAAAGAAGAAATACAAATGGCCAAAAGACACATGAAAAAAAGTTCCACATCACTAATCATCAGGGAGATGCAAATCAAAACAACAGTGAGGTACCATCTCACACCACAGAGACTGGTATCACAAAGAACAAGAACAATCAGTGCTGGCGGAGATGTGAAGAGAAAAGAACTATTATTCACTGCTGGTGGGAATGCCACCTAGACTAGCCTTTATGGAAAACAATATGGATATTCCTCAAAAAACTGGAAATTGAACTCCCATATGATCCACCTATATCTGTTCTAGGGATATACCCTAGGAATAAAAAAAAATACAATTCAAAAATGCCTTTTTTAGTCTACGGCCATACCACCCCAAACACGCCCAATCTCGTCTGATCTTGAAAGCTAAGCAGGGTTGGGCCTGGTTGTATTTGGATGGGAGACCACCTGGGAGTACCGGGTGCTGTAGGCTTAAAAAAAAAAAAGAAAAAAAAACCCTTCTTCACACCTATATTCATTGAAATTCTATTTATAACAACCAGACTCAGGAAACAATCAAGATGCCCTTCAGCAGATGAATGGCTAAAGAAACTGTGATACACACACAATGGAATATTATGCAACCATCAGGAGTGATAAAGTCATGAAATTTTCCTATACATGGATGTATATGGAATCTATTATGCTGAGTAAAATAAGTCAGAGGGAGAGAGATAGACACAGAATAGTCTCACTCATATATGGGTTTTAAGAAAAATTAAAGACATTATTGTAATAAGGCCCAAAGTCAATAGAGTTAAGGGCTGGAAGGGCTGGAAGGACTGGCTCACAATATGAACCTTACCACAAAGTGTTGTGAATGCTGTTAGGGAAATAACTATATTAACAACGAGAATGATAATGTTAAAGAATGAGAGAAATAGAATGCCTGTTTAGAATACAGGCAGGGATGGGGGAGGAGGAAGAGTGGCATTCGTGGTGGGAATGTTGCTCTGGTGAAGGGGAGGTGTTCTGTGTATGACTGAAATTCAACTACAATCATGCTTGTAATCATGGTGATTAAATTAAAAAAATAAATATATAAATATAATTGAGTTAATATTATTAATAGAATTGGTATTGGTGATGAAAGACCAAAAGTGTTCATTTTACTATTATTTAACATTTTCAAAGATCTGAAAACTGGCAAAAATTAAAAGGTAAAAGTTTTTAAAGATCACAAAATTTAATATGCTCCCTTAATAAGCAGTAATAATAAAAGAACTTGGAAAAAAAGCAATATTTTCCTTACCATATGTGGACAATATACAGGGTTAGGTTGATTTGGTTTTATGAGAACTGCAATATTTCCTTCTTCTCCTGGAGGCAGGACATTTGAATTTTCATCCACAATCTTCAATTAGATAAACAGAGACATTTTTCTTGTAGAAAATTTAGGTTGTTTCTTAAATAACACATGATCTAAATTTAAAGCTTTTGGCCCTCTTTTCTTCCTCACTTAAAATTTTAGGAAACTGGTTTTGTTTGTGTACCCAGAAGTTGGGCAGGCTAAGAGGCAATACCTTGTAGGGGATGTCTGAGCTGGAAAAACCTGAGTTTGTAGCTCCACTTTCCATTTGTTTTGTTTTGTTTATTATTTACTTATTTATTTGGCCACACCTGGTGACACTCAGGGGTTACTTATGGCTATGCACTCAGAAACTGCTCCTAGCTTGGGGTTCCATATGGGATGCTGGGAATCGAACCCAGGTTCATCCTGGGTCAGCCGCGTGCAAGGCAAATGCCCTACCATTGTGCTATTGGCCTGGCCACCACTCTCCAGTTTTTGATTATGAGACCAGAATTCCTGTCCATTTCTGTCTCTCAATTTTCTTATGTAGAATGTAAGTATTGTAAAAATAGTCCTATGCACAATTTTGTTTTGAGGATGAGCTACAAGATTCTACCTCTTTTATACAACTTTTATGAAAAGTAGGATGTGGAGGGAAAGAGCTTTAAATCACAAAAGTTAGCTACCCAAATAATGTATTACAAAATAAATTAAAGGGAATTTAAAAGTTGATGCGGCACTTTTGTAACATCTGGGATGTGATCATGGCTAAGTTTGCTCAATAATGACTGGAAGGCAGTTTAGGAGTAAGAAGAATGTTCAAGTGCATTGTGTAGTTTTATTAGTTTAATGACTTCGTTAATGACCAAGAATATAATGAATGGCCATTAATCCATTAATCTGTCAGAAGTTTAAGAACATGCTGAGTTACAGGGATTTTCACCAACTTGAAAATTTTCTTTGGAATTTTAATATCATTTCCAAACAAAGGCTAATAATATACACACCCATTTGGAATGATGTTTATAGGTTTAAGAGTATCATAAACCAAAGATAAAAAATTAATAAAAAATACACACACCCAAGTTTGACAAACTTCTAGGTTGAAATACCATATTTATCCTGAAATTTTGGGGGTGTCACACCCAATTGTGCTCAGGTATTACTTCTGGCTCTGTACACAGGTGTCACTCCCAATGTTTCTTAGGGGATCATGCAGCTCCCAGGATCAAACCTGAGTTTCCTTTCCTGCAACTCATGTTCTTGGCCCGCTGAACTCTCTCTCTAACCCTCATTCTAAATTTATTATTATCTTTATTAGATTCCTTGGAAGTTTTTTTTATCTTTTCTTTTGTTTTATATTGTCTATGTGTGTCTATGTATATGTATATGTATTTATTGATGTTGAGAATTGAACACAAAGTCTTTCACAGTCAAAACAAGAGCTTTACTGCTGAGTTGCTTGAGGATTTTTCCACAAGAGCTGGCAGTACAAGCCACTTGCCTTTTATGTGCTTGATCCAGCTTGATCTCCAGCAACCCATACAAGTCATCAAGCCTTGTTAGGAGTAATCCCTGAGTGTAGAGCTAAGAATAAGTCCTGAGTACTGCCAGACATAGTCCCCAAATGAACAAATAAAAACCTTCAAACCCCAACAGACAAAAAAATAAAAATAAAGTCCTATATTAGACTTAAAGACCAATGTCCTTTGAAAGTAGTAATCTCCAGTCATCACTGTGAAGGCAAACTTAGGTTTTAAAAGAGAAAATAAAAAGTCACATTTCTGCTCATTAAAAAAAACAGATTGCAAAAATATAAAACGCTGGGCTGGATTTGTGGCACAAGTGGCAGAACATTTGCCTTGCAGCGCTGACCTAAGGCAGACCACAGTTCCACCCCCTGGAGTCCTATATGGTTCTCCCAAGTGATTTCTGAGCCCATAGCCAGGTAACCCTGAGCATCACTGGTATGACACAAAAATCAAAAACCAAAAAAAAAAAAGAAAGCCTCACAAATTTATATGTCATTCTTATGCAGGGGTCATATTAATCTTCTCTACATTGTTTCAATTCTTAGTATATGTGTTACTGAAGCAACTATTTGTAGTTTTAATTTTTTTGTTCGGGAGCCACAACTGACAACACTCAGGGGTTACTTCTGGTTCTGCACTCAGGAATCACTCCTGGCAGATGGGGGTCTATATGGGATGCCAGGAATCAAACCCGGGTTGGCCACATGCCAGGCAAATGCCCTCCGTGTTGTGCTATCACTCAGGACATTGTAGTTTTAATGTTTACAGGAATCGCTACACCATTATCTACAGAAATTACACAAATTTCCAAAATTATGTAAGAGTTCCTTTTATCCACATATGGTTTCCAGATTTTATATATATCATTATTATTTGATATATAGATATTTTATACATATATGATTTAATATATATTATCTGATATTATTTTATGTATGATTAATTACAATTGCTATTGTGAGGTAATTTTTATTTTTATTTTTCATTTATTTATTATTTAATATATTTATTATATATTTCAAATATATTATTTTATATATTTTCATGTTTTTATTTGCATTTTTGGGTCATACCCAGCAGCGCTCAGGGGTTACTCCTAGCTTTGCACTCAGAAATTGCTCCTGGCAGGCTCAGAGGACCATATGAGATGCCGGGATTCAAACCACCGTCCTTCTGCATGCAAAGCCAACGCCCTACTGCCATGCTATCTCTCTGGTCCCTATTTGCATTTTTAAATCATGTTGAGCATGTTTACATGTGCCTGAGATCTCTGAAGAAAGTGGCTATTTAGATTTATTGTACATTATTTTATTGGATTGCATAATTCTTTTGTATTTTAAATGCTGACACTTTGGCATATGATCTATCATTGCACTTTGTTTTTGGGGTAGTTTCTTTCTTTCTTCCTTTCTTTTTTGTTTCTTTCAGGTCACAGTTGGAGGTGCCCAGGAGTTACTCCTGGCTCTGTGCTCAGAAATCATTCCTAGCAGGCTTGGGGGACCATATGGATGCTGGGGATTGAACCCAGGTTGTCCTGGGTCAGCAAATGCCCTACCACTATGCTATCACTCAAGGCCCATGTGGTAGTTTTTTCATTGTATAAATGCTTGTTTTTATTACATAATCAAATTATTTATTTATTTTTTGTTTTCTGTGTACTTGAATCTGAGTTTCCCCAACCCTCTTTGCAATAAATGTTCACTGAGTATATTATCTGAGTTTTCTTCTATTGTTTTATAGTTGTATCTCAGGCTTTATTCTTGCACATTCAGGCTGAGCATCCTGAGAATTGTCCCAGAGATTCCAAGAACTGTTTGGGGAAACATGCCCAAGTCAAAAGGAATGAAAAACAGTATTTATTCTGAACATAAAATAAATGTCTATACTACTGTCAGCATGCTACAAAACTATAACAATAAAAATCAATTTAAAAAGAAGTATGGACTTTTTTTTCTTTTTTTTTTTTTTGGTTTTTGGGCCACACCCTGTGATGCTCAGGGGTTACTCCTGGCTATGCGCTCAGAAGTTGCTCCTGGCTTCTTGGGGGACCATATGGGACGCCGGGGGATCGAACCGAGGTCCGTCCTAGGCTAGCGCAGGCAAGGCAGGCACCTTACCTCTAGCGCCACTGCCCGGCCCCCTTTTTTTTCTTTTTTTAAAAAGAAGTATGGTACTAAAAAGATAGTTCAGTAAACTGGAGTGCCTGGTTTGCAAACTGATGGTCCAGGTTCAGTTCCCAAAACTGGATGTTTCCTGAGCATCACTGGGAGCAACTCCTGAGCATAGAGTCAGGAGTAGGCCCTAAGCACTGTTAGGTGTGGCTCAACCCTTCATCTAAAAAGAAAAACAAAGTATGGATTCTGTTATAAGAATGGGTTAGAAAATGGATCTCTTGTGTTTGAAAATGGATTTTGTCACTTACTATGTGTGTAATCTTGGAAAAGTTATCCTACCTTCCTGAACCTGAATATTTGCATCAGTTAACCATAGCCTTATTATGCCTGGATGGTTTTCATCAGCAAAGAATAGCAGAACTGTTTTGCTATTTAGTTTTGTTAACTCTTAGTTATGAGAATTACTAATTATGGTGTCTTACCTGGACAATATAAGGTGGCAATGGCTTTCCTAAAGAACCAGGTTTCAATTTCATTCTTTTGGAAGTGGCACAGATAAGTCCCTATATTAAAAAAAATGTAGACAGTTTTTTTCTTTTTAAAAGCATTAAAATTATTACTCTATTAATTTACTACCAATGGCTATTTTCAGGATGAAGAAAAAAGTGTTACCTATATCATGTACCTCCTAATGGAAGGACAGCTTATGACTTAGAGATAATCTTGAAAACAAAATGAAACAGGAAAATGATTAAATGTTTAGATTTATCTACCAATTTTCAGCAAACACAAAGGAGATAAAGCATGCCAATAATACCATAGAGGTGCAACTAAAAAAATTATATAAATTATTTAAGAGGACTGAAGCACTGTATCCTTTATTTATTTATTTATTTTTGGTGGGGAGTGTCACACTTAGTAATGCTCAGAACTTATTCCTGACTCTGTGCTCAGGGATTACTCCTGATGGTTTCAGGAGATCATAGGGTGTGTCAGGTATAGAACTCAGGTCAGACACAGGCAAGGCAAGCAACCTACCTACTGTCTTCTTATCCTAGCCCCTCCCCCTATTTTTATTTTAAGTAATAAACTGTAAAGGAAAAATTAAATAGCAAAGCCATAGACTAATATATCTATCATCTCTATTTTGAGGTGTTGACATGATATAATTAAACTCACAAAAGATTGTTAAAGACCTGTTTGATGATTAAAGCATGAACAATGGGGACAGGGAACAGATATTGCAACACAGGGAGATCCTGAACTCAGCTCCTCCCAAGAATATATGAAATCTACAAGTATATATGTAATAAATCTTAGGAAATAACTAAAATTAGATTCTCCACAACCAAGGTCAAATAGGACATACTGAGTTGGGTAGGAGAGGAGACATACAGTGCTGTTACCTGGCTCAGCTATACTGACAATTCTGTGGATCTCACATATCATAGACTTTCCAGAGGAATAAGGGGTTTGTGCCTACATCTGATATCCCAACCTTAGGCACCTGTAGCAGAGAGATGAACCCTCTAAAAGGATGGATTTAGAAAACCAATGGACCTTGTACCCAAGAACCTAAAGGACTATAGGAAACAGAGATACCCTCTTGAAAGGGATTCTCCCCAGAGTTAGACAATCAGCTCATCTATGTCTTGAAATTTGTCTTTTTTCAGGCAAACTGGCATTTAGCATTCACCACTAAATGCCTTTGGAAGGACATGTATAAAGGCAGAGTAATTTTATGAAAGGTTTAGGTGGTGTAAAAACGATGAACTTCCCTTCTTAGTATAATTGATAAAAACATTGGCAGCAAGTAAGACAAATGTAAAAGGTTAAAGGACTTAAAATATTGAATTTATATTCTCTTGTTAGTTTTGTTTCCGGCTGTGATCAGGGCTTACTCCTGACTCTGCTCAGGGATCACTCCTGGATAACTCTGGGCATGGCTCAGGGCACAAAATATCGCATAGTGGATTGAATTCAGGTTGGTTGTAGGCTGGCTTTCTGACCCCAGAAATTATATTATTTAAAAATCATGGATGCTTCTGTTTCACAGGCACCTTGTTATGGGACATCTCTCAGTGAATGCAATAATCCAGATATCTCATTATTCTTAGCTACACCTATGGATCAGAAGATCACTGAGATCAGTTTTGAGCAAAATGTCTCCTCATAAAATTTCTGCTAT
The DNA here is from genome assembly GCF_024139225.1 of Suncus etruscus. Classification (NCBI taxonomy): domain Eukaryota; kingdom Metazoa; phylum Chordata; class Mammalia; order Eulipotyphla; family Soricidae; genus Suncus; species Suncus etruscus. The sequence continues at coordinate 64,290,262 of NC_064862.1, read as the reverse complement.
CTGTAAGGTAGCATATCGGAAATATGAATTCCTCTAAGTTCTGTATCTTCTCTTACAATTTGTTCTCATGTTGTATGTGTGTATGTGTGTGTGTGTGTTTGTGTGTGTTTGGTTTTTCTCTTGGGTTTAGGGGCCACAGTTGGTTGTGATGAGGGGTTACTCCTGGCTTTGAACTTAGAAATGACTCCTGACAGGCTCAGCTGACCATATGGGATGCTGAGTCCTTTGTGTGCAAGGCAAACACCCTACTCGATGTTATTTCTCTGGCCTCTTTCATGATGTATACTTACCTATCTTTATATTCTCTCTCCAAGTTATACTCATTTCACTCTCTAGACAAAATATTAGTTAAGTACCTGAGACATATTTCAACTGGCTATGTGCATGCTTTGAATGTAGGATGTCCAGATTCAGTCCCCAGCGCTGCATGGTTCTCCCCACTTATCCCCCACCCACAGCACCATTGTGAGCAACCCCTGAGCAAGCACCAGGCTTTGTTCCCTAAGTACTACCACGTGTAACTCAAAACAAAAATAAACAGCATTTAAATAATTAACTCTTGACAGACCCATATTTTCTGAATTCTACTCACTATTTTCTTATTCTATTCTTTTTCTTTTTGTTTTGGGGTCACACCTGGCGGTACTCAGGGGTTACTCCTGGCTTTGTGCTCAGAATCACTCCTGGGAGGCTTGGAGGAAGATATGGAATTCTGGGGACAAAATCTGAGTCTGGGTTGGCCGTCTGCAAGGCAAATCCCCTACCCACTGTACTATTGCTCTGGCCCCTTACTATTTTCTTCAACATTTGGCTTTTCAGAGATCTAGCTCTTCATGCTAAAGGTTAACACACACCTCTCAAGTACAGGCTACAAAGCCTCAGTATTTCACAGAGTTAGTGTGATCTGTGCTCCCAATAATACCACCTGACTATTAACCACTCTGACACCCTCTGTAAGTTTACACACCATTTGCCTTTACCTCCCTCTATCAATCTTGATAGTTGTAATTTATGTATCTTCCAATCATTTCTTGTTTGTTAAAGCCCATTTCTGCATGTGGCTTGTTGCTGTCCTTTAACACCATTATCCTGACTCTATTAAATTTAAATCTATTATATTAATTTTGAGGAGTAATTTATATTATATAATATTATAATATCAAATAATATAGTCTATAATTGAATAATATTATATAATAATTAATATTAAATCTATCTCCATGAATAAGCCTACAGTAGTTTTTTTTACTTGCTTGCTTTGTATCTTCAGAAGTTTTATGACACTTCATTAATCCTTGGGTCACCTGTACCTTTGAGTTTGGCAACACCTACAAATGTTGTACATCTTAAATTTAATTTTTAAATTACTACTATTGTGTGGAAGTGTATGCTCACAAATTCATCTGGTTCATACATTTATGCAATGTAATGATAAGTGAGTTGGGGTCTTTGTGAGGCAATCAGGTTGAGCTGATCTTATGAGCATGGGATCCTTAGTATAGATTTGTTCTGGGACCTGGGAATACTTAGGGGTTACTTCTGTCTCTGCATTCAAGAATTACTGCTGGCAGTGCTTAGGGGAGCATATGCTATGCTGGTTTTTGAATACCCTACCCACTGTACTAGCTCTCTGGCTTCCTTCTTATGGTTTTAGTGTTAATATAAGAAGAGATACCTGGGGCCAGTGTGATAGCTCAGCAGGGCAGGTGTTTGCCTTGCACACAGCAGACCTAGGTTTGATGCCTGAAACCCATATGGTCGCCTCAGCACCTCCAGGAGTGATATCTGAGTGCAGAAACAGGAGTAACACCTGAGTACTGCTAAATGTGGCTCAAAAACAAAAACAAAAAATGTATATAAAAAGAAGAGATACCATAGATATTGGTGTTTCTCTCCTTTATGTGAGGATGGAGAGAGTTCAGGAAAAGAGTTCTCACTAAAATGCAACCATAACTCACCTGGTCTTGGAATTATAGTCTCTCAAGTTATGAGAAATAAATACATTATGTTTAAATGTCTATGACACATTGTTATGATAGCTCAGCAGGCCACAGCTATTATCTATAGTAATTCCATGACTACTAACATTTTCTTTTATTTATCATCTCACCATTGATCTTGAATTAAGATTCTTTTCTATTCAGTCTTGATTCTTTATATTTTACATTCATCATCATTTTTGACCAGTATTAATAGGTCCCTTGTTTACTGACCTTTTATTATACTCTCTTGGATAAACCTTTATCAAGAATCATTCCAACATTTTACTTATATCTGTGTTTTAGGATGATATTGGAGAGAAGCGTTTAATAATGTAGCTAGTGACTTTGAAAATGAACAGTGACCAAAACCAGTTGTGCTCTTAATATCACACATTTTACTGATTTTTATCACAAGAAAATACCTCATATTTCACACAAAAAATTAGGTGTAATATCGCTCAACTTATAGCTATAAAATCCATAAACATACATTTGTATATGCCCTTTCTTGATCTTCTTGAGGTTTTGGGTCAAAGTGAGCAGCACTCCGGGGTTATTCCTCTATCTGTGCTCAGGAATCACACCTGGCAGGATTGCATGACCATATGGGATGCTGGGGATCAAACTCAGTTTGGTCGTGTGCAAGGCAAATGCCCTACCTATTGTGCTGTTGCTCCAGCTCCCTCTTTTCTTTATTTTCTTATGGAAGAAGAGTCCCTCCAGTTTAAATCAGTTTCTTTCTCTGGCTTAAGATCTATTTAATCTACATTTTAGGTGTAGATTTTTGCCAATGTCTTTATATAGTGACTGCACACATTTATTTCTCGAACTGAATGTTGAACCCATATCAACCTACAGTTTCAGTTTTCCCATATCCTTCATGGATGTCCAAGTTAGTGATGCGTTTCCAGTCCTTTATCACCTCAGGGTGGATGATTCCTCCTGCAGTTACACAATGCCTGAGATTCTTGAATCTGTAGCTGAAGAGCCATAAATATAATTCTTAGATTTGCTGAGTAAGTCCAACATTAACATATATGTTAAAAGGAAGAATCTTGGGAAAATAACAGATATTGCTATATGTATTAGTGGGAGTTGATATTCTTATTACTATATTATTAAATGTATAGCTCAGACATTGCATTTGGATTAGAATTAATAATAACTTTTATTTACTTGCCTAGAGATGAGGCATTATTAAGTTAAACATAGGTCAATCAAATGACTGTACTATATAATGGAAGGAGACACCATGTTTCTTAAAGGGATTTTTCAAATTTCCTTCTGAAAATACAGAATTGTATGAAGGGTATATTGGAGGGGCCGGAATGATAGCACAATAGTAGGATGTTTGCCTTGCATGCAGCCAACCCTAGATGGATCCCAGTTTGATTCCCAGATTTTTTTTGGTCCCCCACGCCTGCCAGGAGCAATTTCTGAGCACAGAACCAGGAGTAACCCCTGAGTGCTGCCAGGTGTGACCCCCCCACCAAAAAAAAAAGCTGAAAAAAGAAAGAAGGTATATTGGAAGAGCTAAACTAAAGAAGAAGTCTGTTGTCTGATCTTCAGAGATAAAAACTGAGCCACTTGTCTTACAAACAGATAAAAATCTGAGTATTATGAAACATTTCCTCAGGACTCAGACATAGAATAGTAGTATATATTTTAAAAATCTATAATTTATTTTGAATTCACTTATGTTTTGAATATCAATATCTATTAATAGTTACCTATTAGTCCAATGTATTATATAATAGCTGACCACTAAGCTATTTCCTGAATCTAAGAGAATAAATTTATTTCAAGTACATAATAAGTAATCTAGATTATAAGATAAATAGTATTTAAATAGTTTCTTTTCTTTTCTTTCTTTCTTTCTTTTTTTTTTTGTTTTGGGCCACACCTGGCAGTGCTCAGACATTATTCTTGGCTCTTTATTCAGAAATCACTCCTGGCTGGTTCTGGGGACCATATGGGATACCAGCGATCAAACCTGGGTAGACTGTATGCAAAGAAATGTCCTATTTGCTGTGCTATTGCTCTGGCTCCAACAACAGTAGTTTTTATATTTCATAAAATGCTAATTAATCATGTCAGAGACTAGATCATATTCAAATCATCATAGTTTATTATGATAGTATTTTCATGCTGTATACACTTTCTTCCATAGATATACAATCTTGTTGATATAGCTAAAATAAAATTTAGGTGAAGTGCTTTTTGTATCTGTTGTTGGTTTTGACCACACCTGGCAGGATTCAGAGTTTGCTCCTGGATCTGTGCTCAAGAATCTTTCCTGGGGATGCTCATTGAACCATTTGGGGTATGGGGATTTGTATTGGGTCAGCCACATGTAGCACAAATGCCGTATTAATTACACTATTTTGCTAGACTCCCCAAAGACATGGATTTTAGAAATCACAGGCAAAAGAAACACACCCTCTAATAAAATTGATTGCAATGCGGTGTATGACTTCTGTTGAAGGGTAGACTGAGATATGTTTCAATAAGTTAAGGCTTTTGGGGGTATCTTTGTGATACCATAAATGAAAATGGAATTTCTTTGGAAAAATCTTTTCCTACCTGGAAAAACTTTCATGCTGAAGCAATTCCCGGTACAACCATGAATTTCCAGACAGAGTGGTGATGGGGTAGCTTTTCAGGATCTGTGTCCCCAAGGAAAAAATTCCAGATCAGTGTGTGAAATTGGCAAGAAATAATAAATGTTGTAGAAATTTTTTATAAAGTATGACAGTCACTAACTTCATGATTTAGCTGGGAAAAGTGACTTATCTTGATGAGACTTAGAAGAGAATTTTACTTTATCTGTTTGTATGTAGGAGTAAAATTTTAGTCATCTGATAATTCAATGGACACACAGTGCTTTCATTCTGGATCATAGAAGTACCTTATTTAGATCTTTTTCACTTCAAATTATAATCTGAAATCTTGGAAGTCAAGTTGAGATTTTGAAATAATTTAAAGAGTATATGATGAGTATATATATTAGATTTCACTTTTGATTTCATGCCTATGATCAACTTAATCAATATTATATTCTTGATTTTTTTCTTCAAAAAATTTACTTTCAAGCCGGAGAGATAGCATGGAGATAGGGCGTTTGCCTTGCAGGCAGAAAGATGGTGTTTCGAATCCCGGCATCCCATATGATCCCCTGAGCCTGCCAGGAGCGATTTCTGAACGTAAAGCCAGGAGTAACACCTGAGCGATGCCAGGTGTGGCCCAAAATAGAACAACACGTCGGTAAAACACTCCATGACATTGAGACTAAAGGCATCTTCAAGGAGGAAACTGCACTTTCCAAATAAGTGGAAGCAGAGATCAACAGATGGGAATACTTTAAGCTGAGAAGCTTCTGCACCTCAAAAGAAATAGTGCCCAAGATACAAGATCCACCCACCGAGTGGGAGAAACTATTCACCCAACACTCATCAGATAAGGGGCTAATATCCAAAATAAACAGGCACTGCACTGACAGAACTTTATAAGAATAAAACATCTAATCCCATCAAAAAATGGGGAGAAGAAATGAACAGATGCTTTGATAAAAAAAAAAAAAAGAAATACAAATGGCCAAAAGGCACATGAAAAAATGCTCCTCGTCACTAATTATCAGGGAGATGCAAATCAAAACGACGATGAGATACCACCTCACACCACAGAGATTGGCGCACATCACAAAGAATGAGAACAATCAGTGCTGGCGGGGATGTGGAGAGAAAGGAACTCTTATCCACTGCTGGTGGGAATGCCACCTAGTACAGCCTCTATGGAAAGCGATTTGGAGATTCCTTCAAAATCTGGAAATTGAGCTCCCATTCGACCCAGCTATTCCACTCCTAGGGATATACCCTAAGAACACAAGAATACAATACAAAAACCCCTTCCTCACACCTATATTTATTGCAGCACTATTCGCAATAGCCAGACTCTGGAAACAACCAAGATGCCCTTCAACAGACGAATGGCTAAAGAAACTGTGGTACATATACACAATGTAATATTATGCAGCCATCAGGAGAGAGGAAGTTATGAAATTTTTCTATACATGGATGTACATGGAATCTATCATGCTGAGTGAAATAAGTCAGAGGGAGAGAGAGAGACACAGAATAGTCTCACTCATCTACGGGTTTTAAGAAAAATAAAAGTAATTTTTGCAACAATCCTTAGAGACAATGAGAGGAGAGCTGGAACTTCCAGCTCACAGCATGAAGCTCACCACAAAGAGTGGTGTGTGCAGTTATAGAAATAACTACACAGAGAACTATCTTAATCATGTGAATGAATCAGGGAACTGGAAAGCCTTTCTGGAGTACAGATGGGGGTGGGGTGGGATGGAGGGAGATTTGGGACATTGGTGGTGGGAATGTTGCACTGGTGAAGGGGGTGTTCTTTACATGACTGAAATCTAATCACAATCATATATGTAATCAAGATGTTTAAATAAAGAAAAAAAGAAAAAATCATGATACAAAAAATTTGCTTTCAAGTGATTCTGTGAAAAGAGGCAAGGGCTTAGAGAAGTGGAATACTGCTTCTGTCAAAAGGAGACTATCTTCAAATCAAAATTATACTCCAAATTTTATTTTGGAGATAGAACCTGAGTCAGTCACATGCAATTCAAAAGCTCAATCTGCTGTCTTATCCTCTGACCCCTCCAAATTTAGTTCCTAATTCATACATCTTGGATAGTGAATTAGGTCACTGGGTCATTGTAAAGCTTTATTTATGACTTCAGCCCCAACCTACACAAAGAACTCTGCTTACCTTTAGAACAGTGTCGGGACTAAAGGTTGGCATGTGACACAGAAACACACAAGCTCCTTGGAGCCAGGCTCCCAAGGCATTACTCAGTGACAGAGTTCCACCAAAGGCATCACTCAAACACCACAAGACATCTGTTGACTGAAGATCCATCCACTGTCTAAGAGAGAGGAAAAAGCTTCTGAATTCTTTTGTGCTGGGTTTAGTAATAACAGTAATCATTGTGCATTAGCAGAAACTAATTTGTGCAAAGACAGCTCAAAGTAGAGTAACCAAAAGTGATGACCAGTAGTGAATCACTTTCATTTTTATTTTAATAGAAACTCAAAAGTAAACAGTAAACAGGGCAAGGGGCAGAATAAAATGGCAATAAATAAAGTAGAATAAAATAGGTGACTTTCGGGGCTGGAGAAATAGCATGGAGGTAGTCTGTTTGCCTTGCATGCAGAAGAGTCAGAAGGATGGTGGTTCATATCTCGGCATCCCATATGATCCCCCGAGCCTGCCAGGAGCGATTTCTGAGTGTAGAGCTAGGAGTAACCCCTGAACACTGCCAGGTGTGACTCCCAAAAAACAAAACAAACAAACAAAGGTATTTTTCTGGTGTGCCCTGATTGTTTTCCTTGGGAAAATCAAACTGGAGGCAACAGAACTAGAGGAAAATATTTATTTGATTGATCTGCAGTGAACATTTACTTGATTTTCTGTTGCCTAAAAAAATTTAGAGAAGTTTTCAGTTACTTTGTCTTGATTATTGAGGATCGGCAGTTGTTACAGGATCATTGTTTTGTTTCTTGGGTTGATTGCTATAGAGAATGCTATGACTGTCTATAATATTATAGAGACACATCAGGTTTTCTGAGCAGTTTACTTTATGTTTTTTTTTGTATAGGTAGCTGAAAGTTATGGGGACAGAGTCCAGTTTTATATAAAGTATGAGTGTTGTTTATTTTTCTATTTAGGATTCCACACACCACTTACATAGCACTGAGATAAGTGCTTTATGATTGTAAACATGTAAGCCTTTTTAGCTTTTATAACATAAAATAAACTATATACAACTATATAAACTATATACAATATTCCACAGTTTTCCTTAAGAAATACAAAATACAGATACTCCTCACTTAACAATCTACCTGTTTAGCGACTGCTCGCACTTACAACCATTTCTTCACTGTTACTTTACTAACTTTATGTTCTGTAATACATTACAGTACTGTGTGTAAATTACACAACCCATGCAAATTAAAACAAGTGGAAGCTTTCAGTTTGATCTTTCTCATTATTTTACTTATTCATAATACTGTATTGTCAAGTACTATGCATATACTATACTACTATCTACAGTATATGCAGTTCTTCACTTAACGACCAATTCGCTTAACAACCAAACAGAACTTGGTCGTTAAGTGAGGAGTATCTGTATATCAAACACCTAGAAGTGCTATAGCCTAAAAAATAGTAGCATAATATTCTGTTGGATAGAGATAGTATTATTTTACCAGCCTCAAGCACTATTTTTTTTAGAATGAGGGATCCAAATACATTTGGATCCTTACACATTTAAAGTACATGAATTGGCTGTGTGCTCTGGCATAGGCAGACATTGTGAACTCTGTTTTCTCTGTTGTACTGTGTCCTGGACTTTGAGCCTCCCTTCTGAGATTTTTTCCCTGGGGTCACTTCTTCAGAGGTGAGCTGTCCCTGCCCACAAAGGGCAGAGTCAGAGAAGCATGGCTGCTTCACTTTGTGGCTGCATGCATCTTCTAGCCAATGAATCCCACCATAAAATGTAGGAAAACACAACACAACAAACATGACAATGGGGAAACAATGCAGGCCAACACCATGCATAGATAATGAAGATGGCAGCTCTTATGACCCGAAAAAAGCCAACCATCTATTTAACCTCTCAAATAGGAGTTTGAAGAAGAAATAAGGAGGATGTTCATAGAACTCAAAGAAAGTATAGATCGAGCTGAATGGATCACAAATAAGAATTAAGAGGATATGAAGATAGAAATTAGCAAACTTCAAACTGAAATAACAGGTCTGAAAAACTCAGTAGACAAAATGAAAAACTCAATGGAAAGCCTCTCCAACAGAGTAACAGCAACTGAGGATAGAATCAGTGAGCTGAAAAACGAGATGCATAGCAACTCCACACAACAGAAGAGATCAGAAAAGAGCCTTAAAGCAAATGATCAGATAATGGATAAAATATTCAAAAAATATGAAAAGATAAAATTAACATAAAAATCATTGGAGTCCCAAAGACCCAGGAGGAAAATCCCTAGGAACAATTAACAGTCAGGAACATCATTGCAGAGAAACTCCCACAGCTAAATGCTACATGCAATCAAATCCTTCATGCTCTAAGAGTATTACAGATAAGAGTGACCTGAAGAAAAAGCATCCCAAGACACATCCTAGTCACAATGACAAATTCCACATATAGGGATAGAATACTGAAAGCAGCAAGATCATAAAAGGAAATAACATTTAAAGGAGTGTCCTTAAGATTTACTGCAGAACAGTCACAAGAAACTCTCAAGGCCAGAAGGCAGTGGTGGGATATAGTGACAAAACTCAATAAAATAAATGCATAGAAAGCATTCAGTCAGACACACTTACATGTTTGAAGAAAGTATACATAGCTTCATGAATAAACAACAGTTCAGAAACTTTACAGACTCATAACTAGTCTTAAAAGGAAAACTGAAAAATCTATTTTAAGACTAGACAGACCAACAGATACAACAAATTTACACACAAAGATGACACTAGATCCCATGACAATGATCTCTTTCAATGTTAATGGACTAAATGTACCAGTCAAAAGACACAGAGTAGCAAAATGGATCAAAAAGCTGAATCCAACATTCTGCTGCCTACAAGAATAGTCAGACAATCATAGACTCAATATCAAAGGTTGAAGGAAAATCATCCAAGCAAACAACTCCCTTAAAAAGTTGGAGTGAGTGGCCCGGAGAGATAGCAGAGTGTCCTTTGCCTTGCAAGCAGCCGATCCAGGACCAAAGGTGGGTGGTTCGAATCCCCGTGTCCCATATGGTCCCCTGTGCCTGCCAGGAGCTATTTCTGAGCAGACAGCCAGGAGTAACCCCTGAGCAACGCCGGATGTGGCCCAAAAACCAAAAAAAAAAAAAAGTTGGAGTGGCCATATTAATATTGGATGACACAAACTTTAGACAGAAAAGTTATAAAGGACAAAGATGTACATTTTGTAATAATCAAGGGATATGTACAGCAGGGGAAAAATCACACTCCTAAATATATATGCATCCAATGAGGGACCAGAAAAATAGTTAATGCAATTGCTCATGAATCTGAAAGAAGACATCAATAGCAACACAATAATAGTGGGAGACCTCAACATTGCCCTGTCACCCCTTGATAGGTCAATGAGGCTGAACCCCAACAAGAATATACTAGCTCTGAAAAGAGACATGGAGAAAGTGGACTAGTAGATATATGGGGTACTACTTTACCAGAAAACTGGATATATTTTCTTCTCCAGTGAACATGGGTCATTCTCCATGATAGACCACATGATGGCCCATAAAACATCTCCATAAAATCAAGAGGATAGAAATCATAGACTACCTTCTCAGATCACAAAACACTGAAATTAAAAGTAAATTACAAAAGGACACAGAAAAAACTTTAATACTTGTAAATTAAACATCTCACTACTGAACAACCAGTGGGTCAGAAATAAAATCAAAGAGGAAATCAAAACATTTCTGGAAACAAATGCCAATGAAGATACAAATTATCAGAATTTATGGGACATAGCAAAAGCGGTACTAATAGGAAAATTTATAGCTTTGAAAGCACATATTAGAAGGAAGAAGGGGCCTACATAAGTAGCTTAATGACATAGCTGATAAAATTAGAGAATGATCAACAAAAGGAACCAAAAATAGGTAGGCAGAAGGAAATAACAAGCTTAGAGCAGAAATTAATAAAGTGTAAATCCAAAAATCAATTCGAAAGATCAACAAAATCAAAAGTTGGTTCTTAAAAAAATAAACAAGATTCATAAACCACTAGTAAAACTCAAAGAAAAGGAGGAAGAGAAACTTAATAAACTGGATAACAAATGAAAAGGGGAGGACCAGAGAGATAGCACAGTGGTAGGGCATTCGCCTTGCACACAGAAGGACGGTGGTTTGAATCCGGCATCTCATATGGTCCCCCGTGCCTGCCAGGAACAATATCTGAGCATAGAGCCAGGAGTAACCCCTGAGTGCTGCCGGGTGTGACCCAAAAATTAAAAAAAAGAAATGAAAAGGGGGAGATCACTTCAAATACTGCAGAGATTCAAAGGGCAATCAGAGACTACTTTGAGAAACTATGCCACAAAGCATGAAAACCTGGAAGATATGGATAAATTCTTGGACTCTTATAATCTTCCATGGTTAAATCAGGATGATCTAGCATTTCTAAACAGACCTATTATTACTGAGGAAATTAAAATGTTATTCAAAAGTCTTCCCAAAAACAAAAGCCCAGGCCAGGCGGATTCACTAATGAATTCTATCAAACCTTTCAAGAGGAACTATTACCAATTATTTTCAGGCTCTTTCATGAAATTGAAGAAACATGAACACTCCCAAATAGATTTTATGAAACTAACATTACTGTGGTACCAAAACCAGATAGTGATGCTGCAAAAAAAGAAAACTACAGACCAAAATCCCTGATAAATCCCTGATGAACAAAGATGCAAAAATCATCAACAAAATCCTGGCAAATAGGATTCAACGCCTAATCAAGAAGGTCATTCACCACGACCAAGTAGGTTTCATTCCAGGAATGCAAAAGTGGTTTAAAATATGTAAATCAGTTAATACAATAAATCATATCAACAGAAAGAAAACCAAAAACAATATGATCATATCAATAGATGCATAAAAAGCATTCAATAATGCCCAAACTCATTCTTGATAAAAACTCTCATAAAGATGGGAATGGAAGGAACTTTTCTCAATAAAGTCAAGACCATCTACTACAAGCCAATGGAAAATATTATTCTCAATGGATATAAACTAAAAGCCTTTTCTCTAAAATCTGGTACAAGACAAGATTGCCCTCTCTCACCACTCCTATTTAACATAGAAGTGTAAATTCTTGCCATAGAGATTAGGCAAGAAAAAGATATCAAGGGCATCCAGATAGAAAAGGTAGAAGTAAGCCCAGAACACAGAATATGATCCAAAACAATAAGAGAAAAAAATCCTTCAGTGGCTGCCCATTGTTCTGAAAAGGTTTTATTATTTTTTGGTGTTCAGGGCCATTTGACTTCAACATTATGGCTCAATTTTCTCTTTTACTATAATATATATTCGTCCAATGGATCACTACACAGCCTATGCCTTCCTGCTATCTCTCTTTCATGCTTTGCCCTGGTTTCCTCTGCTTTACTTGTTTTGAGTGCTCATTCAATTTCTGTCTCCTCAAAAATAAAATACTATATAGAGAGTCCCTCTTTAATCATTCAAATGTTCTTTCTTTCGGAAATAATTGTTCCCTGAACCTTAACATTTTTTCTGCCTTATATTACAGTGTTCTGTGTAGCTACCTAGCTTGTGAACTTTTAGAAATCTAGAAGTTTATGACAAAAAGTTTATGACTCTTCTGATTTTTCTTGTCTCCTGACCAACATATAATAGATATCAACACATAATAGATATCAAAATATCACTCTAGATGCCCATAGATCTCAAACAAATGCAGAAATGGAAATAGCATGAGATAGAAAAGCTCAATTTTTTAATTTGCTCTGTTTAACCTCTTCAAGTCAAGTTTCGATTAGTTTTTCTTGATTGGTAGTATCTTTACATATATTTGGATTATGACACATGTCTGTTAAATATCTGCCTGTAGGCTTCTGACCTAATTTTTATCTTCCGTGTGTCTCTAGTTCCCATTCATCTCAGTATCTTCATAGTGTTTTTAAAGAAAAGAGATGGAGTTAGAGATTAGGTGCTTTGCATGTATTATAATTATATATCTTGCCAAATTATTGCAAAAGCTTTCTTCATAGATATGTAGGTGACTTGGGCTTAGCATTATTTGTTTTGGGCCACCTGCCTGGCAATGCTCAGGGATTCTTTCTTTCTTTTTTTTCAGGGATTACTTCTGTCCCTGCACTCAGGTATTACTCCTCCAGGTGCTCAGTGATGTTATATGGGATGCCAGAGATTGCACATCTATATGCAAATCAAGGCCCTACCCCCTTTATTATCTCTCCATTCCCTTGAAGACATTTTCTGACTCTCAGTGAGTGGTCATGAGGTGAAATGCCATTATATGTCTCAGGTAGAATTATATTGATATTCAACTACCAAAGTTATAAGGGGTCTTTAAAATTATACATCAGACATATGTAATAATTAGTAGATTAAATAAGTGAATATTTTAAATTTCTCTAATTCTAAATCTTTCTGATAGCTACTTTTTCATAAATATGAAAAACTTTATATTGATGGCAGGGACACATATCCATTTTCCTTAAGAATCCTTGAGTAGAGTTTGTTGAAGGAATTTGAAGGCATAGTAAAAAAAAAAACACACACACACAACAATATATCTTAGAATTGACTTAAGATCCAGAACACTAAATTCCAAATAAACCAAGTAAAGGAAAATGCAAGCCAATTACTTCAATAGGTATTCAACTATTGCCAAGAGTTGGTCTAGTTTCCTTTTAGAGCTTTTAAAAATTTATTATATGGGGGTCAGCCATATGCAAGGGAGGGACTTCAGAGCATAAAAACCGGCTAACCTTTGCAAAAGCTGGCTCCCTGTGTGTGACACCAGGCGGGGAAAATCCGCGAAAGTACACCGGCCCAGTGGGGCTCAGCTGTGAAAGACTGTGAGTGTGACCTGTCTATGTCTGTCTACTGTCCTCTTGCGTGAAACTCTTGCGAGTGGGGCAAAAAGAGCCTCCAGAAACCTGGCTCGCCCAGACGCCATTTTCAGGGAGGGACTTCAGAGCATAAAAACCGGCTAACCTTTGCAAAAGCTGGCTCCCTGTGTGTGACACCAGGCGGGGAAAATCCGCGAAAGTACACCGGCCCAGTGGGGCTCAGCTGTGAAAGACTGTGAGTGTGACCTGTCTATGTCTGTCTACTGTCCTCTTGCGTGAAACTCTTGCGAGTGGGGCAAAAAGAGGCTCAGAGGAGCACGGCCGCTCCGCTTCGCTACGCGGCCGTGCACTCTTTCTAAGGAAAGAACTCCATTGCAACAAGAAGGAAAAATCACACTAAGAACGGCGCTATATCACAGAAGCAAACATTTCTCTCTGGACTGTCTTCTCTGTTGCATGCTCGGGCCTAAGATTTGACCCAGTGTGAGGCTTCATCCACGGAGGACTCCCCTCCCTTAGAGGCAAGTCAGCCCATCCAGAAAGGGAGGAGCCAGAGGAGTGTGCTGCCTACATCATATAGACAATGAATACCACCACAACACGTAGAAAAACCCACAATACAAGTGTGACAATGGGGAAACAACGCAGGCCAGCATCAGACATAGAGAATGAAGATGACAATTCTGAGGACCAGATAATGACTGAACAACTAATCAACCTCTCAGATAAGGACTTTAGACTAGCAATATGGAAGGTGCTCAACAGACTCCAAGAAACCATGGATCGAGTTGAACAGAACACTAATAAGAACCAAGAAAATATGAAGGCAGAAATGACAAAACTCCAAACTGAAATAACATGTCAACTAACAGGACTGAAAAAGTCAGTAAACGAAGTGAATGACAAAATGGATAAGCTCTGGGACAGGGTATCAGAAGCTGAGAATAGACTTGGTGCTGTGGAAGATGAGATACATAACAATTCCATACAGCAGGAGAGATTGGACAAAAAACTTAAAGCAAATGAGCAGAAAATGGAAAAATTAGTCAAAGAATGGGAACAGACGAAAATAGAAGTCTATGATAAGATCAACAGAAACAACTTAAGAATCATTGGAGTCCCAGAGACCCAGGAAGAAAATTTCCAGGAAGAATCAATGGTCAAGAACATCATTAAAGAGAAACTTCCAGAGCTAAAGAATATATGTGATCAAATCCTGCATGCCCGAAGAGTACCAACCAAAAGAGACCCCAGAAAAACCACCCCAAGACACATCCTAGTCACAATGACAAATCCCACAGATAGAGAAAGAATTCTGAAAACAGCAAGATCAAAAGGGGAAATCATGTTCAAGCAAGCTTCCCTGAGATTTACAGCAGACCTGTCACCAGAAACGCTCAATGCCAGAAAACAGTGGTGGGATATTGTGACAAGACTGAATGAAATGAATGCTTCACCCAGAATACTATACCCAGCAAAACTCACTTTCCGGTTTGATGGAAGAATACATGGTTTCACAGACAAAAAACAGCTCAGAAACTTCACAGACACAAAACCAGTCTTAAGAGAAAAACTGAAAGACCTAATCTAAGACAAGACTACCCAAAAGACACACCAAATTTTGAAATAAAGATGGCGTTAAATCCCAGGACAATTCTTTCTCTCAACGTCAATGGACTAAATGCACCAGTTAAGAGACACAGAGTGGCTAAATGGATCAAAAAACTCAATCCAACCTTCTGCTGCCTACAAGAAACGCACCTGAATAGTCAGAACAAACATAGACTCAAAATAAAAGGCTGGAGAAAAGTTATCCAAGCAAACAACACCCATAAAAAAGCTGGAGTGGCCATACTAATATCAGATAATGCAAACTTTATACTCAGGAAGGTTGTAAGGGACAAAGACGGACATTTTATATTAATCAAGGGGTACGTAGAGCAGGAAGAATTCACTCTCCTAAACATATATGCACCGAATGAGGGGCCAGCAAAATATTTAATACAACTGTTGACAAATCTGAAAAATAATATCAACAACAACACAATAATTGTGGGGGACCTTAACACGGCTTTGTCAACACTGGACAGGTCAACCAGACTGAAACCCAACAAGAATATACTAGACCTGAGGAGAGAAATAGAAGAAAGAGGCCTAGTGGATATATATAGGACACTCCATCCCCAGAAACCTGGATACACATTCTTCTCCAATGTACATGGGACATTCTCCAGGATAGACTACATGCTGGCACATAAAACATACCTCCATATGATCAAGAGGATAGAAATTTTGCAGACTACCTTTGCTGACCACAAGACTCTGAAATTATTTGTGAACTCCAAAGGGACTCAGAAGAAACACTTTAACACCTGGAAGTTAAACAGCCTCATGCTCAATAACCAGTGGGTCCGAGATGAAATCAAGGAGGAAATAAAAAGGTTCCTGGAAACAAATGACAATCAAGACACAAACTCTCAGAACTTATGGGACACAGCAAAAGCAGTACTGAGAGGAAAATTTATAGCTTTGCAAGCACACATCAGGAAGGAAGAAGGAGCTTACCTGAGTAGCTTAATGACACAGCTAATAGAACTAGAAAATGCTCAACAAAAGGACCCAAGAATAGGAAGACAGAAGGAAATAACAAAGTTGAGAGCAGAAATCAACGAAGTGGAAACTCAAAAAACAATCCGAAAGATCAACGAAAGCAGAAGTTGGTTCTTTGAAAAACTAAACAAGATTGATAGACCACTGGCAAACCTAACAAAGAAAGAGAGAGAGAGAAACTTGATAACTCGTATCAGGAATGAAAAAGGAGAGATCACTACTGATATGACAGAGATTCAAAGGGTAATCAGAAACTACTTTGAAAAACTCTACGCCACTAAAAATGAGAACCTGGAAGAAATGGATAAATTCTTGGACTCTTATAATCTTCCACGGTTGAAGGAAGAGGATGTAGCATATCTAAACACCCCCATCACCATTGATGAAATTAAAACAGTAATCAAATGTCTGCCGAAAAACAAAAGCCCAGGTCCAGATGGATTCACTAATGAATTCTATCAAACTTTCCAAGAGGAACTACTGCCAATCTTGGCAAGACTCTTTCATGAAATTGAACAAACAGAAACACTTCCAAATAGCTTTTATGAAGCCAACATCACCTTGATACCTAAACCAGACAGAGACGCTACCAAAAAAGAAAATTACAGACCAATATCACTGATGAATGCAGATGCAAAGATCCTCAACAAAATCCTGGCAAATAGGATTCAATGCCTCATTAAGAAGATCATCCACTACGATCAAGTAGGTTTCCTCCCAGGAATGCAAGGCTGGTTTAACATCCGTAAATCTATCAACATAATACACAACATCAATAACAAGAAAAATAAAAACCACATGATCATATCAATAGATGCAGAGAAAGCATTTGATAAGGTCCAACACCCATTCTTGATCAAAACTCTCAGCAAGATGGGAATGGAGGGAACCTTTCTCAATATAGTGAAGGCCATCTACCACAAGCCAGTGGCAAATATTATCCTCAATGGAGAAAAACTGAAAGCCTTCCCTCTAAATTCTGGCACAAGACAAGGCTGTCCTCTCTCACCACTCCTATTCAACATAGCACTGGAAGTACTCGCTATAGCGATTAGGCAAGAAAAGGATATCAAGGGAATCCAGATAGGAAAGGAAGAAGTCAAGCTCTCACTGTTTGCAGATGACATGATACTCTACTTAGAAAACCCTAAAGACTCTATCAAAAAGCTTCTAGAAACAATAGACTCATATAGCAAGGTGGCAGGCTACAAAATTAACACACAAAAATCAATGGCCTTTCTATATACCAATAGTAATACGGATGAAATGGACATTAAGAAAACAACCCCATTCACAATAGTACCACACAAACTCAAATATCTTGGAATCAACTTGACTAAATATGTGAAGGACCTATACAAAGAAAACTATAAAACTCTGCTCCAAGAAATAAGAGAGGACACACGGAAATGGAAACACATACCCTGCTCATGGATTGGCAGGATTAACATCATCAAAATGTCAATACTCCCCAAGGAATTATACAGATTTAATGCCATCCCTCTAAAGATACCCATGACATTCTTCAAAGAAGTGGATCAGACACTCTTGAAATTCATTTGGAACAATAAACACCCTCGAATAGCTAAAGCAATCATTGGGAAAAAGAATATGGGAGGAATTACTTTTCCCAACTTTAAACTGTACTACAAAGCAACAGTTATCAAAACAGCATGGTATTGGAATAAGGATAGGTCCTCAGATCAGTGGAATAGGCTTGAATACTCAGAAAATGTTCCCCAGACATACAACCATCTAATTTTTGATAAAGGAGCAGGAAATCCTAAATGGAGCAGGGAAAGCCTCTTCAACAAGTGGTGTTGGCACAATTGGATAGCCACTTGCAAAAAATTAAACTTAGACCCCCAGCTAACATCATGTACAAAGGTAAAATCCAAATGGATTAAAGACCTCGATATCAGCCCCAAAACCATAAGATATATAGAACAGCACATAGGCAAAACACTACAGGACATTACAGGCATCTTCAAGGAGGAAACTGCACTCTCCAAGCAAGTGAAAGCAGAGATTAACAGATGGGAATATATTAAGCTGAGAAGCTTCTGCACCTCAAAGGAAATAGTGCCCAGGATACAAGAGCCACCCACTGAGTGGGAGAAACTATTCACCCAATACCCATCAGATAAGGGTCTAATCTCCAAATTATACAAGGCACTGACAGAACTTTACAAGAAAAAAACATCTAACCCCATCAAAAAATGGGGAGAAGAAATGAACAGACACTTTGACAAAGAAGAAATACGCATGGCCAAAAGACACATGAAAAAATGTTCCACATCACTAATCATCAGGGAGATGCAAATCAAAACAACGATGAGATACCACCTCACACCCCAGAGAATGGCACACATCACAAAGAATGAGAATATAGAGTGTTGGCGGGGATGTGGAGAGAAAGGAACTCTTATCCACTGCTGGTGGGAATGCTGTCTAGTTCAACCTTTATGGAAAGCGATATGGAGATTCCTCCAAAAACTGGAAATCGAGCTCCCATACGATCCAGCTATACCACTCCTAGGAATATACCCTAGGAACACAAAAATACAATACAAAAACCCCTTCCTTACACCTATATTCATTGCAGCTCTATTTACCAGAGCAAGACTCTGGAAACAACCAAGATGCCCTTCAACAGACGAATGGCTAAAGAAACTGTGGTACATATACACAATGGAATATTATGCAGCTGTCAGGAGAGATGAAGTCATGAAATTTTCCTATACATGGATGTACATGGAATCTATTATGCTGAGTGAAATAAGTCAGAGAGAGAGAGAAAAACGCAGAATGGTCTCACTCATCTATGGGTTTTAAGAAAAATGAAAGACACCCTTGTAATAATAATTTTCAGACACAAAAGAGAAAAGAGCTGGAAGTTCCAGCTCACCTCAGGAAGCTCACCACAAAGAGTGATGAGTTTAGTTAGAGAAATAACTACATTTTGAACTGTCCTAATATTGAGAATGTATGAGGGAAATGTAGAGCCTGTTTAGGGTACAGGCGGGGGTTGGGTGGGGAGGAGGGAGATTTGGGACTTGGGTGATGGGAATGTTGCACTGGTGATGGGTGGTGTTCCTTTTATGACTGAAACCCAAACACAATAATGTATGTAATCAAGGTGTTTAAATAAAAAAAATTATGCATTAAAAAAAAAAGAAAACCATGTCTCAAAAAAAAATTATTATATGGGGGTTATTTACTTGTTTATTTTTTATTCTTGTTTTAATAACATGAGAAGAGTGAGTCTGAGGGAACATAGGAATATTACACTTTATGAAAGAGAAGTAATAATATAATTTTATAATAAAATCATAATAATTGGAATGGGGGGAATGTAAGCCTACATCAATTACTGACTCTAGCTTTTAGACTATGCAGAAATATATTATTGTATACTATGTTAAAGGTCAAGGCTAAAAGTAGCACAACTATACTGTGACAGATACATGTAGAATATGTCTTATGAAATTAGATACAAAGTTCTATAAAAATAAAATCACAAATCATTACCATAAATAACACATGGAAAATTTATTTTTCTTAGGGGAATTTACTTTTTGCAAAGTAGCCATAAAGAATTTTTCAAGAGAGTGGGGTACTAGTATAGGATAGGGTTCTTGCCTTGCACCTTCTGACTCAGGTACAATCTCTGACATCTAAACCTGATCATGAATACTATCAGATGTGCCTCAATCAAAAATATTTCTAAAGTTGGGGCCATGGATTATGACTCAGAGGTAGAGCAGCTACCTTCCATGTGTAAGGCTATGAGTTGTACTCTCAGCAACCAGACCATATGCGAAAAGCAATCCTGGAAGCATTAAGGTTTCAAATCCTTGGTGGCACCATAATTGGTACTATCTGTGGACAAGTTCATATGTATTGACATCCTCCTCATCACAACAATAGAAAAGAAAGAAGATAAATTGGAAAAAGAATTACCAATAAACTGAAAATTTGCTGCATAAAAAGTTAAGAAATCTTTTATAATTTATTATCAGTAGCATGAATTCCCTGGGTACATGGCGTCTGATCACATGGCACCCACATCTCCCCTCTTGATGTATGTACTTTCATACTTTAATGCTGCTATGTATACTGGGACTTTCTGCACTTTTGGAAAGAGTCTCTCTCTCTCTCTATCTCTATCTCTATCTCTCTCTCCTTCTCTATCCCCTTCCTCAGAATTTCTAAAACCTGATTTTATTTCTAAATAAATAAAAGTTATTATAGACATACATTTTAAAACCCATTCAACATACATGACTATTTTAACATCACTTCAAGTACGATGTATATGGGGTTTTTAATCTTAGATGCTGTCCTTGACCCAAACCCTCATAAATTATGACTCTATCTCTTTGTTAACACTTAGTCATTGTAGTGCTGGTAGCATGGAAAGGAGGCAACATAGTTAGTAGAGGAGGTAAATTGGAGATAATATAGGGGAAGAGGTGTCTGTTAGGAAATTGTTCTGACTCCTTTCCAGCTATCTAAATCCATTGATCTTCCCTTTCCTCTAGACTTAAATTTCTGATTTCCAGTTATTTGATTTTGATCCTTTCCTGTGTACCATCTCATTCTGCTTTCTGTCCCATTTTTTCTCTCAGTATTAACCTTTTCCTTTTCTGTTTTTTTCTCTCATTCCCCCCTCCTTTTTCTCTTTTTTCCACATCCCTTCTTCTCTCCTCCCTATACCATTGTTTCACCTCCTCCCTCTTCTTCCCTTTCTTCCTCTAATCCACTATCCTCCTCTCATCTGTCTTCTCTCCTTTCTCCTCCTCCTTCCCTTTCTTTGGGTTTTGGGGTCATATCCAGTGGTGTATCCAGTAAAGGCTACTCCTGACTATGTTCTCAGGGCCAATCCTGTCAGTAGCAGGGATTTAACTGCGGCTGCTTTGCATGAGGTGAGGGCCTTAAATAGCTTAAGTGTACTCTCTTCTGACCAAATACTGCCACTTCCTACTGTTTGAGTAAGAACTTTTCTTAGCTCCAGTCCCATGAAAATTTTTCTCCAGTTCCCAAGAATATAACTTTTAGATAGGTATAGACATGTAAGAACTGTACCTTGAAGCCTGGCTAAGTCTCATTCCCAAACCATACTGGGAATATGTAACCATTTGGGGAGCTCCTGTGGTCCTATTGGTGAAAATGATGGCCATAGGATCTTGACTCTTGGTTTCTATATATGTCTTCTTTGGAGGTGCAACTCTATAAGTCATAAACAAGATAACAGTGAGTCCTCTGAGTTTGGCAACCCAGGCTTTTGTAAAGACTAGTTTAAACCATACTATAATTTCTTACAGTGACAGTTGTCCATTAATCCTTTAAAAAACTTTACTGATTTTTATTGTATAAAAGATAAGAGGCAGATACTTGAGTCTTACTTTTTCAGTAATATATCCTTTATTCACACAAATACTTAAACCAGAAAACTGTATAGTAACTTGACTATCTCTTCTTTTTCATCTTTTTAAAAATTTTTAATTATGAGAAAAAAGGTGCAAAGAAAGAGGACAAGGTAAAGTTACAGTGGAAGGACAATCACCCATAACATAATTCTCAGAAGAATTCCCCTTGCTGATATCTTAACTTTGAACTTTCAGCCAAAGAACATTAAGATAAATAAAACAGAATCCATGTACAATTACTTTGTCCCTCAAGTCCCCAGATTGTAACACATTATAATATTTCTTAACAGCACACAAGGCAATCTAAAGCCATAAAACTTATGTAACTCCTTAAACATTAGAGGCATAGTATTTTTTACATTTCCATGTACATGCATATTAGCTTAAGTTAACCTCAAATTTTAAGTGGGTTCTTTTTAAGGATTAGAGTCAAAGGAGCACAGTAAAAACGGTGTTAGAATGGCAATTGTTTTTTGCATAGGCTCACCAAAATATGACGCATGGAAAGAAATAACCTTGGCCTAAATACAAAGAGACCCTGCCCCTGAAGTTTCCTAACATAAGACCAACTCTAGGCTCCAGGCAAGTTAGATCGTCCAATCCAAGACATTGTCCGTAGTGCCAACACACTTTTCACACAGTCTCTGTTGTTGGTATCATGTTTCTGTATTAAAGATCCTGGAATCTGCATATCCTACATTGAAGTCAGGATGTGGAGCGTCCACTCGTTTCACTCCACCATTAAAGGGCAATGCAGGAAGCCCTGTCCTGTAGCAGGTCGTTGTTGTTAAGTCTTCTCAGTGTTAAGGGAAGTCTCTTTTGAGCAGGTCAATATTTGAGCAGTGGTAGGGTCTTCCGTGGTAGAGGACTGCTTCCAGGTGATGTTATAGACAAACCTGAATGTTTCGTGGATGGCTTCCCTGGTTCAGGGGTGAATGGAAAATGCCCTTTCTTCTGAGGCCTGTGCCAGGTCATTATGTCAATGTTCAGGGAGTAAGGTCCCTTTGCACTACAAGATTTGTGTATTCCAATCTCTATTAGATAGGATCTTATTTGTATGTATAGTATTTTCTCATTTTAATGTGCCTATGCAAAAAAGGAGCAATGCCACGTGGCGTTATTGGCGCATATGGGGGACATAAGAACAAGTCCAATAATCTCCATGACATGGTTCAATCATAAGGATTAAACTGGGGGACTCTTTCACCAAAATACCTTGTTGAACAGCTCATAAAGAGAAGAAAAAAAGTGGTCAGAATCGTCACTGTATGAGAAAATATTTAGTAAGACTTATAGTTGTCAGGGAAAAACACAAAATATTCTAAAGACATTTTATGTCTTTTGAAACAGTTCAGGGTTGTTACACACAATGCACGGCTTTGGTCTCTGATTAGGATTGTGCAATGCTGAAGTTAAAAAGAGTAATGTAGGTTAGTGATGTTTGGGGCGGGTGAGAGAGTTAAAGAGTAAAAGTGAGCTTTGAAGGGGTGTAGGAAAGGGCAGAATACAAAATGGACATTCTGGATATGCAAAACATAAAATTAAGATAAGGAATACTCTTTTTTTTTTTTTTTTTTTTTTTTTTGTTTTTGGGCCACACCGGGCGGTGCTCAGGGGTTACTCCTGGCTGTCTGCTCAGAAATAGCTCCTGACAGGCACGGGGGACCATATGGGACACCGGGATTCGAACCAACCACCTTTGGTCCTGGATCGGCTGCTTGCAAGGCAAACGCCACTGTGCTATATCTCCGGGCCCAGGAATACTCTTAATACAAGCAGTGCGGTTTTCCATATGCAGAGTGGTAGGAAATTGCCAGTGACAAACTTAGCGCAACCGAGCAAATCTCAGCACACCCCAAGTTAGGACCAACCATTTCCATAGAGCTGAGGGAAGGGCAGGGAAAGCTTGGGACCCCATCCAGGAGGGACCCCCCCCCCCCCGACACCCACCTTGTCTGGCTGCCACCCCAGAAGGCCTGGAGGCCGGGGGCAGAAGAGGGGAAGGCTTGGAGCCTTTCAAGGCTCCCAGCGCACCCAAGTTAGGGAGAAGGCCTTCCACATGGGGTCTCCCCCAACCCCATGCCGGCTAGAGCTAGCCTCCAGCTCAAGAGAGGATCGAGAGAGAGCTACTATCTCTTTTTATTTATATTTGTGTACCCACTTCTCTTTGCCACATACATACACAAGACTGACAACTAAAATTACAAGACATATTATTTGTCTCTCTTTCTTATATCTAAGAGTTGACACAAGGAAGAAGCAAGTGAAACAGTTGTTTTAAACTTATATTGAAGGGTTTCTAAAAATCCAGTAGTGAAAGACTTTTTTTTATACCTCTGAAGTAATGCTAAATGGGCCCAACAATTATTCCCAAAGATATGTGGTTCCCAAATGGTTCCAGACTTAGAATATAACACTGCTTTGGCTCAGTCATACGTGTGTGTGTGTGTGTGTGTGTGTGTGTGTTTATTCTATATGTGAGATGAAACTTGGGGACCACCACATATAAGACATGTCCTCCAGTCCTTAAAATATCCCCCCGCCAATGCTTAAAAATGTAATTTCTTTTTAGCTTTTGGGCCAAATCTTGCAGTAGTCAGTGCTTGGTCTTGGTGTTGTGGCCAGGGATCACGGATAGCAGTCAGGGCTCAGAGGACCATCTGAGGTACTGGGGATTGAATCCAAATACTCTACTCACTATACTATAACTCCAGCCATGAAATATAAATTTTTACAAAATAAATTGGGATTGAAGAAACTTTTAACAGGTTGAGCACAGGCTTTTCATGGTGGAGGTTTTGGTCTCTGGCACCACATGTGTTCTGACTAGAGTAAACTTTGAGCATAAATACATGGTCAGTCCGCCCAAAAAGCATGGCAAAAATTCATGCAAAAACTCACTATAAATAAAATGTCAAACTATAAAATGTAAGCATGCAACATAGTATTTGGAGAACTAACCTCACATGGTGATCTTAAAATATTTTTGTAAAAACAAGTCATGAGCTTGAAGGCTGTAGATGTCCAATTTGATTTTCTTTTTAAAATACAAACATTATTTAATAAAATATTTTCACAAATAAAGCTTTCTGGGCTAAGTCCATGCTCTACATGAGGAAGACTTGGGTTTCATCCCTGGTATGGCAGGTCTTCTGAGCACTACTAGGAGTAACTTCTGAACATAGAACCAGGAGCACCCCTTGAGAATCAGTCAACAACAACAAAATATTTGTTTTCTTTTTTGTCTTGGGGCTACATGTGGTGGTGTGATGGGTCCACTGGCAGTGCAGTGGTCTAGGGTATCAATCCTGGGTCTTTGTCATACAAAGCATATGCTAATACCATTGAGCAGTCTCTTTGTTTTCAAACTATTTATAAAATTTAGATTATCTTATCATTGCTATAGTTAAAAGTATACAGTAAAATGTGTACAAATAAACATTTAGAAGTAAAGGGAAAATGATGTGTCTCATTCTTAGAGCACCATCCATGCCTCACACATATGAGGTTTTGGGTCTGATTCTTGACAATGCCCCCAAATCTAAAATATGATAAAGATACTACCTCCAAATATAGTCACGATTAAAATAAAAGAGAGATATATACTTAAATTTGAACTCAAGTGGAAACAAGTCAGTCGAAACACAGGGTAGCAGTGATCTGAACACAACTGATGTGAATAGCATCAAAGACCACGAGGTTTCCTGAGGGGACCTCGAGTGATGGGGCAATGGGTGGAGACGGGCAGAAAGGGTAAAGTCTCAAAGAGAAGTGATGGTTTCCTCATGGAAACAATTACGTACAGAAAAAGAACTTAAAGTCTCCTGCTCCTCTAAAGTTTGACTTTCCCTGTTTTTTTCATACCATGTTGACAACACTAAGAATCATTGTCAGAATTGCTGGAAATGATCACTTTGGACAGAAACTGGGTACTAAAAATACAAAAAATCATGGGCATGATACTCTTTCAGTAATGGTAGTACAAACTAAAGTACTGTAAAAGAAGGAAGGGAGAGGAGAGAGAAAGAGAGAGGGAGAGAGATGGATAAAGAGAGTAACATTATTGCAAACCAAAGTGCTTAAAAAGAAGAAAGGAAGGAGAGAGAAAGAGAGATGGAGAGAAATAGAGAGATAGAGATAGAGAGTAATGTTATTGCAAACCAAAGTGCTTAAAAGGAGGAAAGGGAGAGAAAGGAGAGAGAAAGAGGAAGAGAAAGAGGAAGAGAGAGAAGAATAATGTCTTTTCTGGATGCAAAGGATGGAAGGGGGGCCACTGGTGGTGGGAAATGTGATTGGTAAAGAGATGAGTGTTGGATATTACGTGACTAAATCTTAATTATGAATATCTTTTAAATTGTGTATCTTGTGGTGATTCAATTAAAATTTATTTTAAAAAGTAGATATAAATATTTGTATTTTAAAACAAAATCACTTAATATCATTTCATAATTTACATTTATAATTTTATTTATTTTTATTTTTATTTTATTTTTTGGTTTTTGGGCCACACCCAGCAGCACTCAGGGGTTACTTCTAGCTATGTGCTCAGAAATTGGTCCTGGCAGGCTCGGGGGACCATATGGGATGCCAGGATTTGAACCACCGTCCTTCTATAGGCAAATGCTCTATCTTCATGCCATCTCTCCGGCCCCACATTATAATTTTATATCTATTTTATTTTAATTTTGTTTAATACAAAATTTAATAAAGATAAAACCAAAATTAGTCATGACTATTAAACAGTTTGGAGATTGTGAAGGAGTGACTCTCTGGGGTCCAATTCTAAACCACATTAATGGAACTAGTGGAATAAATTGTCCTTCAAGACAAAGTTGACAAACAAATCTAGGTGATTAATCATGCCTCTTGACCTATTCTAGTAGTTCCTGTAATCAATGGATCATGGATGCTATATATCAAACACTGATACAATTTAAATAGTTTATGTCTTCCATTGAATATTTTGAGGCACAAAACATATATGTTATATTTTGGTGATCATTAAGGGTTCTAGTTTGTTTTTGTTTTGGGCCACACCTGGCAACACTCAGGGCTTACTCTTGCTCTGTATCCAGAAATTACTCTTGGTGGTACTTGGGATGCCAGAGATTGGACCCAAGTGAACCTCATGCAAGGCAATCACCCTACCTGCTGTACTATTCACTCAAATCTCACTCATTAAGTTTTCTGGTCCTGTTTCCATATTTCTCTTGTGCCTATTCTCAGTGCATATTTTAATTTATAATTTAAAATACATTATTTAATTGAATCACTGTGATGTATGTTACAAAGTTATTCAAATTTGAATTTCAGTCATACAATGTTCAACACACGTCAACAGTGCACATTTCCCACCACCAATGTCCCCAGTTTCCCTCCTGCTTTCCCCCTATCCTCCTCACTGTCTACTTCTGTGTCAGATATTTATCTTATCTCTCTTTTCCTTTTAGGGACTGTGGTATATTGCTACTGAAGGGGTATTATATCACTTTACCTCCTTTAAGCACCCACTTCTTCTCCAGAGTGATCATTTCCAACTCTCAATGTCATAATGGTCCCATTATGCATTTTTTAAAAGACAGGGCATATCAAGTCTTTCCCTTCAGTGTTTCTAAGATGACTCCTTGCCCTCAGAAGTCTCATGCCTTTTTTGTTATGAACCTTTCTCTCCTCCCACTTCCTTAGACTTTTCTCTCAAGGCAATGAGTAAGGCTGATTACTTGACACTTAAACTTCTCCTCTAGCTATGAGCTAGAGGGCCCACAGCAGGCCCTCTTATTACCATATTTTGTTTATGAAACATACTTTGCAATCTGTGTTGTTAATTTATCATTTACATTTAGTGAACTCAGCATAATGCTACCATGAGTGTGACCAGGGCATCATCTCATTCTTTTATTTTTTTCTTTTGGCAAGGAATGTTTATATATATATGTATATATATATGTATATATATATATGTATATATATATACAGATATCTATAAAAGAAACCTCTTCAAAAAAAGAATAAAATTAAATATTACACATTGGTGCACTCAGCGGTATAGACATATATTAAAACCACTAACATTATAAACCGAGGACACAAATAACAATAATTCAAGTTAAAAAGGTGCCTGTAACATCTTCAAAAAAAGAAACAGCACTCTCCAAACAAATCAAAGCAGAGATACACAAATGGGACTATATTAATCTGAGAAACTTCTGCACCTCAAAGGAAATAATGCCTCGGATATAAAAGCTACCCACAGAATGGGAGAAGCTATTCACTCAATGCCTATCAGATAAGGAGCTAATATCTTAGATATACAAGGCACTGACAGAACTTAACAAGAAAAAATTTCTAACCGCATCAAAAAATGGAACAGATACTTTCTCAAAGAAGAAATACAAATAACCAAAAGGCACATGAAAAAGTGCTCCACATCACTAATCATCAGGGAAATGCAAATCAAAACAACAATGAGGTACTATCTCACACCACAGAGACTGACTGGCACACATCACAAAGAATAAGAACAATCAGTGTTGGCAGGGATATGGGAAGAAAGTAACTCTAATTAATTGCTGGTGGGAATGCCATCTAGTTCAGCCCTTATGGGAAACAATATGGAGATTTCTCAAACAAAAAAAAAAAACCTGGAAATTGAGCTCCTATATGATCCAGCTATACCACTCATAGAGATATACCTTAACAATACAAAAAAACAATACGAAAATTCCTCCACACACCTATATTCATTGTTATTTATATATATATATTGCTATTTACAATAGTCAGAATCTGGAAATAATCCAGTTGCCTGACAACAGATGAATGGCTAAAGAAACTGTGGTACATACACACAATGAAATACTATGCAGCTGCCAGGAAAGATAAAGTCATAAAATTTTCCTATACATGGATAGACATGGAATCTATTATGCTGAGTGAAATAAGTCAGAGGGTGAGAGATACACACAGAATAGTCTCAGTCACCTATGGGTTTTAAGAAAAATAAAAGACATCATTGTAATAATGCCGGAGACAATAGAGATGAGGGGTGGAATCTCTGGCTCACAATATGAAGCGCACCACAAAGAGTAGTGAGTGTAGTAGAGAAACAACTACACTAATAATTATCATGACAATGGTAATGAGTGAGAGACAGAGAATGTCTGTCTCAAATACAGGCAGGGGGCAGGAAAGGAGGTGGATGGGGTGGGAATATTGCAGTGGTGAAGGGGTGTTTTTTTTCTTTATGACTGAATCCCAACTACAAACATGTTTGTAATCATAGTACCGAAATAAAGATATAATTTAAAAAACAAAAATAAATAAATAAATAATAAGATTTAAAAAAAAAAAGCAGTAACTCTTCTGGGCAGGGAGAGTTTTTACCTTATCCTTTCCTTAAAAGCCTAAGATAAGGACATGTTGAACACTTATTCAGGAGCCTTTGGCTTTTCTTTTTTTTCCTTTCCTTTTTTTTTTTGTTTGTTTGTTTGTTTTTGTGTCACACCCGGCAGTGCTCAGGGGTTACTCCTGGCTCTATGCTCAGAAATCTCTCCTGGCAGGCTCGGGAGACCATATGGGATGCTGGGATTCGAACCATCATCCTTCTGTGTCTATTAGGCAAACGCCTTATCACTGTGCTATCTCTCTGGCCCCGCCTTTGGCTTTTCTAACAGGAATTCTTTTATCACTCTCTCGCTTAACAGACTGCAGCTCATCATTAATAGAAACATATTTCCCCTTTCTCCTTTTTTTAAAAATTAATCTTGCTTCTTATGGGTTGGTGAGATTCTACAGTTGGTAGAGAGCTTGCCTGCACATGTGGTTGATCAGGGATCTATGCCCAGTATTCTGGTCACTGAGGGTCCCAGGAGTGATCCCGTAGTACAGAATTAGGAGTAAACTCTGAGTAGAGGTGAGTGTGATCCAAAAATTTGAGGAAAAAAAGAAATGGTTTTAAAATAGAAACAATATCCTTGTTGCCCTCAAGAAGCAGTGGGAGCTGTGACTCAAAGATTAAATGTTTAGTGGTATAGTGGGCATTTATATGTCTAAAAGCTATTTTTTTAATCTTTGTGAAATGGGGTGTTCAGATAAACAAAAGAGCCTTCATGTTAGGGCTAAGTTCCATTTTGTTTAACTTGTATCTTTATCTTTTATTTATTTTGTTTTTGGGCCACACCCAGTGAACCTCAGGGGTTACTCCTGGCTACATGCTCAGAAATCGCCACTGGCTTGGAGGACCATATGGGACGCCGGAGGATTGAACCATGGTCCATCCTAGGCTAGCGTGTGCAAGGCAGACACCTTACGCCCTGTGCCACCGTTCTGGCCCCATATCTTTATCTTTTAGAGAAGTAAAATTATTCAGTTGATTATAAGAATCATTTTTATGTTTGACATAATCTTTTTGAGATAGATGTAATGATGATATTTTCTTTTTATTTTCTCCACAATAGCAGAGGTAAAGGTGACTTAGATTCATGGTCTTAACTTTTAGGAAACTAAAAAACCAAGATACATTTTGAAAAGGAAAAGACTGCAGCACTATATGAGATAGTTATGCAGGAATAATGATCTAAATAGTTTTCATGAACAGGGCCTGTCAGGGAACAAAGTCTGTGGGAACAAGGTGTATGAGATCCAAATTTAAAGAAAGGTTATGGACCAGTCCAAACTCACCTAAAAATCCTTCTTAAAAACAACTTGAGGCTATATGTTGTCTTTGGAGAAGACCAAGTACTCTCTTGGATATTTTTCCTTTTTATTCTTGCTTTGTCCTAGAGTTTTTCTTGGACAATATTAGGGCACCTAGGATCTGGGCAGAGATTGGGACTGACTTCCTTTTCCTTTGAGTAGCATAGTTTTGCTGCAGTTGAAGGAACTATGGCCCATAGATTTGATTAGGGGCCAGCTCTCACTCTGTACAGATCAAGTGCATCTCAGGTGAAACTCACTCATTTCACTGAGGTTGGCAGGAATTTCCTGTCAATGTTGGACAAAATCTCACAAGAGACAGCTCAGACTTTAACCCCCAGTTCTCACTTCATCATCAATATTGTAGATTAAACAAAAGTGAAGCAGCACTACTATTGCGGGAATGCTTTGTGGCTCAGTGATGTGTGCCATTTTCATGAAAAGTCAATGAATTAAAAAAAACATAATCAATAACTAATTATAATGCATAGTAAATAGTGTTTGAGGGGCCGGGTAGGTGGCGCTGGAGGTAAGGTGTCTGCCTTGCAAGCGCTAGCCAAGGAAGGACCGCGGTTCGATCCCCCGGCGTCCCATATGGTCCCCCCAAGCCAGGGGCGATTTCTGAGCACATAGCCAGGAGTAACCCCTGAGCGTCAAACGGGTGTGGCCCAAAAACCAAAAAAAAAAAAAAGTAAATAGTGTTTGCAATCACCCTTTTCATTAGCCCTTTAAAAATCCCCTTGAACAAATACTCTATCAGGACACTGTTTAGGCTAATAACTGGGTTTGTCTCTTGGACTTACAATCCTAAGGTCCCTAAATAAATGCCATTACTTTATTTAACTCATATCTGTTTTCCTTCATGAATCTTCACCTTACCTGATTCTTCAGGTAAGAATCAGAAGATGAGACTGAGAGTACAGACCAGGAATTCTTATGTTGAGCATTCTCTGGTTTTAGAATAAGATATTGCTATTAAGCTTTCTCTCTCTTCTCACACCACCAACATGCACCAATATTTTCATATGTCATCCCAGCTTTCCAAATCAGATATAAAAAAGGTATCTATTTATAATGGCCACTCACCGAATCAACTCTTTGAAATCTAACCACCCGCAATAGCTCTTATCTGATACAATGAGCTTGGTCTTTAATGAAGGGCAATTCGACACAACAGAATCCACGAGTGGAGCCATATCCTCATTGGCCACAACGCACTGAGTCTTCGACATGTACAATCGATAGAGAATGTCCTCTGATGTCAGTTTGGGAGAACAAGGTATAAAGGTGATTCCTGAAAAAGTCATAAAAGAAGCTTTTATTTATCTCCTTTATGCATTTGGTTTTGGACCATGCTCAACAGTGCTCAGGGTCTGTTCCCAATTCAGTGTTGGGTGATCTCTCCCAATGATGTTTGGGGATCATGTGCTGTCTGGGATCAGGAATCTAATTTTTTTTTTGGTTTTTTTTTTGGGGGGGGCCACACCCGGCGGTGCTCAGGGGTTACTCCTGGCTGTCTGCTCAGAAATAGCTCCTGGCAGGCACGGGGGACCATATGGGACACCGGGATTCGAACCAACCACCTTTGGTCCTGGATCGGCTGCTTGGAAGGCAAACACCGCTGTGCTATCTCTAATTCTTATATGCTGTCATATACTTTGGTCTAAGTCATATCTCTTTTTTTTTTTTGGTTTTTGGGCCACACCCTGTGACGCTCAGGGGTTACTCCTGGCTATGCGCTCAGAAGTTGCTCCTGGCTTCTTGGGGGGACCATATGGGATGCCGGGGGATCGAACCACGGTCCGTCCTAGGCTAGGGCAGGCAAGGCAGGCACCTTACCTCCAGCGCCACTGCCCGGCCCTTTTATTCTCTTTTAAACAGAGAATATGTACTCCAGTATTTTGTGGGTACTAATATACCTCCTAACTGTAATCTCTCTTTGGGCCTCCATTGGGCCTTCAACCAGTGACAATTGGAATGGACTGAAAGGAAAGGAGATTGAGTTCACTGAGTTTTGCTGCTACTGTTTTTCTCCTTCAACAATCCTTCCTTACATGTTATAAATGCCCAATTACTAACTTTCTGAAATGTAGTCCAAATCTGAAACTTTGATCATCAGATGGGAGTGGAAATTTCCTCATTGTTGACCACGAAAAATACCTCTTA
Organism: Suncus etruscus; assembly: GCF_024139225.1. NCBI lineage: Eukaryota > Metazoa > Chordata > Mammalia > Eulipotyphla > Soricidae > Suncus > Suncus etruscus. The sequence continues at coordinate 64,257,692 of NC_064862.1, read as the reverse complement.
AGAGTGACTTGTACTGTAAACTCCTGGATTTGTACTGATATAAAAGTTTCTTCCACCTGGTTGTTCTGTAGTCTTTCATTTTAATATACTACTGAAGTTTTACAAAAGTGGCACCTACAAGGTGTGTTTGTCTGGTTTGGTTGTTTTATAAATTTTTAAATTTTTTAAATTAAATTTATTTAAAGAAAATGCATCACATAGTTGACATAATTGATCATAATACATTTGTTTCAAGATGACCAAAAGCAAAGATATTTAAAAAAATAGAAAATAGAAAAACTAAAGATATGGAAGAGAAAGGAAAGAAGAAAGAGTTTAGTAGCAAGTATATTGTTCTATAATTTTTTTAAGCAAGAGCTAACCATGCTCTCCGCCTGGCAAAGTTTGCACTAATATAATCAACCCAGCAGGTTTTATGGATGCCATCAGTATTAATAAGATTGGAAAGAATTTCTGACTGATCTTTGACACCAAAGGACTCTTTGCTGTTTATCACATTACTCCCAAGGAAGCAAAGTACAAGCAGTACAGCATGAGGATGATCTTTGTTGGCACCAATGGAATCCCTCATTTAGTGGCACACAATGTCCACATATTTGTTACAGATACCCTAATTAAGGCGAATGACTCCATGAATGATTTGGAAACTAGTAAGATTATGGATTTCATCATGACACTGGGAACCTGTGCAAGGTGACTGGACATGCTAATCTGGGAAGACTTGGTGTAATCACTAACAGAGAGCAACATCCTGGTTCTTCTGATGCTGTCCATATGAAAAATGCTAAGACAATAGCCTTTCCATTGCCTCTTAAACAATTTTGTGATAGGCAAGGGCAATAAACCATGGCTTTTTCATCCCCAAGAAAAAGGCATTTGTTTCACCATTGCTGAAGAGAGAGACAAAAGACTGGCAGCTAAGCAGCCCAAAGGCTTTTTTGGACTCCAAGTTGTATTATAAAGATTCCTATGCTTAAATAGAGCTGATAAAATATAAAAAAAATAAAAAGGAGAAAAGGAAATACTTTCTAGTATTACATACTAAATTGTTTAATATAGATTAAACATTTGATTTTAAAACAAGAAACAATAAAATACATAGAAGAAACATAAGTGAAATACTTCCTGGCATTAATCTTAGAGGTTTTTTTGAGTATTTGATTCCAGCATTAAGAGAAATAAAAATTAGGGGGCTGGAGAGATAGCACAGCAGTAGGGCGTTTGCCTTGTAAGCGGCCAACCCAGGATGGACTTGGGTTCGATTCTTGGCATCATAGATGGTCCTTCGAGCCTAACAGGAATGATTTCTGAGCACAGAACCAGGAGTAACCCCGCATGCCACCAGGTGTGGCCCCAAAACCAAAAACAAAACAAAAAAGAAAAGAAAAGAAAAGAAAAATTAGACAAAATCATACATTAAAATAAAAATGTGCGGGGCTGGAAAGATAGCATGCAGAAGGATGGTGGTTCGAATCCCAGCATCCTATATGGTCCCCCGTGCCTGCCAGGGGCGATTTCTGAGCATAGAGCCAGGCGTAATCCCTGAGTGATGCTGATGTGACTCCCCCCCAAAAAAACCCCAAATAATGCAAATTAATGAATATTTCACCAAAATCAAAACATCATGATGAATGGAGCAAAAATTTGCACATGTTGTGGGTATAGCTTCCAAATATAAATAGCTCATAAAAGTCAATAACAACAATAACTGGAACAAAAAAACAGGCAGACAATATAAATAACACACATCTTTGAAGAAGATATGCAAATGATTAGTGGACATAACATTATCATTTATTATTAGAAAATCAAAACCGCAATGATATATTGACTCACACTAGTGATAATAAATATTATCTCAAATTCAAGAAAATTTCAATTATTAGTGTGAATGTGGAGAAAGGGTAACTTTTATGCACTATTGCTACTAATATAAGTTGGTGCAATCTCTATATTAAACTGCATGGTGAAGCTTCAATTAATGTAAAAGTATTTTTATACAATAAAATTATCTCACTTTTGAGCACTTACTTCCCAAATAGGAAGGTATCCCCAAAGAACACACACATTCACCCATTTATATTATTATAATTGTCTGTAACAATTAAAGTGCCCTTTTGAAAAATTCAAGTGCCCATTCAAGTGAACATATGAAGATCTATGCAATGGAATATACATTGGAATAATATTAGGTTATTAAAAAGAAAATACTGTCCCTTGTGACATGGATTAATCTAGTGGGTTTTATGCTTAGTCAAAAGTCAGATGAACAAAGGCAAACTCTGTGTAATATCACTCATGTTATACTTATAAACACAAAGAAAGGACTGAACTAAATAAAAAAATAACTCTGAGCAGTTAACAGATATCACAAGAGAAGGTGAGGGTGAGAGTAAATCAGATAAAAAGGGTCAAATCTTATATTATGATTAAGAATCAAATTAGACTTTTAGTTATGAACTCAATATTGTATATAAGCATATTTATATAGTACAATTAGTATTTAATATAGATGTTAATTGCATATAGTATACAAGGTAAGCACTACATAGATATTTTGTGTGATATACACATTTTTACATGATTTTTAGTAATTCATGTTTTAATCGTGTTATAATTCTGGTTCAATAAAAAGAAAATATTGTGCTCAGTGAAAGAGATGAAGTATAAAATGCTACATATTGCATTATTCCATCTATATATGGTACACAAACAAGTAAGTGTACATAAATACAAAATGAGTGATTTATTGGTGCCAGGAAATGGAGTGGGCAGTGCACATCTAATACCAAAGTGTTTCCTTTCAAGGGGATAAAAATCTTTCAGAATTAGGAGGAGGTAAGAATTTTACAGCTTTGTAAATATAGTGAATCACTCACTGTATGTGTAGATTTTATGATATGAAAATTTTATTTCAAAATTAAAGTCCCAGTGAACTAGATCTGGAATGGCAGCAGTTCACTAAAGCAGAAAGGAATGCTGAAGGACAAAGTAAGTTAGTCTGGTTATCATCTCATTTAATCAACTAAAATGTTCAGCATCTTACATTTTAGATTCATCATCAGGTCACATTCAAACATTGTGCCTGCTGCAATAGAGTTTAAGTGTCTTTCCCTCCATAAAATATGTCAAATACATTGGTCTTTTTCTTTTTTGATTTTTTTGGGGGGCCACACCTGGCGACACTCAGGGTTTACTCCTGACTATGTGCTCAGAAATTGTCCCTAGCTTGGGGCACCATATGGGACACCAGGGGATCGAACCGCGGTTTATCCGAGGTTAGTGCATGTAAGGCAAACGCCCTACCACCTGTGCCACCACTCCAGCCCTCTTTTTTGATTTTTAAGAGCTCTTATTGTTGAGGGCATCAAGCACTAATCATATATTCAAAACTTCAAGTGTTTCCAATGTTGGCATTTGTTCTTTAATATAATTTGTGGTGTTTTAAAATATGAAAATTCACTATTCCATAAAGATAAAAATACTTAATTTTATTTTGTTCAACTATTATAATGTTGACATTTTTGTGAGACAGAAAATAGATTTCAAAACAATAGGTTTTGTCATTAAGTATTTCCTAATTGTTGGCAAAACTCCCAAGTGTTACTGGAACAATTTTTCTGTAGCTTTCTGGGTCCGGCCAAAAAGGCTCATTAGAAACTATCACAAGAGAGTTCTTACGGTTATGGAGACAGAGAGATAAAGTCTGATGCATATCACTCGTGCCAAATCAGCCAAAGACACTTCTTGTACATCATTTTAATTGTTTTGATTAGCAGAACCAAACAAACTTTGTGAAATGTAAATTTCCTTGTTGTTGGATATTTGGTCATAAATGTAAATCCTTTCCTGAGATATGCTATTTGGGACAGATCTATGCATGTTTATGTTTCCAAAGAATTCTATTCTGATCACTTACAAAATGACTATATTCTCATTCTAGTTTTGAAATAATACACCAAAGTCATATATTGGTTATTTTTCTGGGATTTTTGTTTGCTCTTTATTTGTGTATCTATGTACCATCGACTGATCATCTTTATTATCTTCAATGCAAACACCTTATAGTTGCCATCATATCCCCAGCACACACATGTGCACACACACAGACACACACAAAACTGGTTTCTGTAGACTCTATGCTGGACATATCTAAAGAAATCACTATGTGTAATTTGACATCATATTGAATATTTAGTGACTAGGCAGAAGTATTTCATATTCTTTCTCATGCATGGATCATTTGTCTCTCAGGATAACAGTCTATGAAACTATGAAAACTTTGGGAGGCTGTGTTGATATGAGGTTCCTCCCACCTGACGCTAGTAAGGACACCTGAGTTTTTGAATCACATTTTAAGGTTATTCTAACAAGAAGCTTTGTTAGCAGGCAAAGGCAATTGACTGGGCCTTAGCAGGTACCTCATCCAAATGCCAAAAACATATATGTCTGTGTTCTGAGGGAAGATATTCAGGTACCACAGCAATAAAAGAGGACTAAGAAGTGTGGATGGGTTTTATGTTGGAGGAATGAAGTTCATTCAGAGCCTCATTTGGGATGACTCAAGAACTCCAAAACTGGGGCTGGCAAGGTGGCGCTAGAGGCAAGGTGTCTGCCTTGCAAGCTCTAGCCAAGGAAAGTACCATGGTTCGATCCCCCGGTGTCCCATATGGTCCCCCCAAACCAGGGGCAATTTCTGATTGCGTAGCCAGGAATAACCCCTGAGCATCAAACGGGTGTGGCCCGAAAAAACCAAAAAAAAAAAAAAAAAAAAAGAACTCCAAAACTAAATATAGATGACCCTTTAGAGTTCCCAGCTCAACTGACTTATTTTTATATGTGGAGAAATTGATACCAAAGATGGCAAAGAGGGTAAGATGTGTTGCTCAGTCTTCTACTTTGATGTTGACAGATTTTTGTTTCTTTGAGATTATAAGTAGCCTATAAGGTAGCCGAGTGCTATATGCAGATTATTTATTTATTTATTTATTTATTTTTGCAAAATAGGATTTTGCAATTCTTACTGAATCAGAGAGATGCTTTTAAAGTTTTAAGTAATGAATATGGGAAGTAAACAAAGGCCTGTTCAAAGATCCTTCTACTTTGGAACTATTGAAGGCACAGGATGGAAAATTTGTTAGCATTTTGGGAGATATGTGAGCCTCCAACCCAATGTCCCTCTCCCAAGCCTCACCTAACCGCATACAGGCCAGGACAATCCAGTAGGTTTCTGGTGCTGGGGGCAGGATTAGCATCAACTGATCCCCAGATCCGAGGGCACAGATGTCTGAAAGAATGCTGGCTGTCTTCTGAGAGAAATGAGTCATTCTCTCAAAGCTCCATTTATCCTTTTCTCCTTCAATATTGGCCTCCCAGAGGGCAAAGGAAGGCTCTCTAAGTCCATCCTAGGTAGGGAGATATTAAAAATATTCATTATTAGTCAGCATGGACACTGGCTACTGGAGGTCTCCACTTGTTAGAGGGAGAGTCACTCTTGAGAGACTAGATCATAAAGAGAGTTCAGTAAGCCTGGCATATTGCTACAGGGGACTACTTCTCAAGTCAGTGCAAATACATTCATGCTGAATAATATTAGGATGATAATTCTATTGGATTTCAGCTACTCTGAGGCCTGATTCTAAATATCTTGAAAGGACTTCTCAGTGTGCCATCTTATTTGTTGAAAAAGACAGAGATAGCTCTTTTTTACTCTGTTTTAACTCTTTCTATTCCCAAACATATCTGTGGTTTAATTTTCACTGGAGCAACTTTTGAGAAAGAAACTATATTTTTCAACAGTGTTTAGTGACGAGTTGCAGATCTTGTGAAGTTTCTCCATTCTCAATGAATTTACCTCTTTAGGTGAAGGGGATGGTTTTCTTTCCTCCCTCTCTTCATAGAGGGAAGGAAGATTAACTTCTCCTTTCCCTATTCCATTATTCCTCCTATATGCTTTCTCTCCTTTCTTCCTGCATTTTCCTCTTTTCTGTCTTATCTCTCTTTATCTCCTCTCTACCTCTTTTCCTTCATAGCTCTTTTTGTTCTTTTTAACTTCATTTCTCTCTTTGCAACCCACTTTTCTTTTTAAAAAAATTACTCCAGGATTTTTTTTTTGGTCTTTGCTCAAGGATTATTCCTGGCTGTGTTCAAGGAACTCTATAGTTCTGGGACTCAAACCCATATTTTAACTCTCTTATAATAACAGTGATAATGAAAGGAGCAGAATATTCAAATATTCCTCAACTCCTTCTCTTCACATAACCAATAAAAATGACAATAATACAAAAACCGTTAAGAACTTTGTTTCTCTGCCAGGGGCCGGAGAGATAGCACAGTGGCGTTTGCCTTGAAAGCAGCCGACCCAGGACCTAAGGTGGTTGGTTCTAATCCCAGTGTCCCATATGGTTTCCTGTGCCTGCCAGGAGCTATTTCTGAGCAGATAGCCAGGAGTAACCCCTGAATGCTGCCAGGTGTGGCAAAAAAAAAAAAACCAAAACCAAAAAACCCCAAAAGAACCTTCTCCCCCAATTTAATCCATTTACTCTTATCTACTGTTTTTTGTTGGGCTATATAGCCAGGCCATATTTTGCAGCTAGTAATACCATTTTTGAATGTTATCCTTTGATGCCAACAGCATCATGTGATATATCATCAGAGAAATCATTTTGATCTGATCCCAAGATCACTCTAAATTGTTTTTGCAGTATTCATGCAGCAGCTTTTTATATCACATAAAAACATTTAGTGACCCATTCTCTTAGTTTCCAACTCCTACCTCCATCTGTAGGACCTTTAAAAATTTGATAGCTGCCTGTCTTTTTTTCCAAACAAATAACTACTACTCTATATGGTCCATCACTCAAAGTTTATCATCCTTGTGTGCTTTTTGTAATTTCTTACTGCCATATCCCCAGCTCATGACAACTGAACTTGTTTCTTCATAACCACTGTTGAAATCCTATCCATTGTTAAGGATCCAATAATATAATCTCATTTTCCAGATTACTCTCATTCCATTATCAAGATGTAAACTTTTGTTCTCTTTGTGTCCTACTTTAATACACTGTGGCTATCTTTTACCTTTGAAAAATCAGTACACTTTAAATGAGTTTCTTTTATATTTGACCTCTTGGATTATTTGAAATTATTTTATTAAAAGCAAGTTGTTTCATATGATATTTTATCATTCATTATATAATATATAAGGATTAAAAAAAGCTAATTTTTAAAGTAATAGCAAGATGTTCAATTCCATCTAAGTCCTTTTCATATAACTTTTAATTTTCTCAACAACACTAGGATACAGGTGCTTTTAATCTTTCCATTTGGCAAATTAAAATATAACATTCTGTGGGGTAAATAATATGTTCAAGGTCAAATGATTTTTATGACAGAGACAGGATTTAAACACAGATCTGGCTGGCTTAGTCATTTTATATAAAATATCTTCTCTAAATTTTCTCTTTTTAGTACCACAAGTGAAAAATCTTTGGTAATAAAACAGACACCTTACAGTGGGATTTTACCAATATTTCAATGATAAAAACAAGTTTTACCTTTTCTAGTTGGGACCATTGGTCTAACACATGCTTTGCAAAATTATAGTACTGGGGAATTGTATGGTCTGGGTTCCTGTAGTCAGAAGACTTGAAAATCCAAGTAGCAATTTTTCTGTTTTGTTTGATATAGGCCCCATATCCCACTCTGGAACACCGAATCAAAGATAAGAGTTGAGACTGGCTTCTCATTTGGTTCAGACAGGAACTTTCCTGGGCATGTTAGGAGAAAAGACAGGGCTAGTTGGGTGACTGAGAGTAACAATGCTGAGGATGAGTCCTTATAATCATTTTTTCCTTTTTAAATCAAGCAACAGTCAGATCACTGAAGATGAAGTAAAAGAGCACAGAGACTTACCAACTTCAAGAAGATACTGGGCACTTGAGAAGATAGAAGTGGGGGAGTTGCCTTCTCTTCTGAAATGTGCTCACTCTCTGCTATATATGAGCTGCTGGCTCTGAAAATGAACTTTATTTATGGTCCTGAAGCAAAGTAAGTCCTTTCTCACTTTCATTGGTTCTTATAACTAAAAAAAAAAAAAAACGCCACAACACCAAGCCTACTTTAATTGTAGGAGGAGGTGACTCTGAGCTAAGATGAAGCAATGAGTGAATCTTGTTTTTTAAATTGATGTCAAGAGAAACAGGTGAAAGACTATGGTGCCAGGTGTGTTAGATTATTCCAGACAGATTAGGTAAGATTTTATCATAACATTTTGTTCTGCAGAAAGGAAGGAGATTGCTTATCAGTTAAGAGAAGGAGTGCTCCAGGCCTCCCTGGGTGCCAGCTCAGGTGGCCAGAAGTGGGTTCAGGTGACTCTTAGTGGTCCTCAGGTTCCCCCCTCCCTCCGTACTCCAGGGGGGAGGTGCATGGGGAGGAGGGCGGGCAGACATCTGGCTCCCTCTTTCCTCTTTGATTCTGGAGACCAGCTCTTGCCAGGTATGGGAGTTGGGGAGGCCCCATACCAGAGCCTTGTCTCCCTAGCCTGAGGAGTGCTGGGAGGCTTGGCAGGCCCCCAGCTGTCCTGGTCTTTTCTCCCTGACTCCAGGCCTTCCCTGGGTGCCAGCTCAGATGGCCAGAAGTGGGTTCAGGTGGACTCTTAGTGGTCCTCAGGTTCCTCCCTCCCTCCGTACTCCAGGGGGGAGGTGCATGGGGAGGAGGGTGGGCAGACATCTGGCTTCCGGTTTCCTCCTTGATTCTGGAGACCAGCTCTTGCTGGTCCCCTGGACTTCAGTCTTTCCCTTGGCACCGGTCTAGGTGGACTCTATAGGGGTCAACAGGCTTTCCCCCTATCTCTCCCTACACTAACGGGAATGCGCTCTGGGAGGAGGGCAGGCTGTTCTAGCACTGGTTTATGTTGGGACAGTCAGTGGAAATTTTTTTCTCTTTGTTTTCATATTGATGTGTGCATATATTCTATATATCCATAATATCCATCTTGTATTGGGACCTTGATACTGCCCTACAAAGCTCATTTCTAATATTTTACTGCCTCAGTCCCAACCCTTACTTCCCCCCATCCTCCCATGTAGGTGCAGCTAATGACATGAAGCTCACCACATAGAGTGATAAGTGCAGTTAGAGAAATAACTACACTGAAAATATCATAACAATGTGAATAAATGAGGGAAAAAGAAAGCCTGTCTCGAGTACAGGTGTGGGTGGGGTGGGGAGTAGGTAGATTTGGGAAATTGGTGGTGGGAATCCTGCACTGGTGAAGGGGGGTGTTCTTTACATGACTGTAATCATACAACTACAATTATATTTGTAATCACGGTGTTTAAATAAAGATAATTTAAAAAAAGAGGAGTGCTGGGTATTTAAATCATTTACAATCCATGCTAACTTTTATAAAACTCTCAAAGTTAACTCTCATGGGAAGCCTTATAATCTTCAGGTGGGGTAATAGAGACCTCAGGATGATCATATAGGAGGGGAGCAATGTCTATGAAGTTTTAAGTTAAAAACAAATCTAAAATGTGGTATTTGAAAGGAGACTGAGGTGTCAATGGTGTCATAAAACATTAATAAGCCACCATTTTGCTGATGCTTTGACTTTAATTTTTTACTATATGATTGTATTTTTGTCTGTTTTTATTTATGAATATAGACATAAATTTTTATCAAAATATTAATAAATATTGGCAGAGTATAGCACAGTGTGTACACTGCTCTATTTTCACATAGCTAACCCAGGTTTGATCCTCAAGTAGTCGACCAAATCCCACAAGGAGTGATCCCTTAGGAAGAAATAGGCCAAGACCACTGTTGATTGTGGCTCATACACACACACACACACACACACACACACACACACACACATATACATGAATATAAAATTCAGAGATATGTTTAAAGTATTGGGAGCACTATGATGAAGTGAGCTTTGTTTTTAGATACAAGGCTGGAATGTTATTTTAAAAAGCAAGCAATGTTGCTTTTTTTTTTTTAATTTTTATTGTGACCAATATGCATTACAAATCTTTCACTGCATCATTTATGGTACATAGTGACAATGAATGAGGAGCATTCCCACCACCAGTGCTGACCTCCTTCCGTCCCTATTCCCAGCATGCATCCCACATCTCCCTCCTCTACCCCCCCAGTATGCCAGTGCAACTGGTCTCCACTTTACAGTTTGTTGTAGATTGAACATCCATTCCACCATCATTGGAGATAAAAAGGGATAAGAAAAAGGGGAGAAAAAAATTTGGTGACAACTACCAAAAAAAGAAAGGAGAAAAGAAAAAAAAGAAAAAATAGAGGAAAAAAGAAAAAAAAATGGACCTAGCAAATAAAAATAAAAATAAATCTCTAAATAATAACATGTGTGAAAAAGAAAAAGTGAAAGAACAAAGAGAAGGAAAATAAAGTAAAAAACTAACAAATCAAAACAAAACAAGAAAAAGTATGGGTGCTGGGGTGGTGGGGTTTGGTGTTCCCCCCACTTTTTTTTTCTTTTTGCATAGGCACAGTAAGCATTGGGGAAGAAAGGGAATTCCTGTGACCTAAGAGATTCAGGGTTTCTCCATCCTTGAAGCATACCATCATGGGATCAACTCCTGGCTCCATATATACTCATTACCCCATCTCAAAGGCTTTTTTGTGATGCCAGGAAAGTTTCCTCTCGGGTGTGTGTTAGAAATTCAAGCCACTGTAGCTAGCGATCTTGGTATTTGCGCAGGTTATATGTCAGGTTCTAGGATAGAGTCTCTAGGTTCTAGAGGTTCCTATCCATCGTTGATGTGATGCTCAGTCTTCAGGAACACTTGCTCCCTGATTTCGTTAAGTCCCTAGGCTGAAGCCTGGGATATTATGGATCCAAAGGTTCTGCTCAGTCTCTGTTGTCCAAGCTGGACCTCTGCAATAAGACATCTTCTTGTTGTTGTTGTTGTTGTTTTTTATGTGTCCTGGACTACAGCCTAGGGTAGGGTTTTCCTTATTAGTCCCAAGGTAGGCTCTGTTCAGTCACAGTTGTCAAAGTCAGTTTTCTGTTATTTGTGCTCTTATTTTTCACAGTTCAAAGGACGATAGCTCTTCTGATTTCCATTTAGTGTTAGGTGATGTAATAGGACAGCCTGCTCTTAGGTCAAGTTTTCCTTTCCTCATTGTCATATCAAAAACTGGCACCAGTTGGTGCCAGAGTAGTGTTATAAATCTCGCAATGGAGCTTAGTTCCTGGTGATGTTGCCCAGAGCTGTATCATTTCTACGTCGGGGATCTGGGGTTTCAGATTAGACTAACACTGTCCAAGCTCCTGGGGACTGGTTGCATCCACATGACACATGTTCAGGATGGGAGGCACCCTTCTGCTATAAAAAGTGAGTTCTTATCTCTAGAAGATAAGATCTTATTTCTGTGTCTATGGTTTCCCCTTTTTTTACTGTGCCCATACAAAAACGTATGATGTCATACGGTGTTACTGGTGCTATTCTGGGTAAGGATGACAGGCTGCACACACAGTCTGTTGTCTGGTTTTGTTCTGAGCTTTTATCCCAGTCAAGGCATTTTGTACCAAGCAGCACCGAAAATGGTTAAGGATAGAGAAAAAATGCATATATTAAAGTAGAATAAATAAATAAAACAGAGTTTAAAAGAAAAGGTATTCGAATAAAACAACTGGTGGAGGAGGCTACTTGTATATTTAGGAAAGGCCCCCAGGACTGACCAGTTAGTCCTGGGGACCGAGAACCCCCCCATGCCGAGCTGGCCTTCAAGGCTGGGTCTGGCACCTGAGCTCTGAGGGGATGGGGAAGAGGCAAACTCCTCCCCTATGCTTTTTCATACTGGAGAGGGAGGCTGCTGCTGGACCCAGAAAATCCCACATGCCAGGATCACTGTTCCTCTCCGGCAGGTATGGCTGGGATACTGGGCAGACAGCTGGCCAATGGCCTCCTGGGCTGACCAACTACTAGTCCAGGAGACCGAGATCCCCCATGCCAAACGGGTCTTCAGGGCCAGGTTTGGCAACTGGGCTCTGGGGGGAGGGGGGAGGAGGGAAACTCCAACCCCATGCTTTTTCAAACTGGAGAGGAAGGCTGCAGCTGGACCCAGAAAATCCCACATGCCAGGACTACTGCTCCTCTTCTACTGGCATGGCTGGGAATCTGGACAGATAGCTGGCCAAAGGCCCCCAGGACTGACCAGTTAGTCCTGGGGACCGAGAGCCCCCCACACCGAGAGCCCCCCACACCGAGCTGGCCTTCAAGGCCAGGTCTGGCACCTGAGCTCTGGGGGGATGGGGAAGAGGCAAACTCCTCCCCTATGCTTTTTCATACTGGAGAGGGAGGCTGCTGCTGGACCCAGAAAATCCCACATGCCAGGATCACTGTTCCTCTCCGGCAGGTATGGCTGGGATACTGGGCAGACAGCTGGCCAATGGCCTCCTGGGCTGACCAACTACTAGTCCAGGAGACCGAGATCCCCCATGCCAAACGGGTCTTCAGGGCCAGGTTTGGCAACTGGGCTCTGGGGGGAGGGGGGTAGAGCAATGTTGCTTTTAATATTAACATTTTAATATTAACATTTAATATTAATATTAATATAGTCATGTCAACTGGTGCAAATGAAAACCAAGTATTTGCTAACATTCAGATTATATTTAAGATAAAATATATCTGAGGGTGCAGAGATTTATTGCAGTGAGTAGGTCATTTGCCTTGCATGCAGGGAGCCGCGATTTGATCCCTGACATCCCATATGGTTCCATCAGGAGGACTTTCTGGCCACAGAGCAGGAGAAATATCTGGTCATAGAGAAATTTCTGGTCTGAACACTGCTGGATGTAAACCCAAAACAAAATGGAAGAAAATCTCTTAGAGCACTATGAAATTTCTTAGGAACTACAAGGAGTAACTCCAAAGCATTCTGAATGTGGCTCAAAAACAAACCTAATTTAGAGCAAAATAAAAGGTTTACAGATAGAAAGGAAGAAATAAAATGGCCTTGTTTGTATATAGTACATTTGTCTATGCAGGAAATCCCAAGATATCTAAAACAAAGCAAAGCAAAACAAATACTCCAAAATTTCTAGATCTGAAGGTAACAGGACACAGGATGAACATTTTAAATAAAACAAGGAGCAGAGTGGAAACTTAATTAAATGTGTACGACCATTCAAATGATCTGCAGGATAGTAATGAAAAAGGCCAACTGGTCCAAAAAATAACAACCATGCTTTTTACGTGGTTTGGAAAACTCATTGCAGTGAAGATGTTATAAAACCAGTAACATAACTTGATGCCAGAGCACATGCTTTGCATTATGTGAGGCCCTGTTTTTTTTAAACATTTTTTTTTAATTTTTTAACTGAAACCCAACTACAAACATGTTATGGGGCCGGGCGGTGGCGCTCGAGGTAAGGTGCCTGCCTTACCTGCGCTAGCCTAGGAGACGGACCGCGGTTCGATCCCCCGGCATCCCATATGGTCCCCCAAGCCAGGAGCGACTTCTGAGCGCATAGCCAGGAGTAACCCCTGAGCGTCACCGGGTGTGGCCCAAAAACCAAAAAAAAAAAAAAACAAAACCAAAAAAAAAACATGTTATGATCACGGTGTTTAAACAAAGACACTATTATAGGAAAAGAAATTAAAAATAAATCTTCAACCCATTTTCTTTTTCCCCCTCTTCTTTTTCTTCTTTCTCTTTCTGAGAAAGAAGTTAAGTAATAAAACAGCATATTCAGGGTGGTATGGCTGTAGACTCTTCTTTATTTTTCTCCTCTTCCTCTTTCTCTTCTTTTTCCTCCTCTGTCCCGTCCTGCAGGACTCCATTATTCCGTGGGTATATAGAGGGGTCCCAGCCTGTAAAGAGAATGGGGGGAAAGAGAGACGGAGACCAAGTAAAGTGTCTTATCAAGGTCTGGCTTTATTGAACGGTACAGGCTCTTTTAAGCATGATTAAACAGGGGGTGGAGAAGAAGCAAAATGGAATAGCCAGCATAACAGACAGTCTCCACAGGGAGCATCCTGTATATAAACTTTGTATGCTATCTTTACACAGGAACCATTTTCACCCTAAGATAGTAAAGCTTCAAAGATATCTCAAGCTTCCTGGAATGTGTGGCTGATAGGATGTTGAAGCATTTCTTTGAGCTCTTGGCTAGTTAATAGCAAATGCCTAGGTTACCTAGTCAGGCCACACAAAGTAGCTTGTCCTCCAGAATTCCATAATAGGGTTTTGTTTCTGGCCATCTCTGACATGTCCCCCTTCTGTGTGTAAAAGAAAAGGTGGTTGGAGGGCCTGTCTTAGGCCTGCCCGATGGTCAGCACTCAAAACAATAAAGTAATTTCGTTCTGCCCAATCATTAATTATATGCGGGAGTGTGACTCTGTCTCCTGGCACCGAGCTATTCCGGTCCTTGGCAACTCCACAGCCAGGACCACAAGGATGGTTTGATTAGCTTTTTAAGCTGCAGGGTATCCTGTGGAAGTGGTCCTTCAAGGCTTAAGAGCCCAACAGAAGTGGGGTCAATAAAGTCAGCGTCCAGAGATCTCCAGACGTTGGTAATGGACAGCTATAGTCTTCTTGGTGGCAGAGTCAACTGAGTTTTAACAAAATCTGTTAATTTACGAAATGCCCAAAGGCCAAAAGAAATGAGCAGCAGAAATCCTATACATGGTCCCAGCAAGCTAGGTAGTAAGGTTGAGAGCCAGGGGGAAGTCGAAAACCAATTCTAATACCAAGATTCACTTTGCTCTCTTTGCTTTTGCCGTTCTTTCAGGCGATGCTAGACCTTTCTTTTTTATGCTTTCTTTAACAAGTCTTAGCTTATCTTTAAAAAAGCAGCATTTTTTCCTTTAAGGTGGCCAAACCCCGCCCTCTTTCAAAAAGGCTAAGTCTAAACCGTGGCGGTTTTGCTGTACAACTTCAGCAAGAGAGCCGACAGTTTCAGTAAAATATTTTAAACCGTCCTCCAGTTCCTTGACATCTCTATCAATAGCACGTGTAAGCTGATTAAACTGACTTTGTGAAGTGATTAAAGAAGCAATACCAGTTCCTGCTCCAGCAAAACTCAAACCTAAAACAACAGCAAGAGTAATAGCAGTGATAGGTTCATGCTTATGCCTAGACATAGTAATTTTTTTATCCCATTGCAAATCATCAACAGGTCTAATGATTAATCTAGGCATTAACAAAACTAAAACACAATAATCACGATGGGCAAGAAACATTTCAGTAACAATATGGGGAGAAAGTCCAGTGGAGCAAGCAAAATAAGTGGAGTTGGGGGCTTGAATAAAGATGGAAGAGTTGTTAACCACAATGGTTTTATTGCAAATGTCCGATAGTTGGACGGGGGAGTGCCTATACAGTCTGAATAAGCAAAGTCCCACGCTTATGACCTGTCTTAAAGTTAAGCCTTGGTGTGACTCAGCTCCCATCAGAGGTCAGCAGGGTTGCCACCAACAGGTGGCAGTGGGCGTGCCAAAGGTCACAATCCCTTTGTAGAAGGGCGGCTGGGCAGAATAACAAATCCAGCATTCCTCGTAGATTGGGTCAGTTAGGGCTGCAGCGGATGCGTTGATCATATCGATGATTAGCTGGGAAGATGAAACAGGTCCAGCAGGAATGGTGCGCTGAAAGAATGGGATGGGGGGAAAGGGAGTTGGAGTGCTCCAGCTAGGAGCCCGGGGCTTTCGGGAAGGAAGGGCAAGGATTTTAGGGCCAAACATCTTGTTTGGGCCCACTGCTATGGAGGGGATCTGGGGCACCTCCTTGCGAAGTCGCAAGGAAAAAATTAGGCCATAGTCGGTTCCCTGGATATAGTGTCGAAGACCCCATTTAGCACCCACAGTGACAATCCAATTGTATTTTTTGCCTGCAGGAGTGAATTTGATTAATAAAGTATTGCACCATACACGAAACTTGGAGTCATGGCGGCAATGTCCTGCAGGGGATTGGGGGTCATTAAAACAGTTGTGACGCTTTCTCTGGATGGTGATCAGGTCCCAGGATGACGATGGATTTCAATAAGCATCTCCAGTAGTTTCACAGCCTCAAGAAGCACAAAAATAAACGTCCTCATAGCCACATCGTGCACCTAGTTCTCGGGCATGGTGACTGCCAGGGCAGACATAAAAGGATTCACTGATTAGGGAGGCTCTCCCCTGCCAGGACTCACGGACCGATGTTCTGTGGTTTGGTAAATTGGCAACATGAAGTTGAGGCCAAAAGAGATTAGGGGTGCCCCATGGGGCACCTGCCCCAAGGGCGAGAGTACAAAGGTAAACCTCCAAATCCGGCCAGGGCACGGAGGCGGACAAAACAGAGGTGTAATTAACTATATCTACTCATTGATAATGAGCCAGGTATAATTAAAAATTTGATAGATTCCAGGAGCTGCAAAAACATCAGCCATCCACAGCAGCTTTAGCAGGCAAAGTATTCTCATCTTGGCAGGCATCTGGAAGAGAGCAGAGGGAATTTGATTTCTCAGGGACGTTGTCCCTGGGGGAATTATATAGTTTCACAAGTCTTTCAGGTAGCCAGCTGACATTTCCTGTGGTGGTGTCATAAACACAGGCATGTTCTTTCCCCCAGATTAAGACTGGCTCTGGCCCTTGCCAGATGGAGGACAAGGGGTCTCGCCAGAGGACGAGCTTATAGCTCTCAGCAGTGGGTGGGTGCCACAGACGATCTGCAGCAGTGCATTCATGTGCATCACAGGACAAAAAGTTTAGCACAAAGAGTGCATGGCTCAACAAAAGCCTTGAATTTCCTTTACTGGTGTAAAGGGTTTCTCCTTCAGATGTTAGCTTAGAAAGCATATTCTTAAGAGTCTGATGTGCCCTTTCCACAATGCCCTGACCTCGGGCATTGTACGGAATTCCCGTCAGGTGCTTTAGGCCCATTTGGGAACAAAATTGTTTAAACTTAGCACTGGAGTACCCAGGCCCATTGTCAGTTTTAATGACCTTAGGCTGGGGAAGAATTGTGAGACAGTGCATGACATGGCTGATAACGTGATTAGCAACTTCACCAGTTTGCAGGGTAGCACAGATAAACCCACTAAAGGTATCTATTGAAACATGAATAAATTTTAACTTTCCAAAATTTAGATAATGAGTAACATCCATTTGCCACAATTCACCAGGGATTAGACCCCTGGGGTTCACTCCCAGGTGTGGCTCTGGAAGCAGGAACAAACAGTTCCTGCATACCTTCACAATTTGTCTGGCCTGTTCTTTGGTAATTTTAAATTTAAGCCTTAGTGTTTGAGCATTGAGGTGATGAAGTTTATGGGTGTGTTGTGCAGCAGACAAGGGAGAAAAATCAACTATGGCTGGGAAAAGACGAGTAGCCTGGTCAACAAAACTATTACCATCTGCGAGTGGTCCAGGCAAGGAAGAGTGAGCTCTAATATGGGATATCAAAAAGGGGGAACTTCTGGTCAAGATGAGTTGTTGAAGTTGAGAAAACAAGGGAGAGGCATTGGTGCCTGGCTTAATATATGGAACAGTTTCCAAAAGAGGAACGGCAGTTGTAACATAGGAGCTGTCTGCATAAAGGTTAAAGGGCTCGGGCAGGGTCTGAAACACTTTAATAATAGCTGCTAGCTCCACTAGCTGTGCAGAATTAAAGTCAGTAGCAATTTTTGTAATGACACCATTAATACTGTAAGCAGCGGTACCATTAGAGGAACCGTCTGTAAATACCAGGGCGGCTGAGGGAATAGGGGAAAATTTCGTAACTTTTGGAAAAATCATAGTGTTCATTGTAAAAATTGTATAAGCTTATCTGGAAGATTGTGGTTATCCAGCTTGCCCGAAAATGTGCAGCAGAAAATAGCCCAATCATCACTATTTTGAATCAGACATTGAATTTGAGAAGAGATGTAAGGTATGACTGCAATGTCCGGGTGTTGGCCAAAAAGTTTTATGGCTTGCTCACACCTTTGTTGCAGCAGGGAGATAACAAGTTGGGGGAAGGTAGGCAAAATTTTCATGGGAGAAGCAGGCAAGTGTACTCAAAAAAGAGGGCCCTGCTGTGACAAAAGGCCTGTGGGTGAAAAAGTTGTAGGAAAGATAAGCAAGTAAAGAGGCAGTGTAGGTGAAAAATAAGTAATTTGTTGTTGTGCTTATGGCTTCATTCACTAACTGCAAGGAATGTTGCGCCTCAGGGGTAAGGCTCCTGGGAGAAGTAGGATCTGAATCACCTCTGAGAATATCAAACAAAGGTTTCAAATCTCCAGTTGTTAGTTTAATATAAGGCCGAAGCCAATTAATGTCCCCCAGAAGCCGCTGAAAGCCATTAAGGGTTTTCAAAGACTGAGTTCTGATTTGGGCTTTTTGAGTGAGAACCTTATTAGGGTGCAGTTCAAATCCAAGAAAAAGTTGAGGGGGTACAGCTGCAGTTTTTTAGGGGAAATATGAAAGCCTCTATCTTGTAGGGTGTTAATTAGCTGACCACAAACTTCCAATAACTCATTCTCCTGTGCTCCAGTGACCAGTATATCATCCATATAATAAATTATGTAAAAATTGGGGAACTTGGATCTAAAGGGATCAATAGTTTGAGCAACATATTTTTGGCATAAGGTTGGGCTATTATTAGTCATGCCCTGCGGTAAGACCTTCCATTGATAGCCCAGGGAGGGGCCAGCACAGTTAATCACTGGCAAGCTGAAAGCAAATCACTTACAATCAGCAGGATGTAAAGGAATGGAAAAAAAGCAATCTTTTAGATCAATCATTACTTTAAAAAGTCCTACAGAAATGGCAACAGGGGAGGGGAGTCCGGGTTGCAAAGCACCCATGGGGATCATGGTCTTATTAATGGCTCTTAAATCATGTAAAAGTCGCCATTTTCCTTAGCGTTATCATAGGCTAGTTGTTTGATAATCTTATTGTCTGGGTCATCTCCTCCAAGAGCCCTTTCAGCTGCTTCTAGTAGGCGGCTGATAAATTTACTGTAATCTTCCTGTGCACCTTGGGTGACCTGAGCAATAGGAGTGGCCATGGACCCCTTGAAGGAGAGCGCTTTCCATGCTCCCAGCGCAGCAGTAGCTGTCTGGGCCCAGGAGCCAGGGGATAGGTGCTGCTGTTTGTTTTTGAGGGTGAACCTACCCTGTCCAGCTAGCTGTTCATAAATCTGATCTGGGGGGTCTGGTCCTGCATTTCATTAGCTATATTCCGACAGCGGTCCAAAAAATCTGTTTGCCAGGTGAGAAACTGGGCTCACGGGAGCACAGCCTGAGTGATCTGAAACCATTCACAAGGCAAGAGTTCACCACCCTCCCGAAGGGCATCCAAAATGAATTGAGTATAGGGAGCGTGAGGACCATAAGTTTTAACAGCATTAAAGAGGTCATGAAGAGTCTTATGATTAAGTTGCTGATATTCGCTAATAATCTGCTGAATAGGGCGGTCGGGAAGAGGGAGTCCCTCGTCCAGCTCATTGGGCTTGCTGTAGCACCCTTCAGCAGCAGCAGCATCAGGGGCTGCCGAGGCGGCCTTGCAGGGGGCCTAGGGGCACCACAGCAGATGCGGGGTTCAGGATCTGCAGGCACGGGTGGAGCAGGTGCCATGAACTGGGTTAGCATGGGACAGACTAGGGTATCACTCGCGATTTCCAAATTATGTGTGGCAAGCACTTGAGAGTCCAGAGCAGCTACCTGTTCTTGCAGGTGCCGTATGCGTTTAAGGTTCTCAAGGCGTTGTGTGAGTTCTAACTCCTTCCTAATCAGGGGATCCTCCTTGTCCGAGTCGACCAGACTGGGTGCACAGAACTGAGGTTTGGAGGGATAAGGCGGTGGCGGGCCGAAGCTACAGCATCCTGCCGATGATATATGGCAGCCTCATCCTAGCAGTGGTCCTCAAACTATGGCCTGCGGGCCACATATTGTATTTGTATCTGTTTTGTTTCTTCATTGCAAAATAAGATATATGCAATGTGCATAAGAATTCGTTCATAAGTTTTGTTTTTACTATAGTCAGACCCTCCAATGGTCTGAGGGACAGTGAACTGGCCTCCCCGTTTAAAAAGTTTGAGGACCCCTGCTAGGGTCTGGATATCTAGAGGGTCTAGGGATTCCTCCGACTCCTTCCCACTGGAAGGGTCCTTGGTGAGGACAGGATGGGGGTCAGATGAGGGAGGAACAGATTCTCTGGGAGAAGTTTCAGAAACAATGGAAAGAGAAGACGGGGGTGGGGTGTGTCGAGGACTAGCTTGACAGGAGTGGTTTATCTTAGCAAGAGAAGCTTCAGAAGCGGCCCGAAAAAGAGGGAGCAAGCAAAGTTCAGCTACAGAAAGAAGGTGTTGTTTCTTGGGGTCACTCTCAGCCCCTTCAACAATATCTCTAATCAAGCCCCAATAGGTAAGAATGGTATTTGTAACATCCTTCTGGCCTTCCTCCATTAGAATGGTATTTAATTCACGGCCCACTTTTTGCCATTTTGAAGGATGAATTTCTGGGCCAGTTATGATAAACCATGGGCACTTGCTATGAACAAAGAGAAAAAAACCTGACAAGATCCTTTCCCTTAACCCTAACGCCTCTTTCCCTGAGAGATGCCTTCAGTGTCTTGACAAAGGCAGTCTCTTTAGACAAATGTTGACCCATTCTGATACTACGGAAATGTAAAGGTGTGCAAAGTAGTCCGTACCACCCTGATGGGGTTTTGCACAGACTTTCCTATCTGTCCATGCTGCCCTGATGGGGTTTTGCTGGCATCTTACGATCAGGCCCTCGAGGTTCGTCCGGTTCCGTCCGACTGGGGTGTCCATACTCTACGTCCACATTGAGGCGCCACTTGTCCCGTCCTGCAGGACTCCGTTATTCCGAGGGTATATAGAGGGGTCCCAGCCTGTAAAGAGAATGGGAGGAAAGAGAGATGGAGGCCAAGTATAGTGTCTTATCAAGGTCTCGCTTTATTGAAGGGTATAGGCTCTTTTAAGCACCATTAAACAGGGTGGAGAGGAAGCAAAATGGAACAGCCAGCATTACAGACAGTCTCCACAGGGAGCATCCTGTGAATAAACTTTGTATGCTATCTTTACACAGGAACCATTTCACCCTAAGATAGTAAAGCTTCAAAGATGTCTCAAGCTTCCTGGAATGTGTGGCTGATAAGGATGTTGCAGCATTTCTTTGAGCTCTTGGGCTAGTTAATAGCAAATGCCTAGGTTACCTATTCAGGCCACACAAAGTAGCTTGTCCTCCAGAATTCCATAACAGAGTTTTGTCTCTGGCCATCTCTGACACTCCTCCTCCTCTTCTTTCTTTTTCCTCCTCTTCTACTTTTTCCTCTTCTTTTTCTTTCTCCTCCTCTTCATTTTCTTCTTCCTCTTTTCTTGGGTTTCTTTTCTTTTCTTTTCCTTATTCCCCTTTCTCCTCTTCTTCCTTATTTTTCTTCTTCCTCCTACACGTCTTCCTCCTTTTATTCTTCTTCCTCTTCTTTTTCTTCTTTTCTTACTATTCTTTGCCCTCTTCTTACTCTCCTTCATCCTTTTTTTCAGAAGAAAATGACAAATCCTTTTCATCTTCCCCCTCTACTTCTTACTATTTTTCACAATAATCTTTTTTTGTTTTGTTTTATTTGTTTTGATTTTGTTTTTTTAGCCACACCCGGTGGTGCTCAGGGGTTACTCCTGGCTGTCTGCTCAGAAATAGCTCCTGGCAGGCACGGGGGACCATATGGGACACCGGGTTGGCTGCTTGCAAGGCAAACGCCGCTGTGCTATTTCTCCAGGCCCCCACAATAATTTTTACTCCTCATCGCCTTATTCTTACTCTTCTTTGCCTTATTTTTCTCACTCTTCTTCGCCTTATTCTTAAAATTCTTCTTCCTCTTCCTATTCTCACTCTTCCTCCAACTCCTCTTATTATTGCTGTTCTGGGTTTCTGGGACTTCATTGATTCTTATGTTGTTTCTGTTGAGTTTCTCAAAGACTTCTACTTTCATCGGTTCACAGTCTTTGAGTAGTTTAGACATTGTCTGATCATTTGCTTTAAAGTTCTCTTCCAATCTCTTCTGTTGTATGGAGTTGTTCTGCATTTCATCCTCTTGTTCACTGACCCCGTTTGCAGCTGCCGTTGCTCCAGTGGAGAGGTTTTCCATTGATGTTTTCAATTCATGAGCAGAGTTTTTCAGACCTGAAATTTCTAATTTCAATTGTCAAATCCTCTTGATGCTTATTTGTGTTCCTTTCAAGTCTATTGATGCTTTTGTTGAGCTCCCTGAACATCTTCCATAGTTCTACTCTAAACATCTTATTTGAGAGGATACCTAACTGTTTGATACTTTTCAGATATCAGAGCAGCCATCTTGATTCTTTAAACATGGGGTTGTACTGCAAAATTTCCCCATTGTTAAGGTTGTAGATTGCTTTTTACAATGTGAAGTGGGGTTCAGGGGTTAAAAGATAAGAGCAGTTTGCTTCACGGCCTCGCTTCTTGGTTGTGGGTCTGGAGAGATTATGATCCTTGGTGTCTCTGGGCTGGCTCCTGTAGAAAGAAGGCAGAGAGCATGGCAGCAGTCCTTTATAATGTCTCTGGGTGCCTCAAAACAGGGCCGGAATCAGCTCCAAACTAGTTGGGTGGGGACATCTGACCAGGTGTGGGTCCTGGAGTTATGGTCCTTGGTGTCTCTGGGCTGGCTCCTGCGGAAAGAAGCTGTCTGTTTTTTGGGGGGGACAGGTTTTTTTTTTTTTGGTAATTATTTTAGTTAGGACCCATACCCAGTAGTGCTTAGGGCTTATTGTATCCCCAGGGATCTCTCTTGGGCTGTGGATTCACATGCAATGCTGAGGCTCCCACTCTGGTTGGCCAGTCAAGTACAAGGCAAGCACTCCACTCTTTGTACTACCTTCTGTCCTACTAGGGGTTAAACTATCTCATTTCTCACCTATGTTTTCAAACCCAAGAAAAAGTAAACACTGACTACTTGCAGAATGGGTTGACTTAATCAGGATTCAGAAACCTACTGGTTTAAACTGTAATCTTTAGGTGTTTAGGAGAAAATTGGGGATTTTCTTCTTGTAAGAGAGAGGTGAATATAAATATTGAGACACAGTAAATATAGTTTCTGCTATAATTTATTATTTGAATATAGACAGCTATCCAAGAAAACTTGTAGAACATTTATACAACACAGAATATCCTCACCTGGAAGAAATATAACCCAAAGTCATATATTACAACTACTACATAAAACTCAAAATTCAATAACTCTACATATTTCCCAAGGATACATGTCCCTTTTAAGCATTGCCACCCCACTGTGCTTCACTTCTCAGGGATATAGAATAATGATTTAACTTCCTGATTTCACAATGGTATTCCCTGACCATATTTAATTTTGTTCAGTTACATTCCTAAAACATTATATTTAGCAAATTCTTGTGGATGAATTAACCTATTTCCATCCTATTCAGGTTATGCTTTTTACTCATTGAACAGAAATACCTTTTGATGGAAACATCCTTTGGATTGGTCTCTTACCTTACTTGTACTCCACCACAGTGTGTGGTCTTGTGCTTCCCAATAAAGATCCCGGGTCTCAGGGAAAAACTACTTGCTGTTTCAGTTTTCCACGACTAAACTTTCTAATTGCTGGTTTAAGTGCTAGGAGCAGAAGGCGTATGGATGAAGTTCCTGAACCTGTTTTATCTCCTTAACCTTGTGTTGTTATTATTATATTATATAATTTATTATATGTGCATATAATATATAAATATATAATTATTTCCTGTGTCAGCATTTGCTTTCAGACCTGTATGCCTCCAGTCCTCTGGGATTGGGGCATAAAACTTCCACTACACTTGTGGTAAAAATAAATTAATTAGCTAGTTGGTGACCTAGCAGAAAAGGTATTTAACCACTATGTGTCTCCCATCTTCTGTAATATGGTACTTCCAACTAGAAGTTACCATGAGGGTTAAATTAACTCACACATAAGTGCTACAAATGGTAGCCAGTTAAATTGCTGCTACTACTACTATTCATTTAACACTCCCAATCTATGTCAGACATTGTTCTAAGAAAGTTTCCATTTGATAAAGTAACAAATATGAAGACCCTCATTTAAAATAGAGAAGTTAGAATTATTGGTCTTTGGCAAAGTGACAATATAAATGTCTAAAATTTCTAATCCTCTCTAAAATAATCAAGCAATGGCGAGAGTCTGGCACAATTTTGGTTACACAAAAGCTGAAGCTCCAGTCCTAGAAACTCATGGAGGCAGATGACCATGAGGTATTAGATTTTCTTCAGACCATGATACTTACTAATTGATTATAAGGTCAGCATTGAAAGAACCTCCTGTTAAGATGGAGTGTTTAGATTTCAACTCTGAAAAATATGAGGGTATTGTGACATGCTGCAAGAGAAATGAAACCATACTGATTCCTATTTTAAGCATAATGAAATCTTGGAGATATTTTCTCTCTCTTAGACCCCCACAATGCTTACCCCCCTAGATGACAATTTAACAAATGTTGAAGTTTATTTAGATAGTTTGAGAAATAGTAGAGAATAAAACACATAGGAAACTGCTCATATGATATTTAGAATTCTTAAAAGATAATGCTGAATCAACATTGATTAAGCAATTACTATATTTCAGAAAGGTCCTATAAAAACCCATTTGTATACCTTATTGTACTTATATACATATTTATTTATATTTTTACTTATTAATTTCTGATGAATAAAATTATATATTTAAATGTACACAGCTTGTTGTTTTGATTTGCATAATACAGAAGGGCCTCAAATACATTAATTTAAGTATCAGCAACACATACAAGTTCACCATTGGAAGGACTTTCCTCAACTCCAGTACTTACATTCTTGAAGATGGGTGACTAGTAATTTAGGGTGTTGGGAATGCATTGAGGGAGAAAGGAGTTCCTGTTATGGCTAAGGCTAAGGAGGTGAATTTTCAGAAGCAATACTGGCAGACTCAGCATGTAAGCCCAGGAGGACAGGAATGACACCC
The DNA here is from genome assembly GCF_024139225.1 of Suncus etruscus. Taxonomy (NCBI): domain Eukaryota; kingdom Metazoa; phylum Chordata; class Mammalia; order Eulipotyphla; family Soricidae; genus Suncus; species Suncus etruscus. The sequence continues at coordinate 64,232,694 of NC_064862.1, read as the reverse complement.
AGAGTTCTAGATCTAAACACTGAATGCTGGTCATTGGGTTAGAGCCCCTCTCCCTATCTCATACCACCCTCAGTGCTCAACCTTTAAATTAGAACCAAGGCACATGTGTGCCTAGAGAGAGGAATTGTGCCAGCTATGATGGTTTGTTATCCAAGCATGGAAAGCCCCTGAATATGGGAGACGTTCTGGTGTCTGCAAGCACAGAGAGACTCCTTAATGGAGGAATGAAGGGTCCAGGTGGCAGTTTACTAAGATACTAAATATTAGTAGCTAGATGAAGATTTGAGGGACACTAACAGAAGTGCTTGGGTAGGAGAAGTCATTACTGATAAATTGTGAAATCATCAGAGCATAGACTACAACACACCATGGAGCATAGGTCACACAGAAGTTTAAGGAAAGCTTGGAAGGTTGAGACTGATCCCTCCTACATTACTGAACATGACACTAGCCTCCCTACAGAGGATGTCACTAAAGCTACCCAGAACAGTTAACACCCATGACAGCTACTATAGGAAACATTTATTGAGATCAGTGAATGTATTTGATCACAAGAAGTTAGCAAGTACTTTGCATCCAAGCTGGTTCTAAGCACTAAGGCAGCAAGTGAAGGATACCCTAGATAGAACTCTCTGACTAACTAAATACCACCTGTGTTTTTTTTTTGGGGGGGGGGGTTGGGGGACACATCCAGCGGCTCAGTGGTTACTCCTGGCTCTGGGGACTATATGGGATGCCAGGGATTGAACTAGCATCCATCTTGAGTTAGCTGTGTGCAAGGCAAACACCCTACTGCTGTGCTACCACCCCTGTCCAATAACTAAGGTTTTAAAAGACAAAACACACCATCAAGATAAGAACTCAAGTGCCTCCTAATGTCGAAATAAAGCAAATACCAAAAGGTTGAATTGAATGATAAAATGAAGATAAAGCAATCTGTATAGAGATGAATTTAAATGTTAAAGAAATGGGGAGTTTAACAATCACTTTTACTGAGCACTAAATGAGGAAAATAAATAAATACATCAAATTTGTACTAACATGTAATCAAGTTAGAATTTTTTTTAAGTAGCAGAATTTCTTTACCAAGGAAATTAAGATAAAATATTCCAAAAAATTCTGGATATGAAAAAAAATGAATGAATCTAAAATTTCTATGAAAAAATAGGTTTAACCTAAAGTCTGAAGAAAAAATTAAGATAACATTTTAGTAATTGAATAGAATGGGAATGAAAATAAAAATTAGGAAAACTAAAGACTTTTTTTAGTATTATGACATTCCACTAGGAGAGGAAATACTGAATAGTGTAAATCTAATGAGATGAAGAATAGAGGAAGAAATGGAGAGCTATCTAAAGTAATGGTACCTGAGAATTTCCCATACTGAAGAAAAGAACTAATCATAGAAGTCTAGAACCTTGGAACAATAGCAATACTGCTAAACACACACACGCACACACATATACATGCACACACACGCATGCACACACACACACACAACCAAACCCTACAAACATCATTCTTAAATGACGAAGATCAATGATAATGAAGAAAATTAAAAATTTTTAGGGAAAAATCAAATAGCATTCAAAGAAATACTACAGAATAGGAGAGTGGAATGGCATTCGGAAATACTAAAAGATAAAAACTTGTCAACTCCAAAGCAAGAATAATCTGAGAAATTTTTACAAAAGTTTGTTGTAGAAATAATGCTTTTCCAGATAATCAAAAATTAATGAAGTTTACCACTATTCTACAGGCGCTAGAAGAAATTCTAAAATTAGTGCATGACCAAGAAAATACATAGCAAAGGAAGATTAAATGTTGACAATGATAAAAAAAATAGCATTAGCTAAAAATTTAAACAAGAATAAATGAGTTAACAACAAAGTATCAGGAAAAATTATCTTAGTGAAAAATTAATATAGTCCTTTTAGTGATCACAAAGCAAAAATTTGAAGCAGAAACACAGAAGAAAAATGATAAAATTGATCACACTATAAGAAAATCTTTCAAATGAAAAGACTTATGGAAAAGAAATAACAGAATATGAAAAATAAAATGAATTTAAAAGTAAAGAATAAGGGGGAGAGAGGAAAGAGAGAGAGAAAAGAGAGAGAGGAAGAGAGAGAAGAAAGGAAGGAAGGAAGGAAGGAAGGATAGTGGGAAAGATGGAAGGAAGGAAGGAAAAATGGCCACTATAAAGACAGGCTTGGATGAAGGGACTGAAGGGAAAATAGAAATATTGGTGTCAGGAAATGAACACAGGTGAAGGGCTGGGTGTCGAAATACTGTGTGAATGAAACTCAACTACCAATAACTTTTTAACTCTGTATCTTACAGTGATTTAATAATACAATTTTTTAAAATATAAAATGGTAATGTCTCATATATCAATAATCACCCTAAATCCAAACAGTCTGAACTCACCAACCAAAAGAATCAATGCTCAAATGGATTTTAAAAATGCAGGGTCCATCAGTAGTGTATATACGTCTCATGTGCAACTCCCACTTGTAGTGGTTGTGGCCTTCCTGTGCCACAATAAAGTGGGCAGTCTCTGGTACACCACAACCAAGTAGTGTGAACACTACTACTAAAATATGCAGCACCTGTTAATTAGTGAATGAGCACCACAAAATGTATAACCTCTGGTGAGCAAAAATACATGTATAAAGGGGCCGGGCGGTGGCGCTCGAGGTAAGGTGCCTGCCTTACCTGCGCTAGCCTAGGAGACAGACCGCGGTTCGATCCCCCGGCGTCCCATATGGTCCCCCCAGCCAGGAGCGACTTCTGAGCACATAGCCAGGAGTAACCCCTGAGCGTCACCGGGTGTGGCCCAAAAACCAAAAAAAAAAAAAAAAATACATGTATAAAAACTTAAACAAATTTTGTGACTGTCAGTCATCACAACAATAGCAAAACAACAACAATGATAGAGAAAGGAATAAAGTTGGGATTACAATGGTGCTACAGAAATAGAAAGGAGAGAAAGGCGCCAAAAAGATTATTGTATGTGTCTATGTTCAAATAAATAAACAACTTGAAAAAATGGGAAAAAATTTACAATTGTACAGGACCAGGAAGAAAATTGTAAAAGGAAGAAATAGATAATTTAAATAAACCCATTACAAGTACAGAAATCAGTCACTAAAGAAAACCTTCCAAAGAGTAAAATCATAAGACCTGATTGCTTTATCATGAATTTTACAAAACTTTAAAATAAGAACAAAAAACAATTTCTCAAACATTAAAAAAAAAAGTGGGGACACTTACAGGTGCATTCTAAAGTCAGTATCATTTTAATCCCCAAATTATAAAATAAATACTATGTACAAATATATATGATATGATATAGATGTAAAATATTTCAATAATGTTTTTCAAGTTGAACATAACAATCAAGAGATTTGTTCTTCATGACAAAAGAGATTCATTACTGGTATGCAAATCAAGAACTATGGCAAACCTCATCAATAACAAGAAAGGTTAAAAATAATCTGATGATGCATGCTTGCCCTGTAGTTGCTCCAAGTTTTATCTTTAGCAGAAAAAGGTTCTCTTGTCCTCACTGGTAACACTGCTGTATTTGACCTCCAAAGCAAACAAGCACACAAGGGTAAGACTGTGTTTATAGAAATAAATGCTAAAAATAATTTGATAAAATTAATAATCCATTTTTATAATCACACTTAACAAATTGGGAAAGATGATACAACATAAATTAATAAAGAATATATGTGATAAATTCAAGAGCAAATCATGCACAATTGTGAAAATTAAAATAGTTTCCCCAAATCTAGAACAAGATATAAAAAATATGTAAAAGAAAATTAACTTGGAAAGAAGAAATAAACTCTTATTATTTGCAAATTACTAGAAGTAATAAATTAATATAGTGAAGGATATACATTCAATATACAAAATTTTGTTTCATTCGCATGTACAATGAATTTGATTAAAGAGACGTACATCAGAAAGGAAAAGTAATTTGGGACTCAACAGGTGAACTTATAATTGGGACTCTAAAATCAATGTCGTGATGAAATATCTTTGGAGAAAGTCAATACTGAAATGGCAGCTTCAGCCCCAAATTAAAATGACACTCAGGGCCCACTCCTTAGTGTCGAGGCAAGGCATTCATTGGGCTCAGTTTCCCAGTTTCTCTTAGGAAACAGCAACCATGTTGTAGCTGTCCAAGTGCAAAGTCCTGCGCAGCAGTTTCTATGTAGAAAGGAAGCCTTAGTCTTTATTAGTGGTTCCAGCGGGTCTCCTGGTGGCCATCCTGGGAACATGTTTTTCAAAGCTGACTAGACTGCCCCAGCGCAATTTTCTTCTCTAGACTGGGGGGATAATTTTTCAGCAGTGTGGAATTCCAAAACCATAAGGAGATTTAATTAGTTATCACATTAGGATCTTATTTAGATCAAATACAGATCCATTTACTTTGGGTATCTCTTCTATTCTCTTATTTATTAAATTACTTCTCAGATCTAAACATCTGAACATTTTTTTCCCCATTGCATAGTCCCACTGTCACCTCTCCATAGAGCTGCAGTAATAGAAGCATGACCTGTGAGACAATGTGGCCAGATACACTTGTCTGGGAGCCAAGGAATGAGGTTCAAATGAAAATTTCTTTTGGGAGGGGCACAGCCAGCAGTACTCAGGAGTTACTTCTGGCTCTGTGCTCAGAAATTGCTCCTGGCAGGCTCAGGATGGGATGTTGAGGATCAAATCCGGGATGGTCAAGGGTGGGCCACATAGAAGGCAAACACCCTGCCCGCTGTGCTGTCAGGTCCGCTCCATATAGGAATTTATAAATTAGCTTTCCTTCAGTGATTCCTAAGAAAAGAGAAAAATGACACGAGAGAAACATGCTTGTTAAATCTCATTTCTCTAAAATATTTTGGGGTTGATTACTGACCCAAATAAATATTTTTGTATATGTCTACACGCATATGTGCTTTTAGTTAATTATGTGTCCTCCTCTGGTGATCTGTGAAAATAGACAGATGGGACAGTTTCAGGATTAAAATGCATGCGGACTTGAAAGAAATTTATGTTAGGGACTCTCACTGGAACTTTTGCTCAGAAACGAAGGCAATGGGAAGACTCCCAACTCTGCTGGACGGGCTTCTCTCATCACTAATAGATTCTAATCAGTCATTGTCCGGGAAAACCTTGAGAGTCCAGAAAGGAAGGCAGGAGTTCCTAGAAGTTGGGGTTCTTTGGGGAGACACCTATAATGACTTGCTGCCAGCCAAGGCCCATGGGGACTGCAGACAACATGGTGTTCACAGGGACGGAGCACGTGGGCTGGTGACTTTCTGGCTGCCTTTCTGATGGAGTTTGGGTGAGGGCAGTGATTGGCTGGACAGAGCCTAAAGCTCCAGATTTGCTAAGGCAAACTGATGATAGATAGCTGGGAGGACAGGCCTCTTCGCCCTCTGAGTGTTCCGTACCGACTTTCCCCTTTCCTTTACTATTGGTGATTCTGAATCCCATTGCGTTTTTGGATGGTTAAGTAATCAGGCTGAAGACTGCGTGGCTCTGTCTGCCTTTTCTGGCTTCCTATAGCCACAGAGCTCAACGTGAGTATGGCCCCAAGGGCTTTTTCCCATGGGGTTGAAATAAGACATTTTTCATGAGCTCAGGAAAGCAGCCCCAGTCTTTATTGGGTCCAGGCCTCTGCGACCAGCCTGAAGAGCTCTGGACACCACTGTCTATGCTAATTCTGGGTTCTAGTCCTGACTGCATGGCCACTATAGCAAGTTGACAAGATGAAAGGTTTAAAATAGTCACTAGATCAGAAGAAAGGCTTGGACAAGTTAAGTAAAGCCTGTCTTTAAGATGTAAGTATTAATAGGAGGGATGATGTAATAATGAGGGTTACAACTCAACCAAGTCATTGACAGTGGAAAGAACTAAGAGAAAACACTTCTTGAATCTTGTCACTAGTCTATTTGTGGAAGCAAGTCAGATATTACATTTAATTCTGCAAACTTAGAGCCTATCATACTCATGTGTACTTAGTCTTCCTGTAACTGTCTTAATCTGTGAAGGGGCAGCTCTGAAACTGTACTATCTAACCATAGGTGTTAGCTGTTCTCAGCTAAGTGGTCAATGTCCAGGTAGGTAGATTGTTCTTTATTTGGAATTGTACATTTATCTACATTCCATTCTCCTAGTATGATAACAACATCAATGAACACTTTCTATACTTTAGAATCTGACATTATATGCTCTGCTTTTCAATTAAGAAAATGGTAAGTGAACTTCCAGCACTATGTTGAATAGGAATGCTGAGAGAGGGCAGCTTTGTCTTGTATCAGATTTTAGAAGAAAAGCTTTTAGTTTATCTTCATTGAGAATAATATTTGCCATTGGCTTGTGGTAGATAGCCTTAACTATATTGAGCAAAGTTCCTTCCATTTCCATCTTTATGAGTGTTTGTGTTGGATATTATCCAATGCTTTCTTGCTTCTATTGATAAGATTATATGGTTTTTCTTTTTTTGACATGGTATATTATGTTGATCTATGCTAAACCATCCTTGCATTCCTGGAATGAAACTTACTTGGTAGTGGTTTATGACGACCTTGATGAGGTGTTGAATTCTGTTTGCCAGGATTTTGCTGAGGATCTTTTCATTTGTGTTTATCAGGGATATTGGTCTGTAGTTTTCTTTCTTTCTTTCTTTCTTTTTTCCTCAGCATCTCTGTCACCATGGCATTTAAGTAAAGTAATTTTTAAAAATATGCATTCTTGGCCGCGACCTGTGAGTGCTGAGCCCGTGACATGGCTGTGCAGAGGACGACTGTGTCCAGGGCAGGGGGGAGCCAAAAGGCGCGGACCGGTCTGAGTAAAACTGTCTGAAGTGGTGTCACGGGCCCATGAAGGACGAGCTCGGCGACTAGGAGCGGCGACAGCCTTTCCTCTGGGCTCCCCGCCCTGCAGGACCTCGTTCGGGGCCTTTCGCCTGGGGACCAGCAGCGGCTTCCGCGCCGAGTCCGTCTGAAAGGGTCGGCTGGGCGACGCACGCGCTCCGGAGGCCGAGAGGCTCCAGGCGAGCGGTTCCGGGCGAACACGAAAGACGGCACACAGGGTTCCGCCCTGCGGCCGCTGGGGGCGCCTGAGACCCAAGGCGCAGGCGCGCGTCCAGGCGCCGGCCAATGAGCTTCCGCGGGAGTCTCGCGCGCTCGGCTTGGCCCCGCCTCTGTCCCGCCTCGCGCCGCACGTAGCAGCCGTTGCCGCGAGAGGCGGTTCCCAGGGGCGCGGAGTGACGGTGGCGCTGAGCTCGGCGCTCCTGGGCCTCGGTGCACGAGGTGCGCAGGCTGTTGGGCAACATGGCGGACTTAGAAGTTTCTGCCGTGCCCAAGAAGCACAAGAAGAAAAAAGAGCGCAAGTCCTTGCCCGAGGGAGAAGTCGCTGAAATACAGCTTGCTGAAGACTTTTTTTATCAAACCCGAATCCAAAGTGGCTCAGTTGGACACATCTCACTGGCCTCTGTTGCTCAAGAACTTCGATAGGCTGAATATAAGGACAGCGCACTATACTCCTCTTCCTTGTGGTTCAAATCCACTAAAAAGGGAGATTGGGGACTACATTAGAACAGGTTTCATTAATCTCGATAAGCCCTCCAACCCCTCTTCCCATGAGGCGGTAGCCTGGATTCGACGGATACTTCGGGTAGAGAAGACGGGGCACAGCGGTACTCTGGACCCCAAGGTGACTGGCTGTTTGATCGTCTGCATAGAGCGAGCCACCCGTTTAGTGAAGTCACAGCAGAGTGCAGGCAAAGAGTATGTGGGGATTGTCCGCCTGCACAATGCTATTGAAGGGGGAAGCCAGCTTTCTAGGGTTCTGGAAACTCTGACGGGCGCCTTATTCCAGCGCCCCCCACTGATAGCTGCAGTCAAGAGGCAGCTCCGGGTCCGCACCATCTATGAGAGCAAGATGATCGAGTACGACCCCGAGAGGAGACTAGGGATCTTTTGGGTGAGCTGTGAGGCCGGCACCTACATTCGCACACTGTGTGTTCACCTGGGGTTGTTGCTGGGCGTTGGTGGTCAAATGCAGGAACTCAGGAGGGTCCGCTCTGGAGTCATGAGTGAAAAGGACCACATGGTGACGATGCATGATGTGCTGGACGCACAGTGGCAGTATGACAACCACAAGGACGAGAGCTACCTGCGGCGAGTCATTTTCCCCTTGGAGAAGCTGCTAGCGTCGCACAAGCGGCTGGTCATGAAGGACAGCGCCGTCAATGCCATCTGCTATGGGGCGAAGATCATGCTGCCGGGTGTGCTCTGCTACGAGGATGATATCGAGGTGAACCAGGAGATCGTGGTCATCACCACCAAGGGAGAGGCCATCTGCATCGCCATCGCACTCATGACCACGGTGGTGATATCTACCTGTGACCATGGCATCGTGGCCAAGATCAAGCGAGTGATCATGGAGAGAGATACATACCCTCGAAAGTGGGGCTTAGGGCCAAAGGCGAGCCAGAAGAAGCTTCTGGTAAAGAAGGGGCTCTTGGACAAGCACAGCAAGCCCACTGAGAGCACTCCTTCGTCATGGACCCAGGGCTACACGGATTACAGCCACTCTGTGCAGAGCAAGGAAGCGTCTGGAGTGGTGGCCACTGCCCCAGTGATTGCTGATGAAGGAAAGACCCAGAAGCGGAAGCGTGAGAGTGAGAATGATGGATCCCCAGTGTCTCCCCAGATGGTTAAGAAAGAAAAGAAAAAGAAGGCCAAGGAAGCTATGGAGACTGCGGAACAACCAGGAGATTGGGACAGTGTTGGGGTGAAGAAGAAGAAGAAGAAGAAAATCAAAGAAGTGATTTCTGAGTAGCGAAGCCAGCTCGGGTCAGAGCGCTGGGCCTCGGATGCCGAGAGAAGAGACCACAGCCTTACTGAGAACAGTTCCTTTGGCAGTTTGGGGGACAGTGTGATCACTCTGAGCACTGTGCTGCTGCCTATCTGGTCTGCCATGGCCAGCCCACCCTGTTCTGGTGGAGAGGCACCCTGTGCACACACACACACCCCTCCCCAGTTTCGATTGAAAGTTTGTAAAAATGAGAGGGCAAGTGAGATGGAGTGGAGCCCTTGGTAACCCAAAGAGTTGAACTGGATTCTGCTCCTGGTTGGGGTGCAGGAGGTGTCTGTTCTCTAGCATTTCATGAGGAATATAAGCCACATGTCACTCCATCTTCCTTTCAGGTCTGGATCTGGTGAGAATTTGGGGTCTGGTCTGCTTTTTCCAGGTCCCTCTGACTTAACACCGCAGTGCACCTGCCTCTGTGGGGCTGTTGGTGTCACCTCCCCAAATCCAGTCTGAAAGAAAGAAACTGTAACTGGGAGAAGAATTGTCATTTTTACTTAATAAAGTTAACTACAGTTTTTTTTTAATATAAATTCTTACTTCAAAAACATTTTATTCTATTTTGTTCTTAATGAAAGATTCTCATACCTTGGGGCAGAGGGTGGGCAAAAAGGAAGCCGCAGAGCATCTGGATAAAGTGTTTTCAAGGAAATTGGCTTGTCATTGGTTGACCCCCGGTGCTATTCTAGTGAAGGACTCTGGGTTTATATTCACAGAAATGGTCTTGACAGGTAGTGATGGTCTCTTCTCTCAGGTGACCTCCAGGCATTAGGTCACCATTAGGTGACCTGTTTGTTTCTCTCTCGATGGTAGATGATATGGTGCCTAGTGATCGACCTATGTTACTGGATTTTACCTTTTGCTTCACTGCTTTTATTTGCCATGTCTACTTACCTTCATTTTCGTAATAGAACAACCATCCTGAAGCAGCACCAACACTTCAACAGGAGCCCATTAACAAGCCATACTCCATGGACCATGGCTCAACCAATATCAACTCTAGGCTGTCTCATTCATCACATTTCAAGGTTTCTCAGGAACCACAACTTCCTACTATTTATGAGTATTATGGTAAGTACTAGTGCACAGTCTTCTAACAAATATGGCAAGAGCTGGAAAGCATTTACTGGTGATGAGATTATAAAATATCTCACCTGTCTTTGGATGTTCTTTGGTGATGATGTTTTAACACCTCACTTAGCTGGATAACAGATAACTCCTGATGACCAGGAGTGGGGTGTTACATAAGCGAAAATATTCTACTAGGTAGGGGCCAGAGCGATAGCGCAGTGTTAGGGTGTTTTCCGTGCAAGTAGCAGACCCAGGATGGACCTCGGTTTGACCTCCAGTGTCCCAAATGGTCCCCCACGTCAGGAGTGATTTATGAGCACATAGTCAGGAGTAGCCCCTGAGTGTCACCCGGTGTGGCCCAACCCCTCCCCCAAAGAAATCTATGAGATGAATGAGCAAAGACCAAGGTACAGATTTTGTCAGGGTTGAAGCCCAAACAAACTCAAGGACTTCAGGTATCCTTTATAGTAGGAAGAAATTTAAATGTTAAGGAATCCTGATGATGTGTTATTAGCTAAAAAGAGAGGGCTAGAGGAGAGTGTACATTGAGTGGGGCACTTGGTTTGTATGCAATCACCCCAGATTTGATTCCTGATAACTCATTTGCTTCCTCAAGAGCCGTCAGAGGTGATCCCTGAGCACAGAGCCATAAATAAGTCCTGAGAACCACAGGGTTTATTCTCCCAAATTAAAAGAATCAGGAAGAAAGAGATCAATCTACTAGGAAAAATAGAAGTTTGTGGAAAAGAAGAGAAGAGATGCAGGTTCTTTTTTTTTTTTTACTCTGAACCACAAGTACTTCATCCTAGCTGCAGCTTCAGCAAGGAGACAAGTATGTGATCAGTTCATTAGTAAATGTTTTGCTGTTATATGCACGAATATATCTTTGGAATATCAAGCCCTTATTTCTTTAAAGAGAATTTGTAGGATTCTAAGATCCTATTTTCATTCATTAGCTGCAAGTTAGGGGAGGTAGTTTGGCTCCTGAAGGAGTTTCTTTTTTTTTTTTTTGGTTTTTGGGCCACACCTGGCGGTGCTCAGGGGTTACTCCTGGTTCTCTGCTCAGAAATAGCTCCTGGAAGGCACAGGGGACCATATGGGACACCTGGATTCGAACCAACCACCTTTGGTCCTGGATCGGCTGCTTGCAAGGCAAACGCCGCTGTGCTATCTCTCCGGGCCCAGGAGTTTCATACTGTCTGTGACTCCACTGTGATATCTAAGTTGAAATATATAATAGTGTAGATATATTAAGGGATCAAGAATTTTTTTATCGAATAGGCATCTCAGCTGATGACACACAATCCTTTCTGTAGGGTTTCAGGTAGCTTAAATTATGAGACAAGATCATTAATAGTACAGGGCCTATTGTACCAGGAATGGACTCCTGAAAACAAGAAATATGTGACTCTCAGAGGAATTCACAGGAAGTTGTGAAATAAAGGAAAAATGATTCAGCTTGTGTTGAATTTATTTAACATAATTGGAAGACTTTTTCAGACTCATAACTTGGTCTTGGAAGTAAGGATATGTAAGGTCCCTAAGATGACTGTCAGGTATTTCTTTGACACATAATAGGTTGTACAATTATCCTCATCAAAATGCTATTGTTTCCTTAAATTCTTTAAGGGATTTAAATCTATTATTCTTAATTTAAAAAATAAGAAAATTAATTTTTTAAAAATAAAAATTTTAATTGATAAATTAATAAAATTTTATTTAAAACATAAAAAGGGGGCTATAGTAATATCACAGCAGTAGGGCATTTACCTTGCATGCTATCGACCAGAGAGGCACTGGGTTAAATCGCTGGTATCTTATATGGTTCCCCTACAATACCAAGAGTTATGTCTGAACACAGAGGCAGGAGTAACCTTTGAATGCTGCTGGTGTGGCACAACCCCACACCCAAAAATTAAAAAAAAGAATTTAAAATAGATAGTATTTCTGTAATATGTAGACTGTAATTTGTGAATGAAAATCACTTAGGTTGAATTTATTAGCTTATTTCCAGAAGGTCTTTAGGTGTTGTATTAATTATTAATTATATAGTCCAAGTGGTGTGGATGGTGAGGCCTTTCTCAGCTCAGCCTGTCATCTGCAGCCCCTTCGGCTAGTGGGTCTATAGGTAGCAGGGTAACAGCAAAGAAATGATCCACAACAGTCATATGAAGTTTCAGGAGATATCTAGCTTTATTACAAGGCCTTAACCACCATGAGCTTCTAAGCTAAGTAGCTTCTTTCCTGCTGCTCTGCATCCATCCTGTGTTTGATTACTTTCCCCTTTCTTTAGGCAACCCCTGAATTACCAATCACAGATCCCTTCTAAGTTGTGGATGTGTCTCACCATCCAGATGAGATTAGCATAAATTATTGGGAGAGGGGTAACATTTAGGGCTCAGTTCATTATTGTGCTACAATGATATCAGAATTAATATTGGAGACAAGACACAATAACAAATTAGCAATCTAGCCCTTCAACCTGAAGGCAATTTGAAATTATCAAGGGTTCCTCTTTTGTGCCCTCAGCTCTCCTAACTCCTCAGTCACCATCCATGCTTGGATATCAATTCAGTCTGTATATCTCAAACCTTTTTCTCTGTAGCTGCTCCTTGAGTCAGTTGATGTCATTGTGTGAGTACATGGTTAGCTCCATAGAGGAGGATATTTGTAAATGATTGGAACACCTGGAGGACTCCAGAATTTTGGTTTTAAAGAAAATCTCTGAACAGATCGTCCAAACTTGTTCATGGAAATATGTGAAATAAATCTAAGGAAGAACCCTTCATGCCCAGAGGATTTGCAATCACAATTTTTAAAATGTTATCATTTAAGAAAATAAACTTAGATCATGCCATTATCATAAATAAAGGTTAACTGAGACCATCTCAGTTTATATATCTATATGTCAGTTCTGAAGAAATTGCTTCCATCACATATAGACATATGCGTACAAAGCCATGTACTAAAAAGCACTTCAGAGTCTCCAGATATAAGAAGTCAAATGCAAATAGGAAACATAAGATCACACTAAATTAAACTTTAATCTTTATTTTCCTTCCAAGGACAATCAAAATGACAAATACATGTCTTGGGATTATTTTGAAGGTGAATTTGAAGTTTGAGTTCTCATTGCACTTATCTCAAATAGTAAAATTCTTAAATTTATGTCTCTGGCTCAATATCTTAGCTCTTTACTTTTGTTCTTGTTTTGGGGACACACCTGGAAAGATTCATGGGTTAGTTCTGACTGAACTTAGGGATCACTCCTGACAGGACTCAGGGAACTCTATGTAAAGCTGGAGATCAAACCCGAGTTGGTCATATGCAAGGCAAGTCCCCAAACCACTAGACTATCACTCCAGCCCAATAGCATCTTAAATCTTCTGGGCTGACAATCTCTGGGTTCTCATGGTGAGATCCTTCACTCAGCACATTAACAGACAGAATTAAGGAAAAGGGAAGAAGTCTGACTACCATTGGCTTTTATGAAGCCACGGGTTCTCAGTGTCCTTTGCATGGGTGGGACAGCCTATATATAGGAGAGGAGTTATTGTAGTCATAATGGTGTGTGGTGAACAGAAAATCAAGTTCTGTCCCCATGAGGTGGTCACAACACCGGGAAAAATCAGTTCTCTCTGCAACAATTTAGCTTTATTTGAGAACTCACTGATGTGTGGTTCTCCAAAGAAAGTTCTGCCATTTGGGTGATAAACCTTGTCCTTTCCTTGAGAGGAAAGCCTTACATTCATACATTCATCTCTGTTATGCTTCCAACCTATAACATATAGGTCTTCAGCAGGTTGCAATATTAGGTATCAGACACTATGAGTCTTCCCAAGTTTTGTGTCCTGGAAATAACAGAGATGAGACTGATTGTATGCAAGGTGACTTGGTTCATCTTACTGGGTCAATTCCTATGAAAAACAGTTGCTTCTAATCTTACCAATCAGGCTCATTGCCACTCATTAATATCATAACATTTACCTAACATGCTACATTATCTATTTTTATGGCTCAGAAGACAGAGAAGTGAATTGTCTCTAAAATTGCAGTGCTGGAATTGTACCTTGAAACCAAGGTCTTCTCCAGAAAGGGATTTTATTCTGAAGCCTGTGTGACATTTGCTCTGCTTATGCAGAAAAGCAGGTTATATTTCTTGGGAATAAAATAAGCTTAAATATTCCCCCTGCCATGTGAGCATACACACATACACACAGCACACACTTTCTCACAAAAAAGACCCACGCGATATCAGAAATGACAATTATTGCCCAAACTAAAAAGTGCACAGAATACTTAGATCATTGAACAGACCCAGAGATCCACACAATGTCCACCTGAATATTCAGAAAAGGTCAAAAATCAGTCATAGTAAGCTGCCAAGTTGTCACTTTTAGTTAGGAAACACTGGATCTTGCTGCACCTACATAAAAGCCCAGGGACGGGGTCAGAGAGATAGCATAGCTGTAGGGCGTTTGCCTTGCAAGCAGCTGATCCAGGATGGATGGTGATTCATATGGTGGTTCAGATGGGCATCCCATATGGTTCCCCATGCAGGAGCGATTTCTGAACGCAAAGCCAGGAGTAACTCCTGAGCACAGCCGTGTGTGCGTGCATGTGTGTGTGTGTGTGTGTGTGTGTGTGTGTGTGTGTGTGTGTGTTGTGTGTGAAAGCCCAAGGATAAAATTGGTGGTAGAGAAGAAAAGGTACATTCTCTGTTTGTACCTCCTGAAAGTACAAGGGATCTTGGAGACCTGGTACTACAAGAGCAAGGTTAATTGTAGGGAGAGATGATACACAGAGGTGCAGGCGAGTTCTGATAGTCGCCAACTCTAAATAGAATTCAGAGGTATTCTTGCCAATATTTTCACAATATATACCAGTGTTGAAGTGATCCATTAAAATTCAATAATCAAAGTCCTTCAAAAAGTTAATTTCTGGAAATGTTACTAGTTAAATTGCAGTGGTAAAGTGTTGTATATGAAAATATTTCTATAAGATTATTCTTTGCCTGTTGCCCCACCTTGACCTTCCAGGTGGGGGCGCTGTTGAGAGCCTAATAATTGGTTTGGGTGTTCAGCGTCTTTTGCCAGAGTTGGCTGGCTGGCTCAAGGTGTGCTTTGGAGCTAGCAGCAGGCTGACAAAGGACTCTCTTCGCTCAATCTTTTACCCCCTAACCCTCCTGTCTGTGTGGATTATTTGCTGCAGATAAATATTCCCAAGATCTCCCCCCAAAAGGGGACAAGGGGATGGGAATCAATTTCTCATTCTGGGGGCTCTTTGCGGATACACAAACAACCAACAAAGTAGTAAATGGGACCCAACAAATGGGGCAACAGTAAAGAGCACAAGGAGATTGAAAATGAAAGCCCTTACTTTCGAAGAGTTAGCTTCTATGGAATGGATTCACAGCTCTTGGCTGACTCCCTTGAACCTGCGGATGGGGGAGTCAAGAATGGCAAAGTGTGCAGGAGCCACGGAACTTAAGGTCCTGCAGACCTAACTCTGGACCTATCATGCTGTGCCTAAGAACCACTTAAACTACACAGCCTGGAAGCTGATCCTGGTTCTTGGATTTACAGTGAACCGTAGTTCTCAAATTGAAGTGAGATTCTTCACAAGAAAACATTCCCACCCTTACGTGGGATACTAGATTTCTAATCTGTCATTACAGATATTTTTTCAAAACAGTAGATTTTCAAGAGAAGAGAAGTAGAAAGAAGCAGAGTAGCTATTTAAGGGAAAACAAGACACATTCAAGAAATAAGGCTCTCAAGAGAAGAGATGTCTGTACAGTAAAAGGAGGGATGTGGCATCTTCCAGATTAGGCTATTGAGTACTTTAGTTCATCTTGTTTCATTTTAATGACAATAAATAAACAAGTTTATTATCACTTGCACTTCTTCCCCTAAGGACATTTGTATTTCTTGTTTTTAAATTGAAGCTGAGTTACCAATTTATTTATAAATGAGCTTCAGTTATGCAATTTTTCAGGACTCCTTTCATTACCATCGCTCCAGTTTCTATTTCTCCTGACTAGCCTCCTCCATGATATGCACATTTTCAATATTGGTTGTTTTTTATTTGTTTAGTTGTTTGGGGCTTTGGGGCCATACCCATCTGTACTCAGAGTGTATTCCTGGCTCTGCACTCAGGCATCATCCTGTCTGGATTTAATGGCCCTCTGGGATGCCTGGGACTGAACCTAGGTAGGTCGACTACAAGGCAATTGCCCTGCCAGCTGTGCTCTGGTTGTGGCCATTTATATATTTTTATACACCTCCTTTACACTGTCAATGTGCCCACAGCCCCTCACCTGTTTCTTTGTTTCTGTTTTTATCTTAATTCCTCCCCTTTAGGTACTTCCCTTCTCAATTTTATCACTCAGGGGCCAGGGTAATTTAGGTATTCCCTGTTTGCTATGCTGCATTCTTCTGCTGATGAGATCTTTTTTAGTATTTTGATCAGTTTTTCCTCATGAAGGCTTGAAATGGCTTTTCAAATATTTCTGTGTTTTTAATTAATCTATTAAAGCATCATGATTTACAAAGTTATTAATAGGTGAATTTTAGGCTCGGTTATGGAAGCATTTAAGGAATGTTTCCTTTTATTTTTTCTTCTTATCTTTTGTAAAAATCTTTTTCTAGAAAAGAACACCCCCATCTTCACCAGTGTAACCTTCCCACCACCAATACATCCAGCTTCTTCCTCCTGCCACCCTGCCTTTCTTTGAGACACATTTGAGAATAGACGCATTCTATTTCTCTCACTCATTATCATTGTTATGGTACTTGTTAAGATATTTCTCTAATTGCACTCATCACTCTTTGTGGTAAGCTTCATATCATGGGCTATTCTTCCAGCCTTCATCTCTATTGTCTCTGGGTATTACTATATAATGTCTTTTATTTTTCTGAAATCCCACAGATGAGTGAGACTATTCTATGTATATGTCTCTTCCATATGACTTATTTCACTCAGCATAATAGTTTCCATATCCATCTGTGTATAGGAAAATTTTATGACTTCATTTTTCTGACAGCTGCATAGTATTCTATTGTGTATATGTACCACAATTTTTTTAGCCACTAATCTGTTGTCAGGTATCTGGGTTGTTTCCAAATTCTGGCTATTGTAAATAGTGCTTTAATGAATATAGACATGCAGAGGACATTTTTGTATTTGTATTTTTGTGTTATTAGGGTATATTCCTAGGAGTGGTATAGCTGGGTCATATGGGAGCTCAATTTCTAGTTTTTTTGAGGACTCTCCATATTGTTTTTCATAAAGGCTGGACTAGATGGCATTCTTACCAGCAATGAATGAACTTTTCTTTCTCCTACTTCTCTGCCAGCACTGATTGTTCTTGTTCTTTTTGATGTGTGCTAGTCTCTGTGGCATGAGATGGTACCTCATTGTTGTTTCAATTTGCATCTCGCTGATGATTAGATTTTTATGTGCCTTTTGGCCATTTGTATTTCTTTTTTGAGGGAGTCTCCATTTCTTCTCCCATTTTTATGGGGTTAAGGTTTTTTTTTGATGTTAAGTTCTGTCAGTGCCTTGTATATCTAAGATATTAGCCCCTTATATGATAGGCATTGGGAAATAATCTCTCCCATTCTGTGGGTGGCCTTTGTAACCCAGTCATCTCCTTTGAAGTGCAATAGCTTGTTCCATTTGTTTATCTCTGCTTTCAATTGTTTGAACAGTGATGTTTCCTCCTTGAAGATGCCTTTAGTCTCAATGTCATGGACTGTTTTACCTCTGTGTTGTTCTATATACTTTATGGTTCCAGGTCTTTAATCCATTTGTATTTGACCTTTGTGCATGATGTTAAATGGAGGACCGAGTTCACTTTTTTGCATGTGGCTGACTAGTTGTCCCAACACCACTTGTTGAAGAGGATTTCTTTGCTCCATTATGCATTTCATACTCCTTTATCAAAAATTGGTTAATTGTATGTCTGGGGAATTTTTCCAGCACTAATTTTACCACTAATGTCAATTTCCCTCCACTAAGTTACACAAGTTCCCTCCTATCACCTCTTCACCTCCCCATTGCTAGCCTGACATCTTGACAGGAATCTTTTTAAGTTCAGTTATTAATGTTTGGGTTTCATGATTTCAGTGATTTTTGACATAGTGGTTTGGATTCAGCTCTATCATTTCTTAACAAAACTGATGTATCCATGTTCTCTTGATCCATACCTTTTGTTATTCCTCTTCTGTGTTTCTCCATCTACCCTCTATCCTATTTCTTTCTTTCTATTCCCTATAATTTGGGGTCAAGGGTGATATAGGTACCCTCCTTAAACCATTATATTCCCTCAACCAGTTATTCTAAATACCACATATAAGTGATACCATCCTGTGTTTATTTCCTCTTCTGGCTTACTTCATTTAACATAAAATCTTCCAAAGTCCATCCATGTTGCTGCAAATAACACGACTTCATCATTCCTTATAGCTGTGTAGTATTCCATTGTGTATACTTATCTATATCTTCATGAGCCACTCATCTATCCTTCAACATCTAGGCTGATTCCAAATCTTAGTTCTACAACTGATTGTTACAATAAATAATTCTGTACACATGTTCTTTGGAATGAATGTTTTTCTGTCCTGGAGATGGTACCAGTGGTCCTCAAACTATGGCCGTGGGCCACATATTGTATTTGTATCTGTTTTGTTTCTTCATTGCAAAATAAGATGTATGTAGTGTGCATAAGAATTCGTTCATAAGTTTTGTTTTTACTATAATAGACCCTCCAATGGTCTGAGGGATAGTGAACTGGCCCCCTGTTTAAAGTTTAAGGACCCCTGGATATGGGATCACTGGGTCATATGGCAACTCAATCTAGAATTTACTGAGAACCCTCTACTGTTTTCCATACTATTTTAGTCCAGATAAAATTTCCACTAGCAGTGGATGAGAGTTCTTTTTTCACTTCAACAAAAATTGCCAACAAAAATTTCTTTCAATGTTTTTGAACTATGCCATTCTTACTAGTGTAAGATGATATCTCATAGTTATCATAATTTGTATTTACCTAATATTTAATGATGATGAGCATTTTTACTGTGACTATCACTTATTTTTTTCTTCCTCTCTTAAATTTGTGAGTTTTTGTTGTTGTTCTTTATATATTTTGAATATTAACAATTTATATTATATGTTGAATAGAAATATTTTATACCACTGTTAGGCTGTCTTTATATTTTAGCCCATATTTATTAGGCCATACAGTAACTATTTTTCTTTACAATTTTCCATGTAGGAATTGAATCAATGGTGTTTTTTTTTATTTGTTGGTTGTTTTTTAAATCTGATTTATGTCACAAGCCTCATGCTGTTTAGAATCTAGTTTCTCAAACAGTGAGTCATGGCTATTTGGTATGTGGGGTAGTGCAAAACTTGGAAACTGTGAAAGATTTCTGATCATGAAATAGGAAAACATGTAATAGTACATAGTAATATGTTGGATATGTGATGTTTCCAGCAACACTCATCATGTTGCATTTTTTTTTTGGTTTTTGGGCCACACCCGGTAACGCTCAGGGGTTACTCCTGGCTATGCGCTCAGAAGTTGCTCCTGGCTTGGGGGACCATATGGGACGCCGGGGGATCGAACCGCGGTCCGTCTCCTAGGCTAGCGCAGGTAAGGCAGGCACCTTACCTCCAGCGCCACCGCCCGGCCCCCATGTTGCATTTCTTAGGTAAAAAGAGCTCATGAGTAGAAATGGTTTTAGATTTAACTTATCTAACACAGAGTTGATGCAAATGGCAAGAATTTGTTCCCACTCTTTCTTCTTTGAAGAAGATAATTTTTATTGAAATTTATTTCAAAAGGTATGAGGGAGAAAGAGGGAATATGTGTGTTCAAGAAAGAACACAGACTTCTTCAAAGTGAGAATAGGCAAGCAAATAAATAAATTAGCTAGATATGTGTTCATGAGGTCAAGGTCTTGAGGGACAAGCCCATTTTAATAGCATGAGTATTTGATTCAATATGCAAAAACCATATAATTTTAATCCATTCAATTCATGGGCACCACTTTCATGATGCTTCTCAGTGCCCATGGTGTAGTGAATTTCCAAGGGCTCCCATCGAGATGCTTGCAAGTCACCAAGAGAAACTGACATCATTAAGATAAGCAATCACAGGGGCCGGATGATAGTGCAGTGGTAGGGAGTTTGCCTTGCAAGTGGTTGACCCAGGACGGACCTGGTTCGATCCCTAGTGTCCCATATGGTCTTCCAAAGCAAGGAGTGATTTCTGAGAGCATAGCCACGAGTAACCCCTGAGCGTCATCATGTGTGGCCCAAAATAAAAAGAAAAAAAGAAAGTTAATATTGCTTAGTATTTTCTGAACAGAACAATACACTCTCACTCCAAAGGTTTTGTATTAATGAAAACTGTGCCAATATCTTTGCCTTTAAGCTGTCATGTTTCACTCATATTTTTATCATGACTAAAGACATGATAATACGTTTTTCTTCCAGATTGAGTTGGTGTCCTGTATTGTCCTTACTATGCTGCTAGTTTGCAATATATTCTGCCATAGATGTAATGTGTTTCTGTTTGTCAGCATAGTCATATGGCTTTAAAATAGTAACTATCTGTGATGTGTAAAAGACAGATACAGAATTATAAGATCTTATGTCGAAATGATTTCTTTTTTTAGAATAATTTTATTGAGACCAATGTGAACTGCAAGTCTTTTACAGTTATATTTAAGGTACATAGTAACAGTGAATTAGGGCATTCGTTCCTCTAGAGAAGTTGACTTCCTTTTGCCCCTGTTCCCAACATGCACCCCATATCTCCTCCTTTCCCCCCTGGACATCTAGTGTAATAGGTCCCCTTTGTAATATAACTTGTTGTAGATCTTGATTCTGTTGTCATTGACTTTGGGTTTGGTATTTAGGCCTGATCATTATTTATTTCTACTCAGTGTTCATGTGACTGTTTGTTTCTGGTACCATCCACTCTCCCACCCATTTATGAGACAGAACAAGATGATTGAAATTCTGTGGTACTGTTGGGGAAAAAAAAAGCCGGGAGGAGTTCATCTAGGAGCTATTAATATAAATTTAAAAGAAAGGGGAAAAAAGTGAAGAAGAAGCAACAACAAAATACACAACAGCCACATCACACAATAAAAAACCTACTAAACAACAATAACAAAAAGATATAAAAAAGGGGAAAAAGGGAAGGAGGGATGTTGTGATGAGGTTTTGTGTCTTTTTTTTTTTTCATAGGCACAGTAAGTATTGCGGAAATTAGAAAGGGAATTTCCTTGGCCTAAGAGATACAGTATTTCTCCACCCATGAAGCATACTGTCACTGGAACAACTACAGGCTGCAGACATGCTAATTATTAAATCCCAAGGTCTTTTTATGGTGCAAGAAAACGTTCTGCTCAGTTGTGGTTGACAAAAATCAGTCCTCTGTAATTAGAGATCTTGGTATTTGCACAGGACATAGGATGAAATCTAGGATCAAATCTTTATGTTTCTAGAAGTTCTGCTTTGTCACATTGTTGTAGTCAGTCTTCTGTAATTAGTGATCTTGGTTTTTGTACAGATTTTAGGATGAAGTCTAGGTTATAGTCTTTCCTTATGGTTCCAGAAGTTCTGCTCAGTTGTAGTTGTCAGATTCAGACCTCTGGAATTGGAGATATTGGTTGTTGTTCAAATCATAGGCTGAAGCCTAGCCTAGGATCTTTCTTATCCAACCCAGGAAAAGTTCTGCCCAGTCGTGGTTGTCAAAGTTAGTCTTCTGTAATTAGTGATCTTGGTTTTTATTCAGAAGACTGAGTGTATTCTAATTTCATCTTACCATTAGGTGATGAGGTAGGGCAACTTGCTCTTAGATCAAGTTGTTACTGTTTCCTTGTCATCAGGATGTGGTATCAGGCGGTGTAAATTGGTGCAACAGTGGTATTAGGAACTCCCCTGGGGGAGTTTGGTACCTGGTGCTATTGCAGGGAACTGTGTAAGTTCTACGGGTTAGGATATGGGGTTCAGGGTTGGATGGTCGCTATCTGATTATGTGGAGTCTAAGTCGAGTTCCCATGACACATGTTCAGTGTGGGAGTTGACCCTGTACTATAAAACTTATGGGTTCTTATACTAATAGATAAGAGCTTGTTTCAGTATATAATATTTCCCCTTTTTTAGTATGCCTATGCAAAAGGCAGTGATGTCATATTATATTGCTGGTGCATTTGGGAGTAAGAGTAACAGACTATACAATCTCTGTGTCCTGGTTTTTACCTGAGATTTTATCCCAAACAAGACTTTTTCTTCTAGAATTTTGTATCAAGCAGAACCCAAACAAGTGAAATTAAAAAAAATTGTATATATAGAAAATTTAACAAAGAAAAAATTAAATTAAAAATAATTAAAAAAAGAAAAAAGAGGGATTGAGGCCACTTTTACATTTGGAAATAAACATACTAAGAGACATAACTATTGAGGTATTAAACATACAAATAAAATTTATATCCCCACTAAGTCTTTTGAGATATTCTTGAGGGGCTAAGATCCAGAGCTCATTTATATCTCACACTGTGGTCTTGTTGGGTTTGAAAATGATTTGTAGTAATAAGGTATCAGGTAGTGTCCTTGAGCTAGGGCTCCTTTTGGGGCTAAATATGGTAGCATGCAACAGTCTACATCTAGGGGGGGTATGTGAGAAGTGCCATAGAGAATGAGCCTGCAAGAGTGGTGGTTACAGCTTCTTGCTGGGGCCTGAGATGTGGGACTGAGAGGGTGTGTTTTCACTCTGGGAGCTGGGTGGTGGCTTATTGGGGCTGACAGTCAGACTTGGTACCTAATCCAGTTAAGAGTTGAGGGTAAAGAGGATTAAATAGCGAGGTTTAATGGATTAGAATTGGGGGGATGAAAAGATAGGAGTTCTGAATGGGAGGGATGGTGGATAATATATAAGAAGGGCTATATACATATAGGCATGGATTTTTTACAGTAAAGGTTGGGCAGACAAAAATGAGTTCATTGTATACAAACTCATGCCCACTTATAGACAGACACTAGAGATCTTTTCATAAGTTCTTGGAGGCCTGACCCTCACGAGATGGATTTGAGCAATTAAGAAATAATTATATTAAGAAAAGATAGGGGCCAGAGCAGTGGCACAGGGTGTAAGGTGTCTGCCTTGTGTGCGCTAGCCTAAGATAAACAGTGGTTCAATCCCCTGGCATCCCATATGTTCCCCCAAGCCAGGAGCTATTTCTCAGCACATAGACAGGAGTTACCCCTTAGTGTCACTGGGTGTGGTTCAACCCCCCCCCCCCATAAAAAAAGAAAAGAAAAAATAGATAAATAGCTAAAATATAGATTAGGAGGAAGAGAAGAGAAAAAAGAAGAAAAATAAGAAGGAAGAAAAAAGAGGAAAGGGAAAAATATAAAGAAAGAAAAATAAGTAAAAGAAAAAAATTGGGCCGGCACCTCAGTGGGGGAAGGTTTTTCAATTCCTAGGCACTTCATCATTGACAGGGGTGAACTTTGATAAATGAAGCTTTCAGAGTTAGATTGTGGCTGAAGAATTTTAGATAAGCATAATGTTCATGCCTAGATTACTAAGTAATATAGTGAGCACTATAAGAGGTATGTACCCTATATAGTATCATCCACCATGTTTTGTGCATTGAAGTTCCTTTCCTAAAATGAAACTGACAGCATGGGCTTTATGATATCATAGAAACATAGTTTGAAATGAAGAAGGAGAAAGAAGAGAATGGAAGAAGAAGAAAAAAAAGAGAAGAAAAAAAAGGGAAAGGAATAATAGTAATTTACGAAGATGTACTCAGTGAGTTAAATCTGCATCATAAGTCTGTGGTGCACAGTTGTCTGTTTCAGTGGTCTCAATGGTCATATGCTTTAGGTCCTAAAAGAAAACTTAATCAAAAGGAAAAGGGTAAGGTTGAGAGCCAAATTGTAAAATTAGGGTGTTCACCCTATATCACCATGAACCTCTGTGGACAAAAAAGCTAAAGTTATTTTATAACTAATAAATTTAAGGCATTAGCACATCTTAATAGTAAGCACTGTAGCGGGGTCCCTGGCTTTTAATGACATTCTGTATCTAGATCTGTGGATAAATACATAAGAATATTATTTTAGGGGGCCGGGCGGTGGCGCTGGAGGTAAGGTGCCTGCCTTACCTGTGCTAGCCTTGGAAGGACTGCGGTTCGATCCCCCAGGCATCCCATATGGTCCCCCAAGCCAGGAGCGACTTCTGAGCGCATAGCCAGGAGTAACCCCTGAGCGTCACCGGGTGTGCCCCCCCAAAAAACAAACAAACAAACAAAAAAGAATATTATTTTAGGCCTTTGTAGAGAGAGGTTTATTGAACACCTGTTCGTTCTAACTAGCTGTTTGTTGCTGTTTTCTTTATGATATAAACGCTTTTAGAAGCTTTGTGTTTCCCCTTTTTCACTTGATTTGATTGCTTCTCCTTGCTATATCCTGGCACCTCTGGTATTTAGAAATTTTACCATTTAGACTGTTGTGTTTCTTCATGGAGTATTATATGTATATATGATAAATATTCTAGATATCTCATATAAGTGCTATCATTCTGTATCCTTCTTCTGGCTTACTTCATTTAACATAATATTTTCTTTTTTTTTTTTTTTTTTGTTTTTTGGGCCACACCCTGTGACGCTCAGGGGTTACTCCTGGCTATGCGCTCAGAAGTTGCTCCTGGCTTCTTGGGGGACCATATGGGACGCCGGGGGATCGAACCGCGGTCCGTCCAAGGCTAGCGCAGGCAAGGCAGGCACCTTACCTCCAGCGCCACCGCCCGGCCCCAACATAATATTTTCTACTTCTATCCATGTTGCTGAAAATTGCATGATTGAATCATTTCTAACTGCTATGTAGTATTTCATTGTGTTTAAGTACTTCTTCTTCATGATCCACTCATCTGTTGTTGGGCATCTAGGTTTATTCTAGATCTGGGTATTGTGCTGAGTGCTGCAATGAATAGTGGTATGCATACATATTTTTAGATTAATGTCTTTCATGGTCCTTCACTTCTCTTGTCAGGTTGATTCCTAGTTACTTGATATTTTTAGATACTATTTAAATGGAAATCTTTAATTTCTTTCTCCTCTGCTTCGTTATTTGTACAGAGCAATGCTACTTTATAGCCAGCCACTTTGCTGTATTGATTTTTTGTTTCTAGGAGTTTTACTGTGGACTCTTTAGGAGCTTCAATATATATCATATCATCTGCAAAAAAAAAAAAAAAGATAGTTTGACTTCCTCTTTCCCTATTTGGATTCCTTTGATCCTGTCTAATTGCTATTGCTAGGACTTCTAAGACTATGTCAAATAAGAATGGAAACAGTGGACAGCCTTGCCTAGTTCCTGACCTTAGTGGAAATGCTTTCATTGTTTTTACCACTAAAGATAATGTTGTCTGTGGGCTTTTTTTTATAGATATCTGTAACTATCTTGAGGAAGGTTCCTTCCAATCCTATCTTGCTGAGTGTTTTCATCATGAATGGGTGTTGCATTTTGTTGAATGCCTTCTTTGCATCAATTGATATGATCATGTGATTTTTGTCTTTTTTGTTGTTGACGTGATGTATGATGTTGATTGATATGCATATGTTGAACCATCCGTGCATCCCTGGGATGAAACCCATTTGGTCATGATGTATAATCTTTTGTATGTATTGTTAGATTCAGTTTGCTAAGATTTTGAATATTTTTGCATCATGTTCATTGGTGAGATTGGTCTGTAGTTTTATTTCTTGGTGGTGTCTTTGCCAGCTTTGGGAATGAATGTGATGTTAGCCTCATAAAAAGAATTAGACAAGATTCCTGTCTTTTCAATGTTTTGGAAGAGCTTGAGGATTTAATGTAGTAATTCTTCTCTGAATATTTGCTAGAATTCACCTGTAAAACCATCCGGTCCTGAACTTTTGTTATTAGAGAGTTTTTTAATTACTGTTTCAATATGATTCCAAATAGATGTGATTGACCTGTTTAGACTTTCTATGTCCTCCTTATTAAGTTTTGGAAGATGATATTTTTCCAGAAACCTGTCGATTTATTCTGGGTTCTCTAACATAACTGAGTATAATTGTTTGTAATAAGCCCTCATGATGTCTTGAATTTCTTGAGGTTCTGTTGTAATCTCTCACATTTCATTTGTGATTTGATTTATTTGGGTGTTTTTCCTTTTTTTCTTTTTGAGTATTGCCAGCGGTTTGTCTATTATCTTGTTTATTTTTTCGAAGAAACAGCTTCTGGTCTCATTTTTTTTTTTGTATTGTTCTCTGTTTTTTTCTGTTGTTTACTTCTGCACTTCTGTTCTGGTTTTTATTATTTCTTGTCTTCTACCTGTGTTTGTGTTTCTTCGCTGCTGTTTTTCCAGGTCCTTAAGGTGTCCCTTTAAGCTGTTTATTTTGTCATTTTGCTCTTTCCTAACATAGGCCTGTATTGCTACAAATTTTCCCCTTTTGCTGTCTCCCAATGATCTTGACAATTTGTCTCTTCATTACCATTCCTCTCAAGGAATCTTTTTATTTCTTTCTTGATTTCCTCTTTGATCCAGCTGTTGTTGAGGAGCATGTTGTTTAATCCAGGTGTTGGATTTTCTCCACACCTTCTTTTTACAGTCAATCTTTATCTTTGTTGCACTATGATCTGATAAAGTGCTTTTTATAATCCTTAAATTTGTGGCTTTGTGCAAGTTAAATTTATATCCTAAGCATGGTCTATTCTAAAGAAGGTTTCATGTGCACTTGGGAAGAATGTATATTCTGCTTTCTGTGGGCTGAGGACCCTGTATAGGTCCATTAGTCCTAGTACTTCTAGTTTCTCATTTAGGGCTCTTATGTCTTTGATAGTTTTCTGTCTAGTGGATCAGTCTAGTGGTGATAGTGGTGTGTTGAAGTCTCCTACTACTATCACTTTTTTTCCATATTATCTCCAGGTTGTGAGCAGACACCTTACATATTTTGCTGGCTTTGCATTTGTGCATAAATGTTGATCATAGTTAGTACTTTTTGATTTAATGTTCCCTGATCAATAAATAGTGACCCTCTTTGTCTTTAAGCACTTTCTTGAGGTTGAATGCAATTTGGTCTGATATAAGAATAACTGCTTCAGCTTTTTTATTTTTCATTGGTTTGAATAATTGATTTCCATCCTTTTATTCTAAGCCTGTGTCTATCCTGCTCTTTTACGTATGTTTGTTGCAGGCAGCAGATATCTGGTTTTTGTTTTTCTGATCCAACCCTCTTATGTGTCTTTTAGTGGGAGAATTTAGTCCGTTGACATTTAAGGAGATTATTGACAGAGAGGGTTGTTCTGTCATTTATTGTGTAGAGTTGTTGTTACAATTGTTGTTTCGAATGTGTAATTCATCTCTGAGTAGTTCATTTAGAGACAGTTTGGTTAGCACAAATAGTGTAAGTTCTTTTTGTCTGAGAATGTTTTTAGTCTTTTCTCTTATATGAATGAGAGTTTTGTCGACCAGTGGACTCTAGGTTGGAAGTTTCTTTCACTCAGTAGTTTAAATATGTCATTCCACTGTCTTCTTGCTTGAATCATTTCAAATAGGAGATCTGATTTTATTATAATGTTCTTTCCTTTGTACTTGAGTTCTTATTTCTCCCTATTGCTTTAAAGAATTCATCTTTCTCTTTGTTTTTAGCCATTCAGATTACTATATGTCTTGGTATTGGTTTATTAGGTATTGGTCTATTATGGGAGATCTGGTTTGATTATAATGTTCTTTCCTTTGAACTTGAGTTCCTATTTATCCCTTATTGCTTTAAAGAATTCATCTTTCTATTTGTTTTTAACCATTTGAATTACTATATGTCTTGATATTGGGCTATTAGGGTCTATTTTATTGGGAATTCTTTTTGGCTTCTGGATTTTTTTACAGGTGTCTCTTTCCAGAGGGTGGGAAATTTTTCTGCTATTATTTCCTTCACTAGTTATTCTTCCCCTCTCTTTCTTCTCCTCTGGTATTCCTACAATACCTGATTATTTCTTTTGTCTTTGTTCATTAAGTACCTCACATTATCTTTCAATCTTTTGTCTCTCATTTCTTTGTTGACTTCTTTGTTGTTGCTGGCTTGTTTTTATTTTCTCAAGTTCATCCATATGATTCTCTATGTGTGTAATTCTGCTATTGTGGCTTTCTAGCATGTTTTTTAGTTCCCTTGATTCTATTTGTATGAACTCTGTCATTTTCTGATAGAGTTCTTCTTTGATTTGGACAAATTGTCTAGAAATTACTTAATTTATTTATTTAGTTTATTTATTTATTTAGTTTGAAATTCTATTTTATTTGGAAAAATTGTTTGTCTATAGATTACTCAATTTATTTAGTTTATTTATTTATTTAGTTTAAAATCCTATTTGATTTGGAAAAATTATCTATCGATTACTTAATTTATTTAGTTAGTTTATTTATTTATTTACTTTGAAATCCATTTATTGGAAATTAAATGCTGATTTTAGGTCCACATCTATGAAGTTAGTACATTTTGGAGGACTTGGGACTCTGTTAGAATTTCTCTCTATATCCCCAGCTACTGGTGTCTTTTTTAGTTTACCTATTGTTCTTTGCATAGGGTGGGTTAGGGTCCTGAAATTTCAGAATTTTTTTAAGTTGCCTTATGTGGTCTGTAAGGAAGTGGTTGGAGGTAGATCTATTTTAGGGTTTATTTACTTGGGGTGCACACATTTACCCAAGTATGGTAGAGGTGTTAGAGTCTAGTTAGTTTTGGTGGCTATATATTTTCAAAGGAAGAAAAAGGTTGGGCCTACTCTGCCTCAGAATGTCTGGTAGAGTCTTAAGTGTCAGCAGAGTTTGTAGGGCAGTACGATTATGACCAGGGTGTATATGTAAAGCCCCACAGTGGCTGAGGCACAGAGATGGCATTGCTTGCGTGCTCCTTCTCATGTGTGCCCTGGCAAGGTCGGAGTTCTCCTGTCTGTTTTCTGGTTCCTACACTCATGCTCTTCCTGGAGCTGAGGCACCAAGGTGGTGTCTCAAAATGATATTTTAGTTATGGATTTATACACATGATAGATTAAGAGAGGTCAGGTGGTAAACTGCCTGTAATAATGTATAATTTTCTTCTTTGCTTCTTTTGTTTGTTTGTTTACTTTATTACTCATATACAATAAAAAAAGAAAACCTAGCTAAAAGAACTGTCAAAAGAACTCCCTGCTGCACATGTCTAAAATTGTCATTTCCTAAAGTCTCTAAGAATATCCATCCTCAGTCACATCACATCCCAGCTCACTATCTTTCATTCTTGGAACCTATTATCATTTTTAATTCTCCTGTCTATTGAATTGATTTAATTGTTTTGTCTTTTCTTTCCTACCACCTGAAAATGATCTTCTAAAGATTAGTAATCTTGTATGACATATTCAAAGCTAAAACTTGATCTATCGATAGAATCTTGTAAAGACTCTCAAGGGTAAATAGATTGCCATTGAGTTGTTATGAACTAGGAAGTACATTGAGCGTGAAGAGCTCTGATTTGTGAGAGACTTCCCTACATCATGTCACTCAGAGAATGAAGCTGATCACATCTCTGCCCAATATTGTTTGTGTGTTTTTAATTTAATGTATTTATCATTTCATCACCATGAGATACAGTTAAATAGTTGCCAATAAGTTGAGTTTCAATTTTATAATGTTCCAACACCAAACCCTTTTCAGTGTTCCTTTCCTTTCAACAATTTTCAGTTACCTTCCAGTTGTTTTTCTCACACCCCCAGGCTGTCCTTTTTTGATGTCACTGTCTCTACACATGGTTTCCAGGACTCATGAGTCAGGGGACAGTATAGAGATTTGTATGTAAATTCTTAACCATCCTAAAGTTAAGAAGTGATTTTATTTTTGGTTTCTTACGGGATTTCATGTCATAGAACTAGAATTCAATGCCTTCCCCTAGGAGATGGCTTTGAGACAAAAGAAAAACATATGTGGAATTTTGAGAGATTTGCATCTCCACAGGGAGTTTTTTTTTTTAATAGAGATAAAGAAACTGAAACATAAAGGATGAAAAACATGTGCTCTCAAAGTCCCAGTGCTGGCAAATGAAAAACATACTGAAACTCAAGCTTCCTGACTCTTGTCCCTGTCTTCTCAACCATGCACTGGGGCTACAGTGCCACCAGGATATCATCTGAAATCCAAATGTTTGTCTCTGCCTCCAATTCTTTCTTAAAGTAGTTGCTTCTCTTGATTGATTGAGTAATGGAGTGTTGTACTTTGATACTTGGGTTGTTTAATCTTTAGCTTAATCTACCCAGACAATTCTAGTTCTGGGCAATGAAATCCAGTTAGAAATTAAAGAAATTACTTTTTAACTTTAGGATGGTTAATAAGTGGCATACAGTCATTCAGTTATCATTTTATAACAAAAGCCTGCCTTGAACAGAATGTTCATCATGAAGAAATTGGTCAGGGAGGACAAGACACTTCCTCCGAAACCAGGTTTTCTCTTACTCCTGCAGAGATTTTTCCAAATTCCCAGAAAACTTTGGCAATAACTGAACAGGTGGAGACATTTTTTTTTTTTTTTTTACCAAGTTCATTTGATAGTGAAGGGAAATGGTACTAGAAGTTTAGACCAGGACACTGAAGATTCCCTCCAACAACACTCTTCAACTGAAAGTAAATACTTATAGAATGGAATTTTATCTAATGCAACATCAATGTAAACTTAGTATCTACATAACTGAATTTGTTGAACAAACTTTACCTTGTGTAATTCTTTCTGTGACCTATGGATCAAAATTTATTAACAATCCTCTTTTGACAAATGAGAAAAAAAATTAACCAAGGTAAGAACTTGTCCAAAACTTTCTTCCAAATACATGAACCATATTTAAAAAAAAAAGCTTCAAGTCCCCATCAGCTACACCCACATTCCATAGCTTGCACCATATAAACAGCCCTTATTTATTACTGCACAACTAATCTCCGGAGAAAGATCTAGCCTCCAAAACTCAGAGTCACATAGGTGTTTAGGCTGAAAATACTGAGGCCTCTTTGCCTGGGAACAAACAGAATTATCCAAGTTCTATAGATCCTGGATCTCCTGGAGTGAGTAATTGCATACACGACCACAGAAACCTATAAATTCCACCTGAGTGACAGTCCCGTAGGAGCACAGCAAATTAATGGCAAAGTAGTATTGAAGCCCACTAAGTTCAAAAGCAAAAATAATAACACAAAACAACAATTCAGTCAACAACAAACAACTCAGTAAGTCCTCAATGGCTTTAATAACACCATTGTGAGATAAAACAATTTTCACAGTTCCTTTTATTGAACTCTTTTTTGACATATCCACTAATAACTTTGCTGTAATAAGCAATATAAAACAAATAATTTTTGCCCTTTAAGGGAGTAAGGTTGGTGGGATGAATGAATCTAAGGACAGTGGTAGAGGGAAAATCACATTGGTGGAAGAATTGGTGTTGAAAGAGTGAATGTTTGAAACAGCTTTGTAAACTATTATTTGTAAAAGACAAAAGATAAAAATAAATATATTAAAGAACATAAAAACAAGTTTGTGGCTGGGATCTAATATTTTAAAACGAAGTACAAACAAAGAGAAAATTGAATCTGTCAAAGTCTATAACATGTAATGTTGTTTTGTTTTATGAAACCATTATATGGTGTTAGGGTCCCTTCTCCAAAAGACTACTCAAGGAAATAAGCTTTGCATTAACAGGTTATATTATGCACAAATAGAAAATCAAACAAGCATCGAATCCTGAAGCTGATTGGTCAGGGCTGTCTCCTTTAGAAGGAAATAGGTTCTGGCCTTGGGTAAGGGGCTTCTTTTTTTTTGGAGGGGTTGGGTTTTTGGGCCACACCCGGTAGAGCTCAGGGGTTACTCCTGGCTGTCTGCTCAGAAATAGCTCCTGGCAGTCATGGGGGACCATATGGGACACTGGGATTGAAACCAACCACTTTTGGTCCTGGATTGGCTGCTTGCAAGGCAAACCCGCTGGGCTATCTCTCTGGGCGCAAGGGGCTTCTTTTTATATCCTAAAATGACAACTCACAATTTCCTTATGCCTTTACAATAATTGATTAGATCCACCGGTGTGGTATTTTGTTCACATATTCTTGAGAATAGTCAGACCACCGGTTCCTTCATGCCTTTTTGATGGGTTGACACTTTGTTGAAGACATGTTTGGAAGGTTTAAGACATGGTGGGGAGATAACTTATAGCTCAGCTCACCTGGTCTGCTTGCACAAAGTCTCATTCAGAGAGGGGAGGGTTTCAGTACATGGTAGGGGATCAACCAGTGTGTATAAAATGTCTGATATCTTAAGGAGGAGGAATTTATGCAGTCTTAATTTAGGGAGTCCTTACAGCTGTATGTGTTTATTTGTTTTAACCATGTGTATAAAATTTGAAGTTTCTTATTGTGTAAAAAAATATCTTCAAGAGCCCAGTCTATAAAGTCTACAGTTTTCTGATTTATAGAAAACTGTTTTCTTAGGAAGATGAAAATGTGCCCTGGATTTCACCCCCCAAAAGAATATGTCAAAAGACAATGGGAAAGCCTATATTTCCTTTATATGTTTAATACCTCTATAATAATACCTCGGAGTCTTCTTCCCAAATTTAAGGTATTCTCTTACATCACTGTATTTTTCTCCAAAAGAATATATATATACTTTTTCTTTTTAACTTTACCTGTTTTGGTTCTGCTTAGTACAAAAATCTACAAGAAAAAGTCTTGCCTGGGATAAAATCTCAGGTCAAAACCAGGGCATAGAGATTATGTAGCCTGATGTTCTTACTCGCAAATGCACCAGCAATATAGCATGGCACCATTCCTTTTTGCAAAGGCATACTAAAAGAAGGGGAAATCTTATGTATATAAACAAGATCTTATCTACTTGAGATAAGAACTCATACATTTTATAGTACAGGACACCTTCCACCCTAGTCATGTTGACCCAACTTAGACTCTATGTGATCAGACAGCAACTGTATAATCTCGAGCCCTAGAGCCCAGACATAGAACAGACACAGTTCCCTGCAACAGCACCAGGAACCAAACTACTCCTGGGAAATTCATAATACTGCTCTATCACCAATTTGTACCAGTTTTGATATATCTTGAAAATGAGGAAACAGCAACAACTTAATCTAAGAGCAGGTTGTCCTATCTAATCACTTAACAGTAAAATGAAATCAGAAGACATGTCATCCTTTGATCTGTGCAAAAACCAAGATCACTAACTATAGAAGACTGACCTTGACAACTATGACTGTACAGAATTTATCCTTGGACCAATAAGAAAGATGCTAGCCTAGGCTTTGGCCTAGGTTTTGTACAATAACCAAAATCCCAATTCCAGAGTATTTCCAGGGGTGTCCAGAAATCAACAAAACATACATAGATATGTCCATATATATGTATATGCCTAGAGATACCAGATGACATCTGGAAGAAAAATTTTAAAGTGATAATTGAAACTGAAAGAATAAAATGAGTCTTTGACTGGCAGAAAGATTTAGATGCAAACACTCTGTAGCTCCCTGACTGGCTACAGCAAGGAAATCCTGCAGGAAAACTTAGTGACACTTTGGAAGAAAGAAAAGCCCCATTTGCCTCCCCAAACTAAATTCTGATAGCCTTAGGGTATTTTCCAATTCATACACAGAAAATACACAGTTTATTTATTTTTGTAAAAAATAATTGTTCCATTTTTGAAGCTCTTTAATCTCTCAAAGTAAACAATGCAGCAGACATATCGTCAATTACATTTTAAATTCTGAGAAATGATAAGGAAATAGCTTACGTTGAATTATGTTTAGGATCAGAGAGATAGTGCAGGGTTATGGTACTTGTTCTGCACATGGCAGACCCCTATGATTGCCAGTAATGCATATGGCTCACTGTGAACTACCTGATGAACTACTTGTGCTTACTCCTGAGCACACAGCCTAGGATAACCACAGCTCACCACTGGGTGTGGCCTTATCTTTTTCCTCCCTCTCCCCCACCTCAATCAAAAATTCTCTTAAAAACTTTGTTAAATTGTCCAGTCTCATTAAATATGCCTAGCACAATCCACTGAATTTCTACCCTTTTAAGTAAAGCAAATATCAGAGTCTATTTGTTCAATTCCTCCATAAACTTTTACATGCAGTATCAGGAGGACAAGGTGTTCCTGAGGATGGGAAGACAGAAACATGATTTCTCAATTTTCTGATTAATTCTTTTCCAGGGAAGCATCCCTTCACCAAACCTGCATTACA
This sequence comes from Suncus etruscus, assembly GCF_024139225.1. Lineage (NCBI taxonomy): Eukaryota > Metazoa > Chordata > Mammalia > Eulipotyphla > Soricidae > Suncus > Suncus etruscus. The sequence continues at coordinate 64,198,416 of NC_064862.1, read as the reverse complement.
TCATGGACCATGGACCCAATGATTATCTTCTTCACCAGTGGGACAACAGGTTTCCCCAAGATGGCAAAACATAATCAAGGACTTGCCTTCCGTTGCTCTTTACCTTCCTGGTAAGAAAGAGGAAACCTGGAGTCAAAGCAATAGCACAGTGGTTAGGGTATTTGCCTTGCATGTCAGGTATTTCCCTGGCATCCCATATAATCCTCTGAGCCTGCTAGGAGTTATGTATGAATCAGAGCCAGATGTGACCCAAAATTAAAAAAAAATGTAACCTATTTTGAATCTGGTTCAGCATCTAAGGAATAATATGTGTGTGTGTATAGATCTAAGTTAGAATCCAAAATTCTATGCTTCTTTCCATATTTGAGGGTGTGCAAGTTGAATACATAAAACCCTGACCAAAGCCTACAAATAACAAAGAAAGTGTTTTTAGGTAAAGGCATTATTGTTTCCTGTAACTGCTTGTAGGGTCTGGTAAGCAAGAAAAGAATATTATAGTAATGTAATATAAGGTGTCAGATTACATTGTCTTCCAGATTTGGAGTTCCCAACCACAATCTGTAAGGTTAAAAACTTCCTGGAACAAATTTATACCAATCCAGTATTATAACCTTGAATACCTTGAATACACAATTATAGAAGTTAAAACTACAGAAATAAACTGTAATTAACCTTTTAATGAATTTGAAACCAAACCTCTCCTTCTCTCTTCTACCTAATGATATTTAAATCCAAATTTAAATTAAATTAAATTTAAATTTAAATTAAATTAAATTAAAGCCAAATTCAGAAGTAAGAAGGAAGAACTTAATATGAAGTCAGAAGGAATACAAAGAAAAAGATACACAAAGTAGCAGTTAGAGAACCATAGAGACTACATCAACTGGTTGTCAGTGTTTTGGTGAGCAACAGAGGATAGGAGATGGGAAAGTGTTTAGGGCCTAGATCATACTGAGTCTTGGGCTCCATGGCTTAGTATTGGAGCTTATCAGGAAAACAAATGTGAGCTATTAAAGGTTTTCATAAGGAGAAAGACCAGATGAGAATATTATTAGCATGAAAGACCAAATAGCAAAGATTGTTTGACATTTTCACTTTGATTTCAGGATAAAGAATGGATATTAAAATGTTAGAATAAAGTGGTAAAAAGACCACATAGAAGATCTTAGAATATTCTAGGTGCAATATGATGGTGGATTGGTCAGGATGACTTAAACAAAGTGTCAGCATATATAAGGTTTTAGAAAATGGGAAGCAGAAGGTCTCTTGGTTAGTTTTTGGAGTTGGAGAAGGGATGTGGTTTCCTGGCCTTCTTAAGTCAGTATCTGCTATAATACTGGCATTCAATAAACTAGAAAGAACGTTAGTGGAGGATTAGTTCAAAGGAAACAGGGCAGCTACAGAATTGAGTTGCCTAGGAGTTATCTCCCAGACATATCCTATGGGTCATTGAACTTGAAACTCAGAAGAGATATAATCATTCCCCAGTTTATAATATCCCTTGGATGTGCCATAATTCTGAGAGGTCTGATGAAGTGGGAGTGGGAATGGCTCCTATTAGCCAGAACTAATCGCATAGTTGTGACTGCTGAAGTGGTAGTACACACATGGATACCACGGAAGCAGAAAGGTTAAGAAATGCAAAATCTTTTTTTTCTCAACCTTTCATTTACTGCCCTTCGACTAATCCCAATACTTAGTCTCAATGAGGTACTGATGAGGAATCTCTCTTCTCTCTACAATACCCCATACAAAAGTCCAATTCAGTCAAAGAGTGAATATGAAATTTTATTAGACCGTAAAACAGTGGAATTCAGATTTATGTTTCAGCAATACTCCATGACCTTCCTAGGAGGTTTTGGTTTTCTCTATTTCTAAATTCTGATTATGCTTTGTTTTGATGATCTTCTCAGAAGGACACAATCTTCATTATCCCTGAACAGCTGTTAGGATCATACCAGATTTAAATAGAAGAAAGTGTAGCTGTGTTCCCAGACTTCAGATTCAATGTGATTCATTATATGAACCAGTTGATATCATTCATGGCAAGAAAATATAGCCTGATACACTCTGGGGACCTGTAATGGGTGTGGGTCTGAAGTTCTCTTGAAACCACATGAATGAAGAGCAAGAGGTGATGTTGCTGCCTGAGTCCCCAGCCTTGATAATATTCTCTATCATCACAGTGCTGATTATTTTGCTATATTTTGGAGTTAGCAGGAAACTTCTGCAGCTGAAGATGTCTGATATCTTCTGGTGCATGTCAGATCCAGGTTGGATTCTAGCTGTTGTGGGGTCATTGATTGAACCATGGACTGTAGGATGCACTCTCTTCATCCATCATCTGCCCAACTTTGAACCTAAAGTGATTATACAGGTAAGACCAGCCTTATAATATCAGCAAACTCCTAGAAGAAATTTGTTTGAAATTTAACATTCGCATTTTTCTAAAAATATTTTATTTGGTAAAGGAGTCTATTAGCAAAAAATAACTGAGATTTTGAATTTCACAAAGTATTTGGAAGAATGAATCACTGAATCAATCTTTATAGTAGAATTTTATCAAGTTCTAATTTGAAGAAAATACATATTTTCATGTTCCTATACCTATAGATTGAACGGTGTATATATGAGTCCAGAATATATATATTTTTAAAAGCTAACACACCAAGACAAGGCATGGTCTCCTGAATCCTGGCAGGAAACTGATATTGTGTGTGTTTGTGAGTTTATGTGTGCATGTGCATGTATGTGTGCTGTTCATATAATGAAGGATCTAAAAGCATCGGCTTCCAAATGTGACATATCTAGTGTTTTCTCCCTCCCATGTCTGACTTTTCTAACAGTTTACTTACAGTCTGATTCTTACATGTAAATTCATTTTCTTTATAAGTAAAACAAGAGCTTAATGGTTACTTTCTTCTAAAATTGTCTGGAATAAGACCACAAAGACACCAGGAAGCAGGACAACTTGTGCTTGGCATCTCTCTGAGGGTTGGCACACTCTTTCTATTTGCAGGTCTAATTTTGCTTCTTTAGGCACACAGAGACTATAAGCTTTCCAGGTTGATATTCCCCATTTCCTTATGACCAGGTCAAACCACTTAGAAGCTGAGTTGTTCAGCTTATGGCAATAATGTATCACCTAGTTACCAAACAACACTGTATATCTGTGGTCAGGTTACAGGTAAAAACATTCTGGAATGAGGGTAGAAAAAGTATATGAAAAGGTGATTTAAGGGTGTGGCAATGGCACTGAATGATAGTAAAATTACTCTTGTAAAATGGATGGTTTGAACATAAGGAAAACCAAAGGTCTAAGTCAGACATTAAACACTGACTTGGTTCAGAAAGAATCTGGAGCTGAGTAATGTCATATTTCTCCAAAGTGTTTCTTGCATCACACCATATTCTTCATGAAAAAATATACTTGCTCCCATTTTATAGCAACAAAATTTCAGAGAAATTTAGTAAAAGAATTTAAATTTAGGAGAGGAAGATACCCAATTCACTCTCATCTCATTTGTTATTTGTGCTCCCAAATTATCTACCCTGATCTGAAACTCTCACTCCCCTACTTAGCTCTGTAACTCTGTAATGTGGATAATAAACAACTTAGATTAATTAATCTGACTCCAACAAACACAAATTTCCATAAATTGTTCTTTCCTCCTTTCTTTTTTTTTAAAATTAATTTAAAGAAAATGCATTATGTAGTCGACATAGCTGATAATAATACATTTTTAGGAAGACCAAAAGAAACATGTTTATTTTTAAAAAATAAAAATTTGAAAGAAAAACTAAAGAGATGGAAAAGAAAGATATTTTTGAAAATTATTGACTCACAGTGAATTCATTGAAGCACCAACAGAAAATTTAGTAAGCTCTTTTATATTTTTTTAAATAAGAGTTAAAAAATACAGTGATAATGGTATGAGAGTGGTAATTGTTGTTGTTTGCACAGATCCAGCAAAATATGGGTTAAATGGAAAAAAAGCCTTGGCTTAAATACAAGGAGACCTTATCTCTGAAGTTTTCTGGCATAAGACTGACTCTGGGTTCCAGGCATACTAGGTTGTCCAACCCCTGAGTCATTCTCTGTGGTCACTGTGAAATTTCTTTGCACATTAGCTGTTGTTGGTGTCTGGTTTCTGTAGTTAAAGATTCTGGTTTCTGTGCCAGAAATATTCTGGTTTCTGTGTGTTTACTGTGGTTTCTGTGTTTCATTGAAGTCAGGATGGTGTGGAGTGTCCTCTAGTTTCACCTCACCATTAGAAAGCGTCCTGACCTGCAAGTAAGTTGTTGCTGTTGCTGAGTCATCTGGGTGTTAAGGGGGCACTCCTTGGAGTAAAGTCAATACCAGGGTAGCGGTAGGGTCTTCCCTGGTAGAGGTTTGCTTTCAGGTGATGTTGTATGTAGATAATTGTGGTTGCTTCCACAGATGGTCAATGGTTCAGGGGTGTATGGGCAATTTCCATTCTTCTGAGGCCTGAGCCAAGTCATTAGCCAGAGTTCAGGGTATAAGGCCTAACTGCATTACAAAATTTGTGTTCCTATCTCTATTAGATAATAGCTTGTTTGCATATGTAATTTTTTCCTATTTTAATGTGCCTATGCAAAAGAGGGACAATGCTGCAATGTATTATTGGTGCCTCCGAAGAACCAAGGAAACTAGTCCAACAATCCCTTAACTTGGTTCTAACATGACAGAATTCCTTGTTGAAAAGATCACAAAGAAAGAAAAACAAACAAACAAAAAACATTGGACACAATTGTCACTGGATAAGGGAATATTCAATAAGAGTTATAGAGGTTAAAGGAATACACCACCACCTCCTAAACCCTTTCTCCTGAGCAGGGGGAATTGAGGAAAGCCTTGGGTTCCCTTTAAACTCCTCACGGCATCCACCTCACTGGCCCCCTGGAGTGTGGCCCAGGGGTACCTCTGGAGTCTGGGATGAAGGAGGTGGAAGGGTGCTGGGTTGACCCAAGCCTTGCACCCCTCCTAGGCCTGGTTAACCTCCTAGGCCTGGTTAAAAAGGCCTTTGGCATGGCAGAGGCCTGCCATTTTTTATGCTGGCAAAAGCTCCGGACTCCCAGGAAGGAAAAAAAAAAAGCTTTTCCCCTTTTTCATCAGTCTCAATAAATAGTATATTTGCTAAAGGATTGTGTGCTTTTTTTGTTTTGTTTTGGGCACACCGAGTGATGCCCAGGCTATGTGCTCAGAAATCTTCCTGGCTTGGGGAACCATATGGGAAACTGGGGGATCAAACTGCAGTCCGCCCTAGGCTAGTGCCAGCAAGGCAGATGCTTTACTGCTCCATGCCACTGCTCCAGCCCTGCAGGCATACCTATGGCATGCCTTTGCTATGTTCCCTCAGAAGGTTCTTCAAATCTCCTTTATGGGGGCCGGCGAGGTGGCGCTAGAGGTAAGGTGTCTGCCTTGCAAGCGCTAACCAAGGATCAGGACCACAGTTCGATCCCACGGCGTCACGTATGGTCCTCCTAAGCCAGGGGCAATTTCTGAGCGTTTAGCCAGGAATAACCACTGAGCACCAAACGGGTGTGGCCCAAGAAAACAAAACAAAACAAATCTCCTTTATGGCACCCACTGATTTTTTTTTTAACTTTCATCAATTGAGTTTATCTCCCACTGATTTATCTTGTTAATTAATGCCTATTTGCCATAAGAATTGGGACTTTGTCTTCTTTCATTTCTCCAGAATATCTGATATGTGACATAAAAATTCTTATGGAATAGGTGTACATTGAAAAAAAACATTTAATTGACATTAATACATTTAATTAATTTATGAATTAATTTACAAAGGAGATTCAAATTTAAAATGCTACTGAAAATTTAAACTGACTGATAATAATTAATATTTTAAAGTTTCACTGAAAATATGAAACTATTCTTATTTTCTAGACTCTCTTAAAATATCCCATCACCCAAACCGTGGCTGCACCAGCTGTTTACAAAATGATTCTGCAGCAGGATTCTGCCAGGTAAGGTGAATGTGAATATGTATATAAACAATTTTGGGAAAGATTTTTAAGAAATTAGATTTATTTGATTTGGCTGTTTTAAACATTTTTCTTTGATGTGTTGTTTGTACAATTGATGTGATAATTATTGGTCAGTAAACATTAATCAGAACTCAAGTTTAGTGTAAAGCACACCATGATTCTTGCATGACTGTGGATTAATTCCATCTTAATCATCTCTGTTATAAAATATCTCACAAACAAAAATGGGTCAGCACTTAAATTTGCAGGTTATGGGGCAAGAGAGATAGCACTGCGGTAGTGCATTTGCTTGCACCCAGCTGATCTAGGACGGATGGTGGGTGGAATACCAGCATCCCATATGGTCCCCCAAGTCTGCCAGGAGTGATTTCTGAGCGCAGAGCAGAAGTAACTTACCTCTGAGCGCTTCTGGATGTGACCCAAAACAATAACAAAAAATGTAGGTCATTAAATGTTGAAAATAAATTACCCAAACTATTAAAGGAAAACATGGCCAGCACATCCAGAGACCTCTTCATGGCTTTACCCTTCCCCTAGCAGAATCTGCTATGTTAATATGTATGGTATTCACATACTTCTTTTATCTAATACTTTATTTACTAAAGAAATTATATTTAGGGGCTGGAAAGATAGCATGGAGGTAAGGTGTTTGCCTTTCATGCAGAAGGTCATTGGTTCAAATCCCGGTGTCCCATATGGTCCCCTGTGCCTTCCAGGAGCAATTTCTGAGCCTGGAGCCAGGAATAACCCCTGAGCTCTACCGGGTGTGACCCAAAACCCACAAAAACAAACAAACAAACAAACAACCCCCCCAAAACATAAATTATATTTAGAAGTTATTTTGGGGCCATAGAAATAGTACCAACTTACAGTTTTGCACTCTGTAAGATCCCATATGCTAACAGAAGTTATCCCTAAACACAGAGCCAGGATTAATCCTTGAGTACAGCCAAGAGTGAGTCAATACTCTTCCCGATCGAGACAAATTTTATTATTTTACTTATTTTGTAATACCTGTCTTTTTGTCTAACATTGGATATTTGGGTCAATATCAGTTTGAGGACATTGATCAATGCTGCTTTGAACTATTGCACTTACACCCTGGTGCACACAAGCAGATATTTCTGTAGAATTTTTCTAGAATAAAAGCTAGTTTACATGTTTCACTTTATCAACTCTTTTCTAAAGTATTGAACAAATTTGGAGCTTAGTAGAATGGTAAAAGAATAATGATTCCACCTTTAATGGTTGTTATTACCATACTTTTAATTTTTATCAATCTAACTGAATATACAGTTTTATCTTATGTTTTTCATGCATTAACATTTACCGTATTTGCCAGCGTATAAGAGGACTGGGCATATAAGACGACCCCCTAATTTTGCAGTTAAAACATAGGTTTAGGCCTATATTCGCTGTATCAGATAGAACGTTCCTGTGCTGCATGTGCTGCATGTGTTCCTGTGCTCATGTACCACAGTGAGCCAATCACAACAAGCAAAGGTTCAGAGATTATACTGTAATAGACTTCTTCTCTGACTCTGGCCAATCTGAGCAGGCTTTTGACAGTGTAGATTTGGGTCCAGAACATTGTCTGATTTACATGCATAAAAAGCCTGCTTGGATTGGCTGAGTCAGAGAGGTGGTCCGAGCAGCCTGGCAGTGATTGGTGCAGGATTGAGTTGGAAAATTCGTTTTGTGGCAATATTCAGACAGTCTTCGTTTAGCGGCATATTGAAACATTTTTCGGGATATACTCGGCGTATAAGACGACCCCCCCCCCCCGGTTGACTTTATTTTGTTTCAAAAGTCGTCTTATATGCTGGAAAATATGGTATGTAGTGCTACACTATGTAGTTATGCTAAGTAATCTAAAATATGTTTTTTAAGTAATCTAAAACTTATGGCCATTTTTTATATTGAAAAATTTTAAGTTAAAATTTGTACTTCAAAAATAAAAGCTGATACATTTTAAACATAAGTTAGAATGCCAACAGCTCAGTGACGCCCTTCTGAAGAGAACTCTGAAGCAAGAGTTGTTATTATTTAAAGTCTTCTACTTGGCAAGACTTTCTTTCCCTTTGTATTTCAAAGCTGATATTGCAGCTTATTTTGCAATATTTTTTTGATATCAGTCTCAGTCAAAACTTAGTTCAATCAGGGTATGAATATTGACTTGATGGGAAACTCTACAAATTATAAATTAGATACATATCCAGAAAAATGAGGAAGGCTCCTTCAATGAAACCAACCATACTGCTGATCATTATTGACTTCATATGTATTAGGAGAAGCTGGAAATATGAACTAAGTGTCTGGTAACTTCCCCAACCCCAAGAACTGTCTGGCTCAGTCCATGCCAGATACTAATAAAACCACAATCACATTTCATTTCCTTCAGGAACCCATGCTATTTTTGTAATTATTTATGTAGTATTTATTAAACATTTGGGAAATACAGAGAGTATTTATATACTATATCTACTACTACTAAGAAATGTTCATATTACACTTTTCTGCTCCTTCTGTAGTTCCTTTTCTGAATCATCCTTTTCTCTCCACCAAATTCAATCTCTGGTGTTCTGAACAATTAATTTTCAATCCCTAACTTGCATTCTCCACTCAGAACTGTGAAAGCCTTTCAATGGACAAAACCTCACTTTCCCTAAAAAACAGCACTGTCGTCATCCTAGCATGTCTTTGTAGACTTTTCCCTTATAGTTTATAAAAACATTTCTTTTAGCCACACAGAATGTATTCCTACAGGTGATTGCTGATAAACTCTTGTCACCTTCACAGTCAAGATCTAAAGTTAATCTGAACTGTAAGTCCTCAGCCTCACCACTGAACAGAAACTCCCCAGTAACATGAAGCAATTTATATCAGCTGACCCTGAGTATCAGTAAAATGCCAAGAAAGAAAGGAGATAAAGTAGTAAAGGATGAATGATTTAGTTAGTAAGCTGTGAGCACATTTTACTATGCTTAAAGCAAAGCAACCAAGCCTATTCAGTCTCTGTTGACCAATTGTCCTCCCCTAAGTCTCAAGTTCCCTGCCCTGGAGCACGGCACTACTGGTGGAGAGGCCCTGCTGCCTGAATACCAAGCACAGTGGAGGAAAAGAACAGGTGTTGAGCTTCACCAGGACTATGGACAGTCAGAAACGGTAGGTTGGGGTCCTTGTAGAACCTATCAGGAATAGCTTAGCTACTATGTCCTGCAGATGAGATAAATCATTTTATGTGTTTGTCCCAGGATCCCACTGTAGGCACTGCATTGTTGAATGCCAAGAGAAGGTTCCAGAGTTGTAGACTAATTTCCCCCTCAATTTTCAAATAGACAATTTATCAATAAATCATTGTGCTACAAGCAGTATGAAAAAAATATCAAGGGGGATTAGTGTCATATTACACTTCCTCTATGATTAGTATTAGCTTAGATGTGCTCAAAGGGACCATGTGATAGGAAATGCTCTCCAGAGCCCAGAAGCCTCCAACAGTGTCTTACTGCCTCACTAACACTTCCAAGTTATCAACCACATGGGAAAGACAGAATCATCCCTATTAGTTCACCTGTGTGTTTCTAGGGTTGGCACCCAAACATGATTGTGCCATAGCACCAGGGGCAGAGGAGGAATCAGAATTTTTCAGTTATGTGCTATATATACTCAGACATACTGCAACACACATATGCACAGAGAGATAAAATGCAATTTAAAAAAGCATCACTAATGATCCTATCATGGCTGAACAGTCCCAGGTAAAGGTGACTGCCACTCTGCCTTCCCCTGCAAAATGGAAACATGCATGGCATACACAGGTAATCCCATGTTACATACCCATAATCATCATTGCTTCTTTTTGAATATAAGTAGATTACATAGAATATGGGCCTCACTGGATTCTTTAGCCCCATCACCAATCAGAAGCCTGGCCTCTTTCAGGCATAGTGAATCTTTGCTAAATAGGCAGTTTGGTTCCTGTCGCTTAAAATTCAAGCTTCTATCTTATATTCAGGGAGATAAAATCAAATGATACATGTGAACAGGGGGCTATAGTATGATGCTTATTTCTTTTTTTTTTAATGATGAGAATGATAATAACAAAAATTATTAAAGAGGGATTTGAAGATACCGTGCCACTAAAAAAAATTTTTTTTTTTAGGGACTATTTCAGTTTTATTTTTGATATGTTTATGTATCTTTTTTTTTCTTTTTTTTTTGTTTTTCTTTTTTTGATCCCATCACCAGTGCAACATTCCCATCACCAATGTCCCAAGTCTCCCTCCTCCCCACCCGACCCCTGCCTGTACTCTAAACAGGTTCTCAATTTCCCTCATACATTATCATTATTAGGACAGTTCAAAATGTAGTTATTTATCCAACTAAACTCATCACTCTTTGTGATGAGCTTCCTGAGGTGAGCTGGAACTTCCAGCTCTTTTCTCTTTTGTGTCTGAAAGTTATTATTGCAAGAATGTCTTTCATTTTTCTTAAAACCCATAAATGTGTGAGACCATTCTGCGTTTTTCTCTCTCTCTCTGACTTATTTCACTCAGCATAATAGATTCCGTGTACATCCATGTATAGGAAAATTTCATGACTTCATCTCTCCTGACAGCTGCATAATATTCCATTGTGTATATGTACCACAGTTTCTTTAGCCATTCGTCTGTTGAAGGGCATCTTGGTTGTTTCCAGAGTCTTGCTATGGTAAATAGTGCTGCAATGAATATAGGTGTAAGGAAGGGGTTTTTGTATTGTATTTTTGTGTTCCTAGGGTATATTCCTAGGAGTGGTATAGCTGGATTGTATGGGAGCTCGATTTCCAGTTTTTGGAGGAATCTCCATATCGCTTTCCATAAAGGTTGAACTAGACGGCATTCCCACCAGCAGTGGATAAGAGTTCCTTTCTCCCCACATCCCCGCCAACACAGTTTATTCTCATTCTTTGTGATGTGTGCCATTCTCTGGGGTGTGAGGTGGTATCTCATCGTTGTTTTGATTTGCATCTCCCTGATGATTAGTGATGTGGAGCACTTTTTCATGTGTCTTTTGGCCATCTGTATTTCTTCTTTGTCAAAGTGTCTGTTCATTTCTTCTCCCCATTTTTTGATGGGATTAGATGTTTTTTTCTTGTAAAGTTCTGTCAGTGCCTTGTATATTTTGGAGATTAGCCCCTTATCTGATGGGTATTGGGTGAATAGTTTCTCCCACTCAGTGGGTGGCTCTTGTATCTTGGGCACTATTTCCTTTGAGGTGCAGAAGCTTCTCAGCTTAATATATTCCCATCTGTTAATTTCTGCTTTCACTTGCTTGGAGAGTGCAGTTTCTTCCTTGAAGATGCCTTTAGCCTCAATGTCCTGGAGTGTTTTACCTACGTATTGTTCTATATATCTTATGGTTTTGGGGCTGATATCGAGGTCTTTAATCCATTTGGATTTTACCTTCGTACATGATGTTAGCTGGGGGTCTAAGTTCAATTTTTTGCAAGTGGCTACCCAGTTTTGCCAACACCACTTGTTGAAGAGGCTTTCTTTGTTCCATTTAGGATTTTTTGCTCCTTTATCAAAAATTAGATGATTGTATGTCTGGGGAACATTCTCTGAGTATTCAAGCTTATTCCACTGATCTGAGGGCCTGTCTTTATTCCAATACCATGCTGTTTTGATAACTATTGCTTTGTAGTAAAGTTTAAAGTTGGGGAAAGTAATTCCTCCCATATTCTTTTTCCCAATGATTGCTTTAGCTATTCGAGGGTGTTTATTGTTCCAAATAAATTTCAAAAGTGCCTGGTCCACTTCTTTGAAGAATGTCATGGGTATCTTTAGGGGGATCGCATTAAATCTGTACAGTGCTTTGGGGAGTATTGCCATTTTAATGATGTTAATCCTGCCAATCCATGAGCAGGGTATATGCTTCCATTTCCGCGTGTCTTCTCTTATTTCTTGGAGCAGAGTTTTATAGTTTTCCTTGTATAGGTCCTTCACATTTTTAGTCAAGTTGATTCCAAGATATTTGAGTTTGTGTGACACTTTTGTGAATGGAGTTGTTTTCTTAATGTCCATTTCTTCCTTATTAGTATTGGTGTATAGGAAGGCCATTGATTTTTGTGTGTTAATTTTGTAGCCTGCCACCTTGCTATATGAGTCTATTGTTTCTAGAAGCTTTTTGATAGAGTCTTTGGGGTTTTCTAAGTAGAGTATCATGTCATCTGCAAACAGTGAGAGCTTGACTTCTTCCTTTCCTATCTGGATTCCCTTGATATCCTTTTCTTGCCTAATCGCTATAGCGAGTACTTCCAGTGCTATGTTGAATAGGAGTGGTGAGAGAGGACAGCCTTGTCTTGTGCCAGAATTTAGAGGAAAGGCTTTCAGTTTTTCTTCATTGAGGACAATATTTGCCTCTGGCTTGTGATAGATGGCCTTAACTATATTGAGAAAGGTTCCCTCCATTCCCATCTTGCTGAGAGTTTTGATCAAGAATGGGTGTTGGACCTTGTCAAATGCTTTCTCTGCGTCGATTGATATGATCATGTGATTTTTATTTTTCTTGCTGTTGATGTTGTGTATTATGTTGATAGATTTACGGATGTTAAACCAGCCTTGCATTCCTGGAATGAAACCTACTTGATCGTAGTGGATGATCTTCTTAATGAGGCATTGAATCCTATTTGCCAGGATTTTGTTGAAGATCTTTGCATCTGCATTCATCAGCGATATTGGTCTGTAATTTTCTTTTTTCGTAGCATCTCTGTCTGGTTTAGGTATCAAGGTAATGTTGGCTTCATAAAAGCTATTTGGAAGTTTTCCTGTTTTTTCAATTTCATGAAAGAGTCTTGCCAGGATTGGTAGTAGTTCCTCTTGAAAGGTTTGAAAGAATTCATTAGTAAATCCATCTGGGCCTGGGCTTTTGTTTTTGGGCAGACATTTGATTACTTTCTTAATTTCCTCAATAGTAATGGGTGTGTTTAGATATGCTACATCCTCTTCATTCAATCGTGGAAGATTATAAGATTCCAAAAATTTATCCATTTCTTCCAGGTTTTCATTTTTAGTGGCATAGAGTTTCTCAAAGTAGTTTCTGATTACCCTTTGAATCTCTACCATATCAGTAGTGATCTCTCCTTTTTCATTCCTAATACGAGTTATCAAGTTTCTCTCTCTTTCTTTCTTTGTTAGTTTTGCCAGTGGTCTATCAATCTTGTTTATTTTTTCAAAGAACCAACTTCTGCTTTCGTTGATCTTTTGGATTGTTTTTCTGGTTTCCACTTCATTGATTTCTGCTCTCAGCTTTGTTATTTCCTTCTGCCTCCCTATTTTTGGATCCTTTTGTTGAGCACTTTCTAATTCTATGAGCTGTGTCATTAAGCTATTCAGGTATGCCCCTTCTTCTTTCCTGATGTGTGCTTGCAAAGCTATAAATTTTCCTCTCAGTACTGCTTTTGCTGTGTCCCATAGGTTCTGATAAATTGTGTCTCCATTGTCATTTGTTTTCAGGAAGGTTTTGATTTCCTCTTTGATTTCATCTCGGACCCATTGATTATTCAGTATGAGGCTATTTAAATTCCAGGTGTTAAAATTTTTCTTCTGTGTCCCTTTGTAGTTTATATATAATTTCAGGGCTTTGTGGTCAGCAAAGGCAGCCTGCAAAATTTCTATCCTCTTGATATTATGGAGATATGTTTTGTGTGCTAACATGTAGTCTATCCTAGAGAATGTCCCATGTACATTAGAGAAAAATGTGTATCCAGGCTTCTGGGGGTGGAGTGTCCTGTATATATCTACTAGGCCTCTTACTTCCATTTCTCTCCTCAGGTCTAGTATATTCTTGTTGGGTTTCAGTCTGGTTGACCTGTCTAGTGTTGACAATGCCGTGTTGAGGTCTCCCACAATTATTGTGTTGTTATTGATATTATTTTTCAGATTTGTCAACAGTTGTATTAAATATTTTGCTGGCCCCTCATTCGGTGCATATATGTTTAGGAGGGTGATTTCTTCCTGCTGTACATATCCCTTGATTAATACAAAATGTCCATCTTTGTCCCTTACTACTTTCCTAAGTATAAAGTTTGCATCATCTGATATTAATATGGCCACTCCTGCTTTTTTTTGGGTGTTGTTTGCTTGGATGATTTTCCTCCAGCCTTTTATTTTGAGTCTATGTTTGTTCTGACTATTCAGGTGCGTTTCTTGTAGGCAGCAGAAGGTTGGATTGAGTTTTTTGATCCATTTAGCCACTCTGTGTCTCTTAACTGGTGCATTTAGTCCATTGACATTGAGAGAAAGAATTGTCCTGGGAGTTAGTGCCATCTTTATATTAAAGTTTGGTGTGTCTGTTGGTAAGCCTTGTCTTAAAGTATGCCGTTCAGTTTTTCTTTTAAGAATGGTTTTGAGTCTGTGAAGTTTTTGAGCTGTTGTTTGTCTGTGAAACTATGTATTGTTCCTTCAAACCTGAAAGTGAGTTTTGCTGGGTGCAGTATTCTAGGCGAAGCATTTATTTCATTGAGTTTTGTCACTATGTCCCACCACTGCCTTCTGGCCTTGAGTGTTTCTGGTGACAGGTCTGCAGTAAATCTCAAGGATGTTCCCTTAAATGTAATTTCTCTTTTTGATCTTGCTGCTTTCAGAATTCTGTCTCTATCTATGGGATTCGTCATTGTGACTAGGATGTGTCTTGGGGTGTTTTTTCTGGGGTCTCTTTTAGTTGGCACTCTTCGGGCATGCAGGATTTGATCACATGTATTCATTATCTCTGGTAGTTTCTCTTTAATGATGTTCTTGACTGTTGATTCTTCCCGGAGATTTTCTTCCTGAGTCTCTGGGACTCCAATGATTCTTAAGTTGTTTCTGTTGAGCTTATCATAGACTTCTATTTTCATCTGTTCCCATTCTTTGAGTAATTTTTCCATTGTTTGATCATTTGCTTTGAGGCTTTTTTCCAATTTCTTCTGCTGTATGTAATTGTTATGTATCTCATCTTCTAGTGTACTGATTCTATCCTCAGCTGCTGTTAACCTGTGGGAAATCTCAAACATGTTTTTCTTCAATTCATCTACTGAGTTTCTCAGACCTGTTATTTGATCTGAAATTTCCGTTTGGAGTTTTCTCATTTCTATCTTCATATTCTCCTGATTCTTTTTAGTTTTCTCTTCTATACTTTGTTTGAGTTCTTTGAACATGTTCCATATTGCAACTCTAAACTCCTTATCTGAGAGACTGACTAGGTGGTTGATCATGTTCAAGTCATCAGAGTTGCCATCTTCATTCTCTATGTCTGGCACTGGCCCATGTTGTTTCCCCATTGTCACACTAGTACT
Organism: Suncus etruscus; assembly: GCF_024139225.1. Lineage (NCBI taxonomy): Eukaryota > Metazoa > Chordata > Mammalia > Eulipotyphla > Soricidae > Suncus > Suncus etruscus. The sequence goes on along the minus strand of NC_064862.1, from coordinate 64,183,070 downwards.
GCGTGTTTTTCTACGTGTTGTGATTGTATTCATTGGCTAAATGCTGTGCACCATCGCGAAGGGGAGCGGAGCAACCGTGCTCCTCTGGCTTCTCCCTTTCTGGGCGTGTCGACTCACCTCCACGGAAGGCTCACAGGAAGGCAGGCTGGCAGATGGGCCGCACCCAGGATGAAATCAGGCCAAAAATGCAGGACAGCAGAGTAGAGAGGCAGAAGGGTGCTGGCATCTGAGATCCAGCGAAGTTCAGTGGCTCCTCCCTTTCTGGGCGTGTCGACTCACCTCCATGGAAGGCTCACGGGAAGGCAGACTCCCCGGAAAGTTCACAGGAAGGCAGGCTGGCTGATGAGCCGCACCAAGGGTGAAATCAGGCCGAAAATGCAGGACAGCAGAGTAGAGAGGCAGAAGGGTGCTGGCATCTGAGATCCAGCGAAGTTCAGTGGCTCCTCCCTTTCTGGGCGTGTCGACTCACCTCCACGGAAGGCTCACGGGAAGGCAGACTCCCCGGAAAGCTCACAGGAAAGCAGGCTGGCTGATGAGCCGCACCAAGGGTGAAATTAGGCCGAAAATGCAGGACAGCAGAGTAGAGAGGCAGAAGGGTGCTCTGATGCTTATTTCTTTATGATTATCCTGGACACTTTGACTAATTATAATTTGCCTTCTCTTGTAAACAGGGAGTAATTTGTGGTTTTCTTTGGGAAATAAAGAGCAAGCTGGGAAAACTATATTATCCTATGACATTCAGGTCTGACGATAAAGGGAGATAAAATTTAGGCTTCAGCTGGACTTGGGCTATTTCATGACACTAGGTGATGCAATGATCCAGGTTCTTGTTCCTGTGTCCTTTTTCCTTTGATGTTCTGGGGATATATTTGTTGAGACCCATTGTCTCAATGCATGAGTATAGCTCATGAAGATAGAGGCCTCATATAAAAGATAGAAAAGTGTCTGGGGTTTCTGCATGTGGCTTGCTCCATCTGTTATGTTTTGAATTTTTTTCTTGGTTCATGATTTTAGTTCATGAGCACTTTTGTTGTACCTGTGTATCCAGGAATAGATAAATCCCATAACTTTTCATCATTTTATGATTTCAGAAACTATATGATTTTGTCCTATTTTCTAAAAGGCCTTTTCCCTCAATATTCCTTCCAACAATTATCCCCATATTATCATATGAATAAACCAGGAAGTATTGGGTAAATTTAGAGTGTTGGGGAACACTGTAGGGTGGAATTCACTGGCATGTTACTCTAGATCATCGACAACAAAGGCAACATTCTGCCACCCAACACTGAAGGAAACATTGGCATCAGAGTCAAGCCCACAAGACCCTTGGTCATCTTCATAGGCTATGAGGTAAGGCCATGGCATCTTCCTTCTCAAAAATCCCTGCAGGGATTTGAGTAGGTAATAAATGCCTCTTGAGACTCCTTTATGTCTTTCTCACTAACTTCAACACATTGAAGTGACTTGTAGAAATAAGTCAGGTTTTGAAACCACCAGACTTGGGTTTCAATGATCTTCTGTGGAAGATTTGAAACCTAGACTTTGAGTCCAAATCTACTAATTCAGGTACCAATGGAGTGAGTACAATTTAGTGAGAACACTAAGCATTTGTGAATTCTATTATCCTCATGAGCTGAAGAATTTAACTGCAGAGTTCAGGGCTGTAGAGGTAATACAGAGGGGTAGGATGCTTGCCTTGCATGCAGCTGACTCATGTTTGATTTCTGGTACTTCATATGGTTACCAAATCTCACAATGAGAGATCTCTGAGTACAGAGTCAGAAGTAAATACAGAGTATTGCTGATTATAGGCAATAACCAAATAATTTAAAAATGACTAGGTTAGAATAATTTTAGTCTTCCTGCTATTCAAAGTATATCTAAGATTCAAACCAATCTGTTCTTGGCACCAAATCCTAATTGAATTGAGAAACTCAGCTATTAAGTTATTATAGAGAACTGTAATAAGAAATGAAGAAACCATCTCTAATCCTCTCAAACGAGTGCTTTCTACTAAAAGTAAAATTTCAGCTTCTGAGATGGACCATGGAAAAGGAGAACAGACTCAGGTATTGATCTAAGACTATCTCCATTCTCCAAAATCAAAGCACTGAAGTGCTTTGATTTTATTGCTGTGCTCACATATATTGTCAAAGAGGGCTCTGAATTATGTGCCCAAATGCAAGGATGGAGGCAAGGCTAATCATTTTAAATTTAGATAAAAAGAGAAAATAGACAGTCATTATATGTATATACCACTGTTTCTCAATACCATCTGTATGCTTAACTCATTCATTTGATAATTATATATGTAGGGCCCGGAGAGATAGCACAGTGGCGTTTGCCTTGCAAGCAGCCGATCCAGGACCAAAGGTGGTTGGTTCGAATCCCGGTGTCCCATATGGTCCCCCATGCCTGCCAGGAGCTATTTCTGAGCAGACAGACAGGAGTAACCCCTGAGCAACGCCGGGTGTGGCCCCAAAACAAAACAAAACAAAAAGATAATTATATATGTATATATAATTTATATAACAGCATGGATCCAATCACAAGGTTTTAACAGAGGTTCTGATTAAAGTGAACTTGGTGGGTGAGAGAGATATTGCAGAATATATGGCACCTGTCTTGCACATGACTGACTCAGGTTTGATTTCTGGTACCACAAATAGGTGAGCCTTACTAAGAGCAGAGTCACACAGCTGGGTGTGAGCCCCAAACAAAGTGATCTTGGTGGTCCAGAGCGATGATATTTTTTAATCGAAAGTGACATATTTTATTTTCGCAAATATGTCCTTGGGGAAGCACATATCTGTCTCCCATTTCTATATGTTCTCATGCCGTGTTGTTCTCTTTCATTAAAATATATTTGCGTTTTTCTTTTCTTCTTGAATTAGAACAAATATAACATAAATTTGAATATCAATTTGAACATTGAATTTAAGTGGCACTGAGCAAATGCCACTATACTTTCTCACCTTCACAGCTACACATTTGCAAAAATCTTTATTCATTTCAAAAAAAGAGATAAAAACTTCCCATTTTCTCTCTTCAGTCCCTGACAGCTTTAAATAGACATTTTTTTTCTTCATCAATTTGCTAGATTTAAATTCTTTCTTATTGACTGACTTGGTCAATATTTTCAAAGTTTACCTTTGTTGTAGCATGCAATAAAAAGTCTCTTTTTAAATTTTAATCTACTTCATTGTATGTGACACAATAATTTATGTTTTGTGTATGTGCTATTCTTGATCTGGTGAGAGATTTCAAATGTTTAATTCTAGAAAAGTTTTTTCACAGACATAAGAGCTGCCAAAGATGGTTGCCATTTTGAGTGCATTGTTCCTGAGATGAGGATATGTCTCATAGGGGAGAGATACATAAAATTTAATAAGGCTGCTTGACTTGAATGCGTCTTTAGAAAGTCACAATTCTGCAGTTCAGCCAGTTCTATTTGGTAAATTGTATCCATATTTTCAATATCATTAGAAAATGGGTTACAGAAAAGCTGTATGTTTGGTTTGTGGAGATGAAGCTCTTTAATTCTAATTTGGAACTCCTTTGCAATATTTCCAATGAATCTACACATGTTTTGTTTGGGAATGCAACCAATGGTTTTTCCACTAACAGATTTTGAGTTGTGGGGAAATGGCAGAAGTTTTCCTCCTTCACTTGGTGGATGAGGAGGCCTAATTTTACTTCAAATGCTTTGACATGTGATTGCATTTTACAGATGAGCTTCCCCTTTCCTTTAAGTTGCACATTGAAATTGTTGAGTAACTCTGTTACATCTGTCAGAAAGGCAAGGTGCCATTTCCATTCCGCATCATTGAGCTCTGGTACTTCTTCATTTTTTTGAAAGCAGAAAAGTTTGTAAACTGTGATAGTAAATAATAGAAACATTTCAAAATTCTCCCTGGACTCAGCCAATGAACTTCTCTGTGATACAGGACATCTGCATAGTCAACATTTAGCTCAGACAAAAATTTCTGAAATTGTCTGTGGTTTGGTGCATGAGCTCCAATGAAGTCAATACAAGATACTGCAGTTTTCATACCAGAGTCCCACTTCAGTGATTACAACACAGCACTTGTTGGTGGATGAGGCAGTGTATGACTATTGGATGAGAATGGTTATTTTTGTACATCTCTTGGTTAATGTGAGCAATTATTCCTTTCTTAGACCCCACCATGCAAGGAGCACTATCAGTTGTCAAGCTGGCTAGTTTACCCAGACCAGCTCCAAACCATTCACAGTTTGGCAAATCTTTTCATAGATATCCTTGCCTGTAGTTGTTCCTTTGATGCTTTACAGTGCAGCAAGCTCTTCTGTGACTTCGAAATAATCATTTATCTCACAAATAAAAATTAGAAGTTGTGAAGAATCATGAACATCATTGCTTTCATTCAGTGCCAAGAAGAAATATGAAAGTTTTCTGGTGGAGTTTTGCAAATGCTAATGCAAATTGTCTCCCATTTCTTCAATCATCAGTGTAATTGTAGGTCCTGAAAGATTCACTGTATTAAATAAATTGGTCTTCTCTAGACACATCTTTTTGGCAACAGAAAGAAGATATTCTTTAACAAAGTTTCCCTCCATGAATGGTCTGCCAGTGCATGCTATTAGCTTGGCAACTTGAAAACTTGCTCACAGTGATTAAATATTTAGCTGCTTTTGCTTCACAAAAGTATTTTGCTGAGTTATCAATGTAGTTTTAAGTTTTAATATTTGATCTTTTCTTTATGTTGAGTTTCATAGTGTCGATGCAAATTGTATTCTTTGAACACAAACACTATTTATTGGCATATCAGACACACAGCTCTTTCCTTGTACTGCATAAAAAAGTAATCAAAAGTCCACTGTTATTTGAATATCCTACACTCTGAGCCAATTTTTCTCTTTCTTGACATCATTTTTCCCTAGGAATTTCAAATTACTAATAGTAAAATATCTATCTATCTATCTATCTATCTATCTATCTATCTATCTATCTATCTATCTATCTATCTATCTATCTATCACTACAAAAACAATAAAGCAGCAATAACTTTGTCCACATTGAGACATACAGACTGCAATGCGAATTTTCACCAATCAGACTGCATTGCAGTCTTTTAGCTTTACTGTTTTTACCTCAGGCTCACACTGATGCAGGTGCAATTAACCACTTGACATCTGCAGTATTTTGCCTCCTTAATGACTAGGCCCCTTTGAGAAATTTTGTGTTCTGTGACTTTAAGTGTTTATTGTGCAGACAAACTACATAGTATGAGTGATCAGGTCAGCACACTTTCCCCACCACATCTAGAGCTTTTGTTTAAGACTATTTGATCACTTCTGCAACTTCCTTTTTTTTTTTTTTTGTAAATTAACGAAAAATATAGTAAATGTTAATTTTTTTTTAAAATCATTTCTGACTTGGGGACCATATGGGATGCCAGGGGATTGAACTGTGATCCATCCTAGGTTGGCGCATGCAAGGCAAATGCCCTACCGCTTAAATGTTAATTTTTATTATCATTTTTATAATACAGTGGTCCCTAGGCAGTGAAAAAGTTAATAACACTTGCAGTTTTGTTCATAGATCATAACATCATAAACCTGGGTTTACACAACATATAACATATAACATTATACAACTAAATATAAATGCATTAATTGTATTTTAAACTGGGTTTTGCTACTCCTCAGCTGTTTATCACTGACCAGCAGGGAAGAACAGCAGGCAGCCCAGCCAGAAATCAGAGATCACTCTGTTACTACCCATCTAGATTAACATCTTTCCTTCTCTCCTCCTTTCTATCTTTTCTCCTTTCCTGCTTTTCCCCTTTTCTTCTGTTCCACCTTCTTTCCTTATTTACACCATAACTTCTGTCCTCCTTTCTACCTTTCCTTCTGTCCATCTTTCAATGCTTCCTTCATTTCACCCTTAACTAGATTTCTTTTTCTTCTTATCCACAATTCCTTCTATTCCTTCTGGCAGTGACCATAGAACTCACCTCTTAATAATGCTGCCAACTTTCTCCAAGCTGCCCCTGTGCTACTCCTCTGTCTCCTGTGCTCTCTCTCCTGCTCTCCAACTTTCACTCCCCACAAGCCACAGTGCAGGTGGCCCTCCCAAATGATTCTTTTGAATCCTTGGTAGTTTAAGTCTGACTGCAGTGTTTGGATCCTTTCACTGCTTGAAGGCTGGATATTGATTCCCATAATTCTCTGCCCCCCTCTCCTTGTCCTTCTGTAAATAAATAAATAAATAAATAAATAACAGGTAGCAGCTGGCCCAGTGGGCTGGCGGGCCAGATATATCTCCTCAATGTCCTCAGCAGGCCACATGTGACCCATGGGCTGTAGTTTGAGGACCCCTGTTCCAAAAATTTTTTTGGTGTTTTTGTAGGAAAAACAAATAATGCTTCTTAGAATGACATTTTATTGTCATCACTCCCCAGTCACATGTTTTAAGGAATGTCAAAAGTGTAGAATTCACTGAAGTGTTTTTTGTTGACTCTGTTCATTTAGCATGGTTCATATGATAAGGTTATTTTAGAGGCTCTCAGAGTTCACATCCAAGAAACGAAGAGATCCCAGAACAGATAGGAATTCTTTCCCAGGAGGTTTGAAGTATACTTCCAATTCCAGTCTTTGATATTACTGAAATAAATGAATTTTCTTGAAGTTCATCACCTCCCAGCAAAGGACAATCATTGGACTGTCAGGCCAATGGTAATTAATAGCATTAATGAGCTGTACACAGTTCACTGGTTTCTTCACAGTGGCAGGTATTTGCAGTGTTTCTTAGTAATGTTATCTAAGCTTCACTCACTTGGGTCCAAGTTTATTTTTTATATAGTGTTCTATCCATATTATTCTTAATTTAATTTTTCCTTTACATAAATGTCATGTTTTCTTTTAAATAATTTTCTTTTTTCCTTTTTTTTTTTGTCTTTTTTGGTTTTTGGGTCACACCCAGTGGTGCTCAGGGGTTACTCCTGGCTGTCTGCTCAGAAATAGCTCCTGGCAGGTACAGGGGACCATATGGGACACCGGGATTCGAACCAACCACCTTTGGTCCTGGATCGGCTGCTTGCAAGGCAAATGCCGCTGTGCTATCTCTCCAGGCCATTTTCTTAAAGTTAATCTGGTACAACAAATGAAAAAAGTATCATTTGTCAAAATAGAAGGAATTATGTGTAGCATTTTTTCTTAAAGCCTAGCTAAATGTTGTTCCCACCAATAGGTCTTATCTAGAGATTTGCCTTCCTCTTGATAGTTCCAGAGCTCTTATAAATATGTCATAGTCAAATCAAGTATCTCCTTGATCAAACTGAGGCAATTAAAGTGAATCTAGAAAGAGCTTTGATTTGCTGTCTTAGAACTGTTTTATTCAATGATAGTTGAAATCCTTTCATGGGAAAAATCCTTTCAAGAGGGAAGGTCACAATGAATGGCTTGTAGTCAAGTATACGTGCTATAGCACAAAAAAAAAAAAAATCAACCAGTAACCCTCCCTCTATTCAGCTGAGTGGCCTTGAGCAAGTACCAGTTTTCTCTTCTATGTTAGGGCAGCATCTTGGGAAAGAGATGGAGGTCAGTGGGAGATGATGTGCTTCAAGTTTGAAGCTCCAAGTCTGAGAATTTGCAATAAGTTAATTCCAGTACTTTATAAAGCCTGAACTGAGTGCTCATAGAAGCCCTATTTAATCAATTAAATCTGAAAATAATGTCAATGACCTTCAATAGGCTAAAGATTAAACAAATAATAGTTAATCTATAACACAACATCGAGATCAAAATTTTAAAGATCACAAAAGTCTGAATTAATCTTTAGAACTATACTATGGGAATGTTGCACTGGTGAAGGGGGGTGTTCTTTACATGACTGAAACCCAACCACAATCATGTTTGTAAACAAGGTGTTTAAATAAAGACATTAATTAAAAAAAGAAAGGCAGGACACATCTAAAAATAGAACTATACTAAATAAAAATAAAAATTATCAGGAGGTGAAACACTGATTTATTTTACATGAAATTCTTTTTTTTTTTTTTTTATTTTTGGGCCACACCGGTAATGCTCAGAAGTTGCTCCTGGCATGGGGGACCATATGGGACACCGGGGGATCGAACCGCGGTCCGTCCAAGGCTAGCGCAGGCAAGGCAGGCACCTTACCTTTAGCGCCACCGCCCGGCCCCTACATGAAATTCTTAAGTCGGGGGCCGGGAAGGTGGCGCTAGAGATAAGTTGTCTGCCTTGTAAGCTCTACCAAGGAATGGACCACGGTTCGATCCCCCGGCGTCCCATATGGTCCCCCCAAGCCAGGGGCGATTTCTGAGCACATAGCCAGGAGTAACCCCTGAGCGTCAAATGGGTGTGGCCCAAAAACCAAAAAAAAAAAAAAAAAAAAAAGAAATTCTTAAGTGACAAAATTATAAAAATGTAGAGCAAATCAAACATGCATGCCTAAGAAATGTAGAGATGAAGAAAGAAAAGAGAGGGAAGCAGAAAATAGGTGTTGTGGATATTGAAGAGCAACTTGAGAACTGAGGAGGTTATAGCAGAGTCCAAAAGTACTTACATATAATAAAATTTAAGTATAGTGAATACACTCAATACACATGTATAAGTGAAAAAGTATAAAAATATGAATAAAATCACAACAATATCTGGATTGCAACATTTAAGTCATTTTTGGAAGATGTTACTATTGGTGGAGAATTTGGCTAAAAGGTAAAATGAAACTCTCTTCATTATTTTTTTTTATCACTGCATGACAAGATAGCATCTTAAAATGTCTTTTACATTTATAATACTAGCCTAAAAAGTATCCCACAAGAATGCAAAATCATGCAATATTTTTGGGAGAATACTCATTTAGCAAATAACTGATTCCTTTCATTGGTGCGGGCAACATGATTTCAGAGCTTATGGCAGTGAATGAAATAAACAGAGCTCATGTTCTAGGTTAAATGATATAGTGTTGAAATATGACCCAAAATTGTTCATTTTGTAAAATTGTAATTAATGCAGCTTACCATTCACATATGTTCACTATTTGAACAAATTACATGTCATAAAAATAGACTCAAAGATTGTAGATTTTCTTAGGTAGGATCAACCAAGTTGTGACTAAGTGTATCAAAACTCACTGTGTGACACTACTCTCTGCAGAATGACTCAGTGAAGACGGCCGAAGTACAGTGTGGGGACTTTTACGACACTGGAGACAGAGCCACTATTGATGAAGATGGTTACTTCTGGTTTCTAGGGAGATCTGGTGATATCATCAATGCCTCTGGGTAGGTGGAGCTGACTCTGAGCCAGGAGCTGTCACCCTCTCATGTCCAATATTCCTTATGCCATTTTGAGGGGATCCTGAGTTTAGGTCTAAGCATAACCAAATCCAGAAGGCTCAGGGAGCTCTGTGCATAACTCCCAGAATCTCAAAGAACCAATCAAAATGGAATTTAAGAAAGTCTGGAAGGCAGCCTTTCAGACATCATGTATTTTAAATAGGGTGGTGTGAAAACATGACCTTACTTTGGACACTGTTCATTCTCTCTCTCTCTCTCTCTCTCTCTCTCTCTCTCTCTCCTCTCTCTCTTACTAATTCTCTCTCCCCTCTCTTCTCTCTCTCTTTCTCTCCTCTCTCTCTCTCTCTCTCTCTCTCTCTCTCTCTCCCCCCCCCTCCCTGGGTGTGTTCTCATGTGACCTGTGGTGGAATAGTTAATTTTATAGAGTTCTTACTATGTGAGAGTTTTCTCCTTAGTGCCTTGTATGAGCCAGCAAATATGACCTTTATGACTATTTTATAAATGAAAAATGTGAACCATTGAGCACTGAAGATGACTATTAAAAATTTCAAAGATAAGCGGCCAGGGCGATCGTGTAGTGGTAGTGCAGTGCCTTGCACACAGCTGACCCAGGACTGACCTCTATTTGATCTCCGGCATCCCATATGGTCCCCCAAGCCAGGAGCAATTTCTGAGTACATAGCCAGGAGTAACCCCTGAGCATCACCGGGGTGGCCAAAAACCAAAAACATTGTTTTCAAAGATAAAAAGCAAACAAATTTCAAAGATGAGAAAGCAACATAGATTTAAACTGTAAGAGTTTAAATTAACATTACTTTGCACATGGCAACATTCCCTGAAACCACAAATGGGTGCTGATCACAACCAGAAATGGTTCCTGAGGACAGTGTCATAAATAAGGCCTGAAAATAGTAGAAAAGGAGAGAGGGAAGAAAAAAGGAAGGGAGGGAGGAATTAAGGAAGGGAAGGGAGGAAGGAAGGAAGGAAGGAAGGAAGGAGGGAAGGAAGGAAGGAAGGGAAGAAGGAAGCAAGGGAGGAAGGAAGGAAGGGAGGGGGAAATTAGGAAGTGGGTAACTAGTTCTCCATGTAATTTAGAAAAATTGAATTTAATTTAAATTTTTGTTTGTTAGTTGATTTTTTTTCTCTTTGTTTTGGGGCCACATCCAACAATTTTTAAGATTATTCTTGACTGTGCTCAGTGATAACTCCTGTCAGTGCTCCTAAGGCCATATGTGATGTTGGAAATTGAACTTGGGTCATCTGCATGCCAGTTGAATGCCCTACCTGCTGTATTATCTCTCTGGTCCCTTAAATATTAATTTCTTAAACAATGATAAGCTGAGGTATTAAATACACTATTTGCAAAATGTAAAAGGTAAAGTTTGAAGCTTAGGAGCATAACCCCCCTCCCCTGAGATTGCCTCCTTGTACCAAGCCACAGAGCTCTGAGGAGGACAGAGAGGTCAACATTTTGGGAGCATCTGAGTCTGTATCTTATGGATAAAGCCTGGTTGTCCCTGTGATCACACAGGGCAGATCTTTCCTTGTGACAATGATCCTCAGTGCCCATGGGAGATATTTCCTTGAGAAAGGGAGATTTGAGGCTCTGTGTTGCCTCAACTCTAGCACTTGTTCACAGAAGAGGAATTGTTCATCTTCTAGGTATTGCATTGGGCCGACCGAGGTGGAGAATGCCCTGGCAGAGCACCCAGCGGTGGCAGAGACAGCTGTGGTGGGCAGTCCTGACCCAAAGCGAGGGGAGGTGAGGAGGACACAGAGAAATCTGTCTGTTTTGGGAACACTGACAAGACAAGGAAAATGGCATTTCTAGCTTTGGACCAAGCAGAGGCTTCTCAAACTTTTCTAACAAAGGGCCAGTTCTTGTCCCTCAGACCATTGGATGTCTGGATTATAGTTAAAAAAAAACAACTATGAAACTGGCTGTGGTTTGAGGACCCTTGCCCAGAACTGAGAGGGGAGTTGGAGAGTGTGGTGCACATCCCACACATGCACACTAAAGGATAGGGACAAATCAGCTGCTAAGCAGCAGAGGTAGTTTTGAGTACCCCTGACCTAGAATAGAGGACTGAATGAGCCTGAGTGTTTCTATTGCCTGGGTACCGGTTGGCACTGTGGCATCTGTGGCTGAAAACCCAAATTTTGATGTTCCTTATGATGATAGCTAATATTTAATAAGACAACTGTGTGTTAAGCTCATTTAGCTTTCAGAACAACTTAATGAACTACACACTGTTTCTATGACCTTTTGTGATGAGGAAAAAGTAGGCAAAAAGCTGTGCACAAATCACACAATAGTGGAGACTGAGTGGAATCTAAGCAATTTGATTAGCTAGAATCTAAGCACTTACTCAATGAGTGTTTATAGGGCACATACTGTGTGGAAAATTCTGTGATATTAAAGGGAACTATAAGTAATAGTATGGAAACAATAAATTTCCAACAATTATCAAATGTTCAAGGATCCAGTCCCTGTACTATATTTAATGGTATTATTACTCTAACAGTAAAAATCATGATGATAGGAATACTAATCACTTTAATCCATCTCAAGTTTCATAGCTATTAATTTCATAAAAAGTTTACACCAACCAGTGGGGGCAAAGCCTGTGAATTAAACTTTACAGAGAAGAAAACGGAGGGGAAGTGAAGTGTAACATTTTATGAGATCAAAGGTGGCAATCAGAAGTATTGGCTTTGAACTTGTTACTGTCTTTTCTAGAGGTTCGACTGGCAACATCTGCCACCTTTCCCTTTATTCAGTTAGCTTTTCTCCCTCAGATCTATAACCCACTGGCACTCATCCTCAGCTTTTCTTCTGGTTCTACCCTGCAGGTGGTCAAGGCATTTATTGTCCTGACTCTAGAATTTAGGAGCTATGACCAGGGCAAGCTCACCAAGGGGCTTCAGGAGCACATGAAATCAGTGACAGCCCCATACAAGTACCCCAGGAAGGTAAGTGAGGACACTTGCTGAGGAGGCGGGAGTCTGGTCTCTTCAGGCAGCTCCTATAGGCTCTGCTATTCTAAGATATGAAAGGGGGTCCAAGTGAAGCTAACACTACTGACAGCACTGATTTTCCTCTGTAGAAGAATCTATTCTCCTTAAGGACAACTTCCTTGACCATCTAATAAAACTGCAATCCTGAGTCAGAATCCAAAAAGTACCTGTTGCTTGAAGTTGAAAGAGAAATTTAAAGATTAGGCAGATACCTACAGATGTCCAAAGAGAGTTTTTACAATTATTCAAAATTTGCCAAAGAAATATAAATCAGTCAATTCCAAACCATTTTTAATTTTTACTTTTGGGGCCACACTAAGAGATGTTCAGAACTTACTCCTGGCTAAGTCATTCCTACCAGGTTTAGGGACCATATGGGTGCCTGGATCGAATCGGGACTGGCTGTGTGCAAGGCTATACACTATACACTGCCCACTTCACTACCACTCCTATTCACTTCTAAACCATTTTATAAGTTGTAGATTGTTAGAAATACAATCTACATTCAACCCATTACATATATATGACAACTATGAATAAATCCACGATTATCTTTACAAGACATTTAGTTATTTAATTATTCTATTTTTCATTTGCTTTAAATTTCCAACATTACATAAATGCTTAAATTATTCATAAACTTTAATATTGTCATAATTTATTTATTTTGTTTCAAGGCAAAACCTAGTGCTTTCAGGGGTTACCCCCGACACTTTGCCCAGGATTTATTCTTGGTGTGCTTGGAGAACTATACGGGCTACTGGGAATTCAACCAAGATTGTGTTTGCAGTGTAAAAGTCCTATCTCTCAAGCCCTGCTCAAAATTTAAAATAAGGAAATACATCTTGTTTTTAACATAGAATATTATAATAGACAAGAGAGGCTAATAAAGATTATCCACATCAGTGTACTATTTATTTAACCAAATGCTTGAAAGAACACATTTCGCAGAGGTTAGCATTCCTATCTCTTGTTATAATACTCTGCTGCCATGTCTGAATGTTTATTATTAGCACAAATATTGAAGTGCTAACATTAACTTTTATTGAATAAGTATGTTTATACCTGAATTATTATTTCATTTACAAACTGAAATAATTATTTTTTCATTTACAAGCTACAACAGGAGATTTCAAGGAGTGGAAGTCAGCTTAAAGCGTAAAGATCAAGGGTCAGAGAGAGAATACAATGGGGAAGGAACTTAGTAGGCACCCAGCTAACCTACATTCAGTCTTTAGCCTTACTGGGAGTGATCCTTGAGCATAGAGCTAGTAATGATCTATGAGTAATGCCAGATGTGGTTCAACCCTCACTCCCCAAACAGACTTAAATATTACAGTTATCCTCTTTATTAGTTATTACACTCATAAATTATATAATCATTAAAATTATTACAGTTATCCTCTTTGTTACAGTTAAAGAGGATAGATTTGGTACCCATCCCCCAGTCAAATTGACTACAAATTTCTGCTTTGTGCTGTCCTACTTTCAAAAGGCAGGACAGGGGCTGGAGTGATAGCACAGCAGGTAGGGTATTTGTCTTGCACAAGACAAACCCAGGTTCAATCCCCATAATTTCATATGGTCCCCTGAGCCTGCCAGGAGTAATTTATTTTTCTTTCATTTAAAAATTTTTATTTTGACCAAAGTGAATTACAAATCTTTCACAATAATATTTTAGGTACAAAGTGACATTGAATCAGGGGCATTCCCACCACCAATGTTGTCTTTCCTCCACCCCTATTCCCAGCATGCTTCCCATATTCCCCCTACTTTAACCCCCCTCCCCAGGCTGCTAGTATAAGTGGTCCCCTCTGTGTCTAACTTGTAGATTCTGTTGTCATTGGTTTTGAATTTGGTGTTTAAGTCTGATAATTTTTTATTTCTACTTAATGTCCATATGACTGTTTGGTCTTGGTACCCTCCATTATTTCCACCTCAATTTGTGAGGTGGAACAAGATGCTTCAATTTATGTGGTTTTGTTTGAAGGAAAGAAGAGGAAAAGAAAAAATAAAATAAAATGGGGCAAAAATTAAATAAGCAAAAAATTAAGAGGAGTCCTTCTAGAGGCTATACATATCAATTTAAAAGAAGAAAGGGAAAAAGAAAGAACAACATAACAACAATAAAAAAATAAAAAATATCAAACAAAAAACTCAAAAAACACCACAGCAATAAAGTCAACCACACAATAACCACGATGTTGAAATAAAAACAAAGCAAAGCACACAAAAACCATGGGGGGAAACAAATAAACAAACAAACAACAATAACAAAACAATTAAATTAATTTGTGCTTGGGTTTTTTTTTTTTTGCATAGGCACAGTAAATATTGGGGAAATTAGAAAGGGAATTCCCTTGGCCTAAGAGATACAGGGTTTCTCCGTCCTTGAAGTTATACTGTCATGGGAATAACTATAGGCTCCGTACATGTTCTTCTATTCTCCTCTAGGTCCCTTTGTGGTGTCTGGAAACTTTCCACTCCATCATGGATGATAAAATCAGGCCTCTGTAGCTAGAGATCTTGGTATTTGCACAGGTCAAAGGATGGAGTCTTTCTTTATGATTCTAGTTCTGTTTGCCAGGAGTAATTTCTGAGTGCAGAGTTAGAAGTAACTCCTGAGCACTGCTTGCTGAGTGTGCCCCTCCCCACAATAAGAGAGAGAGAGAGAGAGAAAGAAAGAAAGAAAGAAAGAAAGAAAGAAAGAAAGAAAGAAAGAAAGAAAGAAAGAAAGAAAGAAAGAAAGAAAGAAAGAAAGAAAGAAAGAAAGGAAGGAAGGAAGGAAGGAAGGAAGGAAGGAAGGAAGGAAGGAAGGAAGAAGAAAGAAAGAAAAAGAAAGGAAGGAAGGAAGGAAGGAAGGAAGGAAGGAAGGAAGGAAGGAAGGAAGGAAGGAAAAGAAAGAAGAAAGAAAAGCAGGACAGCAGGAGAGGGCTAGTGAGGAAGAATTAAATATGCCTTTGAGAAACAAAATGCCCCATGCACACATCATTGTCATTGGCCAAACCACATCCAGGGCTGCATCCCCTGTCTGCATCTCCTGTCAGGAGCCAGACATGGGATTAGAGGCCAGACTTCCTGGCATGCCTAGGAGTTCAGTTCCTACCAACACAGAGTACCAGATATGCCAGCTACTACTCTTCAGGGACAAAGGAGTTTATGTGAGAGATGGATGTTCAGTGACTATGGGACTAAGACAGGAGGGCTTTGTTTTATTCAAAAACAGGTGGAGTTTGTCCAAGAGCTTCCCAAAATGGTAACTGGCAAGATTATAAAAAGTGACCTTTAGAAAAAGGAGTTTGGTCAGATGTAAACAGAAAGGAACACAGAAGTCAGTTACTGCAGACAATTCTTTGGCTACCTCAGTTTCCTCTATGCTGCTAGTGAGGAGGGACATGAAGAGAGTTTATTTGGAAGAATATTCATTCAAACTTGATAAAATTTTATTTATTTTACATGATTCTCCATCACCATCATTCCTCCAAGTTTTCCTTTCAGAGTGCACAGATAAAATCTGGGATCAAGGCAGGATAAATAATAAACTATTGACATCAGCATCTAAAGTAACACGGTGTTGTGCATTTATTCTGAGCAAGTCTGTCCATAAAAAAATTCAGTCATGATAATTTGCCTAGCAAAAAGACCCCGAGGTTGGTCCTCCTCCTTTCTACTATATGACCACAGCATGGAAATGTACATCCAATTAAGATACACAGATTTTCTTTTACAGGTCTCTTTATATTTCTATCTCACACACACATTTTTTTTTACCAACTTTATTACATACATGATTGTATTTGGGTTTCAGTCATGTAAAGAGCACCACCCATCACCAGTGCAACATTTCCATTACCAATGTCCCAAATCACCCTCCTCCCCACCCAAACCCCGCCTGTACTCTAGACAGGCTTTCTATTTCTCTCATACATTCTCATTATTAGGATAGTTCAAAATATAGTTATTTCTCTAACTAAACTCATCCCTGTTTGCGGTGAGCTTCATGAGGTGAGCTGTAACTTCCAGCTATTTTCTCTTTTGTGCCTGAAAATTATTATTGCAAAAATGTCTTTCATTTTTCTTAAAACCCATAGATGAGTGAGACCATTCTGCGTCTTTATCTCTCTCTCTGACTTATTTCACTCAGCATAATAGATTTCATGTACATCCATGTATAGGAAAATTTCATGACTTCATCTCTCCTGACAGCTGCATAATATTCCATTGTGCATATGTACCACAGTTTCTTTAGCCATTCATCTGTTGAAGGGTATCTTGGCTGTTTCCAGAGTCTTGCTATGGTAAATAGTGCTGCAATGAATATAGGTGTAAGGAAGGGATTTTTGTATTGTATTTTTGTGTTCCTAGGGTATATTCCTAGGAGTGGTATAGCTGGATTGTATGGGAGCTCGATTTCCAGTTTTTGGAGGAATCTCCATATTGCTTTCCATAAAGGTTGAACTAGACAGCATTCCCACCAGCTGTGGATAAAAGTTCCTTTCTCTCCACATCCCCGCCAACACTGCTTGTTCTCATTCTTTGTGATGTGTGCCAATCTCTGGGGTGTGAGGTGGTACATCATAGTTGTTTTGATTTGCATCTCCCTGATGATTAGTGATGTGGAACATTTTTTCATGTGTCTTTTGGCCCTATGTATTTCTTCTTTGTCAAAGTGTCTGTCCATTTCTTCTCCCCATTTTTTGATGGAATTAGATGTTTTTTTCTTGTAAAGTTCTGTCAGTGCCTTGTATATTTTGGAGATTAGCCCCTTATCTGATGGGTATTGGGTGAATAGTTTCTCCCACTCAGTGGGTGGCTCTTGTATTCTGGGCACTATTTCTTTTGAGGTGCCGAAGCTTCTCAGTTTAATATATTCCCACCTGTTAATTTCTGCTTTCACTTGCTTGGAGAGTGCAGTTTCCTCCTTGAAGATGCCTTTAGTCTCAATGTCCTGGAGTGTTTTACCTATGTGTTGTTCTATATATCTTATGGTTTCGGGTCTGATATCGAGGCCTTTCATCCATTTGGATTTAACCTTCGTACATGATGTTAGCTGGGGGTTAAGTTAAATTTTTTGCAAGTGGCTAGCCAGTTGTGCCAACACCACTTGTTGAAGAGGCTTTCTTTGCTCCATTTAGGCTTTCTTGCTCCTTTATCAAAAATTAGGTGATTGTATGTATGGGGAACATTCTCTGAGTATTCAAGCCTATTCCACTGATCTGAGGGCCTGTCTTTATTCCAATGCTGTTTTGATAACTATTGCTTTCTAGTAAAGTTTAAAGTTGGGGAAAGTAATTCCTCCCATATTTTTTCCCCAATGATTGCTTTAGATATTCTAGGGTGTTTATTGTTCCAAATGAATTTCAAAAGTGCCTGATCCACTTCTTTGAAGAATGTCATGGGTATCTTTAGAGGGATCGCATTAAATCTGTACAATGCTTTGGGGAGTATTACCATTTTAATGATGTTAATCCTGCCAATCCATGAGCAGGGTATGTGCTTCCATTTCTGCGTGTCCTTTCTTATTTCTTGGAGCAGAGTTTTATAGTTTTCTTTGTATAGGTCCTTCACATTTTTAGTCAAGTTGATTCCAAGATATTTGAGTTTTTGTGTCACTATTGTGAATGGGGTTGTTTTCTTAATGTTCATTTCTTCCTTATTACTATTGGTGTATAGAAAGGCCATTGATTTTTGTGTGTTAATTTTGTAGCCTGCCACCTTGCTATATGAGTCTATTGTTTCTAGAAGCTTTTCCGAAGAGACTTTAGGGTTTTCTAAGTAGAGTATCATGTCATCTGCAAACAATGAGAGCTTGACTTCTTCCTTTCCTATCTGGATTCCCTTGATATCTTTTTTTTTTTTACCTAATCGCTATAGCAAGTACTTCCAGTGCTATGTTGAATAGGAATGGTGAGAACAGACAGCCTTGTCTTGTTCCAGAATTTAGAGGAAAAGCTTTCAGTTTTTCTCCATTGAGGACAATATTTGCCTCTGGCTTGTGGTAGATGGCCTTAAATATATTGATAAAGGTTCCTTCCATTCCCATCTTGCTGAGAGTTTTGATCAAGAATGGGTGTTGGACCTTATCAAATGCTTTCTCTGCATCTTTTGATATGATCATGTGATTTTTATTTTTCTTGTAGTTGATGTTGTGTATTATGTTGATAGATTTACGGATGTTAAACCAGCCTTGCATTCCTGGGATAAAACCTACTTGATCATAGTGGATGATCTTCTTAATGAGGCATTGAATCCTATTTGCCAGGATTTTGTTGAGGATCTTTGCATCTGTATTCATCAGCGATATTGGTCTGTAATTTTCTTTTTTTTGTAGCATCTCTGTCTGGTTTAGGTATCAAGGTGATGTTGGCTTCATAAAAGCTATTTGGAAGTTTTCCTGTTTTTACGATTTCATGGAAGAGTCTTGCCAGAATTGGTAGTAGTTCCTCTTGGAAAGTTTGAAAGAATTCATTAGTAAATTCATCTGGGCCTGGGCTTTTGTTTTTGGGTAGACATTTGATTACTGTCTTAATTTCCTGAATAGTGATGGGTGTGTTTAGATATGCTACATCCTCTTCCTTCAACCGTGGAAGATTATAAGAGTCCAAGAATTTATCCATTTTTTCCAGGTATTCATTTTTAGTGGCATAGTTTCTCAAAGTAGTTTCTGATTACCCTTTGAACCTCTACCATATCAATAGTGATCTCCTTTTTCATTCGTAATATGAGTTATCAAGTTTCTCTCTCTTTCTTTCTTTGTTAGTTTTGCCAGTGGTCTATCAATCTTGTTTATTTTTTCAAAGAACCAACTTCTGCTTTCATTGATCTTTTGTATTGTTTTTCGGGTTTCCACTTCGTTGATTTCTGCTCTCAGCTTTGTTATTTTCTTCTGTCTCCCTATTTTTGGGTCCTTTTGTTGAGCACTTTCTAATTCTATGAGCTGTGTCATTAAGCTATTCAGGTATGCCCCTTCTTTTTTCCTGATGTGTGCTTGCAAAGCTATAAATTTTCCTCTCAGTACTACTTTTGCTGTGTCCCATAGGTTCTGATAGTTTGTGTCTCCATTGTAATTTGTTTTAACACATTTAACCTCAACATCTTTTCAGCCCTAAAGCTGAAATAGAAGGAAGCATGCAAGCAGATAGGTGTGAACTGACCTTATGTGACCCATCTTCATCTGTCAGAGCAGTGCGTGATTCCAGCTCCAAACCCAGGATGGGGTTCCTGGTGCATGCCATGGTTTTTCGAGGTCTGTTGCTCTAAAATACAAAGATTTTTCTAAAATACAAAGAAGGTCAAGATAGGGTGATTCTGGAAACTGAGCAGAGTATAGACTGGGGCTATGACAGTGTACCTTTGGGAGTGGGGGTGTAAAAAAACGAAGGAGAATAATAGAGAGGGGACATTATGGCCTCTCTATTAATAGAGATACATAATAGAGAGGCTATTATGTCCCTTGTCCTATGTCAATGTAAACTGCTGACAACAGTGATATCAACAGAAAATTATACCAGTAAGCCATATGTGGTACTGGGAATAGAACCTGGGTCATTCACATGCAAGGAAAGTACCATACCCACTATGCTATCTCTTTGGACTACTTTGGCTCATTTCTGCACAGAATTAATGCAGAGCAGAACAGGTTTAGGAGAAAGCCCATCTCTGGCCCAGCTCATTGGCCCAGGCCCAACTTTTCCCTCTCCCAAACACCCCTACTCAGACACAGGTCCCGTTTGGCCTGGGTACAATCCTTTTCATAACTGCTCTCTATCTGATTCACCATTTCTGTATGGAGTGGAGATAGTAGGGACACATGCCAGGCAAGGTCATCCTTGACCTGAGGGATCTTTCATGTGCTTTTAGTGCCCCTAGTGGCTGTATATTTGGAAGGTGCCAATGTGGGAACACAGTCACTCAGAAATGACAATCTGATGGCCACAAATGCTTGGGACATAAATGCTCTTGTGTTTATCACTGTCCTTGCCTCATCCCTGCATATTCCAGGTGGTTAATAGGAAAACCTGCTCTTAGCAACTCAGCTGGCCATACCCAAGGCTCCTGGCTCTGTCTGCAGTAACCAAAAAGGCTCTCTTGCACAAGGGGGTGACGCTGAAACTGGGATATGCAGTATCCTAAACTGCACCCATAACTTCTTCTAGACCCCTCAACTTGAGCTGCTTCCTACCCTTGTTCCTTTTCCAGCCATAATCATGGTCACCCTCCATGGAAGTCCCTAGTTCCATACAGGCTGCAACCTCTTCCAATCTTTCAGTGTGCTTTTGACTTCCACCCCATCTTCCCCTAGGAGCAGCATCTAAATAGGATAAAGTATTATTGTTTTGATATATTGGGTAGACTCTGTTTCTCAATATTTTGGGGAGTTTTAGGTCACACCCAGCAGTGCTCAGGGGTTACTCCTGGCTTTACTCTCAGAAATTGCTCCTGGCAGGCTTGGGGGACCATATGGGATACCAAGATTCGAACCACTGTCCTTCTGCATGCAAAGCAAATGCCTTACCTCCATGCTATCTCTCTGGTCCCTGTTTCTTAATTTTTTAAATATTCATGTGAAAATCTCTGAACTGAGTAAGCCAGAGGAAGAAATACAAAAAGATGATAATCTCACTTATCTGTGGTATGTAGAATGGATAAGGTAATATAATGAATGTAGTAAGGGGGAATGCCTAGATCTCTCTTGACCACAGAGTTTAGGAAGGAGAAGGATAAAGGAATTAAAACAGGGTAGAAAGGAAGAAAATTAGGAAAGGAAGGGAAGTACTGAGGAACAGAGATCAAGGCTGGTGAATTGGGCGAGTAAAATAATTGTAATATCTGAAGTATAGACTCAATAGCACTAAAAGCATGAGATTTAAGCTGCTCAACTTTGTCATGTGCCTGTCAAGGTGGCACGCAGAGGGTAGGGGCGGGGGGACTGTGAAATATGAGCACACTTCTGGAGGAAGATAACACTGGTAGCAGAATTGATATTAAAATAGTATATGCCTAAAATTCAATGATCAGTAAATTTATAACACAATTCTTAAAGTTAATAAATTTTTTTAAAAAGAAAAATTCTGATTTTGCACCATAACCACCATCTACCCTTTCCTGTTTACTATAATTTGATATCACATTAGTAGCAGGACTAGAAGCAATGATTTGAAATGGTCCTGGGTCAACCTGAACTGGACAAGTCCCTGAGTTCAACCTGCAGCCCAACCCCTGAGGTATTTCAACTCAGGACAGGGATCAAGGAGAGGTAAAATAAGCCTTCTTCAGCCAGCTGAAGCCCAGACACTCCACTGATCTGCTTGTCTCTTCCACATGGCTTTCCTGAGCCACTAAAGTTTCTAGATCCCCAGAGATCTTAGAACAGTGATGAAAACCAATTTGGCTTCCTTGAATTGAACCTAAGCAATAGGTAGAATGATATGACATGACTTAGGTAAGTGACAGAGTCAACCATTTCAGTAATAAATAGGTCAATTGGAGTAATTTGGGTTCATTGGGGTCAATTGCGGTGAATTGGTCACTTTGGGTGATGTTGAGCATACAATCTTGTGAACAAAGTAGAATTCCCAGGGCCAAAAAGAGACATTCAGTTTAACTACAAGCTCTTTTTCTTTGGAGCTCTTCTTTACTCTTAGGAAAACACTTTTCAACTCAATGCTAAACATATAGAATATTCTTTTAGAAGAGAGTCAGAGAGTCAAGGAATCAGTTGCTTTTTTTACCTTGTGGTTTCTGCACAAGATAAAAACTGGCCTTTCTTTATTAAACCAATATCGTGCACCAGGAAGGGTATTGTTGAATAATACAGGTCAGCTTTTACATATTAAATGGAGAGGTTTTTAAGGAAAGAAGAAGATAGAGAAATCCCTTTGTTTAGGGGTAATTGCTGGTGTCATCTTACACTCTGATACTGAAAAGATAGTTCAGTGTACTGTAATGTATGCTTTACTTGTTGATGGTCCAGGTTCAGTCCCAGAACAGGAACTGGATGTTCCCTGAGCATCACTGGAAGCAACTCCTGAGCAAATAGTCAGGAGTAGGCAATGAGCATTGTCAAAAGTGGCTCAAAACTTCCTAAAAAAAAAGTTTCTGTTATATGATCTCTTGGGTTGAAAATGGATTTTATCAGCTTTGCCTGTCTGTCTTTCCTGAATACCTGAAGCTCTCCTCAGAGGCCTAGGGAGTGCACACCCAAAAAAATGCATCTGAAACTGCCCAGCGAGTGAGTAAAGTCTGGCTATGGGGGTCACCAGGTAGAGAGCTGATTCCTCTGGCCTGCAGAGGCTCCGCCCTTCTGTACCTTTGATGACTCTGAGGACTTCAAGGGAAATATTTGCTTTGCCTGTTTGTTTTTTCTGAATACCAGAAGCTCTCCTCAGAGGCCTAGGGAGTGCACCCCCCAAAAATTGTCACCTAGAGGCAGAAGAATAGCTCAGCCACTTCGCTTCACTTTAACGGCCACACACTCTTTCTAACCAATGAAACCCACCACAACATGCAGAAAAAAATCACACTACAAGCGTGACAATGGGGAAATCTCACAGGCAAACACCATGCACAGAAAATGAAGATGATAGCTCAGATGACCTAAACATTCCAACCATCTTATTAACCTCTTGGATAAGGAGTTTAGAATAGAAATATGGAAGATGCTTCTACAACTCAAAGAAAGCATAGATTGATCTGAACAAAACACAAAGACAGAAATCAGAAAACTCCAAACTGAAATAACAAATCTGAAAAACACAGTAGCTCAACTGAAAAACTCAGTGGATGGCCTCTCCATCAGGGTAATAGCAGATGAGAACAGAATCAGTGTGCTGGAAGATGAGATGCAGAAAAACTCAACACAACAGAAGAAATTGGAAAAGAATCTTAAGACAAACAATCAGGCAATGGAAAAAGTACTCGAAGAATGTGAACAGATGAAAATAGAAGTCTTTGATAAACTCAACAGAATCAACCTAAGAATCTTTGGAGTCCCAGAGGCCCAGGTAGGAGATCTCCAGGAAGAATCAACTGTCAAAGACATCTTCAAAGAAATACTCCCAGAGTTAAAGACTACATATAATCAAATCCTCCATGCCTGAAGAGCACCAGATAAAAGAGACCCGAAGAAAAACCTCCCAAGACACATCCTCGTTACGATGACAAATCCCACTGATAGAGATAGAATACTGAAAGCAGCAGGATAAAAAAGGGAAATTACATTCAAAGGAGCATCCCTAAGACTTACAGCAGACATGTCACAAGAAACTCTCAAGGCCAGAAGACAGTGGTGGGATATTGTGACAAGACTGAATGAAATGGATGCCTCACTGAGAATACTGCACCCAGCCTGACTCACATTCAGGTTTGAAGGAAAGATACATAGCTTCATGGATAAACACCAGCTCAGAAACTTCACAGATGAAAAACCAGCCTTAAAGGAAAAACTGAAAGGTCTACTTTAAGACAAGAGAGACCAACAAACACAGCAAACTTATCTACAAAGATGACATTAAATCCTATGGCAATCATTTCCCTCAATGTCAATGTACTAAATTCACCAATTAAAAGACACAGTGGCAAAATGTGTCAAAAAGATGAATCCAACCTTCTGCTGCCTACAAGAAACACACCTGAATAGTCAGAACAAACATAGACTCAAAATCAAAGGCTGGAGGAAAATCATCCAAGCAAACAATACCCTTAAAAAAGCTGGGGTGGCCATATTAATATCTAATGACACCAACTTTATACTCAAAAAAGTGGTAAGGGACAAAGATGGACATGCAACAGGGAGAAATCAGACTATTAAACATATATGCACCCAATGAGTGACCAGAAAATTATCTAATACAATTATTGGCATATCTTAAAGAAGACATCAATAATAACATAGTAATTGTGAGACACCTCAACACGACCCTGCCAACACTTGATAGGTCAACCAGACTGAAACAAAAACATACTAGCCCTGAAAAGAGTAATGGAAGAAAGAGGAATCATAGATATATATAGGATGCTCCACCCCAAAAAACCTGGATACACATTCTTCTCCAATTTACATGGGTCATTCTCCAGGATAGACTACATGCTGACACATAAAACATACCTCCATAAAATCAAGAGAATAGAAATTTTGCAGGCTACCTTTGCTGATCAAAAGGCTCTGAAATTAGATGTGAACTACAAAGGCACACAGAAGAAAAACTTTAACAATTGGAAAATAAACAGCATGCTACTGAACAACCAGTGGGTCCGAGATGAAATCAAAAAGGAAATCAAAACTTTCCTGGAAACAAATGATAATGAAGACACAAACTGCCAGAATCTATGGGACACAGCAAAAGTGGTCCTGAGAGGAAAATTTATAGCTCTACAAGCACACATCAGGAAGGAAGAAGGGGCATACACGAATAACTTAATGATTCAATTCATAAAATTAGAAAATGACCAACAAAAGGAACCAAAAATGTGGAGACAGAAGGAAATAACAAAGATAAAAGCAGAACTCAAATAAGTGGAAAACCAAAAAACAATCCGAAAGATCAACGAAAGAAGAAATTTAGTTCTTTGAAAAAATAAACAAAATTGATAGACCATTGGCAAAACTCACAAAGAAAGAGAGAGAAACAAAATTCTGGCAAATAGGATCCAATGCATCATCAAGAAGATCATACACTACTATCAAGTAGGTTTCATCCCAGGAATGCAAGGATGGTTTAATATCTGTAAATTTATCAACACTATACACAACATCAACAACAAGAAAAATAAAAATCACATGATCATATCAATAGACGCAGAGAAAGCATTTGATCAGGTCCAACACCCATTCTTGATCAAAACTTTCAGCAAGATGGGAATGAAAGGAACCTTTTTCAATCTAGTTAAAGTCATCTACCACAAACCAATGGCAAATATTATCCTCAATGGAGAAAAACTAAAAGCCTTTCCTCTAAATTCTGTACAAGAGAAGGCTGTCCTCTCTCACCACTTCTCTTCAACATAGTACTGGAAGTGCTTGCTATAGTGATCAGGCAAGATAAGGATATCAAGGGAATCCAGAGAGGAAAGGAAGAAGTCAAGCTCTCACTATTTGCAGATGACATGATACTCTACTTAGAAAACCCTAAAGACTCTATCGAAAAGCTTCTGGAAACAATAGACTCATACAGCCAGGTGGCAGGCTACAGAATTAGCACACAGAAATCAATGGCCTTTATATACACCAATAATGATAAGGAAAAGATGGACATCAAGAAGGCAATCCCATTCACAATAGTGCCAAACAAACTCAAATATCTTGGAGTCAACTTGACCAAAGGCGTGAAGGATCTATACAAAGAAAACTATAAAGCCCTGCTCCAAGAAATAAGAGAGGACACACGGAAATGAAAATACATACCCTGCTCATGAATTGGCAGGATTAACATAATTAAAATTGCAATACTTCCCAAAGCATTGTACAGATTTAATGCGATCCCTCTAAAGATACCCATGTATTCTTCAAAGAAGTGATCAAACACTTATGAAGTTCATCTGGAACAATAAATACCCTCGAATAGCTAAAGCACTCCTAGGAAAAAGGAAAATGGGAGGCATTACTTTCCCCAACTTTAAACTGTACTACAAAGTAATAGTTATCAAAACAGCATGGTATTGGAATAAAGACAGTGGAATAGGCTTGAGTTTTCAGACAATGTTCCCCAGACATACAATTAACTAATCTTTGACAAAGGAGCAAGAAAGTGGAGCAGGAAAAACCTCTTCAACAAGTGATGCTGGCAGAACTGGTTAGCCACTTGTAAAAAAAAAAAGTGAACATAGACACCCCAGTTAACATCATGTACGAAGGTAAAATCCAAATGGATTAAAGACCTTGATATCAGACCTTATACCATAAGGTATATAGAACAAATTTAGGTAAAACACTACATGACATTGAGACTAAAGGCATCTTCAAGGAGGAAACTGCACTTTCTAAACAAGTGGAAACAGAGATCAACAGATGGGACTACATTAAACTGAGAAGCTTCTGCACCTCAAAAGAAATAGTGCCCAGGATACAAGAGCCACCCACTGAGTGGGAGAAACTATTCACCCAATACCCATCAGATAAGGGGCTAATCTCCAAAATATACAGGGCACTGACTGAACTTTACAAGAAAAAAGCATCTAATCCCATCAAAAAGTGGGGAGAAGAAATGAACAGACACTTGGACAAAAAAAGAAATACAAATGGGGGGCCGGAGAGATAGCATGGAGGTAAGGCGTTCACCTTTCATGCAGGTCATCAGTTCGAATCCCGGCGTCCCATATGGTCCCCCGTGCCTGCCAGGAGCAATTTCTGAGCATGGAGCCAGGAATAACCCCTGAGCACTGCCGGGTGTGACCCAAAAACCACAAAAAAAAAAAAAGAAAAAAAAGAAATACAAATGGATAAAAGGCACATGAAAAAATGCTCCACATCACTAATCATCAGGGAGATGCAAATCAAAACAGCTATGAGGTACCATCTTACACCACAGAGATTGGTGCACATCACAAAGAGTGAGAACAAGCAGTGCTGGTGGGGATGTGGAGAGAAAGAAACGTTTATCCACTGGTGGTGGGAATGCCGTCTAGTGCAACCTCTATGGAAAGCATTATGGAGATTCCTCCAAGAACTGGAAGTTGAGCTCCCATTCGACCCAACTATTCCACTCTTACGGATATACCCTAGGAATGCAAGAATACATTACAAAAATCCCTTCCTCACACTTATATTGATTGAAGCACTATTCACAATAGCCAGGCTCTGGAAACAACCAAGATGCCCTTCAACAGACGAATGGCTAAAGAAACTGTGGTACATATACACAATGGAATATTATGCAGCCATTAGGAGAGATGAAGTCATGTACATGTACATGGATGTACATGGAATCTATCATGCTGAGTGAAGTAAGTCAGAGGGAGAGAGAGATGCAGAATAGTTTCACTCATCTATGGATTTTAAGAAAAATAAAAGTCATTTCTGCAACAATCCTCAGAGACAATAAGAGGAGGGCTGGAACTTTCAGCTCACTTCATGAAGTTCACCACAAAGAGTGGTGAGTACAGTTATAGAAATAACTACACTTAGAACTACCATAATCATGTGAATGAATGAGGCAACTGGAAAGCCTGTCTAGAGTACAGGTGGGGGTAAGGTGGATGGAGGGAGATTTGGGACATTGGTGATGGGAATGTTGCACTGGTGAAGGTGGGTGTTCTTTACATGACTAAAACCTAATCAAATCATATTTGTAATCAAGATGTTTAAATAAAGATAAAAAAGAAAATGGATTTTATCATTTACTATCTGTATAACTTGGAAAAGTTATCCTACCTTTCTGACTTCAATTTTTGCATCACTGGCTAATGCTAGGATGTTGCCAGCAGTAAAGGATAACAGGACTGTTCTTTTTCTTTTTCTTTTTTTTTTTTTTTTTTTTGGTTTTTGGGCCACACCTGGCAGTGCTCAGGGGTTACTCCTGGCTGTCTGCTCAGACATAGCTCCTGGCAGGCACGGGGGATCATATGTGACACCGGGATTTGAACCAACCACCTTTGGTCCTGGATCAGCTGCTTGCAAGGCAAACACCGCTGTGCTATCTCTCCGGTCCCTGAACTGTTCTTACACTTAGTTCAATGACAGTAGTTATGAGAGTTTCTAGTTATGGTGTCTTACACAATATAATGTGATAATGGTTTTCCCAAAGAATCCAGCTTCATTTAATTTGTTTGAATGTGGCACAGAGTATTCCCTACATTAAAGGAATAAAGGCAGTTTTTGATTTTTAAAAAGGATGGAAATTATTACTCTATTAATTTATCACCAATGGTTGCTGTCATGATGAAGAAAAAAGTGGTACCAAATTATCATATATGTCCTGAAGTAAAGATATCATATAACTTAGAAATCTTGCAAGCAAAATTAAAGGAAACTAATAAAACTTTTAGTTCTATCTACCTATTTTCAGCAAATTCAAAGGAGATGAAACAGGTTAATTAATACCACAGAGATTCAACTAGAAATATCTAGACTTTAAGCTATTTAAGAGGATTGAAGCCTTGTTTTCTTTCCTTTTGTTGGGGGGTTACACTTAGCAGTGCTCAAGATTTTTTCCTAATTGTGCTCAGGTTTTACTCCTTGTGGTCTCAGGGGATCTTATGGGATGCCAGAGATAGAACTTAGGTTTGACACAGGCAAGAGAAGCAACCTACTGATGTACTATCACCCTATTAGACCCTACCACTTGTTTTCTTTTAAGTTACACACTGTAAAGAAAAAAATTAAATATCAAACTCATAAAGTATCTATCAACTCTATCTTGAGGTGTTGACATATAATTAAATTGACAAAAGATTGCTAAAGACGTGTTTGATGATTGAAGCATGAACCATGGGTAGAGGGAATAGATAAAGCAGCACAGGGAAATTCTGAACTCAGCTTCTCTCAAAAGCATGAAATATACAAGTATATATGCAATAAATCACTCTGGGAAGAACTAAAAGCACAACCAAGGTCAAATGGAACTCATTGTAATGGACAGGAGAAGAGACCCCACACTTGGCCAGAGCAATAGCTCAGCAGGGAGTGTGTTTACATTGCTTGCATACAGCAGACCTGGGTTCAATCCCTGGCATCCCATATTATCCCCTGAGCACCACCAGGAGTGATGCCTGTGTATAGATCTAGGAGATATTCCTCAATGCCTGTGGATGTTGGCCAAAAAATAAACAAACAAAAATTTTAAAAGGAAGAGATACCAGAGATATTGGTGCTTCTCTCCTCCATGTGAGGATTGAGAGAGGTCATGAAGAGAGTTCTCATTAGAATGTGACAATATTTCATCCTGGTCTTGAATTTAGACTTAAGTTATGAGAAATAAGTATTGATGTTTAAATGTCCATGACACATTGTTATGATAATTCAGTAGGTCACAGCTGTTATCTTTATTAATTCCATAACTACTAACATTTTTTTTTTTTTTTTGGTTTTTGGGCCACACCCGTTTGACGCTCAGGGGTTACTCCTGGCTATGTGCTCAGAAATCGCCCCTGGCTTGGGGGGACCATATGGGACGCCGGGGGATCGAACCGCGGTCCTTCCTTGGCTAGCGCTTGCAAGGCAGACACCTTACCTCCAGCGCCACCTACCCGGCCCCAACTACTAACATTTTTATTCTTTTATTCTCTCATCATTGATCTTGACTTCCGATTCTTTCCTTCATTTTTACATTCATCATTATTTTGATCAGTACTAGTAGGCCCCATGTTTACTGACCTTTTTTTAAACTCTCTCAAAAGAATCTTTATCCTGAATCAATCCCCCTTTCTACTTATATCTGTGTTTTAGAGTGATATTGGAGAGGATAGAATTTATGTAGCTAGTGATGTTGAACATGGGTAGTGACCAACACCAGTTGTGCCTCTAATATCACACATTCCTTTATTTTCATCACAAGAAAATACTTCCTGGTTTACAGAAAAAAATAAAATTAATTAAATGTAAACTTGTTCTACTTATCTCTATAAAATTCATAAACATACATTTGTTTATGTACATTTTTATCTTATAATGAAAGAAGAGTCCCTCCAGTATAAATCATCTTATTCCCTGCATTAAGATCCATCTGATCTCTATTTAAGGTGTGTACTAGTGCTTTGGCAATGTCTTTATACATTGTGTCTACAAATTTGTTCATTGGACTGAATGTTGAACCCATATCAACTTATAGTTTCAGTCATCCCATAGCCTTCATGATGTTCAAGTAAGTGACACATATACAGTTCTTTATCACCTCAGGATTGATAATTCCTCCTAAATTACACAATTACCTGAAACTCTTGAATATGTATCTGGGGAGCTAAAAATTAATTCCTAGATTTGGTGAATAAATAATACATAAGTTGAAAGAAAGAATATTGGGAAAATAACAGATATTGTTATATGTATTAGCAGGAGTTGATGTCCTTATTAATACATTATTAAAGTGCATATTCAGACATTCCATTTGTATTAGACTTGATGAAGACTTGCATTTACTTGCCTACAAATGAGGCATTATTAGGTTAAACAAGCCAATCTAATGTCTATACTATATAATGGAAGGAGACACCAAGCTTCTGAAGGTATTTTTCAAGTTTTCTTGTGAAAAGACAGAATTGAATGAAGGGTATATTGGAAGTGGTGAGTTAAAGAAGTTTGTTTTCTTATCTACAGAGATAAAAACTGAGCCACTAATCTTATAAACTGAGCTAAAAATCTGAGTAGTGTGAAAAAATTCTTAGGACCACCGGCATAGGTGAATAATAGTGTATATATTTTATAAATGTATAATTTATTTTGAATTCACTTATGTTTTGAATGAGTATCAATTAATAGTTAACTAGTAGCCCAATAAATTAGATGATAGCTGACAACTCAGTTATTTTCTTAATCTATACCTTTATATTAAGAGCATAAGAAATAATTTAGATTATAAAATGGCTGTATTTAAACAAAAGTAGCATTTTTGTTGTCTTAGGCCACAACAGAACTCAGGCTTTACTCCTGGCTCTGTGCTCAGAAATCACTCCTGGAATGCTCAGGAGAACATATGGGATGCAGAGGATCAAACCCCGGTTGAGTGCATACAAGGAAATGCATTACTTGCTGTGGTATCACTTTAGCTCCAATAAAAATAATTTTTATATTTCACAAAACTATATCAGATGTTGTGTATGTAAACATTTTTTATGGGATTATTATGTTACTGACCCTACCCTGATTGTGATTGTGCCCTACCCTAGGGTGTGACCTGGCATTCTGCTCCCACCCTAGGGTGGTACCTGATTCTGCTCCCACCTCTGGGTGGTATCTGATCTCACCATTGGGTGGTACCTGATTCTGGGGCATAAAAGCAAGGGTCTGTGGAAGGTGAGGAGCTTTTTTCCTGAGACCTATTCTTAGGCCTTTTGGCTTCGGCCTCTTCACGGAATAAAGAGCTGTTTCCTTCGGAAGCCTGACTGCCTGTTGGCTTTCTTCCTGCCGCATTCTCCTCAGAACCGCCAGCTGAACAGGGTAATAGATGCGTGGTCCGAGCTGGAGGAGAAAGGCCTCATCCTCCATCCCTCCATCAGTCAACCTCATCAGGGGCTGACTTGCAACATCAGATACTAGATCAGATTCATGTCATCATATTTAATATGCTATTATCATTTCCTGCTACATATACTTTCTTCTGCAGATATATAATATTGTCAATATAGTAAAATATAATTTATATAATATTTTTTGTTTCTGTTGTTGGTTTGGGGACTCACCTGGCTGTGCTCAGGGTTTTCTCTTTGCACTGTGCTCAGGACCTCTCCTGGAGCTGCTCAGTGAACCATCTGGGGTACTGAGAATTTGAACCTGCTGCATGCAAAGCAAGTGCCTTACCAGTTGCACTATTTTGCCAAACTCCCAGAAGATATGGATTTTAGAAATATCCAGGCAAAAAATCCTACTGTCTAATTTAATGATTGACATAAATTGATTGCAACATGGTCAGTATGTTCTAGTGAAGGGTAGACTGAGATATATTTCAATAAGTTAAGGCTTTCCGGACTTCTTTATGATATTATGATTGAAAATGGAATTCCTTTGGAAAAATCTTTTCCTTCCTGAAAAAACTTTTTTGCTGAAACAACTCCTGGTACATCCCTGGATTTACAGATAGAGTGGTGATGAGAAAGCTTTGTGGGACTTGAGTCCCAAGAAAGAAAAATCTAAAATCAGTGTGTGAAAACGTCAAAGACAATAAATGTGGTAGAAAGGTTTTGGAAAGTAGAAGCATGACTTTAAGATTTAGCTGATTTATTTTGGTGAAATATATAAGGGAATTTTGGTTTACCTGTCTGAATCTAGGAGTAAAAATGTTAATCATCTGATAATTTAATGGAGACACAGTGAGGCATTATTTTTTTCTGGATCACAGAAGCACTTTATTTAGATTTTTGTCATTCCAAACCATAATCTGGGTTGTTGGCACTCAAGTTATGTTGTGAAGCAATTTGGAAATTGAATGATGATTATAATAGGTTAGAATTCTAGTTTTCATTTCACGCCCATGATTCTTTAGTTACTTAAACTAATCTACTTAATCTATTGAACCTCACAATGAACTTTTTGTGACTGAAACCCAACTACAGTCATGTTTGCAATTATGGTGTTTAAATGAAGATATTATTTAAAAAACTCGGCTTATACAGAGTATATAGGTATCTTTTTCCTTTGCTTCTTCTGTTTCTATATTTACTTTATTACTCATATACAGTTTTTTTTAAAAGGAAAACCTAGCTGAAAGAACTGCCAAAAGAACTCCCCCCACTACACATGTTTAAAACTGTCACTTCCTAAAGTCCTTAAAAATATCCATCCTCAGCTACATGACATCCAGCTCCCTATCTTCCTTTCCTGGCAACTATTACTATTTTTAATTTCCCTGTCTCCTGAATTTAATTGTTTTGTCTTTCCCTTCCTACCACCAGAAAAGATCTACTAGAGAGTAGTAATCTTACCATGATCCAATTACAGAGCACTGACTTTGACAACCACAACTGAGCAGAACATTTCATGGCACCACAAAGAAAAACTTTCCTGTTAGACAATGAACAGGTCTGGAGCCTGTAGCCAGGCTTATGACAGTGTACTTTAATGGTGGAGACATCCTATATCCTCTTAGGCCAAGGGATTTTCTTTCTAATTTCCCAATACTTGATGTGCCTATGCAAAACAAAACAAAACAAAAACAAAAACCAGAGAGTAGTAATCTCATCTAACATATTCAAAGCTAAAATGTCATCTACCTTTAGAATCTTGTAAAGACTCTAATGGGTAAATATATTACCATTGGGTTGTAATGAGTTAGGAAGTACATTAAGTGTGAGGAGCTCTGATTTGTGAGAGACTCCCCTGTATCAAGTCACTCAGAGAATGAAGCTGATAACATCTCTGCCTAATTTTGTTGGTCTGTTTTGAATTTAATATATCTATTATTTTATCACCATGAGATACAGTTAAATAGTTGTCAATAAGTTGAGTTTTGATTGTACAATGTTCCAACACAAACCCTTTCCCAGTGTTCCTGTCCTATCAACAATTTTCAGTTACCTTCCAGTTTTCTTCCCCACCCCTCCAACATGTCCCTATCTATGACCTTTTTTGATGTCACTGTCTCCACACATGATTTCCAGGGCACATGAATCAGGGGATAGAGTAGAGATTTCTAGGCCAATACTTAACCACCCTAAAGTTAAGGAGAGATTTCTTTTGTTTCTTACTGGATTTCTTTGCCCGGAACTAGAATGCAGAGCCTTCCCTTAATGAGGAGATGGCTTTGAGACAAAAGAGAAATATTTGGAATCTTGAGAGTGTTGCCATCTCCACAAGGATTCTTTGATAGAGTCAAGGAAACTGAAGCATAAAGGATAAAAACAAACAAACACGTGTACTCAATGCCACAGTACTGGCAATTGGTGAAAATATACTAAAACTCAAGTTTCCTGACTCTTAACCCTGTCTTCTCAACCAAACACTGGGGCTACAATGCCACCAGGATATCATCTGAGATCCAAATGTTTGGCTCTGCCTCTAATTCTTTCTGAAAGTAGTTGCTTCTTTTGATTGATTGGGTAATAGTGTGTTTGTACTTTGATACTTTGGATGTTTAATCTTCAGCTTACTCTAACCAGACAATTCTAGTTCTGGGCAATGAAATCCGATAGATATTCAAAAAATCACTTTTTTTTAATTTTAGGATGGTTAAAAATTGACATACAATCACTCAGTAGTCATCTTAAAACAAAGGCCTGTCTTGAACAGAATGTTCATCGTGAAGAAATTGGTCAGGGAGGACAAAACACACCCTCTGAAACCAGGTTTTCCCTCACTCCTGCAGAGATTTTCCACATGCCCAGCAAATTTTCGCAAAAACTGAACAGGTAGGGATAGTTTTTTTTAAACAAAATTCACTTGAGAGTGGAAGAAAATGGTACTAGAAGTTGAGACCAGGACACTGAAGATTCCCTCCAGCAACACTCTCCAACTAAAAGCAAACAATTATGGAATGGAATTTTTTTGTCCCCCAATTCACAATACAGACCAGGCAAAGGGACTGTGTTGAGGTGTATATGGGGTGCATTTACTGTGCCTCCTCTTTCTATACAGTGTAAAGAGCACAGCCTGTGGTAAGAATTGGGAGGCCTTATCTTTTCTTTTTATTTTTTGATTATATATATAATCCTTCACCAGTGCAACATTCCCATGACCAATATTCCAAGTGTCCTTCCTCCCCACCCCACACCGGCCTGTACTCTAGACAGGATTTCTACTTCCCTCATTCAGTCACATTTGTTATGATAGTTCTCAGTGTAATTATTTCTGTGACTGCACTAAATGATCCCTGTGGTGAGTTTCATGTCAGGAGCTTGACCCTCCAGTCCTCCTCTATTTTGTCTCTGAGAATTATTACACAAATGTTCTTCATTTTTCTCAAAACCCATAGATGAGGGAGACCATTCTTTGTTTATCTCTCTCCCTCTGACTTATTTCACTCAACATAATAGATTCCATATCATCCATATATAGGAATATGTCATGACTTCATTTCTTCTAATGGCTGCATAATATTCCATTGTGTATATGTACCATAGTTTCTTTAACCATTCATCTATTGAGGGGCATCTAGGCTGTTTCCAGAGTCTGGCTATTGTAAATATGATGCTATAAATATAGTGTGAGAAAGGAATTTTTGTATTGTATTTTTGTGTTCCTAGGATATATCCCTAGGAGTGGTATAGCTGGATCGTATGGGAGGTCAACATCCAACTTTTGAAGAATAACAATATTCCCCAAAGCTTTGTACAGATTTAATGCGATCCCTCTAAAGATACCTGACATTTTTCAAAGAAGTGGATCAAAAAATTCTGAAATTCATTTGGAACAATAAACAACCATGAATAGCTAAAGCAATACTTGGGAAAAGGAATATGGGAGGTATTACATACCCTAACTTTAAACTGTATTACAAAGTAATAGTTATTAAAACAGCATGGTATTGGAATAAAGACAGACCCTCAGATCGGTGGAACAGGGTTGAGTACTCAGAATGTTCCCCAGATATACCGTGACCTAATTTTTGATAAAGGTGCAAGAAATCCTAAATGGAACAGGGAAGGCCTGTTCAATGAGTGGTGTTGGCACAACTGGCTAGCCACTTGTAAAAAAGCAAATTTAGACCTCCAGTTAACATCATTTACAAAGGTAAAATCTAAATGGATTAAAGACCTAGATATCAGACCTGAAACCATAAAGTATATAGAATAACATGTAGGCCAAACACTCCATGACATTGCGACTAAAGCAGGGCTCTCAAACTCGTGACCCGCGGGCTGTTTGTGGCCCTCCGTGCAACATTTTGTGGCCCACGGCCAGCCTTCAAATATCGCAGTATTCGCGATTATTTGCTTACTGAATAATCGCAATAAAAATTGCATTAGTAAGAAAAAAATCGCATTAAACATTTGTATACCCCGAGCAGTTCCGTTCAGGGTATGCAAATGTTTAATGTGATTTTTTGCGATTTTTTTCTTACTAATGCGATTTTTTATTGTGAATATTCAGTAAGCAAAATTCCTTATGCGACTTTGCCTCCTGCGGCCCCCAGATAAATTGAGTTTGAGACCCCTAAACTAAAGGTATCTTTAAAGAGGAAACTGTACTCTCCAAACAAGTGAAAGCAGAAATAAATAAATGGGACTATATTAAGCTGAGAAGGTTCTGCACCTCAAAGGAAATAGTGCCCAGAATACAAGAGCCACCCACTGAGTGGGAAAAACTATTCACCCAATACCCATCAGATAAGGGGTTACTATCCAAAATATACAAGGCACTGACAGAACTTTACAAGAAAAAAGCATCTAACCCCATCAAAAAATGGGGAGAAGAAATGAACAGACACTTTGACAAAAAAGAAATACAAATTGCTAAAAGGCACATGAAAAAGTGCTCCACATCACTAATCATCAAGAAGATGCAAATCAAAACAACTATGAGGTACCATCTCACGCCACAGAGATTGGCACACATCAGAAAGAATGAGAACAAGCAGTGCTGGCGGGGATGTAGAGAGAAAGGAACTATTATCCACTGCTGGTGGGAATGCCGTCTGGTCCAACCTTTGTGGAAAGCGATATGGAAATTTCTCTAAAAGCTGGAATGGAATTTTATCTAATGTAACACCAGTGCCAATTTAGTATCTACATAACTGAATGTTTTGTGCAAACTTTACTTTGTGCAATTCTTTCTGTGACTTCTGGATCAAAATTTATTAACAATTCCCTTTTGACAGATGCGAACAATGTCAAAAAAAATTAAAGAATGCAAAGAACTTGCCCAAAGATACTCTTCTAAGTAGATGAACCAGATATTTAAAATATCAGTAGCCACACCAATATTCCACAGCCTGCACCATATAAATAGGCCAGCTTCATGGCTGCACAACTAATTTCAGAAGAGACATGTAGTCCACAAAACTCATAACTACATGGGTCTTCAGGCTGAAAACTCTGAGGCTTCTTAGGTGGGGACCAAACTGAGAATTATCCCAGTTCTATAGATCCGGACCTGCTGAAGTGAGGAATTGCATACTCAACTACAGAAATCTACAAGTTCCCCAGAGTGACAGTCCGATAGTAGCATAGAAAATTAATGGCAAAGTAGTATAGAAGCCATATATTCCACAGCAAAAATAATAACACAAAACAACTCAATTAACAATAAACAATTCACAGAGCATGAAAACCAGCAAGACTTTGCAAAAGCCGGCTCCCTGTGTGTGACACCAGGCGGGGAAAATCCATGAAAGTACACCAGCCCAGTGGGGCCCAACTGTGAAAAACTGTGAGTTTGACCTGTATATGTCTGTCTAGTGTCCTCTTGCGTGAAACTCTTACGAGTGGGGCAAAAAGAGGCTCCAGAAAACTCGCTCGCCCAGAGGCCATTTTCAGGGAGGGACTACAGATCATGAAAACCGGCAAGACTTTGCAAAAGCCGGCTCCCTGTGTGTGACACCAGGCGGGGAAAATCCATGAAAGTACACCGGCCCAGTGGGGCCCAACTGTGAAAAACTATGAGTTTGACATGTATATGTCTGTCTACTGTCCTCTTGTGTGAAACTCTTGCGAGTGGGGCAAAAAGAGGCTCCAGCGGAGCCTCTTTCTAAGGAAAGAACACCATTGCAACAAGAAGGAAAAATTACACTAAGAACGGTGCTATATCAGAGAAGCAAACATTTCTCTCCGGACTGTCTTCTCTGTTGCATGCTCGAGCCTAAGATTTGACCCAGTGTGAGGCTTCATCCACGGAGGACTCCCCTCCTTTAGAGGCAAGTCAGCCCATCCAGAAAGGGAGGAGCCAGAGGAGTGTGCTGCCTGCATCATATAGACAATGAATACCACCACAACACGTAGAAAAACCCAAAATACAAGTGTGACAATGGGGAAACAACGCAGGCCAGCATCAGACATAGAGAATGAAAATGACAATTCTGAGGACCAGATAATGACCAACCAACTAATCAACCTCTCAGATAAGGACTTTAGACTAGCAATATGGAAGATGCTCAACGGACTCCAAGAAACCATGGATCGAGTTGAACAGAACACTAATAAGAACCAAGAAAATATGAAGACAGAAATCACAAAACTCCAAACTGAAATAACATGTCAACTAACAGGACTGAAAAAGTCAGTAAACTAAGTGAATGACAAAATGGATAAGCTCTGGGACAGGGTATCAGAAGCTGAGAATAGACTTAGTGCTGTGGAAGATGAGATACATAACAATTCCATCCAGCAGTAGAGATTGGACAAAAAACTTAAAGAAAATGAGCAGACAATTGAAAAATTAGTCAAAGAATGGGAACAGATGAAAAGAGAAGTCTATGATAATATCAACAGAAACAACTTAAGAATCATTGGAGTCCCAGAGACCCAGGAAGAAAATTTCCAGGAAGAATCAATGGTCAAGAACATAATTAAAGGGGCCGGAGAGATAGCATGGAGGTAGGGCGTTTGCCTTTCATGCAGGAGGTCATCGGTTCGAGTCCCGGCGCCCCATATGGTCCCCTGTGCGTGCCAGGAGCAATTTCTGAGCCTGGAGCCAGGAATAACCCCTGAGCACTGCCGGGTGTGACCCAAAAACCACAAAAAAAAAAAAAAAAAAAAAGAACATCATTAAAGAGAAACTTCCA
The DNA here is from genome assembly GCF_024139225.1 of Suncus etruscus. Taxonomy (NCBI): domain Eukaryota; kingdom Metazoa; phylum Chordata; class Mammalia; order Eulipotyphla; family Soricidae; genus Suncus; species Suncus etruscus. The sequence continues at coordinate 64,144,444 of NC_064862.1, read as the reverse complement.
GAGCTAAAGAATATATGTGATCAGATCCTGCATGCCCGAAGAGTACCAACCAAAAGAGACCCCAGAAAAACCATCCCAAGACACATCCTAGTCACAATGAAAAATCCCACAGATAGAGACAGAATTCTGAAAACAGCAAGATCAAAAGGGGAAATCATGTTCAAGCAAGCTTCCCTGAGATTTACAGCAGACCTGTCACCAGAAACACTCAATGCCAGAAAGCAGTGGTGGGATATTGTGACAAGACTGAATGAAATGAATGCTTCACCCAGAATACTATATCCAGCAAAACTCACTTTCCAGTTTGACGGAAGAATACATGGTTTCACAGACAAAAAACAGCTCAGAAACTTCACAGACACAAAACCAGTCTTAAGAGAAAAACTGAAAGACCTAATCTAAGACAAGACTACCCAAAAGACACACCAAATTTCGAAATAAAGATGGCGTTAAATCCCAGGACAATTCTTTCTCTCAACGTCAATGGACTAAATGCACCAGTCAAGAGACACAGAGTGGCTAAATGGATCAAAAAACTCAATCCAACCTTCTGCTGCCTACAAGAAACGAACCTGAATAGTCGAACAAATATAGACTCAAAATAAAAGGCTGGAGAAAAATTATCCAAGCAAACACCACCCATAAAAAAGCTGGAGTGGCCATACTAATATCAGATAATGCAAACTTTATACTCAGGAAGGTTGTAAGGGACAAAGATGGACATTTTATATTAATCAAGGGGTACGTAGAGCAGGAAGAATTCACTCTCCTAAACATATATGCACCGAATGAGGGGCTAGCAAAATATTTAATACAACTGTTGACAAATCTGAAAAATAATATCAACAACAACACAATAATTGTGGGGGACCTTAACACGGCTTTGTCAACACTGGATAGGTCAACCAGACTGAAACCCTACAAGAATATACTAGACCTGAGGAGAGAAATGGAAGAAAGAGGCCTAGTGGATATATATATATATATAGGACACTCCATCCCCAGAAACCTGGATACATATTCTTCTCCAATGTACATGGGACATTCTCCAGGATAGACTACATGCTGGCACATAGAACATACCTCCATAAGATCAAGAGGATAGAAATTTTGCAGACTACCTCCGCTGACCACAAGGCTCTGAAATTATTTGTGAACTCCAAAGGGACTCAGAAGAAACACTTTAACACCTGGAAGTTAAACAGCCTCATGCTCAATAACCAGTGGGTCCGAGATGAAATCAAGGAGGAAATCAAAAGGTTCCTGGAAACAAATGACAATAAAGACACAAACTATCAGAACTTATGGGACACAGCAAAAGCAGTACTGAGAGGAAAATTTATAGCTTTGCAAGCACACATCAGGAAGGAAGGAGCTTACCTGAGTAGCTTAATGACACAGCTAATAGAACTAGAAAATGCTCAACAAAAGGACCCAAGAATAGGAAGACAGAAGGAAATAACAAAGCTGAGAGCAGAAATCAACGAAGTGGAAACCCAAAAAACAATCTGAAAGATCAACGAAAGAAGAAGTTGGTTCTTTGAAAAAATAAACAAGATTGATAGACCACTGGCAAACCTAACAAAGAAAGAGAGAGAGAGAAACTTGATAACTCATATCAGGAATGAAAAAGGAGAGATCACTACTGATATGACAGAGATTCAAAGGGTAATCAGAAACTACTTTGAAAAACTCTACGCCATTAAAAATGAGAACCTGGAAGAAATGGATAAATTCTTGGACTCTTATAATCTTCCACGGTTGAAGGAAGAGGATGTAGCATATCTAAACACCCCCATCACCATTGATGAAATTAAAACAGTAATCAAATGTCTGCCGAAATAGAAAAGCCCAGGTCCAGATGGATTCACTAATGAATTCTATCAAACTTTCCAAGAGGAACTACTGCCAATCTTGGCAAGACTCTTTCATGAAATTGAACAAGCAGAAACACTTCCAAATAGCTTTTATGAAGCCAACATCACCTTGATACCTAAACCAGACAGAGATGCTACGAAAAAAGAAAATTACAGACCAATATCGCTGATGAATACAGATGCAAAGATCCTCAACAAAATCCTGGCAAATAGGATTCAATGCCTCGTTAAGAAGATCATCCACTACGATCAAGTAGGTTTCATCCCAGGAATGCAAGGCTGGTTTAACATCCGTAAATCTATCAACATAATACACAACATCAACTACAAGAAAAATAAAAACCACATGATCATATCAATAGATGCAGAGAAAGCATTTGATAAGGTCCAACACCCATTCTTGATCAAAACTCTCAGCAAGATGGGAATGGAGGGAACCTTTCTCAATATAGTGAAGGCCATCTACCACAAGCCAGTGGCAAATATTATCCTCAATGGAGAAAAACTAAAAGCCTTCCTTCTAAATTCTGGCACAAGACAAGGCTGTCCTCTCTCACCACTCCTATTCAACATAGCACTGGAAGTACTAGCTATAGCGATTAGGCAAGAAAAGGATATCAAGGGAATCCAGATAGGAAAGGAAGAAGTCAAGCTCCCACTGTTTGCAGATGACATGATACTCTACTTAGAAAACCCTACAGACTCTATCAAAAAGCTTCTAGAAACAATACACTCATATAGCAAGGTGCAGGCTACAAAATTAACACACAAAAATCAATGGCCTTTCTATACACCAATAGTAATAAGGATGAAATGGACATTAAGAAAACAACCCCATTCACAATAGTGCCACACAAACTCAAATATCTTGGAATCAACTTGACTAAATATGTGAAGGACCTATACAAGGAAAACTATGAAACTCTGCTCCAAGAAATAAGAGAGGACACACGGAAATGGAAACACATACCCTGCTCATGGATTGGCAGGATTAACATCATCAAAATGGCAATACTCCCCAAGGCATTATACAGATTTAATGCCATCCCTCTAAATATACCCATGACATTCTTCAAAGAAGTGGATCAGACACTTTTGAAATTCATTTGGAACAATAAACACCCTAGAATAGCTAAAGCAATCATTGGGAAAAAGAATATGGGAGGAATTACTTTCCCCAACTTTAAACTTTACTACAAAGCAATAGTTATCAAAACAGCATGGTATTGGAATAACGACAGGTCCTCAGATCAGTGGAATAGGCTTGAATACTCAGAAAATGTTCCCCAGACATACAACCACCTAATTTTTGATAAAGGAGCAGGAAATCCTAAATGGAGCAGGGAAAGCCTCTTCAACAAGTGGTGTTGGCACAATTGGATAGCCACTTGCAAAAAATTGAACTTAGACCCCCAGCTAACATCATGTACGAAAGTAAAATCCAAATGGATTAAAGACCTCAATATCAGCCCCAAAACCATAAGATATAGAGAACAGCACATAGGCAAAACACTCCAGGACATTACAGACATCTTCAAGGAGGAAACTGCACTCTCCAAGCAAGTGAAAGCAGAGATTAACAGATGGGAATATATTAAGCTGAGAAGCTTCTGCACCTCAAAGGAAATAGTGCCCAGGATACAAGAGCCACCCACTGAGTGGGAGAAACTATTCACCCAATACCCATCAGATAAGGGGCTCATCTCCAAAATATACAAGGCACTGACAGAACTTTACAAGAAAAAAACATCTAACCCCATCAAAAAATGGGGAGAAGAATGAACAGACACTTTGACAAAGAAGAAATACACATGGCCAAAAGACACATGAAAAAATGTTCCACATCACTAATCATCAGGGAGATGCAAATCAAAACAATGATGAGATACCACCTCACACCCCAGAGAATGGCACGCATCACAAAGAATGAGAATAAACAGTGTTGGCGGGGATGTGGAGAGAAAGGAACTCTTATCCACTGCTGGTGGGAATGCCGTCTAGTTCAACCTTTATGGAAAGCGATATGGAGATTCCTCCAAAAACTGGAAATCGAGCTCCCATATGATCCAGCTATACCACTCCTAGGAATATACTCTAGGAACACAAAAATACAATACAAAAACCCCTTCCTTACACCTATATTCATTGCAGCACTATTTACCATAGCAAGACTCTGGAAACAACCAAGATGCCCTTCAACAGACGAATGGCTAAAGAAACTGTGGTACATATACACAATGGAATATTATGCAGCTGTCAGGAGAGATGAAGTCATGAAATTTTCCTATACATGGATGTACACGGAATCTATTATGCTGAGTGAAATAAGTCAGAGAGAGAGAGAAAAACGCAGAATGGTCTCACTCATCTATGGGTTTTAAGAAAAATGAAAGACACCCTTGTAATAATAATTTTCAGACACAAAAGAAAAAAGAGCTGGAAGTTCCAGCTCACCTCAGGAAGCTCACCACAAATAGTGATGAGTTTAGTTAGGGAAATATCTACATTTTGAAACGTCCTAATAACGAGAATGTATGAGGAAAATGGAGAGTCTGTCTAGAGTACAGGCGGGGTTCGGGTGGGGAGGAGGGAGACTTGGGACATTGGTGATGGGAATGTTGCACTGGTGATGGGTGGTGTTCTTTGCATGACTGAAACCCAAACACAATCATGTATGTAATTAAGGTGTTTAAATAAATTAAAAAAAAACAATAAACAATTCAGTAAATCCTCAGTGACTTTAATAAGACAGTTGTGAGATATAACAATTTTCACAAAATTTTGTTTATTGACCTTTTTTTTAGCATTCCGATAACAATTTTGTTGTAATAAAAATATAAAACAGATAATTTTTGCCCTTTAAGGGAGTAGGGTGGGTGGGATGGATAAAACTGAGACATGGTGGAGGGAAAGTCACACTGGTGGAGGGATTGGTGCTGAAAGAGTGAATGCCTGAAACAATTTGTACACTATTATGAGTTTTAAAAAAAGCTAATAATAAATATATTAAAGAATATAAAATCAAGCTTGTGGCTGAGACTCAACATTTTAAAATAATGAAGTACAAGCAAGGAGAAAATTGAATCTATCAAATCTATCTCTATAACATGCATGTGTTTTCTTTCTTTTTTTGTGTGTGTGTGTGAAACCATTTTATGGATTGTGTTAGGGTCCCTTATCCAAAAGACTACTCAAGGCAATACTCTTTTCAATAAAGTGTTTTACTATGTACAAATAACAAATCAAACAAGCATTGATGCTGAGTGGTCAGGGCCATGCTCTTTTGGAGGAGATCAACTTCAGCCTTGGGTAAGGGGCTTCTTCTTCTTCTTCTTCTTCTTCTTCTTCTTCTTCTTCTTCTTCTTCTTCTTCTTCTTCTTCTTCTTCTTCTTCTTCTTCTTCTTCTTTTTAGTTTTTGGGTTACACCCAGCAACGCTCAGGGTTTTACTCCTGGCTCTATGCTCAGAAACCGCTCCTGGCAGGCTCGGGAGACTATCTGGGATGCTGGGATTCGAACCACTGTCCTTCCGCATGCAAGGCAAACACTTTACCTCCATGCTATCTCTCTGGCCCCACGGGCTTCTTTTTATACTCAAAAACCACAACTCACAATTTCCTTATGACCTTTACAATAATTGGTTAGATCCAATACCCGGATAGAATTTAGTTTATATATTCTTGAGAACAGTCAGACCACCTGTTCCCTCCAGCCTTTTTGATGGATTGGCACTTTGTTCAAGACATGGTTGGGAGGTTTATAACATGGTGGGGAGATGATTACAAAGTTAATTCACTCTGTCTGCTTGCACAAACCCCCATTCCAGAGAGGGGAGGGTTTCAGAATACGGTAGGGGTCAGCCAGTGTATATACAAAATGGCTAATATCTTAAGATGGAGGAACTTATGCTGAGTCTTAATTTAGGATGGTATTACAGTTGTAAGTGTTTGATTTATCAGTGTATAAAACATGGAGTTTCTTACTCTGTAAACAAATTATCTTCAAGAGCTCAGATAACAAAGTCTGCAGTTTTCTGATTTAGAAAAAATTTTTCTTAAGAATATCAAATGTAACAAACAACAACAAAACAATCAACAATGGCTACATAAAATATTGTTCTTTACGCAAATTGTATCATCTAATTCTGAAAACAAGACATGCACAAGGATTACATTGATGTAATTTCCATTTCACAAATAAGAAAACCAAGGCAGAGAGGAAGGGCTTAAGGAATGTCAAAGAGATGATAAATAATTTAATACCAATATATCTTCCCCCAAAATATGTACTTTCAATACCAACTCTTGGTTCTCATTTGTTTTATTTTGTTTTGAGATCAGGCCCACAAAATCTCAGTGGTTACTCCTATCTCAGGTATGAATCCTTGAGGCACTTGGGAGACCATCCAAGATACCAGGGTTCCACCCACAATGCAATGCAAATCTCCAACCTACTATGCTATCTCTGGCCTACATTAAAATGAAGACAGTGGTGGGATAGTGCTCGGAGAGTGGATCAGGTTAGCCACAGAAAGCTAATTCTCTTTTGAAGTTGCCTGTTCGAATCACAAATCATCCTACAAAAATTATTGGTGACTTTTCATGGATAATTTTCTGTATCTATTCAGAAGCCTGTAATTGATTTCTTATCAGTGCACCTAAACAACTCCTCCCACTTCTGGATCATCTGATTTTCACCAAGTTTTCAAAGTCACTTATATTTAGGAGCCAAGCTCTCTAGTGTGCACAGTCCTGGAACTTTAATCTGCAGATACAAAGTCCGGTTTTCTCTAACCAGTCAAGTCCTACATCAACTTTTTCTAAAACATCAGGTAAGATGCAGGTAAATGACAACTTCTGCGTGTGTGCGTGTCTCTGCATGTGTAATATAGTTACCTGGGATACTAAAGTACATGAAGATATTTGAAATTAAAAGATAAAAGTCCAAGCTCATGTTCAATTTCACTCATGGATTGGCCTTGGGCTTACTGTTTAACTTCTCTGAAACACTTTTTTTTTTACTTGATTGAAAGCACAGGAAGATATGTGGCCTGTAGCTATGATATAATTAGATGAGTGGGAGGTTCATAGAAACTAATCAAAGTGGTTAGCAGCTCTGAATGAGGTATTTGTAGGAAAATAAAGGTGTCATTGATATTCAGAGGTGAGCATTTTTAAAGATTCTTATGGAATGTCTTAATTTATACCAGCCTGTAGAAATTAGATACATTATAAAATGGGATTGACTTCAATAAAGAAAAAAGTAATAGCTATTTGGGGATTAATTTCAGGGTTTGCTAACAGTTAAAGAGCACTTGACACTTGTGAATTGGAGATGGTGTTGACTAAATAACTGATGCAGATTAGTTTTTGCTATTTCTTATGTGAAGACAGATGATAAGCAACATTGCTGTGTGGCCAAGTTCACAGGCAAAAACAGAGACCAAGACCACCCAGACAGTAGAGACTGAATTCACCATTCCCTAAGATTCCCCTATGAGGATGAGTTTATTGCATCATAAAATAACTTTTTCAGATCTGAGAGTTTTGGACTTTCCAAGGCATTGTGTACCTGGGAATTTAAGCCAAACCCGGGCCTTCAAAGGCTGCTGAGTTATATTGATTTCAAGACATTTTAAATCACTTCAATATTTGTCCTTCAAGTATTTTTAGGCTCCATTTATTTATTTGTTATTTTTATTTTGTTTTGGTAAGATAGCTACATTAGTGTTAAAATCCTCATGTTCAAATTAATGGCAGCTCACCAATATCAAAGACACACAATTTTATACCACTGTCTCCATGTCAATACTAATCTGGTTTTCATCCCCCACCCTCACTTCTTTGTATTGGTTTTAGAACTAAGGTCAAGGATCTCTGATTATTTACTATTGCCCAATTCCCTGTTTTGTCTCTCTGTATGCCACAGGTAATATTGTTCATTATTTGTCTTGCTTCTGACTTATTTTGCTTAACATAATACCCTCCAGTTCCATTGAACTACTTTATTCAACTTTTCTTATGGTTGAATAATATTCCATTGCGTACTTGTACCACTTATTGATCAACTTATTTGTCACTGATATTTTGTTTACTTCCATATTCTGATTATTGAGTGCTGTAATGAATATAGTACGAAAAACATATTTTTAAGTAAATGCTTTTGTAGATGGCAAGAACTGAAATCTCTGAGTTCTATGAGTTTCTATTTTTACTCATATGGTAGTTAGACTTAGACATGCCCCTTGTTTACCTTCACTGTAATTACTGTAAACCTGCACATGACCCTGGGAAACCCTTAGACATGCCTTCTATCATAATGGATAAAAGAAAAACTTGAACTGCTGAGGAGGCACCCAGAAAAGTGACCAGAACAGTGCTGTTGGTTTGCTGGGGGCCAGAGAAAAAGCATTTGAGAAATGCTGTCTGCTTTGTATCTATTTTTTGTTCTATCATCTTTGAACCCGGAACAAACCATCCACCTCTGGCCAGTGACTTTCCATCTAACTCTTCCTCCCTCTCTCTGAAACCCCTGGGTGGCTGCAGGAGGCCTCAGACTCCAGGAGCAATGAAAGGTGTTCTTAGGTTCTCTCCTCTCTTCTTTCTCTGTCCCAGGTAGGAGGTTGCTAAAATTTGGCGTCACTGGGAGGGCATGAGGCCCCACACAGCAGCTGGGACCCCATGAAACACTGAGAGCCTTACAGCACTGGGCCCTGAAAGCCTTGGCCTCTGCATCATACAGCCCTGCAGCTCCTCCAGTCTTGAGCGCCTTGGGCTTCAGCAACTAGCTCCCAAACAAAGATATTAGTTTTGAGATGAAAACAAAAAATTAAGTAATATTCTTCTGTGTTCTGTGAGCACCATTGGTAAGGTAAAGTTCATTGTGTTCTCCAATATCATACTGTTTTCCACTAAAATTAGGAGAATAGACTCATCAACAGTGAAAGAGTATTTCTTTTCCACTAATCCCCACCAACACAGATTTTTTTCTCACTATTTTGGATATATGCTATTCTCACTGCTATGAAATATTATCTCATTGCTGCTTTTATGTTTATTTTCCTGATAATCAATGAGAATGAGCTCTTCTTCGTATGCCTAATAACCATCTCTGTGTCTTCTTGGGGAAATTTCTGTTCATTTCCACTCCCCAGTTTTTAATGGGATATTTGGATTTTGTGTTCCTGAACCTTATTGTTGAACCTTTATATACCATTTATAACCATTCATAAAGTAGTTTCTATACCCATGCCTTTGAAAATATTTACTTTCATTAAACAGGGTGTCTTCTAATTTTATCTTAGGTTCTCTTTTCATGATTTTTTTCTTCATCTGTTTGCTAGGACTTCCATTAAAACAATCACTTAAGGAATTAAAAAAAGATGTTTAGTGATTCTAGAAGTGAACAATTCAAAATAAAGATGTTAGAGGAGCTGTACAGATAGTAGAGAGGGTAGTGCTAGCTTTGCATGTGGCTGACCCAGGTTTACTCCGACACCTCAAACCCCACAAGGAGTGATCCCTGAGCACAGAGCCAGAGAAGGAAGCACCTGAGCACTGCTGGGGTATGGCATCCAAACAGACAAACAAAAAATTAAAACAAACAAAAATCAAAACAAAATCAAGTTGTTGTCAGAACTAATTCTTCCAAACTCAAGTACTTCCCTGGGGATGGTTATTCACATGACCTCACCCCCCCCCCCGCATGTCTTTTCATATGAAAACACAGTCAGAATGGAAGTTGTCTTCTAATTTATTTCTTAACACATCTTCCTTCGAGGGCCAGGGAGGTTACTTAATGAGCTATAGCACATGCATGTTGGATCTCGAGGTTGAACCACAGAAGTACATGATTCTTTATTCATTGCCAGAAGTTATTCCTAAACACCATGAGTAGCCCTTAGTAAGCTGATGTATACAAAACAAAATATAAAAAGATCCTTTCTCCAAATGTAACTACATTGATGAAATCTGGAGTTCAGACTCCGTTATATGGGATCTTAAGGGGATATACAATCAAGTCTATAAAGAGTTGAATAATTTATCCATTATCTACCTTCCTTTGTTATTTAACCACTATACAGATATAGTTCACTTGATTGTTCAACTGATTATTTTAAAGATTAACCCCTGGTTCTTCACTTAATTATGTTTAAAATAACAGTGGAGCCTGAATTTCTTATTTTAAAGCAGCCTATCTCTGTGGTACGTGTTGGAAAAAGTATTAGGAAAGACACGCATCTAAAACCAGTTACCAAAATTGACCTGCAACTTAAATCAAATTCCTATTCCTTCTGGAGTGTTGTCCAAGATCAGGTACTTTAAACAGCATGTCCACAGAAGTTGCATTGAGCAGTTTGTAGCAGGTGGGTGTGACATAAAGGGAATGGTTAGTTAACTCAAGTCAAATAGGAGAGCATTTTATTTAACTAAAATAGTCAAATCTCAGCTCCATCCAGTTAGTGCCACTTAAACACAGGCAGTGGAAGTAGGTGGGAATAAAATGAGGGGCTTCAGTGAAGGAAATTGTACACTGGTGAAGAGTGTTATACACTATATGACTGAAGCTCCATCATCAAAAACTTTGTAAATGTGAAAAAGGACAACTGTATGAGAAACAACCATGTAAACATTGATGTTTAAATAATTTTTTTTTATAAAAAGGGAGTTCAGATATTGAGAATCTATGTAAGATTTTTATAGAAATATTTTTTGTTTGGTTTGGTTTTGAGGATGGGGTCACACCTGCAGTGCTCACAGTTGGCTCTGAGCTCAAACATCACTTCTAGTGATGCTCTGGAAACCATAGGGTTTGCCAAGGATTGAACCACGGTTGACTGTGTGCAAGGCAAATACCCTATTCGCTGTTTATCTCTCCAGCTCCATCTATAGAAATATTTTATTATATTCTTTTATAAAAATAAAATCTTCCAATTTTTTGTCTTTGATAAGAATAATTTCATTATTTAAGCATCATGGTTAGAAACATGTTCCTAAGTGGATATCTGCTATATAACGCACACCTCCCTTCACCAGCCAACTTTCACACCTCCAATGTCCTCATTTCCCTCCTATTTTCTTTTTATTTTTGCAAAATAATATCTTTAAGCACCATGATTATAAACATTATTGTAGTTGGGTTTCAGTCATAAAAAGAATATACCCCCCTTAACCAGTGCTACATTTCCACCAACAATGACCTCCCTCAACTCCCCACCTCCTGCCTGTATTTGAGACAGGCATTCTACTTCTCTCACTCTTGAACATTGTCATGATAGTTGTTAGTGTAGTTATTTCTCTAAATGCACTCACCACTCTTTGTGGTGAGCTTCATAGTGTGATCTGGTCCTTTCAGCCCTCATCTCTTTTGTCTCTAGGTCTTATGATAAAAATGTCTTTTATTTTTCTTAAAACAAACAGATGAGTGAAACTATGCTATATTTACTCTCTGTTTTAACTTATTTTACTCAGCATAGTTGTTCCTATTTCCATCCCTATATAGGAAAATTTTATGACTGTATTTTTCTTGTCAACTGCATAGTATTCCATTGCAAATATGTACCACAGTTTCTTTAGCAATTTATCTGTTGAAGGGAATCTTGTTTGTTTTCAGATTCTGGGTATTGTAATAGCATTGCAATGAATATAGTTGTGTAGAAGGCATTTTTTTGTATTGTGTTTTTGTGTTCCTAGGGTATATTCCTAGGAATAGTATGTTGGATGATATGGGAGCTCAATTCCCAGTTTTTTTTGAAGAAACTCCATATTGTTTTCCATAAAGGCTGAATTTTATAACATTCCCACCAACACAGATTGTTTCTGTTCTTTGTCATGTGTGCCAGGCTCTGTAGCCTGAGATGGTACCACATTGTTGTTTAGATTTGCATTCCTGTTGATTAAAGATGTGGAGCGTTTTTTTATGAATTTTTTTTGTTTTTTTGTATTCCTTCTCTGAGGAAATATCTGTTCATTACTTCTCCCATTTTTTATGGCTTTAGAACTTTTATTCTTGTTAAGTTCAGTCTTTACCTTGTATATCTTAGATATTAGGCCCTTATCTGGGGGTGTTGGGCAAATAGTTTCTTCCATTCTGTAGGTGGCCTTTGTATATTAGTTACTCTTCCCTTGGAGGTGCAGAAACTTCTCAGTTAATATAGTCCCACCTATTGAATCAACACTTCCACTTGTTGGACAGTGCTGTTTTCTTCTCGAAGATTCCTTTAGTCTCAATGTCATGGAGTGTTTTACCTACATGTTGTTCTATATACTTAGGGTTTTGTGTCTGACACCAAGTCTTTAATCCATTTGGATTTGACCTTTGTGCATGATGTTAGATGGGGGTCTGAATTAACTATTTTGCATGTGGCTGACCATTTGTCCCAACAACACTTGTTGAAGGGGCTTCCCTTGCTCCATTTTAGATTTCTTGCCTCTTGATCAAAGATTAATTGATTGTATGTTGGGGGAATATTCTCTGAATACTCAAGTGCCAGTGGTCCTCAAACTATGGCCCGTGGGCCACATATTGTATTTGTATCTGTTTTGTTTCTTTGTGCATACGAATTCGTTCATAAGTTTTGTTTTTACTATAGTCAGACCCTCCAATGGTCTGAGGGACAGTAAACTGGCCCCCTGTTTAAAAAGTTTGAGGACTCCTGCTGAAGTCTATTCACTGATCTGAGGGTATGTATTTATTCCAATACTATGCTGTTTTAATGACAGACACTTTGTAATACAATATAAAGTTTGGGACAGTGATGCCACTCATATTTCTTTTCCCAAGGGTTGCTCTAGCTATTGTTGGGTGTTCATTATTCCAAATGAACTTTAGGAGTGTTTGATCCACTTCTTTGAAGAATGTCCTGGGTATCCTTAGAGGGATTGCATTAAATATGTATAATGCTTTGGGGAATACTGCCATTTTAATGATGTTAATCCTCCCAATCCATGAGCAGGGTATGTGTCTACATTTTTGTATGCCCTTTTTTTGTTTCTTGAAGCAAGATTTTGTAATTTTCTTTGTATAGGTCCTTTATGCCTTTAGTTAAGTTGAATCTAAGATATTTGAGTTTATGTGACACTAATGTGAATCTAATTGTTAATTTAATTTAATGTCCATTTAAAAATTTTAAATGATAAAATTTTATTTTTTCTTCATAACTGAGAGCCAAAGAGGATATTTGTTAGCTATAGGATAGAAGGTAAAGAAAAGTCTGTCTTGTTTATCTTTGCTTCCACTTCTTTGGACAATGGGATTTCCTCCTTTAAGATGCCTTTATTCTCAATGTTATGGAAAGTTTTTCCTCCATTTTTTGTTTATATACCTTTTATTTTCGGGTCTGATATCATTAGAAACAGACTGCCTTCCTTAAGGAACTAGGGACTAACCTTATGTACAAACTGAAAAAATTCCTATGATTGGTGTCTAGTTCCCCTAGTCCTGAGCATCTTAAAACATTAGAGAAAATCTGTTTCTTAGAGTAACTTTGTTTCATGTTACCCTTGTATCTTGTCATCATTTTTAACTCAGTCTGGTGAACCAGGGAGTATTAGAGACTCTCTGATGAGGTCTAATTTGTGCACCTAAAAAGTAAGAAATAAGAAGAAAAGAGAAAGAGAGATAGCTTATTTTCCTCTGACGATCCCAGAGCTGGGGCACCAGATACCACTGACTAGCTCTAGGGTCCAAATGCACTAGAGTACTTCCTTGAGTCATCTTGAGAGAGTGGATGCACAGGCGATGAAATATGAAGAAAATGAGAGCACACACAAATGTGTGTAGAGAACAGTTTCTAAGTTTTATATCCAACCTAAGGGTTTTTATAAGAGGTATATTGCCTGTCACAAGTATAAAAAGAATGCTCACATATTGTTCCTTTGAAAAGTACAACATACCTCTGTTAACAGAAACTTATCAGTGTATATTGTTTGAACTTTAAAACAATACACATGGCTCTAAGTGGTTTGTAACCATAGAATAGAATACAGTTCAGTTAGAAGCCCAGAGGATAAAAGGAAGGTAAGTTTTAACATCTCAAAGTAGTTCCTCTCTGGACAGGCCTTAGGTGTCATACTGATGTAAATTAAGAGATTAGCAAGAAGCCATGTTTCTAAATAAATTTTCTTTACCTAAGGGAACTATTTTTTTCAGTTTCTGCATGAAGAGCTTGCTTTTTTTTTTTTTTTTTTAAAGGGGTAGGTAGAAGAGCCAGGTCAAAGAAATGCAAATTTTGTACCTGGTAAGGGAGTTTTGACAGCTCACAGCTACATCAAAAAGCCTATCGATGTAAATTCAGAACTGACAGAAAGAGTTGTCTGGTACTGAAAATTTTCAGGCAAAGAGAACTTAATCAAGATTATATTTTGGTCAGTAAATGCATAAGGGAGAATAGACCAATTAAATGTGAAGGAAATATAGTGTCTGAACCATCACATGAATCTCAAAAATATCTCTATGGAATTTATCCAACTCTCCATTCTGTATTTCCACAGCAGACCTTTTGGGGAAATTTCCTGGGGGCATACTAATAGCATCCTCTCTAGAGATGACGTCTGGTGGGCCTTCGTCTATCCCCCTAATAGAAATATAGAAATTCCTATATATGGTGCAACTTCACCTCTCTTCCATCTCCCCTCTATTCTGTTTCTTTCCTTCTCTTCCCTATACTCTGTTAGAAATAATCTTGACTAAAACACACTGACTATGATACTACTACTGTGCAAAGCTTCTTCCCTATACTCTGGGCAATAAGTGATCTAGACATTTCCCTTAAAGTCATTGCATCCCCTCATCTAGTTATCTTAAATACCACATCTATGCCACTTATGTGTATTTATCCTTCCTACTCTAGCTTGCATCTCTTAACATATTTTTCTTTTAATAAATAGTTAATAGAATCACCATGATATACATTTCACGGTTGTTCATTATTGAGTTTCCATCAATATCCAACATCTATCTCTCCATCAATGCTCATTTTCTGCCAGCAATGCCCCCAGTTTTCCTCCTTCCATGCCCTTGCCATCCCCCTAACCTGCCTCTGCCTGTCTCTATGGCAGACATTTTATTCTTAATCTTATTTCCTCCTCTCTCATTCTCATTCAATCTTCTTTTCTTCTTTTTAAACACTGCTTTGCAATATTGTTACTGAAGGTTTATCATGCATATCACTTTACCTCCTATCAGCACCCATTTCTTGTCCAGAGTAACTACCATGTCATAGTGGTCTTTTCTCTGCCTTAACTGTACTCACCTACTTTTTGTGGCAAGCTTCTGACCATGGACCTATCCTTCTGGCTCTCTTTTTAAAAATTATCAATAAAATAGGGTTAAAAAAAGGTAACTTATGATGGTCACATATTATTATCTCAAAGCTAATGACACATTCAGTGGTAAAAACATAAAGCTTTTTATTTAAAATCAAGGGCAAAGTTGTCTATTGCCACTTGTTAAATTTAGTTGTAGAATACTTAAATAGTAAAGCTATTATGAACAAAATGCATAATGATATATATATAATATATATTGAAGTCCATTAGAAGCTATTAAGAAGAGTGAGTATATAGCTAATAGTTGGTTACAAAACAAAACTACAAAATTAGTTACTTTTTATACACAAATAATAAACAAAAAGAACAAATTAAGCAATCCTATTTAAGTTACATTAAAAAGAATCAGAACTTTGAGTAAATATACTTAAAAAATAGGCAAAATCCATGTATAAAAGAAAAAAGGAGAGAAAAAAATATCTTTGCTACTGCGGTGGGCAGTGGAATGGCAGAAGGGAAATGGGCATTGATGGAGGGAAATGGGCACCGATAAAAAGTCTTGGACATTGTATGACTGAAAATTATCATGAACAATTTTGTAACTGCAAATCTCATGGCAATTCAATTAAATAATTTATTTTCAAAAGCAAAGAAACAAAACTTGCTGAAATATCACTATAAAAATATAAGGGCCCGGATAGATAGCACAGCGGTGTTTGCCTTGCAAGCAGCCAATCCAGGACCAAAGTGGTTGGTCCAAATCCCGGTGTCCCATATGGTCCCCAGCGCCTGCCAGGAGCTATTTCTGAGCAGACAGCCAGGAGTAACCCCTACGCACTGCCGAGTGTGACCTAAAAACCAAAAAAAAAAAAAAATAGAGCCCACTATTAAAGACCTCAAATAAGAAATAACAAGATTGCAAGACATTACTTTTACATTAATAGTAAAAATTAATAGAATCAAAATATTCTTTGTACCAAAAGCATTATAAATATTTAATGCAATTCCAATAAGTATTTCAGTGACAATTTTAAGGAAATAGAACAAATGTTATATAGAATCACAAAAGATCTTTTGTCTACAAAGTTAGGATAACTGGAGGAGAATAAAAGATAAATTGAAGCATCTTATTGCCGGATTTTGAACTATCCTAAAACGTAAAATTAATTATAATTTGAATCATTGATAAATTTGATTCATGTTCCAATGAATAAATTGAAAACCCAGAAATAAACATATGCACTTATTAATATCTAATTTATGATATAGGATCAAAACAATACAATAAGAAAAAATCATCACCAACTTCTATTGGAAAAATTTGAAATTCACAAACAAAAGAATACAGTTGTGCTATTCTCTAAACATATATGGAAAAAATTAAATGTATTTAAAACTTAAATGAAAGATCTGAAGGCATGAGGTGAAATATTCCATGACCTTTGTACTAGAGTTACTTTTGGAGAATCAAACTCATAGAAAGAAAATAAAAATAAACAATTGAAACTAAATTAAATTGAAAATTTTTTAAATTTATTTTTTATTTTTTAAATTTTAGTCGTATTTAAATTGAAAATATTTTGTACAGAAAAATATAAATAAAGACAAAGACACTACTGAATGGAAGAATTATGCATCACATATATGATAAGGGATTAATATGTAAGCTATATAAGAAAAGAAAATAAATAAAATATCAATATATTTATATCATCAGGCATGAGGTTATGCCCATTATCACTATTATCAGGGAAATTATAGTAACACGCTGAAGTATATCAGCTCACATCTATAAGAATAGCTCACATCAAACATAACAAAACAAGTCTTAAATTTATTCAAAAGAATAAATTATGGAAATGTAGATTATAGAATCCAGCCTAATAATAGAATGGGCAAAGCTGCAAAAGTTACCAAAATACATGATCCAATAACTTGGATGTCTTTGAGGCTTTCTCTATTCCTAATTTTTACATGTATCGGTACATACATTTTTTTGCTCAGGGAGAGCAGATATCCCCATATAAAAGGAACCATAACCATGCAGATCCCCGCACCCAAAATTGGCATTTCTTGGTATCACTGGAAAGACTGATTTATATATTCCTAAGCAACAAGGAAACGCAGTAAAATCTTGCAGAGGAACTGTGGTTAGCCCAACTGTGTGTTTAAATAAGGTATTGGCAAGAGATGTATCTAAAATTGTACCACACAAGGCTAAAATGTGAAAGACCGTGAGTTCAATATTCCATATGGCACAGCTTTCTGCACACTACCAGATGTGTTCCTGGTGGTTCCTGAAGACCACCACACTCAAACACTGAAGTAATCATTAAGCCTTCATCACTGGGAAATGTATTTTCAGAGCATTTTCAGACCCTCTGAATACTACTCTATGTTGGCCATAGAAACAAACCAATCAATCTGTAACAATATATTTTGTTAGGAATAATCTAAAAATAAGACAATTACCATATGACTAGATCAGTGGGTTAAGTGAGAGAAAAGTTCTTGAGAACAAAGAAGGCCTGATATAGGGTATTCAATATTATGAGTTTCTACCATAATTAGAATTGACACATGGCTGCCATCCAGGATTTGAATCCTGGGAAGAAGTAAAATGGAAGCAAAACCTCAGCAAAGTGTAGTAACCTCATCTAGAAACTACAGTCCTTCCCAATAAGTATCTGCCTTGTTCCTCCTCATCTAGGAAAAGCTACACCACCTCAACCCAAGTGATTTAGCTGAAAGAAAGATGTAACTTCAGCAGTTAACAAGGCACATGGCTGTTTTATGACTGCTCCATAAATAACCTATTATTTTTGTCCTCTCATAACAGGTGCTGACTTTGCAGTTTAGTACCTGCTTCTTGAGGACAGTTTCACCATGCAATGGCTAATGAGATTCTGTGTTGTCCGGAGCATCCACAAGTCCTATGGATTCCATCCTGTCTCTCAACACATGCGCTTCGGATCATTGTCTGGGCCTGGAGTCCCAAGATGGACTGACTATGATAGACCCAAGGAATTTAATTTTGCAAAAGACGTAGTGGACTACTGGGCTCAAATGGAGAAGGTGAGGAAGACTTTCTAATGTGGGTGTGAAAGAAGGGACCTCATTTTTGGTAGTCTGAGCAGCAAAGAATGAAGGGCAGTTTCTACCTTACTTTACCTTGGTCATGACAAAAAGTCCCTGATTCTTTTCAATTCCCTGCTGCTCTGGGGCAAAAACTCCAGTGGTAGAGCATGTGACTAAGATATGAGACTCTGCATTTGTTTCCAAGAACCACCTTGTTTGGCAGTGGTATCCCCAACCACCACTAGAATGGCTCTACTGGCTTCTTGAGCACTCCCAGTCTAAGCACTGAACCTGAGTACCTGTATTGATTATTAAGTTGTATGTGGCCCTTTGAGCACATCCAGGGTTCTAAGAAAAAGAATGATCAAGATGTCAGGTCAGAAGTATCTGGCACATTCAGTGTTTCACACTGGAACCAAGAGCAAAGTTCTAACTACAAGTTCAGTCAGTCTTTTGATTTGTCTTAATTCTTACCTTCAACTAATGGGATGTGAATCTATCAGGTGTTTGCCTCATCAAATTTGTATTTTATTGCAGTCTGCATCCAGAGGGTGAGGAGCATAATACCTATAGCTAAAGTATGTCTTCTAACTACCTCTGAAGATAATGAGTCCAACTGAAGTCCTTTCTCTCAACTCCCTACTTCAGCATGGCTTTAAGATATAATCAAAGATATCAGTTCCTTTGGCTACATGTGGCAATGTTTAGGGATCACAAGAACTATACCAAAATGTTCTGGTAGGGAATCAAATTCATGGCTTTGCATGTGCTCTCCAGCATAAACTATCTTCTTACTAAGACCCCATAATAACTTATTCTAAACTAACCAAAACTTAACTTCAGTTACTTATCTTTACCTTCTCTTTTCCATTTTTTAAATTACTGTAAAATAATAAGTGGAGTTATGAACTAAAACTCAGAAAAAATATATAAATGGGGGTTTACCTGTCTGTTTGTTTAACCTGAACAAGTAAATTTAAATATTCATGGTTGGGCTATCATGTAAGGTCAATTTATTTAAATTTCTTATGGAAAAGTCTAATAATAATATAGTTTCTTCATTTTAGTGTATCCCAAGAATATCTTAATTTATTCCATATATTTTGAAGGAAAAGTTTGCTGGATATATTATTTTTGGTCAACATATATATGCCCAATATTTAAAATATTTAATATTATTTTGTGTTGTCTGTAATTCATTGATAATATTTTTATGAATTTCTGATACATGCTGAGTCATTCTGGACACATTCTTATTTTGTCTTGGAAATTTGGTCTCTCTGGATTTTCTTACTCAGAGTTTATTGAGACACTGATTTTATAATATCCATATTTTTCAACAAAGTTGGAAAGCATGAAACCATTATCTTCAAGTAAGAAGGTTCCTTGTGTCCTATTTACTCACTCTATTTTTCTATAACTCCCATAAGATATATATTATTCTAATTTATTCTACCCCACTGTCCTCAAATATTGCTTGTATTTTATTTATTCATTTTGATCCTCAGAGTTAACCATTTTCAATTACATACATTTACTTGGGGAGAATATCTACTATGCTCAGTGGTCATTTGTGGTTCTGGGCTCAGGAATAATTTCTGGTGGTGTTCAGGAGACCATATGAGATGCAGGGACCAAACCTGGGTCAGTTCTCTGCAAAGCAAGCAAGCAAGCAAACTCCCTGCTGTCTTGTCTTTCCAGCTCCACTTGCATTTACTCTTAATGATCTATTTATTTTTGTCCACTCAAACCTGCTCATAAATTTTTCATTTATTTTTAATTTTTATTTTTTAGAGCACTGTGATTTACAAAGTTATTCATAGTTGAGACATGCAATGCTCTAGCACTAATGCTATCACCAGTGGCAACTTCTCTCCACTAATGTTCTTATGTTTCCTGCACTAGGCCATCCTCCCCAGTCTGCCAGATTGATAGGAGCCTTTTAATGTTCCATTGTTAAAGTTTGGGTCTCATGAGTTCACTACTTATTGCTGGAAGCTTCTTGGGTCTCCCAGCTCTAGTGGGGGATTATCCTTCACGAGAGGAAGGAGGGTGAAAAACAGACTGGCCAGTGGAATAATATTGAAGAAAATGATGACCACACACAAATATTGTATGGGGACCTGCATCTTCTGGCATACGTGAGACAAGTTTAATCTTCCATATTGATGTATATGTAGGGAAAATCCACAGTAGGCATGAAAGGAATTTCCAGTTTGGCAAAAGGCAGGAGTGTAGAGACAAACCAATATTAACAGTAGGTCTGGAAAATATACTTCTAAGAAGTCCTGAAGAAATAGCATAATAAAGAGAAGGGGGTGTATCTGGATTAGAAAGGAGGATCTTATAACAAAAGATGAAGAACTTGTTTGACTGCTTTTGGGGGCTGGGCCTGAATGGCATTCTCTGTAGGCCAGCAGTGAAGGTAGAGACTGTTAGTTTACTACTTAGAAGCTGAAACCAGAATACCAGATTTTGCAAGCTGGCTGACTTGGCTTTAAGATGTAAATGTGCTGAACAGTAGAGAGGAAGCTTTTCTTTGTAATCTTTGGTGTGGAATTTCTCTGAGCAAAAGAAGTTGATTGAGGCCATATTTTGGGCTGTGATTTTACAAGGGAGGAAAAGATTAGAAAATGTGAAAGAAATGTAATGTCAGTACAAGGGCATGAATCTCAGAAATATTGCCAGCAATCCATGTAGGGGCAATAACATCCACAAACAGGTCTGCTGGACAAACATTTCTTTGGGAATTATCAGCTCTCCACTCCAGAAAAATCTGGGGATACATCGGGTGGGCCTGCTGAATTCCCCTTAAATGGAGGTGCCTTATGCATGGTGTGAGAAGTTATGAATCTGTGGTTTGTTTGGATACTTAACGCCACGGATGCATGTGAATCCCTTTGACCTCTGTGTCCCATATCTTCTCATCTATAACTTCTCCATCTCTTCACTCTATTGCCTATATTTTCCCCAAGATACTTTATAGTTTTAGGACCTAGCTTCAGATCTAGCTTCTCTAGACCTTTGATTCACTTTGAGTTGTCTTCTTTAGAAGATGTAAATATGGGCGCAGCTTTAATTTTTTACAAGTAGTCATTCAATTCTCATAGTATCATGTCTTGAGAGTATCTATTCCATTTCATACCTTCAGCTCCCTTGCAAAAATTGGCTGACTTTGTCCTTGAGATGAGATTTTGTCCTTGTATTGTCAGTTCTAATCCATTGCCCAGAGAGTCTGTCATTATTCCAGTTATTCAATTCAAATTATTGAATAGATAATAATATATAATAATTCAAATTATTGAATATATATTCAATATATATACACCACCAGAATTTATTTTTGAGTCCAGAACCACAAATGACCACTGAGCATACTGGATATGCTCACCAAGTAAATGTATGTAATTGAAAATTGTTAAGTCTGAGGATCAAAAATAAATAAAATACAAGCAATATTTGAGGACTGTGGGGTATTGAATAATATTTTATATTGGATTTGGTCCAACCCAGCAGTGCTCAGAGGTTACACATGTCACTGCACACAGAGGTCTTTATTAGTGGTGGTCTGGGGACCATATATAAGGTCAGGGATATACCTGAGTTTACCATGTTTAAAGCAAATGGCCTATCAATTTGTTGATAATATTACTTTTTCTCTGTTGTTTTTCCAATTTGGCGTAGTGGTTGTGTTTTTCTTTAGTTCTTTGGCATACTTAAGACAGTCATTTTATATTTTGATTTAATTTAATTTTGTTGTTCTTGTTGTTTTGGTTCACAACTATTGGTGTTCAGGTCTCATTCCTGGCTCTGCATTCAGGGATTATGGTTGGTGGGCTTAGTGAACTTTATGGGGTATAAGGAATCAATATGCTGAATTGGCCACAGGTAAAACAATAACACTGCCCTGCCCTGCTATGGTTCTGGTCAAAGAAGCCAATTATTTGATTCATTTATTTATTGATTGATTGATTGGCTTGGTTTGGCAGCCAAACTCAGCAGTGCTTAGGGGTTATTCCTGACTCTGCACTCAGGAATATAGACATACATACTCCTTGTGGGCTAAATGGATGTTATGGGGTGCCAGAATCTAATTTCGGTAAACTGTGTGCAAAGCAAATACATCCCCACAATCCTATTGCTCAGGCCCTGCAAGAAAACTATTTTAAATTTTTAGTTTAGTAATGCAAAGTTTTTAGGATGATTTCCAGAGATTCATTTTGTTCCTCTAGATGGGCCATGGTTCACTAATCTCTATAAGCTTTGCAATTGATATTTATAATAGAATACTAGAAGAACACAATCATCACTCCTTTTGAAGGCTGGCTCTACACTAGAAAAGAAATTCCTTAATCTTCCAATTTTCCATCTATAGGTATACCCACATCTTTTTCTGGACTGTGCTTTTTCCCCAAGAATGTTCAAGAGCTTTCCCTCATTCTCTCCACATATTCTTGTGCTTTTAATTTAATAATTTGTGTAATGTATCTGTGCTGTTAAATCCTTTGTTGGGTATTTGTGAATCCAAGAACAGTCCCCAGAATGAGAAATCAATTCCCATCTCCTTGTCCCCTTTCGGGGGGAAACCTTGGTAATATTTATCCGCAGCAAATAATAATTCACACAGACAAGAAGGATAGGGTGTAAAAGATTGGGCAAAGAGAGAGAGCGAGTGAATCCTCTTGCAGCCTGCAAACAGCTTTCGCAAAAGGACCCCTCTCCCCTATCCATCAAGTTATTTATTGCCAACTCCACAGCGCCCTACTGGAAGGTCTAGGTGGGGCAATAGTCACAGAACAATCCTAAGGAAATATTTTTATATACAACAATTCCAAGAATAATCTTATGGAAACTTTTTCATATACTACAAATTTGTTGAAAAGTTTTATTATTAATTCCCGTTGGGACCTAGGATGCTTTCAGGGGTCTCAAACTCATGGCCCGCGGGCCGCTTTGTGGCCCTCCATACAACATTTTGTGACCCTGTCCTAGAGGAATCTTTTTTTGTTTTGTTTTGTTTTAATTGTTTGGGTCACACCCCCCCAATGTTCAAGGCTTACTACTGACTTTGCACTCAAGGATCACCCCGACTATGCCTCCTGCGGCCCCCAGGTAAATTGAGTTTGAGACCCCTTAAAGTTTAAGTTATCCCATGTATGCTAGAGGCTATCTACTTGGTGACAACATATCAATAGATTTCTCATACTCTGGTGCCTTCTCATGCTTTCAGAGATTTTCATTTTTGTATTCATACTATAGCTTTATTCCCATCCATGTCATATAGAGCCAGTGTCAAACTTGTCTGACTCTAGACAAGTCAGAATAAAATAAACAATGCTATGTCAATCTCTGTGTAGACCCTGAGACCAAAGGAGGGCACCAGGTTTGAGAAGGCCCTAGCTGCCCGTACATTTAAGGCATTTAAGGGAGGATGCTTTGAGAAGCCACTATTACTGGCAAGGGAGGGGCTAGAAAAATCCACCTGTGTCCACAAAAAGTTAGGGCATTAGGGTGCTGAAAGACTTTAGTTGCCTATCCATGAGGCACTATTGGAAAAGGGGATGTAGTATAAATATTATTTGAGACAAACTTCACTAATATCCTAAGGACTTTTTTTGAGCCTCTCTTAAGACCACTCAGATTTCTATAAACACATCTTGTCATGAGCATTTGTGTAGATTCAAGTATTCTTTATTTAGTCTTACAAAACTATTAACTGCTCTCAAATCTAGCTTTGCTAAATGCAGTCATCTTAAGGGTTAATATTTCAGGCCTCAGCTCAGACTACATGAATGGGAGGAAGGCCAAAACAACTGACCTTGCTAGTGTTGAAACTTGAGATAGAAAAAGAAGAGAAGGAGCTTGAAACTGTTCTTGGTCAGTAAAATATAGACATACATTTTGCCCTGAACAATTTGCCCTGTGCTTTTAGCTTGGAAAATATAGTTATGTTTACAATTTTGATGTCTTGCCAAAAATTTTTGTTAAGTGTTCTGCTCTAGCTGAGAGAGAGAGAGAGAGAGAGAGGAAGAGAGAGAGAGAAAGAGAGAGAGAGTGAGAGAGAGAAAGAGAGAGAAGAATAAATAGACAAGATGCAACCTTAATTATTTATTTCTTTTTTAAATGATGTTGAAACATGGTTAGTCTGGCTATATTCTACTAAATATCTCCACTGCCTGCCAGAATGGTTTTAATTGAGTACAGCGACTACCCCTAGGTGGGACAGCTATCATAAGCCTGTCCCACCCAGGTTTACATATAAGTCAATCTTTGTCTTGGAATCAGGGGTCTCAAACTCGTGGCCCATGGGCCGTTTGCGGCCCTCCATACAACATTTTGTGGCCCTGCCCTAGAGGAATCTTTTTGGTTTTGTTTTGTTTTAGTTGTTTGGGTCACAGCCCCAATGTTCAAGGCTTACTACTGACTTTGCACTCAAGGACCACCCTGACTTTGCCTCCTGCGGCCCCCAGGTAAATTGAGTTTGAGACCCCTGTGACTTGGATGAAATCAAGTTATAAACAAACAGATACAAAGAAATCAGGGGTGATCTTTGTTTTGGGTAAAATAAGGTGTAACCTAACAACTGCCCCTTCTTTGTTTAAAAACTTGAGAGGGGCACAAAAGTCACATTCTATTGCTCTCTGCAAAATGTAGGAATCCTAGATCAGAACTTACAAAAGTGGTTATTTTGCATAGGAACAGTAAAAGTTGGCTGTAACAATATTAAAGTTTAAACTGTATACATCACTCTCAAAACAATCAACTTTTTCCATATCTCTCTTACTCATCTCACAATACTTTTTCATAGACTTCGCTGAAATTAAACATTAGAACCTTTCTGCAGATATACTTAACTTGAAAATTCTTAAACATTCTTACAGCAAGCACTGTAATATGAGTCTAGCACATCCAAGTTTCTTTTCCATAAATTTCCATAAAAAATCACAGGAAAATTTCTTCAGATATATATAATTTGAAAATAAGTTTGCTAAAACATTTTTTTTTTTGGTTTTTGGGTTACACCCAGTGGCACTCGGGTTACTCCTGGTGCTGTGATCAGAAATCCCCTTTTGCAGGCTAGGGGGATCATCTGAGATGCCAGAACTGAAACACCTTCTCCTGGGTTGGCTGCATACAAGACAAACATCCTACCACTGTGTTCTCTCTCCATTTCCTGCTAAAATATTTTTATAATGAGCACTGTAGTAAGATTTTCTAGCATTCAAATTCCTTTTCCATCAATTTATTTTGACAAAGAGATTAGAACGTTTTTGAAGACATGATTTGAGAATAATTTGCTACATAATTATGAACAATAAAACATCCTAGCAATTGGGAAACATTCGTTAGGATAGCTGAAAACTTTTAAATATATAACAATATATATATAACAAATATATGTATAAATATAACAACATTATACATTTCCATTAAAGCACTAAAGCTGAATACAGTATTTTATGTTTGCAGTGGGACATAAAAAAAACAATAAAATCTATAGAGATAAAACACAATTTAACCAGCAATATAGTGACCGCTGAAAATAGGGCCTAATGATTAACTTAGAAGAAAGTTAACAAGAGGTTCTGAAAGCAGCTTTTCCTCTGTTGGGCTTTGGCTGGGCTTGGGTCCTCAATTTGTGATGACTCCTCAATAAACTGCTGCAGGTTGGGGGCCGTGGTCCTGACAAAGAGTGCCTCCTGTAGAAGAAAGATGGTAGACATCAGCATCTGGGATGCTGTCCAAAGTCTTCATCTCTCTCCCTTTCACTGCCTGCTTCTGAACTGCCTGAGAGGACCTCTTATACATGGGATAGCCGAATGAGGCTGGGATAAATCGACAGAACCTATGTTGATTGGGAGCATATATGCTACCTTTCACTGGCATTCCACCAGGTCCAGATACATTAGCAGTTTTTGGTCCTCTTTCTTCTTTCACAACATCAAACTCCAGCTTCTCCATCACCAATGCTACACAGAAACTTCCTGGAATTGTTTCTCTTATTAGCTGTACAGTGAAAAAAGACATCTTCTTTGGTCTCATTTCTGTTGATAAATCTATAACCATTCTAGACATTGAACCATTTGACCATCCAGAACTTGGATTGTCAGCACCAGCTTGTCTACCTGACTCATTGCTTGGGAAGCAGGGGGATCGCTTGTTGAGTCATTTTCAGACTCTGAGTCTGCAGTAGTTGGATCATCATTCTTGGGAAATGAGGTACTCTCTAGTGTAGTGCCAATAGTAAATGATAAATTATCAGCCCTGGGAAATGCACTCTTTCGACTCTTGTGGCATGTGTGCAGGAGAATCTAGAGCCTGGCACATACAGTCCAGAGTGAGAAATGCAGGTAGTTGGACCAGTGCAACATGAAGCCATTCAGAACAGGAGCCATGTTCACCAATGTTCCAGTGAAAGGCACAGCACATTCAGTCTAGCTCGAGAGGGCCCTCATGGTGATTATCCACCATTCACCATCATTAGGGTTTTCTCAGATCCCCAAGTCTCTGTTTGAGCACCAGTTGTAAAAATCACCCCATGTGCTTATCTCCAACCACAGGTGAATGTGTTTGATTCAGGGTCATGAATGAAAAAATCCAGATCAGGCTGAGGGTGAAACACGGATAGCCTAGTAGTCTTCTACCTAGTATCTCCCACAACTTCACTTCTGAGTGTTTGGATTTTTGATCCCATTTTGCCGATTTTATGCACACACCTTCCTGAACATGAACTCCAAGAATTACCTTAGTGTCCAGATCAAGCAGGCAGTGACAAAAACAACATCAACTTGCTACTTCTGTCTCAAAAAGGGGATTCAAAATAAGGGCACTTCTTCTAGTCATCCTGCATCATTCTAGAGAAAGGATAGAACTCTGGTGCGCAAATACACCACAAAATTCTCTGTGATTTTGAGAATAGGTTTTTATTGTGCACATATATTAGTTGATGAAGACTCTTGACATTGACTCTTTCAAGAACTCTCACAAAGTTTTTTCATGGTTGTTATTACTTGATAATTTTAGGAAGCATTGAAAGCATTAATCTTTTCATATATCTTACCAATTTACCTCTAGAGTTGGATTGCCTAAAATTACAAATTAGCTCTTTAATTAAAATTATAATTATTATCCTTGTCCTATTTTCACAACAATAATTCTAATAATAAGTATTGTGTACTTATTAAGTATCAATCACTTTCATATCCACTTAGACATGTAAATAAATACTTTAAAATTCATTATATTCTATAAGTAGTAGTGTTTTTATAATTTGTTTTTGGTTTTGTTATTTGAAGGGCATTTTTCTTGGATCTGCCATCAGAAAATTCTCCTGTCAGGCTCTGGGTCCATGTGGGATGCTGAGGATGAAACCCGGGTTGGTCCCGAGTCAGTCTTGTACAAAGCAAACACGCCTTAATCACTGTGCTATCATTTCAACCCACAAGCTGTAGTATTGTTTTTTTTTATTTAATTAAAGAAATAATTATGGCAAGAAATGAAACTCACTCTTGGTATGGAATAAAGAGAGACATGTGAGAAATGAAGAATCAAATCTTCAGTGGATGCCATGAAGTTTTACATAATTTAATGTGACTTAAGAGAAGCCAGAAGAGATTGGACAGGCCATACTTCACCGTCTCCTGGGTTTTCAAATGTTCTAAAATGTGATCCCAGTTCTTGAGCTGGGGTTACACTGGAGTGTAATGATGGATTTTGCCCCTCTGCTCTGAATTTGAAAATAATGCTTGATATCTAATTTTGACCAGGAAGGCAAAAGAGAGCCACACCCTGCCTTTTGGTGGGTGAATAACCAAGGAAATGAAATTAAGTGGACTTTCAGAGAGTTAGCAGACTTAACCCGCCGTGCAGCCAATGTCATCACACAGACATGTGGCCTTCGACAAGGAGACCGCCTGGCCTTGATTCTGCCTCGAGTTCCTGAGTGGTGGCTGGTGGCTGTAGGCTGCATCAGAACTGGTCAGTATTTTCTTCTATCTTCTTTCTTCTTCATACGTTTTCTTTTTCTCAAAGATCCTCAAATATTATTTTATGACTTCATGCTCACTTTCTTACCTCATATGTATAATGTCAAATACATTGCCAGAAATTTTTCTCATTCATACATACAATCTTACATATAATCTTTTTTTTTTTTTTTTTTTGGTTTTTGGGTCACATTCAGCAACGCTCAGGGATTACTCCTAGCTCTGTCTCAGAAATTGCTCCTGGCAGGCTCAGGGAACCTTATGGGAGGCCGGGATTCAAACACCATCCTTCTGCGTGCAAGGCAAACACCCTACCTCTATGCTAACTCTCTAACCCCCCCTTTACATATGATCTTATAATATCTCAGACATCCTTGCCTTTATTAAAAGATGAATCATCTTTCCATACTTGACCTCTTTGCCAAATGAATTACTGAAGGGTCAGGTTCAGAACTACAGAGGTAATACAAAGGTTGGTTAAGGGATTAAGCTTTGTTTTAGCCAGTTTTAATTAATCTCCAGGAACACATGGTCTTTCAAACACTGTCAGATGTGGCCTGAGATTTGGTGATGGGAAGGGCTACTAGGCCTCTTGAACATTACTTAGAAGGCCAGAAAAAAATGAAAAGAATAAATTTTAGGATTTTGTATGTAGCTGTACATATACATCATGTGTGAAGCTCAAAATTTAAACATTTAAGCAAAAATTTGTTTTTCCAATATTGTTTCCTATTGAAACCAGATAAGTTTTTAAAAACACTGAAACATTCTTCCAAGATCAAGACTGTTCATTCACATAGCCATTTTTATACCAATTAAGTATTTTAGCAGAAACTTGGGTAAATTTTTTTCTTTCTCAGTGCGTATTATCAGGTATTTGTAAAGTAAAAATTTTCCATTATGAATATTAGGGTTTTATCACTTTACTAGGATTGTACCCACTTTTGTAAAGGTTTAAATTATCCTTTATAGTTAATCTGTAGTGGGTTTACTAGATTTTTTAAAATAATTTTTATTTTTACCAAAGTGGATTACAAAGCTTTCACAGTAATCTTTTAGGTACATAGTGACATTCCCCCTCTTTTGCCCCTTGGGCTGCTAGTATAAGTGGTCCCCTCTGTTTGAACAACAACTCTAGGTTGTTGTAGATTGGGTATCAATTCTGTTGTCATTGGCTTTGGATTTGGTACCTGTTGTATATAAAAATATTTCCATAGATTATTCTTTGCCTGTTCTCCCACCTTGATCTTCCAGGTGGGGGCGCAGTTGAGAGCCGAATAAATAGTTGGGGAGCGAGGTGTTCAGGGTCTTTTGGAGAGTTTTCTGGCTGGCTCCGGTGTTCTTTGGAGCAGCAGGCTGACAGAGACTCTCTTCGCCCAATCTTTTACCCCTTAACTCTTCTGTCTATGTGGATTATTTGCTGCGGGTAAGTATTACCAAGATCTTCCCAAAAAGGGGACAAAGAGATGGGACACAATTTCTCATTCTGGGAGCTCTTTGAGGATACACAAATAAGCAACAAAGGAGTAAAAGGAACCCCACAGGTGGGGCAACAGGTACCTAAGTCTGATCATTTTTTATTTCTACTCAATGTTCATAAGACTGTTTAGTCTTGGTACTTTCCATTATTCCCCCTCAATTTGTGAGGCGGAACAAGATGATTTATGTTATGTGGTTATGTTTGAAGGAAAGAAAAAAGGGGGGCAAAAATCAAACAAGCAAAAAATGGGAGGAATCCTTCTAGAGGCTATAAATATAGATTTAAGAAAAGAAAGGGAGGAGTGAGTAAGAAATGGCTGACTGTGGGGACTGCCAGGTGAAGTGCTGATTGCTACACCTGCGGTGTCTCCGCCCAGCTGTGCTTCCTCTGAGAAAACTGAGGACCTGAAGGGATCCCTGCCCTGTGCTTCTCTGTCTTTTCTGAGTCCTTGAAGCTCTCCTCAGAGCCCTGAGAAGCGAGCCCCCAGAAACTGCATTCTGAAGCTACCCAGCGAACAGGTGAGTGAGTAAGAAATGGCTGACCTTGGGGACTGCCAGGTGAAGTGCTGATTGCTTCACCTGCGGAGTTTCCGCCCTGCTGTGCTTCTTCTGAGGAACCTGAGGAAACTTAGGACCTGAAAGGAGCCCTGTCCTGTGCTTCTCTGTCTTTTATGAATCTTTGAAGCTCTCCTCAGAGCCCTGGGAAGTGAACCCCCAAAAAACTGCATTCTGAAGCTACTCAGCGATTGAGTAAGAAACTGCTGACTGAGTGGGGCCCAACTGTGAAAAACTGTGAGTGCTGCCTGAGTGTGTCTGTCTACTGTCCTGTTTGGTGAACCTCTTGGAAGTGGGCCGAAAAGAGGCTCCAGCAGAGCACTTAGCTCCACTTCGCTATGTGGCCATGCATTCTTTCTAAGAACAGAACACCATCGCAACAAGAAGAAAAAATCACACTAAAAACTGTGCTGGATCAAGGAAGCAAGCATTTCTCTCCGGACTGTCTTCTCTGCTGTGTGAGGCTTCATCCACGGAGGACTCCCCTTCCTTAGAGGCAAGTTGGCCCATCCAGAAAGGGAGGAGCCAGAGGAGTGTGCTTCCTGCATCATATAGCCAATGAATACCACCACAACATGTAGAAAAACCCACAATACAAGTGTGACAATGGGGAAACAACGCAGGCCAGCATCAGACATAGAGAATGAAGATGACAATTCTGAGGACCAGATAATGACCAACCAACTAATCAAACTCTCAGATAAAGACTTTAGACTAGCAATATGGAAGATGCTCAAAGAACTCAAAGAAACCATGGATAGAGTTGAACAGAACACTAATAAGAACCAAGAAAATATGAAGACAGAAATTACAAGACTCCAAACTGAAATAACATGTCAACTAACAGGTCTGAAAAAGTCAGTAAACGAAGTGAATGACAAAATAGATAAGCTCTGGGACAGGGTATCAGAAGCTGAGAATAGATTTGGTGCTGTGGAAGATGAGATACATAACAATTCCATACAGCAGGAGAGATTGGAAAAAAACTTAAAGCAAATGAAAAAATAATGGAAAAATTAGTCAAAAAATGGGAACAGATGAAAATAGAAGTCTATGATAAGATCAACAGAAACAACTTAAGAATCATTGGAGTCCCAGAGACCCAGGAAGAAAATTTCCAGGAAGAATCATCAGTCAAGAACATCATTAAAGAGAAACTTCCAGAGCTAAAATATATATGTGATCAAATCCTGCATGCTCGAAGAGTACCAACCAAAAGAGACCCCAGAAAACCACCCCAAGACACATCCTAGTCACAATGACAAATCCCACAGATAGAGACAGAATTCTGAAAACAGCAAGATCAAAAGGGGAAATTACATTCAAGCAAGCATCCTTGAGATTTACAGCAGAACTGTCACCAGAAACACTCAATGCCAGAAAGCAGTGGTGGGATATTGTGACAAGACTGAATGAAATGAATGCTTCACCTAGAATACTGTACCCAGCAAAACTCACTTTCCGGTTTGATGGAAGAATACATGGCTTCACAGACAAAAAACAGCTCAGAAACTTCACAGACACAAAACCAGTCTTAAGAGAAAAACTGAAAGACCTAATTTAAGACAAGACTAACCAAAAGACACACCAAATTTTGATATAAAGATGGCATTAAATCCCAGGACAATTCTTTCTCTCAACGTCAATGGACTAAATGCACCAGATAAGAGACACAGAGTGGCTAAATGGATCAAAAAACTCAATCCACCCTTCTGCTGCCTACAAGAAACGCACCTGAATAGTCAGAACAAACATAGACTCAAAATAAAAGGCTGGAGAAAAATTATCCAAGCAAACAACACCCATAAAAAAGCTGGAGTGGCCATACTAATATCAGATAATGCAAACTTTATACTCAGGAAGGTTGTAAGGGACAAAGATGGACATTTTATATTAATCAAGGGGTATGTAGAGCAGGAAGAAATAACTCTCCTAAACATATATGCACCGAATGAGGGGCCAGCAAAATATTTAATACAATTGTTGACAAATCTGAAAAATAATATCAATAAAAACATAATAATTGTGGGGGACCTCAACACGGCTTTGTCAACACTGGATAGGTCAACCAGACTGAAACCCAACAAGAATATACTAGACCTGATGAGAGAAATGAAAGAAAGAGGCCTAGTGGATATATATAGGACACTCCATCCCCAGAAACCTGGGTACACATTCTTCTCCAATGTACATGGAAAATTCTCCAGGATAGACTACATGCTGGCACATAAAACATACCTCCATAAGATCAAGAGGATAGAAATTTTGCAGACTACCTTCGCTGACCACAAGGCTCTGAACTTATTTGTGAATTCCAAAGGGACTAAGAAGAAAAACATTAACACCTGGAAGTTAAACAGCCTCATACTGAATAATCAGTGGGTCTGAGATGAAATGAAGGAGGAAATAAAAAAGTTCCTGGAAACAAATGACAATAAAGACACAAACTATCAGAACTTATGGGACACAGCAAAAGCAGTACTGAGAGGAAAATTTATAGCTTTGCAAGCACACATCAGGAAGGAAGAAGGAGCTTACCTGAGTAGCTTAATGACACAGCTAATAGAACTAGAAAATGCTCAACAAAAGGACCCAAAAATAGGGAGACAGAAGGAAATAACAAAGCTGAGAGCAGAAATCAATGAAGTGGAAACCGAAAAAAAAAAACAGTCCGAAAGATCAACGAAAGCAGAAGTTGGTTCTTTGAAAAAATAAACAAGATTGATAGACCACTGGCAAAACTAACAAAAAAAGAGAGAGAAACTTGATAACTCATATTAGGAATGAAAAAGGAGAGATCACTACTGATATGGCAGAGATTCAAAGGGTAATCAGAAACTACTTTGAAAAACTCTAAGCCACTAAAAATGAAAACCTGGAAGAAATGGATAAACTCTTGGACTCTTATAATCTTCCACGGTTGAAGGAAGAGGATGTAACATATCTAAGCACACCCATCTCCATTGATGAAATTAAAACGGTAATCAAATGTCTGCGCAAAAACAAAAGCCCAGGCCCAGATGGATTCACTAATGAATTCTTTCAAACTTTCCAAGAGGAAATACTACCAATCCTGGCAAGACACTTTCATGAAATTGAACAAACAGAAACACTTCCAAATAGCTTTTATGAAGCCAACATCACCTTGATACCTAAACCAGACAGAGATGCTACAAAAAAAGAAAATTACAGACCAATATTGCTGATGAATGCAGATGCAAAGATCCTCAACAAAATCCTGGCAAATAGGATTCAATGTCTCATCAAGTAGATCATCCACTATGATCAAGTAGGTTTCATCCCAGAAATGCAAGGTTGGTTTAACATCCGTAAATCTATCAACACAATACACAACATCAACAACAAGAAAAAGAAAAACCACATGATGATATCAATAGATGCAGAGAAAGCATTTGATAAGGTCCAACGCCCATTCTTGATCAAAACTCTAAGCAAGATGGGAATGGAAGGAACCTTTCTCAATATAGTTAAGGCCATCTACCATAAGCCAGTGGTTTTCAATGGAGAAAAACTAAAAGCCTTCCCTCTAAATTCTGGCACAAGACAAGGCTGTCCTCTCTCACCACTCCTATTCAACATAGCACTGGAAGTACTCGCTATAGCGATTAGGCAAGAAAAAGATATCAAGGGAATCCAGATAGGAAAGGAAGAAGTCAAGTTTTCATTGTTTGCAGATGACATGATTCTCTACTTAGAAAACCCCAAAGACTACCAAAAAGCTTCTAGAAACAATAGATACATATAGCAAGGTGGCAGGCTACAAAATTAACACACAAAAATCAATGGCCTTTCTATACACCAATACTAATAAGGAAGAAATGGACATTAAGAAAACAACCCCATTCACAATAGTGCCACACAAACTCAAATATCTTGGAATCAACTTGACTAAAAATGTGAAGGACCTATGCAAAGAAAACTATAAAACTGTGCTCCAAGAAATAATAGAGGACACGCGAAAATGGAAACTCATACCCTGCTCATGGATTGGCAGGATTAACATCATCAAAATGGCAATACCCCCAAGGCATTATACAGATTTAATGCTATCCCTCTAAAGATACCCATGATATTCTTCTAAGAAGTGGATCAGGCACTTTTGATATTTGTTTGGAACAATAAACACCCTAGAATAGCTAAAGCAATCATTGGGAAAAAGAATATGGGAGGAATAACTTTCCCCAACTTTAAACTGTACTACAAAGCAATAGTTATCAAAACAGCATGGTATTGGAATAAGGACAGGCCCTCAGATCAGTGGAATGGGCCTGAATACTCAGAGAATGTTCCCGAGACATACAATCACCTAATTTTTATTTATTTATTTATTTATTTATTTTTCAATCACCTAATTTTTGATAAAGGAGCAGGAAATCCTAAATGGAGCAGGGAAAGCCTCTTCAACAAGTGGTGTTGGCACAACTGGATAGCCATTTGCAAAAAATTGAACTTAGACCCCCAGCTAACATCATGTACGAAGGTAAAATCCAAATGGATTAAAGACCTCGATGTCAGACCCAAAACCATAAGATATATAGAACAACACATAGGTAAAACTCTCCAGGACATTGAGACTAAAGTCATCTTCAAGAAAGAAACTGCACTCTCCAAGCAA
This sequence comes from Suncus etruscus, assembly GCF_024139225.1. Lineage (NCBI taxonomy): Eukaryota > Metazoa > Chordata > Mammalia > Eulipotyphla > Soricidae > Suncus > Suncus etruscus. The sequence continues at coordinate 64,109,567 of NC_064862.1, read as the reverse complement.
GTGAAAACAGAGATTAACAGATGGGAATATATTAAGCTGAGAAGCTTCTGCACCTCAAAGGAAATAGTGCCCAAGATACAAGAGCTACCCACTGAGTGGGAGAAACTATTTACCAAATACCCATCAGTTAAGGGGCTAATCTCCAAAATATACAAGGCACTGACAGAACTTTACTAGAAAAAAACATCTAATCCCATCAAAAAATGGGGAGAAGAAATGAACAGACACTTTGACAAAGAAGAAATACAAATGGCCAAAAGACACATGAAAAAATGCTCCACATCACTAATCATCAGGGAGATGCAAATCAAAACAATGATGAGATGCCACCTCACACCACAGAGAATGGCACACATCACAAAGAATGAGAATAAACAGTGTTGGCGGGGATGTGGAGAGAAAGGAACTCTTATCCACTGCTGGTGGGAATGCCGTCTAGTTCAACCTTTATGGAAAGCAATATGGAGATTCCTCTAAAAACTGGAAATCGAGCTCCCATACGATCCAGCTATACCACTCCTAGGAATATACCCTAGGAACACAAAAATACAATACAAAAACCCCTTCCTTACACCTATATTCATTGCAGCACTATTTACCATATCAAGACTCTGGAAACAACCAAGATGCCCTTCAACAGACGAATGGCTAAAGAAACTGTGGTACATATACACAATGGAATATTATGCAGCTGTCAGAAGAGATGAAGTCATGAAATTTTCCTATATATGGATGTACAGGGAATCTATTATGCTGAGTGAAATAAGTCAGAGAGAGAGAAAAACGCAGAATGGTCTCACTCATCTATGGGTTTTAAGAAAAATGAAAGATATTCTTGCAATAATAATTTTCAGACACAAATGAGAAAGAGCTGGAAGTTCCAGCTCACCTCAGGAAGCTCACCACAAAGAGTGATGAGTTTAGTTAGAGAAATAACTACATTTTGAACTGTCCTAATAATGAGAATGTATGAGGGAAATGGAGAGCCTGTTTAGAGTACAGGCGGGGGTCGGGTGGGGAGGAGGGAGACTTGGGACATTGATGATGGGAATGTTGCACTGGTGATGGGTGGTGTTCTTTACATGACTGAAACCCAAACACAATCATGTATGTAATCAAGGTGTTTAAATAAAAAAAAGTAAAGTTGATAATAATGCAACTAATTTTTGACAATAAAAACGCAACTGATCTTTGGCTGAAATTCTATGAATATCCAAGAGAAAAAGATTGTTTCATTGTAAATTATATTGCGAAAATGGGTGAGCCACATTCAAAAGAATGAGTTGTACCTTTATCTTAAATAAAAATTTAAACTGAAAAAAAAAAGAAAAGAAAGGGAAAAAATGAAAAACAACATAACAACAATACAAAAATAAATCAAACAAAAAGCCCGAAAAGCACCACAACAATAAAGACAACAACCAAACAATAACCACCGTCCCCAAATAAAAACAAAACAGAGCACAAAAAACCCCGAAAAATAAGTAAAAATAATAACAACAAAAAAAATGAATTTGCGCTTTTTTTATTTTTTTGCATAGGCACAGTAAATATTGGGGAGATTAGAAAGGGAATTCCCATGGCCTAAGAGATACAGGATTTCTCTGCCCGTTAAGTATACTGTCATGGGAATAACTCTAGGCTCTGCACATGTTCTTTTACTCTCCCCTAGGACCTTTTGAGGTGTCTGGAATCTTTCCAGTCAGTCATGGATGATAAGATCAGGCCTCTGTAACTAGAGATCTTGGTATTTGCACAGGTCATAGGATGGAGCCCAGGATGGAGTCTTTCTTTATGGTTCTAGAAGTTCTGTTCCATCACTGTTGTTTTAATCAGTCTTCTGAAGTTGGTGGTCTTGGTTTTTGCACCTATCCTAGGATGAAACCTAGGATATAGTCTTTCATTGTTTCCAGAAGTTCTTCTCGGTTGCAGTCGACTCAGTCAGACCTCTGGAATTAGAGTCTTGGTTATTGTACAGATTGTAGGCCAAAGCCTAGATTAGGGTCTTTTTTTATTGGTCCCAGGACACTTTCTGCCCAGTCATGGTTGTCAGTCAGTCTTTTGTAGTTAGTGATCTTGGTTTTTGCACAGATCAAAGAATAACAAGTCTGATTTTATCTTATTGATAGGTGGTGAAGTAAGATACCTGCTCTTAGATCAAGTTGCCATTTCCTCATTGTCAAGATGTCATATCAAAACTGACTTATGTTGGTGTCAGAACAGTATTAAGAATGTTCCAGAGGGAGTTTGGTACCTGGAGCTGTCGCAGAGAACTGTGTCATTCTATTTCTGAGATCTAGGTTTTGAGATTGGTCACTGAGACTTGTTTTTAACATCCTATTCCCCAATAGTATTTGGTACCTGGAGCTGTGTGGAGAATTGTGCCATTCTATGTCTGAGATCTAGGTTTTGGGGTTGGTCACTGAATAGACTTGTTTTTAACATACTATTCCCCAATAGTATTTCACCATATGGTTTATTTATTTATTTCTAGTCCTTATATGAATTAAATATTTTTATAGGTGCCAAAGTTAGCTTGGAAGAGCCACTTACTGTGATGTTTGGCTTGAAGGACATGCTTGATGGTTTATTGTATGGGCCTGACAGTGCTCAGGGATTTCTAGGACATTTTAGAATGTTCAAAGTCCACTAAGTCTATACCAAACAATATTGGTGTATCAAGGAGAGGACTTAGGCCTTGTATATTCTAGACATGTGCTTTGTCACTTAAGTTGTCACCTACCCCCAAAATGAATCTTACTGCTTTATGAATATTTTCTACTAATATCATCCACTTTATTAATTATATGAGTTAATTATATTTTGTTTATAATATGCTCTATTATTTGCATTATTTTTAAATGTTTTCCCTTATCTTTTAAGTTATATTTTAACTTAGAATCAATATGAGGCTTATGAATAATTTTTATAAACACTTCAGTTCTTTTGTTATGCATGTTCAAGACCTACTTTTTTATTCCCTTGATTGTGTATTTTTTCATGTCTCATTTTGCCTCATTAGTCTCTTTCATTCCCTTGAGTTCTCTCACAAATAAAATAGCTGATTGTGGGCTGGAGAGATGGTTTAGTGAGTGCAAGACTTGTCTTGCATATAGTTGATATGGATTCTGTCTCTGTCACTCCAGATGGCTCCCCAGACCCCACTAGAAGGGGAGTTTATTTTTGAGCACATGTCCAGGAAATAGCCCTGAGTCAAGTTGAAAACAATAAATAAAAAATTATTTTTGTTGATTTCTCAAAGTCACAGGACTCCTGAATGAAGCCAATTATAGAGAGATAAGAAAGAAACCATGCCATCTGCAGGTCTATGCAAAGTTCTAGAAAAATCCAAGACATGATCATAGCCACTTGACACTATATTGAAGAGATATAAAAGAAAACAGCCAAGAATAAGCATAGGACACACAAAAACTTAGATCTAGGCATAGCCTAAATGAAGAATACACACTTTGAAGTAGATAATAGAGTATGAGAGAGAAGAGAGAAAGCATGAGAGAGAAGTGGGGAAAGAATGAGAGAGAAAAGCCATTTTGTCATAGTGATTTGTTCAATTCCTGTAAATGTGAAAAGAGATGTGGAGGTTGGAATAAACAGATGATAGGTTGGAAAGCTGATAGTAGGAAGGTTCAGAACAGGCCATATGCTACAGTAGGTTTGGGGACTTGAGATTCTGTGTTCTAGGTAGCACAGATGCTGCTAGTCTGTGTACCATGCTTGAAAAAGAAGAGGGAGATTCTATGCCACTGAGACATGCCTAATACTGATGGGTGTGAAGGAGAAAACAAAATTTTTATCTTCCTCCTTAGGAATCATCTTCATGCCAGGCACCACTCAGCTGAAAGCCAACGATATTCTCTATCGACTACAAGCATCAGAAGCACGGGGGATTATAACCATTGATACTCTGGCCCCAGAAGTGGACTCTGTGGCATCCAAGTGCCCAGCTTTGAAAACAAAACTCCTGGTATCTGACCACAGTCGTGAAGGGTGGCAGGACTTCCGATCACTGATGAAGTGAGTACCTGGTCTGATGAGCTCATTGTGAGAGGATTCATTGGTGAAGGCCTTCCCCTGCCAGGTGCAATGTGACAACCAAGTGTCAGCTTACCAGATCTGACTCAGAATCCTTCCTTCTCTGTTGTATCAATGATTTGGGTTTTTTACTGTCCCTTCTCAAGGTCACAATTGCTTCAGCTATAAAATAGAGACATTGAACCTCCATGCTTCTGCTCTCCTTAAAGTATAATTGTCTCTGGTATTGTATACAGGGGAGGTGCTGAAGATTATTATATTGTGTCTTTTTGAGATAGGGGACATCTATGTAAATGGTTATATAAAGATGAACTTGAGCAAAAGCCCATGAGGGTGGAGCACATGTTTTATTGGCAGGAAATCTAGATATGACCCCTTGTACTACATGTTCCTTCAGCAGAACTAGCAGTGACTCAAACACTGAGCCAGTAATAGACCGAGAGTACTGCCAGGGATGACCAGAAATCAACAAAAATATACATATATAAATATACATATATGTATATATCTAGAGATATTAGATGACAGATGGAAGCAAAATTGAGACTTCAAAAAAAATTGAGTCTGTACCAGAAAGATTTATATGTAAACACTCTGTCTCTCCCTGGCATGGCTCCCAGCATGGACATCTTGCAGGAAAACTTAGGGACAATTTGGAAAAAAGAAAGGACCCATTTCTCTCCCCAAACACAACTCTAATAGTCTTAGGGTATTTTCCAAATCATACACAGCAACTGAACTGAGTTTGTTTTCTTAAAATAATTTTTGAAGTTCTTTAAACTTCCAAAGTAAACAATGCAGCAGACAAATCTTCAACTATGTTTCAAATTCTGAGAATTGATAAGGAAATAGCTTACATAGAATTTTCTTTAGAGACAAGATAGTGCAGGAGTAATGGTGCTTGGTTTACACATGACAGACCTCCTGAGCTTCCTAGAAATACAGAAAGTCCATTGAGAACAGCCAGAGGAACTACCTGTTCTTACTCATGAGCACAGGATCTGGGATAACCACAGCTCACCACAGGATGTTGCCTTATCTACCTTTCTTCCTCCCTCTCCCCCATCTCAATCCCAAATTCACAGTCCAAAAAACTTAACAAGGTCAAATTGTCCAGCTTCATTAAATGTGCCCAGAAAGATTGGCTGGGATGAATTGCACTTTCTTTGGATGACACCATAAAGAAATTGTCTTACCATCATAGTTGGTTCAAGAGACTCAATCTCAGAGATATTCAAGAACCAAGGCAAAATGAGTGTATGACAGCCTCTCCTGTCAACTCACACCAGGGAAGATTGCAGATATAGTCTGTTTATTCTTATTTTTCCCACTTTATTCCCTACTACCTGCAACACCAGGTAATGGTGACTAAATTGCTAGCAAACTAGTCTGAGTGTATTTTTTAAGACAGAGTAATTAACAGCGCATTTAATTATCAGAATTCCTGGCTTGAATCCAGGCTCAGCTACATGCCTAATCCTTAGGCAAGTTACTATCTTCCCTGAGCTTAAGCTTTCTCATCAACAAAAATGGCTTTTAATAGGTAGAACTTACTTTATTGAAATGAATGTGTTCTTCTTTGAACGTCATGGAAAGCATATATCTGACCCAGGGTACTATTTAAATGTTTGTTGAATTAAAAACCAATCCACTGTATTCTCCCCCCCCCCCCGCCATTTACATAGAGCAAATGTCAGGGTCTACAGGTTTAACTCCTCCATAAACTCTTATATGCAGCAGCAGGAGGACAATGTGTTCCTGAGGCTGGAAGATAGAAACATGACTTCTCCCATTTTCTGTTTAATCCTTTTCCAGGGAAGCATCCCCTGACCACACCTGCATTAAGTCAAAGATCATGGACCCAATGGCCATCTTTTTCACCAGTGGGACCACAGGTTTTCCCAAGATGGCAAAACATGACCATGGTCTTGCCTTCCGAACCTCTTTACCTTCCTGGTAAGAAAAAGGAAAACTGGGGCCAAAGCAATGCACAATGGGTAGGGCATGCAGTCTACCCAGGCTCAATTCCTTGTATCTCATATAACCCTTGAGCCTGCCAGGAGTGATCTGATGTCTGAGTCCAGAGTCAGGTGTGACTCAAAAAAAGATGACATCTCTTTAGAGTCTAATTCACCATTTGGTGATTAGAGGTGTGTGTGTGTGTGTGTGTGTGTGTGTGTGTGTGTGTGTAGAACTAAATTAGAATTCAAGATACTATTTTCCTGTGGGTGTGCAAGTTGATGACATGGAACCCTGTCTAATGACCACAACCTACAAATAACAAAGGAAGTGTATTTAGGTGAGAAAGGATTTAGGTGGTAAAGGCCGCACTGTGTCTTGTCACTGCTTCTAGCAGAATAAAGAATATTCTAGTAATGTAACTTGAGGTACTAGCCCCTCTTCGCTTTCAGACTTGGAGTTCCCAAACACAATCTTTAAGGTAAAAATTTCCTGAAATAGACTGAACTCTGCTGGATCTCAGATGCCAGCACCCTTCTGCCTCTCTTCTCTGCTGTCTTGCATTTTCGGCCTGTTTTCATCCTGGGTGCGGCTCATCTGCAGCCTGCCTTCCCGTGAGCCTTCCGTGGAGGTGAGTCGATACGCCCAGAAAGAGAGGAGCCACTGAACTCCGCTGGATCTCAGACGCCAGCACCCTTCTGCCTCTCTTCTCGGCTGTCCTGCATTTTCGGCCTGATTTCATCCTGGGTGCGGCTCATCTGCAGCCGGCCTTCCCGTGAGCCTTCCGTGGAGCCTGCCTTCCTGTGAGCCTTCCGTGGAGGTGAGTCGACACGCCCGGAAAGGGAGGAGCCAGAGGAGCATGGTTGCTCCACTCCCCTTCCCTACGGTGCACATCATTTAGCCGATGAATACAACTACAACACGTAGAAAAACCCGCAATACAAGTGCGACAATGGGGAAACAACGCGGGCCAGTGCCAGACATAGAGAATGAAGATGGCAACTCTGATGACTTGAGCCTGACCAACCACCTAGTCAGTCTCTCAGATAAGGAGTTTAGAGTTGCAATATGGAAGATGTTCAAAGAACTCAAACAAAGTATAGAAGAGAACACTAATAAGAATCAAGAGAATATGAAGATAGAAATGAGAAAACTCCAAACTGAAATTTCAGATCAAATAACAGGTCTGAAAACTCAGATGAATTGCAGAAAAACATGATTGAGCTTTCCCACAGGTTAACAGCAGCTGAGGATAGAATCAGTACACTGGAAGATGAGATGCATAACAATTCCATACAGCAGAAGAAATTGGAAAAAAGCCTCAAAGCAAATGATCAAAAATGAAAAAATTACTCAAAGAATGGGAACAGATGAAAATAGAAGTCTATGATAAGCTCAATAGAAACAACTTAAGAATCATTGGAGTCCCAGAGACTCAGGAAGAAAATCTCCAGGAAGAATCAACAGTCAAGAACATCATTAAAGAGAAACTGCCAGAGTTAATGAATGCATGCGATCAAATCCTGCATGCCCGAAGAGTGCCAACTAAAAGAGACCCCAGAAAAAACACCCCAAGACACATCCTAGTCACAATGACAAATCCCATAGATAGAGACAGAATTCTGAAAGCAGCAAGATCGAAAAGAGAAATTACATTCAAGGGAACATCCTTCAGATTTACTGCAGACCTGTCACCAGAAACACTCAAGGCCAGAAGGCAGTGGTGGGACATAGTGACAAAACTCAATGAAATAAATGCTTCGCCTAGAATACTGCACCCAGCAAAACTCACTTTCAGGTTTGAAGGAACAATACATAGTTTCACAGACAAACAACAGCTCAAAAACTTCACAGACTCAAAACCATTCTTAAAAGAAAAACTGAACGGCATACTTTAAGACAAGGCTTACCAACAGACACACCAAACTTTGATATAAAGATGGCACTAACTCCCAGGACAATTCTTTCTCTCAATGTCAATGGACTAAATGAACCAGTTAAGAGACACAGAGTGGCTAAATGGATAAAAAAAAAACTCAATCTGAATAGTCAGAACAAACATAGACTCAAAATAAAAGGCTGGAGGAAAATCATCCAAGCAAACAATACCCATAAAAAGGCAGGAGTGGCCATACTAATATCAGATGATGCAAACTTTATACTTAGGAAAGTTGTAAGGGACAAAGATGGACATTTTGTATTAATCAAGGGATATGTACAGCAGGAAGAAATCACCCTCCTAAACATATATGCACCGAATGAGGGGCCAGCAAAATATTTAATACAACTGTTGACAAATCTGAAAAATAATATCAATAACAACACAATAATTGTGGGAGACCTCAACACGGCATTATCAACACTAGACAGGTCAACCAGACTGAAACCCAACAAGAATATACTAGACCTGAGGAGAGAAATGGAAGAAAGAGGCCTAGTATATATATATAAGAAATGGAAGAAAGAGGCCTAGTATATATATATATATATATATATATATATATATATATATATATATATATATATATATATATATATATATATATATACAGGACACTCCACCCCCAGAAGCCTGGATACATTTTTCTCTAATGTACATGGGACATACTCCAGGATAGACTACATGTTAGCACATAAAACATACCTCCATAATATCAAGAGGATAGAAATTTTGCAGGCTGCCTTTTCTGACCACAAAGCCCTGAAATTATATGTGAACTACAAAGGGACACAGAAGAAAAACTTTAACACCTGGAAGTTAAACAGCCTCATACTTAATAATCAGTGGGTCTGAGATGAAATCAAAGAGGAAATCAAAACCTTCCTGAAAACAAATGATAATGGAGACACAAACTATCAGAACCTATGGGACACAGCAAAAGCAGTACTGAGAGGAAAATTTATAGCTTTGCAAGCACATATCAGGAAAGAAGAAGGGGCATACCTGACTAGCTTAATGACACAGCTCATAGAATTAGAAAGTGCTCAACAAAAGGATCCAAAAATAGGGAGGTAGAAGGAAATAACAAAGATCAACGAAATCCAAAAGATCAACGAAAGCAGAAGTTGGTTCTTTGAAAAAATAAACAAGATTGATAGACCACTGGCAAAACTAACAAAGAAAGAAAGAGAGAGAAACTTGATAACTCGTATTAGAAATGAAAAAGGAGAGATCACTACTGATATGGTAGAGATTCAAAGGGTAATCAGAAACTACTTTGAGAAACTCTATGCCACCAAAAATTAAAACCTAGAAGAAATGGATAAATTCTTGGAATCTTATAATCTTCCACGATTGAATGAAGAGGATGTAGCATATCTAAACTCACCCATTACTATTGAGGAAATTAAGACAGTAATCAAATGTCTGCCCAAAAACAAAAGCCCAGGCCCAGATGGATTTACTAATGAATTCTTTCAAACCTTTCAAGAGGAACTACTACCAATCCTGGCAAGACTCTTTCATGAAATCGAAAAAACAAGAAAACTTCCAAATAGCTTTTATGAAGCCAACATCACCTTGATACCTAAACCAGACAGAGATGCTACAATAGAAGAAAATTACAGACCAATATCACTGATGAATGCAGATGCAAAGATCCTCAACAAAATCCTGGCAAATAGGATCCAATGCCTCATTAAGAAGATCATCCACTATGATCAAGTAGGTTTCATCCCAGGAATGCAAGGATGGTTTAACATCCGTAAATCTATCAACATAATACACAACATCAACAGCAAGAAAAATAAAAATCACATGATCATATCAATTGATGCAGAGAAAGCATTTGACAAGGTCCAACACCCATTCTTGATCAAAACTCTCAGCAAGATGGGAATGGAAGGAACCTTTCTCAATATAGTTAAGGCCATCTACCACAAGCCAGAGGCAAATATTGTCCTCAATGGAGAAAAACTGAAAGCCTTTCCTCTAAATTCTGGCACAAGACAAGGCTGTCCTCTCTCACCACTCCTATTCATCATAGCACTGGAAGTACTCGCTATAGCGATTAGGCAAGAAAAGGATATCAAGGGAATCCAGATAGGAAAGGAAGAAGTCAAGCTCTCACTGTTTGCAGATGACATGATACTCTACTTAGAAAACCCCAAAGACTCTACCAAAAAGCTTCTAGAAACAATGGACTCATATAGCAAGGTGGCAGGCTACAAAATTAACACACAAAAATCAATGGCCTTTCTATACACCATTATTAATAAGGAAGAAATGGACATTAAGAAAACAACCCCATTTACTATAGTGCCATACAAACTCAAATATCTTGGAATCAACTTGACTAAAAATGTGAAGGACCTATACAAAGAAAACTATAAAACTCTGCTCCAAGAAATAAGAGAGGACACGTGGAAATGGAAGCACATACCGTGGTCATGGATTGGCAGGATTAACATCATTAAAATGGCAATACTCCCCAAAGCACTGTACAGATTTAATGCGATCTCCCTAAAGATACCCATGACATTTTTCAAAGAAGTGGATCAGGTACTTTTGAAATTTATTTGGAACAATAAATACCCTCGAATAGCTAAAGCAATCTTTGGGAAAAAGAATATGGGAGGACTTACTTTCCCCAACTTTAAACTTTACTACAAAGCAATAGTTATCAAAACAGCATGGTATTGGAATAAGGACAGGCCCTCAGATCAGTGGAATAAGCTTGAATACTCAGAGAATGTTCCCCAGACATACAATCACCTAATTTTTGATAAAGGAGCAGGAAATCCTAAATGGAGCAAAGAAAGCCTCTTCAACAAGTGGTGTTGGCACAATTGGGTAGCCACTTGAAAAAAATTGAAATTAGACCCCCAGCTAACATCATGTATGAAAGTAAAATCCAAATGGATTAAAGACCTCGATGTCAGACCCAAAACCATAAGATATATAGAACAACACATAGGTAAAACTCTCCAGGACATTGAGACTAAAGTCATCTTCAAGGAAGAAACTGCTCTCTCCAAGCAAGTGAAAACAGAGATTAACAGATGGGAATATATTAAGCTGAGAAGCTTCTGCACCTCAAAGGAAATAGTGCCCAAGATACAAGAGCTACCCACTGAGTGGGAGAAACTATTCACCAAATACCCATCAGTTAAGGGGCTAATCTCCAAAATATACAAGGCACTGACAGAACTTTACTAGAAAAAAACATCTAATCCCATCAAAAAATGGGGAGAAGAAATGAACAGACACTTTGACAAAGAAGAAATACAAATGGCCAAAAGACACATGAAAAAATGCTCCACATCACTAATCATCAGGGAGATGCAAATCAAAACAATGATGAGATGCCACCTCACACCACAGAGAATGGCACACATCACAAAGAATGAGAATAAACAGTGTTGGCGGGGATGTGGAGAGAAAGGAACTCTTATCCACTGCTGGTGGGAATGCCGTCTAGTTCAACCTTTATGGAAAGCGATATGGAGATTCCTCTAAAAACTGGAAATCGAGCTCCCATACGATCCAGCTATACCACTCCTAGGAATATACCCTAGGAACACAAAAATACAATACAAAAATCCCTTCCTTACACCTATATTCATTGCAGCACTATTTACCATATCAAGTCTCTGGAAACAACCAGGATGCCCTTCAACAGACAAATGGCTAAAGAAACTGGTACATATACACAATGGAATATTGTGCAGCTGTCAGAAGAGATGAAGTCATGAAATTTTCCTATATATGGATGTACAGGGAATCTATTATGCTGAGTGAAATAAGTCAGAGAGAGAGAAAAACGCAGAATGGTCTCACTCATCTATGGGTTTTAAGAAAAATGAAAGATATTCTTGCAATAATAATTTTCAGACACAAATGAGAAAGAGCTGGAAGTTCCAGCTCACCTCAGGAAGCTCACCACAAAGAGTGATGAGTTTAGTTAGAGAAATAACTACATTTTGAACTGTCCTAATAATGAGAATGTATGAGGGAAATGGAGAGCCTGTTTAGAGTACAGGCGGGGGTCGGGTGGGGAGGAGGGAGACTTGGGACATTGGTAATGGGAATGTTGCACTGGTGATGGGTGGTGTTCTTTACATGACTGAAACCCAAACACAATCATGTATGTAATCAAGGTGTTTAAATAAAAAATAAAAAAAATTTCCTGAAATAAAATTATACTAATCCATTATTATAACCCTGAATACTCCATCATAGAGGTTAAAACTCTAGTCATTAGCCTTTTAATGAATTTGAAACCAAACCTCTCCTTTCCTTTTGTCTCTAACTTGTAATATTTCAGTCCAATTCAGCAGCCAAATCCTGAGGAAAGAAGGAAAGAACTTAGTATGAAATCAGAAGTCAGAAATAATACAAAGACAGAGATACACAAAGTAACATTTAGAAAACCATAGGACTACATCAATTGGTTCTCAGAGTTTCAGTGAGCAATAGAGGACAGGAGATGGGAAAGTGATGAGGGCCTAGATTATACTGAGTCTTGGGATCATTGGTTTAGAGTTGGGGCTTATCAGGAAAACAAATGTGAGCTATTAAGGGTTTTCATGATGATAAAGACCAGGTTCGAGTTAGATTATCAGCATGAAAGACCAAATATCAAATATTGTTTCATATTTTCTCTTTGATTTCAGAATAGAGAATGGGTGTTAAAATGTTAGAAGAGTAGTAAGAAGATCACTTAGAGGGTCTTAGAATATTCTAGGTGCAATATGGAAACAGATTGGTTAGGATGCCTTAAAATATAGTTTATCAGCATATTTAAGGTTTAAGAAATGGGAAGCAGAAGGTCTCTTGGTTAGATGTGGGAATTGGAGAAGGGATGTTATCAAGGTTGATTCCTGGGCTGCTTCAGGTCATTTCTGCAATAATAATGGCTTTCGATAAAATATAAAGAACATTATTGGATGATTAGTCTAAGGGAGACAGGGCAACTACAGAGTTGAGGTGCCTAAGAGATATCTTTCAGATGTATTCTATGGGTCATTGGACTTGAAGCTTAGAAGAGATATAACCATTTCTCAGCTTATAATATTCCTTGGGTGTGCCATAATTCTGAGAGGGCTGATGAATTGGGAGTGGGAATGACTCCGGTAAGCCAGAACTAATCACACTCTTGTGACTGCTGAAATGATTGTACACACATGGATACCACTGAAGTGGAAAGGATAAGAAAAGCAACATCTATTTTCCTCCACCTTCCAATTATTGCTCTTTGATTAATTCCAATACTTAACCTTGATTGGAATTCTGTCTTCTCTTTCCAATGCTCTGTCTAAGAGGCCCAATTTAGTTAAAGAGGGAATATCAGACATCATTAGATTTTAATACAGGAATCTAGATTTGTGTTTCAGCAATACTCCAGGACCTTCATATGAGGTTTTGGTCTCTCCATTTCTCAATTCTGATTCTTCTGTGTTTTGAAGATATTCTTAGAAAGTTACATTCTTCATTATCTCAGAAAAGCTGCTAGGATCATACTAGATTTAAATCAAAGAAAGACCTCGGATTTAATGTGACTCTTTATATTAATCAGCTGATATCATTAATGAAAGAAAATATGGTCTAATACACTCTGGGGACCTGTAATGGATGTGGGTATGAATTCCCTAGAACCCACATAAATGAAGAGAATGAGATGATGTTACTGAGTTCCAGCCTTGAATAATCATAGAGTTGATTATATTGCTGTATTTTGGAGTTAGCAGGAATTTGCTGAAGCTGAAGATGTCTGATGTCCTCTGGTGCATGTCAGATCCAGGTTGGATTCTAGCTCTCTTGGAGGCACTGCTTGAACCATGGACAGCAGGGTGTACACTATTTATCCATCAGCTGCCCCAGTTTGAGCCTAAAGTGATTATACAGGTAAGACTAACCTTCCAATATCAACCAACTCCTAGAAGAAACTTATGTTTGAAGCTCAACATTTGATTTTGCTAAGAATATTTTATTTAGTAAAGAAGTATAATAGCTTGATATAACCTAGGTCCTGAATTTCACAAAGAATTTGGAAGAATGAAGCCACTGAATTAGTCATTATACTAAAAACTTATCAAAATGTAATCTTGAAGAAAATGACTATTTCTATATTTCCAGACCTACAGACTGAAATTAGTAGACTTAGGATCAGGATATATATATATATATTAAAACCCCAAGACAAGCTAAATTTCTCTTGAATTCTGCCAGGAAACTGATGTGTGTGTATGTGTGTGTGAGTTTATGTGTGTATTTGCATGTGTGTGCTATTAATATAATGGAAGATCTAAAAATATAGTACTTCAAATGTGATAGATCTAGTGTTTTCTCCCTCCCATGTTTGACTTTTCTCAGTTTATTTACCTGTCTGAGCCTTACATGTAAAGTCAGTTTTCTTTATATGTAAATCAAGAGTTTAATATTTACTTTCTCCTAAAATTGTCTGTAATAGAGACCACAAAGACACGGGAAGCAGGACAACTTCTGCTTGGCATCTCTCTGAGGGTTGGCATCTTTCTCTATTTGCAGGCTCGACTTTGCTTCTTTAACTATACAGAGACTATAAACTTTCCAAATGACCAGGCAAAACCACTTAGAAGCTGAGTGGCTCAGCTGATGGCAACACTGTATTACCTAGATACCAAACAAAATTATATATCTGTGGTCAGGTTATAGGAACAAACATGCTGGAATGAGGGTAACATAAGTACATGGAAAGGTGATTTCTAGGTTTGGAAAAGGTACTCTATAATCGTAAAATCATTCTTATAAAACTGATGGTTTGAATGTAAAAAAATACCAGAAGTGTAAATCAGACATTAAATAATGACTTGGTTCAGAAAAAATCTAAAGCTGAGTGATGGCAGATTTCCCCGAAGTGTTTATTGCATCACACCATATCCTCCATGAAAAATATGCTCCCATTTTATAGCAACAAAGTTTCAGAGAAATTCAGTAAAAAATTTAAATTCAGGAAAGAAGAGACACAACTCACTTTCTTCTCATTTGTGTGATTTGCACTTCCAACCTATCTACACTTATCTGAAACTCTCCCTCATTTGGGTCGATAATGTGAATAAAAAACAACTTAGATTAATCTGACTTAAACAAACCCATATTTCCTTAAATTGTCTTTTACCCCTATCTTATTAGTCTAAATAAATCGTATATTTGCTAAAGGAATGCTTATTTTTGCTATGTTCCCTTAGAAGTTACTTCAATATATATATATAGTTATACATATATATGGTGGGTCACACCCGGCAGCACTCAGGGGTTCCTCCTGGCTCTGTCTCTACACTCAGAAATCGCTCTCAGCAAGCTTGGGGACCATATGGGATGCTAGGATTCGGACCACCATCCTTCTGCATGCAAGGCAAATGCCTTACCTTCATGCTATCTCTCTGGCCCTACTCACTAATATTTTTTTAATGTTCATCATTTGAGTTCTGATTTATCTCCTCAAGTAATGCCTCTTTGCCATAAAAATTGGTGCTTTCTCTCCTTTTCTGTCCCTATACTATCTGTTATGTACATATAAAATTCTTACATTGAGGGGCCGATGAGGTGACGCTAGAGGTAAGGTGTCTGGCCTTGCAAGCGCTAGCCAAGGAAGGACTGCAATTCGATCCCCCCACGTCCCATATGGTTCCCCCAGCCAGGAACAGTTTCTGAGCGCTTAGCCAGGAGTAACTCCTGAGCATCAAATGGGTGTGGCCCGAAAAACCAAAAAAAAAAATTCTTACATTGAAAAAGTTGTACGCTGAAAAGGTGTACATGGAAAACATTAAATCATTTAATTAATTGACATGAATGCATTTACCTAACTGATGGAGATTACTTACAAGGAAGATTGAAATTTAAAATGCTACTGAAAATTTTGATTGATAATCATTCATTGATATTTTAAAGCTTACCTGAAAAAATTAAACTATTCTTACTTTCTAGACTCTCTCAAAATACCCCATCACCCAAACGGTTGCTGCACCAATGGTTTACAGAATGATTTTGCAGCAGGACTCGGCCAGGTGAGGTGAATGAGAATATGTATGCTAATAATTTTGGGAAAAGATTTTTAAGAAATTTTATTTATTTGGTTTGGCTATATTTAATTCTTTTTCTTTGATGTGTTTGTGTGCACAGTTGGCATGATAATTATTAGCCAGTTAAGATAGTTTATTAATCAGAACTCAAGGGTTGGTGTAAAGCACATCATGATTCTTGCACGATTGTAGATTAATTTCATCTTAATCATCTGCATTGTAAAATATCCCACAAGCAGAAGTGGGTTAGCACTTAAATTTGCAGGTTATTAAATGTTGAAAATAAATCACCTAAACTACTAAACAAAGACTTGACCAGTACATCTAGAGACCTCTTCATGGCTTCTTCCTTCCTATACCTGAATCTTCTATGTTGATATGTATGGTCTTCACATCCTTCTTTTATTTTGTTTGTTTTTTGTTTGTTTGTTTGTTTTTGTTTTTTGATCACACCTAGCAGTGCTCAGGGGTTCCTCCTGGCTCTATGCTCAGAAATTGTTCCTGGCAGGCTCGGGAGACCATATGGGATGCTGGGATTCGAACCACTGTCCTTCTGCATGCAAGGCAAATGTCCTACCTTCATGCTATTTCTCCGGCCCCTCACATCCTTCTTTTATCTAATAATGTACTTACTAAAATTATTCACAAGTTTTATAGGACACATAGGAATAGTACCAAGGTTGAGGCCAGTAACCTGTATGTGTCTAATCCAAGTTCAATGTTTGGTACTCTGTAAAATCCCATATACTACTAGAAGTGATCCCTAAACACAGAGCCAGGAGTAATCTCTGAGTGCAGCCAAGAGTGACTCAATACTCTTTCCAATCCAAACAAATTTTATTATTTCACTTATTATGTAATACCTGTCTTCTAACATTAGATATTTGGGGCCAATTATTAATGCTGCTTTGAATTATTGCACTTACACCCTGATGAACACAAGCAGACATTTCTGTAGAGTTTTTCTAGAAGAAAAACTAGTTTAGTTTCATAGCTGTTTCACTTTAACAACTCTCTTTTCTAAAGTATTGAACAAATACAGAGCTTGATTAGATTGTAAAAGATTTCTGAATCCACCTTCAATGATGATTATTATTATAAATTGTAATTTTTATCAATTTAATTGAATACAGTTTTATCTTTTTAATGCTTGCAATAAAATTTATGTAGCACCACATTTATATAGCAATGTTAGGTAATCTAAAATATGTTTTTGAAACTTATGGCCATTTTTTATTTTAAAAGCTTTTAAAATTAAAATTTGTACTTCAAAAATAAAAGCTGATACATTTTAAACATAAGTTAGAATGCCAACAGCTCAGTGACTACCCCTCTGAAGAGAACTCTGAAGCAAGTGTGCTTTTATTCAAAGTCCTCAAGACTTTTTTTCTTTAGTATTTCTTTTTTTTTCTTTTTTCTTTTTTGTTTCTCTTTGGTTTTTGGGTCACACCCAGCAGCGCTCAGGGGTTCCTCCTGGCTCTACACTCAGAAAACTCTCCAGGCAGGCTTGGAAGACCATATGGGATGCCGGGATTCGAATCACCGTCCTTCTGCATGCAAGGCGAATACTCTACCTCCATATTATCTTTCTGGCCCTTTCCTTTAGTATTTCAAAGCTCATATCACAGCCTTATTTTGCAATGTTCATCAGCTATTAATATCAGTCCAAACCTAGTTAATTCAATCAGGGCATGATTATTGCCTCCATGGGAGATTCTACAAATTATATAACTCAGGTAAAGCTCTATGAGGAAGGTCTCTCAATGAAACCAACCTAGTGCTGATCATAATTGATGCTGTATGTATCAGGGGAAACTGAAGACATGAAGTAAGTGTCTGGCAACTACCCTAACCCCAAGATCTGTCTGTCTCAGTCCATGCAAGATACAAATAAAACCACAATCACTTCTCATTTCCTTCAGGAACCCACACTATTTTCATAATTGTTTATGTAGTATTTATTAAACATTTGGGAAATACAGAGAGTATATCCTATGTCTTCTACTACTAAGAAATGTTCATATTACAATTTTCTGTTCCTTTTGAAGTTCTTTCTCTGAGTTATCCTTTTTTTTCTTCACCTAATTTGGTCTTCTCTGTTGTTTCTGAACTATTCAATCCCTAACTTGCATTCTCCACTCAAAACTGTGAAAACTTTTCAATGGACAAAACCTTACTCTCCCTAAAAGACAGAACCATCATTATCCTAGCAATCTTTGGGGACTTATCCCTTTATGATTTAAAAGCATTGCTTTAAGCCACATAGAATGCATTCCTACAGGTGATTTCTGAAAAACACATGTTACCAGATACAAAGTTCATCTGAACCTAACTTAGTTCTCAACCTTACCACCAAACAGAACTCCCAGTAACAGAAAGCAAGTGACTTAAAGCTGGCCCTACACACCAGTAAAATGACAAGAAAGTAAGAAAATAAAGTAGTGGAGGATGAATGGTTTAGTTTATAAGGTGTGAGCACATAGCACATTATACTGGCAAAAAACGGCCTAGCCTATTCAGAGTCTCTGTTGACCAATTGTCTTCTCCTAAGTCTCAAGTTCCCTACCCTGGAGTACTGCGCTACTGGTGGAGAGGCCCTGCTCCCTGAAGAGCAAGCTCAGTGGAGAGAAAAAACGGGTGTTGAGATTCACCAGGCTTATGGACAGTCAGAAACGGTAGGTTGGGGTTTGTTGAAACCAATCAGGATGTGCTCAGCCATCGAGTTCAGCAGATAAGAATAATCGTGTCATGTGTGTGTCCCAGGACTCCACTGTAGGAACTGCAATGTTGAAAGCCAAGAGAAGGTTCCAGAGTTGTAGAATAATTTCTCCCTCAATTTTTAAAATGACAATTTATCTAAAAATCACTGTGCTAAAAGTAGTTTGGCAAAAATATCAAGGGGGATTTGGGTCATATTACACCTCCTCTGTACTTATGATTAGCTCAAAAGAGCTGAGAGGAACCATGTGATAGGCAATGCTCTCCAGCAGCTCAGAGGCCTCCAATAGTAAGTTGCTGCTGCACTAACTCTTCCAGGGCACCAACCACATGGGAAAGACAGAGTCATCCCTAGAAATTCAACTGTAGATTTTTCAGGTTGGCACAAAAGCATGATTGTGCTAAAGCACCACAACTAGAGAAACCTTAATTTTTCTGTTATGTGCTATGGACACTCAGACATACAGCAACAAAACATACACACACAGAGATAAAATGCAACCTCAAAGAACATCACTAAAGATCCTATAGTGACTGAACAGTCCAGGTAAATTGGACTGAGACGTATTGCCTACCCCTGCCAAATAAAAACATGTGTGGCATACACAGGAAATACCATATTACATACCCATAATCATCATTGCTTCTTTTTGAATATAAACTAGATCACATAGAATATGGGCCACTGGATTCGGTTGCCATGTCACCAATTAGAAGCCTAGCCTGTGTCAGGTACAGTGAATGTTTGCTAAATAGGTTGGTTGCTGTTGCCTGAATGCCAAGACTTCCTCTTTATATGCAGGGAAATAGCTTCACATGACTCAATTGAACAGGCATGCTGTGGTATAATTCTTACTTCTTTATGATTATCCTGGACAATTTAATTATAATTTGCCTTCTCTTGTACACAGGGGCTATGTTGTGGTGTACTTCGGGAAACGAAGAGCAAGCCAGGCTCCGTGGGGAAAGCCATCTTACCCTATGACGTTCAGGTCTGACTCTAAAGGCAGAAAAAAATTTAGGCTTCAACTGAACTTGGGCTGTTCCATGACTCTAGGTGACACAATGATCCAGGTTCCTGTTATAGTGTTCTTTTTCCTCTGTTGTCCTGGGATGTTTCTGTTGATACCCATAATATCAATGCATGAGTATAGCTCATAGAGATAGTCAAGGGCCTCACACAAAGATTAAGAGTTTCTGAAGTCTAAGCAGTGGACTCACTCCATCTGCTAATGTTTTTAAATTTCCCTGATTCATAATTTCAGCTCATAGAAAAATTTGTGGTACCTATGCATTCATGGATTTATGATTTCATAGAATATATATGAATTTGTCCTATTTTATGACAGGCCCCTTTCCACAATTATCCCCACTAGTTTCACATGAATAATGTAGGTAGTGTAGGGTTAGGTTTGGAATGCTGGGAAAATCTGTAGAATGAAATTCACTGGCATTTTGTTCTAGATCATTGACAACAAAGGCAACATTCTGCCACCCAATACAGAAGGCAACATTGGCATCAGAATCAAGCCCATAAAGCCCTTTGGCATCTTCATGTGCTATGAGGTAAGGGCATGACATGTTTTCCCCTCTAAAAATCCCTACAGGTGCCTGAGTTTATGATAAATGTCACCTGAGACCTCCTATGTCTTCCTTATTCAGTCCACCGAAGTAAAGTCTAAGCACAAAGTATCTAATTGTCTTAACTTGTTAGCTATGAACTAACTTGTAGAAATAAATCAGATTTTAGAACCAACAGACTTGGGCTCCAATGTTCTTCTGTGGATGATTTGAAACCTAGACTTTGAGTCCAAATCTACAAATCTAGGCACCAATGGGGTGAGTACATGTCAGTGAGAACACTAAGCATTTTTGAATTTATTAATCTCATAGCTGAAGAATTTAAATGCAAAGTCCAGGACTGTAGAGATAACACAGAAGGATAGGATGATTGTATTGCATGGAATTGACTCCGGTTTGATATCTGACATCTGGTGTGGTTCAAAACCTTAAGAAGAGAGATCTCTGAGTACAGAACTAGGAGTAAGTCCAGAGTACTGCTGCGCATAAGGCAAAACCCTCCAAACTATCCAAAAAGAATTGTGGGTTATAAATATTTTGTCTTCCCACCACAGTCAAGATATATTTAATATTCAAGCCTATCTGTTCTTGGCACCAGTACTTAATTGAATCAAAAAACTCAGAGAGACTGGAGTGGTGGTGCATAGGTAGGGCATTTGCCTTGCACATGGCTGAGCTAAGATGGAGTGCGGTTCGATCTCCCAGCCTTCCATATAGTCCCCCAAACCAGGAGTAATATCTGAGTGGATAGCTAGAAGTAACTTCTGAATGTACCGGGGTGTGGCCCAGAAAACAAAAACAAAAAAACAAACAAATAGAATAAGAACTCAGTGATTATAGAAAACTGTGATAGACAATGAAACAACAAATTGTACACCTCCCATGCTGGTTCTGTCTACTAAAAGTAAATTTTCAGCGTCTGAGATGGACCATGAAAAAGTGAACAGATCCAGGTATTTATCTAAAACCATATCTATTCTCTAAAGTGACAGCACTAAAAGGGAATTTGATGTAATTGCTGTGCCCACATATATCTTTAATGAGGGCTCTGAATTGTGTGCCCAAAAGCTAGGATGAAGCCAAGGAATAGTTTTAAATTTACATAAAAGAGAAAATAGACAGACTCAGGTGTATATATACACCAGTGTTTCTCAAAATCATCTGTATGCTAACCTCATTCATTTGATAAGAATATATGAATATTTATTCACTAATAATATCTGCTTGGATCTAATCACAATGTTGCAACGGAGATTCTGGTTAAAGTGAACTTGGTGGCTCAGAGAGATATTGCAGAGGATATGACACTTGTCTTGCACACACAGCTGACTCAGGTTTGATTTCTGGCACCACAAATAGTCATCTGTGCTTACCAGGAGTGATATCTAAGGAGACACAGACAGCTGGGTGTGAGCCCCCCAAAAAACAAAGAGGGCTTGGTAGTCCAGAGCAATGATACATTTTAATTGAAAGTGATATATTTTACTTTGCAAATATATCCTTGTAGAAGCACATATCTGTCTCCCATTCCATATGTTCTCATGCCATGTTATTGCTCTTTCACTAAGATATACTTAAGCTTTTCTCTTCTTGAATTCAAACAAGTATTACATTTTAAATAGCCATTTGAGCATAAAGTTCAGTGGCAATGAGTAATACTCTGGCACTGTGCCCACATTCACGGCTACACGTTTGTAAAAATCTTTCATTTCAAACCAAAAGACAAAACTTGATTGGGAATGTAGATAAAAGACAAATTGGATCAAGATCTCTGTATTATTTTTATCACTGCTCGAAAATAAAGTATTTTAAAATGTCTTACATCTATAATATCAACTAAACAAACAAACCATGAGAATTCAAATTAGGCAATTTGGGGGTAGAACACTCATTCAGCAAGTATTTGATTCCTCTCATTAATGCTGGCAACATAAATACGGAGCTTGGGAGAGTGAATAAAATAAACAGAGCTCATGTTCTAGGGGAAATGATATTGTGCTGAAGGACCGCCCAAAATTTTTCATTTTTTACAATTATAATGAAGGTAAGCTTACCATTCAGATATGTTCACTACTTGAACTATAACATGTAAAAAAAACAGACTCAATGATTACAGAATTTCTCAGGTAGCATCAACCAAGTGTGACTCAGTCGATCAAAACTCACTGAATGACACCACTCTCTTTGCAGAATGACCCAGTGAAGACGGCCGAAGTGGAATGTGGGGACTTTTACAACACTGGAGACAGAGCCACTATTGATGAAGAAGGTTACTTCTGGTTCCTAGGTAGAGCTGATGATGTCATCAATGCCTCTGGGTAGGCGGAGCTGACTCTGAGCCAGGAGTTATTACCCTCACATGTCCAATATTCTTTGTGCCTTTGTGAAGAGACCCTGAGCCTAGATCTGCACAGAACCAAACCCAGAGAACTTAGGGAGCTCAGTGCATAACTGCCTGAATCCAGAGGAATCAATCACAACAGAGTTTAAGAAAGTCTGGCAGGCAGCCTTTCAGACATCATGCATTTTAAAAAGGGTGTGATTAAAACCTGACCTTACTTTAGTCACAGTTCATTTTCTCTCTCCCTCTCTCTATCCTGTTTATGTCTCAGTATCACTAGGTATGTGTTCTCATGTGGACTGTGGTGGGGCACAACATGTCATAGTAAAAC
Source organism: Suncus etruscus (assembly GCF_024139225.1). NCBI lineage: Eukaryota > Metazoa > Chordata > Mammalia > Eulipotyphla > Soricidae > Suncus > Suncus etruscus. The sequence continues at coordinate 64,086,582 of NC_064862.1, read as the reverse complement.
ACCAACATAATACAAATAGTTAATATAGAGTTCTTACTATGTGAGAATATCTCCTTTTTACCTTGTATAAACTAGCAAATATAACTTTTATATTTTATAGATGAAAAACGTGAGCCACTGTGCACTAAAAATGACTGTTAAAAAATTTCAAAGATAAAAAGCAAACAATTTCAAAGATGATAAAGCAACCTAGATTTGAACCACAGTAGTAAGCCCTGAGAATAGTATAAAAGAAGGAAGAGATGAAAAGAGGAAGGCAGGGAGGGAAGAAGGGAGGATAGAAAGAAGGAAAGAAGAAATGTAGTAACAAAGGAACAGAGGAATGAATGAAGGTAGGAAGTGAGTAACTAGTTCTCTATGTATTTCTTAAAAAATGACTTATTTTAAATTTCTGTGAGTATTTTTTGTTTTGTTTTGTTTCTCTTTGTTTGAGGGCCACAACAAACAGTTCTCATGATTACACTTGATTCTGTGCTTGGTGATCACTCCTGGGACTGCTCCTAGTGCCATATAGGGTGTTGAAAACTGAACTTGGGTCATATGCGTATCAGGCTAATGCCCTACCTGCTGTACTATATATCTGGTCACTTAAAAAATAAATTTCTAAGACAATGATAACCTGAGGAATATGATACACAATTTGCATTATGTGCAAGGTAAAGTTTGAAGTTTCATAACACATTCCCACCAATATTGGCTTATTGAACCTAGCCCCAGAGCTCTGAGTCAAAGACTCCTTTAAGGGACAGAAAAGTCAGCATCCCGGGGAGCATCTAGTCTGTGTCTTAAGGATAACATTCAGTTGTCCCTGTGAGCTCACACAGTGCAGATCCTTTCCAGTCTCTGACTCCTTGTGACAATGACCCTCAGTGCCCAGAGAAGATATGTCCTTGAGAAAGGGAGGTTTGAAGCTCTATGTTGCCCAAACTATAGCATCTATTTACAGAGGAGAATCTGTTCATCTTCTAGGTACCGCATTGGGCCGACCGAGGTGGAGAGTGCCCTGGCAGAGCACCCAGCGGTGGCAGAGTCAGCTGTGGTGGGCAGTCCTGACTCAAAGCGAGGGGAGGTGAGGAGGACACAGTGAGGCCATGGTGTGTGTCTTGGGAACACTAGAAAGACAAGGAAATGTCTTGGCATATCTAGTTGTGGACATAGCAGTGGTCCTGAAATGTTTCAAATAAGGGGCTACTTCTTGTTCTTCAGACCATTTAATGTTTGTACTATAGTTAAAATAACATATGAACTAGGGTTTGAGCAGTGATGCAAGGGGTAGATTGCTTGCGTTGCATGCACTAACCTAGGACAGACCACCATTTGATCCCCCGGTGTCCCATATGGTCCCACAAGCCAGGAGCAATTTCTGAGCACATAGCCAGGAGTAGCCCCTGAGCGTCACCGGGTATGGTCACAAACCAAAACAACAACAACAACAACAACAACTTATGAACTAATTCCTGCACACTGCATATAGAGTTAAAAAAAAAACAACAGGCCAGAGAGATAGCACAGCTGCAGGGCTTTTGCCTTGCATGTGGCTGATTCAGGACAGATGGTGGTTCGGATGGTGGGAATCCTGACATCCCATATGGGCCCCCATGCCCTCCAGGAGTAATCCCTGAGAACTGTTTGGTGTGACCTAAAATAAACAAACAAAGCAAGCAAACAAACAAACAAAAAAAAAACAAGAGCAAATACAATATTTTCAATGAAGAACAGGTAAAGTTAAACCAAAAATCTTGCCAGTAAGTTGATGAGAACTATAGGCCTAACAGTAAAAATCATGATGATAGGAATACTAATCTATTTCATCTATTTCATATTTCATAACTATTTATTATATAAATTGTTACATCAGCCAATGGGGAATAATAACCTGTAAATTAAAATTCACAAAGAACAAATGGAGGGGAGGGGAAGTCTATCATTTTTTGAGACAAAGGGTGATGACCAAAAGTATTGGATTTGAACTTGTTCTTGTATTATCTAGAGGTCCAACTGGCAACATCTGCTACTTTTCCCATTATTCAGTAAGCTTTTCTTCCTCAGGTCTATAACCCACTGGCACTCATTCTCGGTTTCTCCTCTGGCTTTGCCCTGCAGGTGGTCAAGGCATTTATTGTCCTGACTCCAGAATTTAGGAACTATGACCAGGGCAAGCTCACCAAGGAGCTTCAGGAGCACGTGAAATCAGTGACAGCCCCATACAAATACCCCAGGAAGGTAAGTGAGGAGCTGAGGAGTAAGCTGAGGAGGCGGGGGTCAGGTCTCTTCAGGCTTGTATAGGCTTTGCTGCTCTACAATCTGGAAGGAGGCCCCAGTGAAGTTAATACACGGCTGACAGAACTGATATAATTCTTTAGAAAATAAATCTTCTTAAAGATATGGGGCCAACTTTCTTGTCCATCTGATAAAACTGCTACCCTGGATCAGAATCTAAAAATTGTCTGTTGCTTGAAATATAAAGGGAAATTTAAATTTAAGCAATGCCCACAGATATTCAAAGAGAGTTTTTAGAATTATTCAAAATTTGCCAAAGAAATCTAAATCAGCTACTTGGAAGCCATTTTTAATTTTTATTTTTGGGGCTACACTCAGATGCTCAGGGCTTATTCCTACTAGGCTCAGGGACCATACGGGATTGCCCTGGATTGAATCAGAGCTGGCTGTAAAATGAGTAAGGAACTAAAATAGGAGGGCTTTGTTTAATTCAAAACCAGGTGGAGTTTGTCCAAGAGCTGCCCAAAACTGTTACTGGCAAGATTAAAAGGAGTGACCTTCGGAAAAAGGAGCTTGGTCAGATATAAGCAACAAGAAACACACAAGTCAGTTACTGTAGCCAATTCCTTGGCCACCTCAATTTCCTCCATGCTGTTGGTGAGTAGGGATGTGAAGAGAGATTTGATTTGGAAGATTATCCATACAAACTTGACAAAATTTTGTTTATTTTACATGATTCTCCTTCACCATCATTCCTCCAAATCCATCTCTCAGATTGCACACATGAAACCTGGGATCAAGTTGGAAAATAAACTATTGACATCAGTATCTAAGGTGACATGGTGTTGTGCATTTATTCTGAATAAATTCATCTGTGCAAAATGCTGTCACGGTAATTTTCCTGGCATAAAGATCCCAGGTCTGGTCCTACCACCCTCCTGCCTCTGACCACAGCATGGAAATGTGCATCCAGTTAAGATACACACATTCTCTTAGGTTCATAAAGGGCTTTCATTTCCCTCCTCCCACTATTACTTACACATACCCACATTTCACCTCACACATCCAGCCAGCTTTTGAACTGCAATGGAAGGCAAACAGGCAGGAACTCACCTAGTGTGACCCATCCTCAGCTGTCCAGTTTCTTTCTTTCTTTTCTTTCTTTTCTTTCTCTCTTTCTCTCTCTTTCTCTCTCTCTCTCTTTCTTTCTTTCTTTCTTTCTTTCTTTCTTTCTTTCTTTCTTTCTTTCTTTCTTTCTTTCTCTCTTTCTTTCTTTTTCTTTCTTTCTCTTTCTCTATTTCTTCTCTCTTTCTTTCTTCTTTCTCTCTTTCTCTTTCTTTCTTTCTTTCTTTCTTTCTTTCTTTCTTTCTTTCTTTCTTTCTTTCTTTCTTTCTTTCTTCTTCTTCTTTCTTTCTTTCTTTTCTTCTTTCTTTCTTTCTCTCTCTCTCTCTCTCTTCCCTCCTCCCTCCCTCCCCCTCTCCCTCCCTCCCTCCCTTCCTTCCTTCCTTCCCCTTCCTTCCTTCCTTCCTTCCTTCCTTCCCTCCCTGCCTCCCTCCCTCCACCCTCCCTCCCTCCCTCCCTCCCTCCCTCCTCCCACCCTCTCTCCCTCCCTCCCTCCCTCCCTCCCTCCCTCCCTTCCTTCCTTCCTTCCTTCTTTCCTCCTTCCCTTCCTTCATTCCTCCCTCCCTTTCTTCTTCCTTCCTTTCTTTTTTGGGGGCCATACCCTGCTATGCTCAAGGATTACTCCTGGATATGCACTCAGAAATAGGTCCTGGCTGGGAGGATCATATGGGATGCCAAGGATCGAACCAAGGTCCAGCCTGAATTGGCCACATGCAAGCCAAATGCCTTACCACTGTGCTATAGCTCTGGCCCCAAGATTTTCTTATATATAATCCTGGGCTTGACAGGACCAAGACAATCCTGGACAAGCTTGCCTGACCTAACCGACCTTACTGTAACCTGACTGTCCCACCTGCTCCACTGACTAGAAACTGTTTTGGCAGGCAGCTTGCTGGAAATATGAGGTAGAACATTACCAGACAAAATATGTTTCACTTTCAGCCTGGTTTGTATTATTTCATTTGCAACCCTGATTTAGACTCATTCACCTTGGCTTGGAAATATAGTGTGTGGGGTGATTTTACACAGTTAGATATAGGGTTTATTTTCTGGTGTGTGTGTGTGTGTGTGTGTGTGTATGTGTGTGTGTGTGTGTGTTTGTGTCTCTCTGTGTGTTTTTTTAATAAACATTTTTTTTTATTTTTGGTTTTGGGTCATACCCGGCAGCACTCAGGGATTACTCCTGGCTCTACAATCAGAAATCACTCCTGGAAGGTTTTGGGGATCATATGGGATGCCCGGATTTAAAGTGCCAGTCTTCTGCATACAAGGCAAATGCCTTACCTCCATGCTATCTCTCCGGCCCCTTGTATGTTTCTTTGCCCTTCATTTTTATATCCATGTACCATTGATATACTACCTTAATTATCTAAAATGCAAGCACCTTATATTTGCCACCATATCCCCACCACACACACACACACACACAAACTCACATATGCACACACACACTTGACTGATACCTGTGGACTCTATGCTTGACATAGCTACGGAAATCACTGTTTAACTTGATTTTATGTTGAGTTTTCAGTGACCAGGATGAAGTATTTCAAATTCTATCTCACACAAGCATCATTCATTTCTGAGAATAACAATCTATTCAGAACCATGAAAACATTGGGAGGCTGCAAAGACATAAGACTCTAGCAAGGATGCCTGCTTTTTTGAATCACATTTATGGTTCTCCTAACTAGAAGTATTGTTAGCATGGCTATAGACTTGGCCTTAGTAGATACTACATCCAAATGCCAAAAAACATATATGTCTGTGTTCTAAGGGAAGATATTCAGGTACCAGAACAGACAAGGAGGACTGAGAAGGGTATATGGGTTTTCTATTGGAGGAATGAATTTCAGAGACTAATTTGGAATGACTCTCAAGCACTCTAAAACTAAATATTGATGACCCTTTACAGTTCCCAGCTCAACTGACTATTGTACATGGGGAAGCTGAACCAAAGAGGGCAAGGTGTGTTGCTCAGTCTTCTAATTTGATATTGACAGGTTTTGTTTCTTGGAGATTATAAGTAGCCTATAGGGTAGCTGAGTGCTATATGCAGATAAATTTTTTTTTTGGAAAACCAAATTTAGCAATCTTTATTGCAAACTGAGAATCAGAGATTTTATGTTTTCAAGGTCTTTAAGTAGTGGAGCTGTGAATTAAACAAAGGCCTGTTCAAAGACCCTTCTACTTTGGAACATTTGAAGGCAGAGAATGGAAATTACTTTAGCATTCTGGGAAAGATCTGAGCCTCCACCCCAATATTGCTCTCCCAAACCTCACCTAACTGCATACAGCCAGGACTATCCAGTAGGTTTCTGGGACTGGGGGCAGGATTAATATCAGCTGGTCCCTAGAGCTAAAGACACAGATGTCTGAGAGAATGCAGACTGTCTTCTGAGAGAAATAAGTCATTGTCTCAAAGCTCCATTTATCTTTTTCTCCTTCAATATTGACCACCCAGAGGCCAAAGGAAGGCTCTCTAAGTCCATCCTAGGTAGGGAGATATTAAAAATATTCCTTATTAGTCAGCATGAATACTGACTACTAGCGGTCTCTATTTATAAGAGGGAGGGGCTATCACCCTTAATATCCTAGATCATGAAGAGAATTCAGTAAGCTTGGCACATTGTTACAGGGTCTACTCTCAATTCAAAGCAAATACTTTAATGTTGAATAAAACTGGGATGATAAGAATATTGGATTTCAGCTACTGTGAGGTTTAATGTTAAATTTCCTGAAAGAACTTCTCAGCTGTCATCTTATTGGTTGAGGAAGAGAGGAAGAGAGAGAGAGAGAGAGAGAGAGAGAGAGAGAGAGAGAGAGAGAGAGAGAGAGAGAGAGAGAGAGTAAGAGACAGAGACAGAGACAGGAAGAGCTCCCTTTCACTCTATTTTAACTCTATCCCTTTTCTAAAATATGCCTGTGTTTTCATTTTTAATAGAGCAAATTTTGAGGGAAAACTATATATTTTTCAATACTGCTTAGTGATGGGAACTAATTCTTGTGAAACATTTCCATTTTCAATGAATTTTTCTCTTATTAGGTCAAGGGGACGGTTTTCTTTCCTCCCTCTCTTCATGGAAAGAAGGAAGGTTAATTTCACCCTTTCCAATTCCATTCATCCTCCAATATACTTTTTCTCTCAACTCTTCCTCTCTTCCCTCTTTTCTGTTTCAACTCTATTTCTCTCTTCTCTACCTCTACTCTTTCATCCTTTTTTTCTTTCTAATTTTATTTATTTCTCCCTTTACAACCTGACCATTTTGTTTTTGTTTTTGTTTTTTGGGGGAGTGGTGCCTACACCCAGAAATAAAACCTGAGTTCTTTTTTCTATGCTTGAGGATTATTTCTGGCTGTGTTCAAGGGAGCATACAGATCTTGGAATCAAACCCATACTTTTGAAGTTCTTATTATAATAGTGATATTGGGAGGAGCAGGATATTCAGATATTCTTCAACCCCTTCTCTTCATGTGACCAAAAATGACAATAAGACAAAAACCTTTTAGACTTCTGTCCCTCCCACCCAATCCATTTAGTTTTATCAAGTTGTTCTAGTTGGGCTCTATATCCAGGCTAGTGTTTTGTGGTTAGTAATAACATTTTTGAATGCTCTCCTTTGATGCCACAGCATTCTGTGATATATCATCAGAGGAATGGTTTTCATCTGTTCTGAGATCACTCCTCATTATTTGTGCATGGCCCATGCAGCAGCTGTTCATATCACATAAAACCTTCAGTGACCATCCAGTTACTTACAAACTCCTACATCCATCTGTAGGACCTTTAAAAATTTGATAGCTTCCTGTCTTTAATTATTCAAATAAATGACAACTATTTTATATGGTCCTTTACTCAAGCTTATCATCCCTGTGTACCTCTTGTAATTTCTAAATTTATAAATTTCCCATTTACAAAACGTGAAATTGTTTATTCATAACCACAGTTGAAATCCTACCTGTTGTTCAAGATCCAGTAATACAGTCCCATTTTCCAAATCATTCTCATTCCATTATCTGAATGCAAACTTATTTTCTCTTTAGTCTCCTATGAACTACTCTATAACACACTGTGGTTATCTTTTACCTTTGAAAAAAGCACTATACTCTAAATACATTTCTTTTGTATTTGACCTCTTGGAGTGCTCAGAATATTTTTATTAGAAATATTGTTATTCATAAGATAATTTATCACATGTTAAATAACATAAACATATAGGGTTGATAAAAGATAATTTTTTACTCTATTTTTCTCAACAACTCTGTTACAGGTGCCTTTAGTCTTTTCATTTGGCAAACTAAATATTAAGGTTATGTGGAATAAGTAATATATTTTAGGAAATGATTTTAATGACAGAAATAGGATGTGAACACAGATATGTCTGGCTATCTTAGACTTTTTTTTTTATAAAAATCTCTCCTCTGAATATTACCTTTCTAATACCACAAGTACAAAATCTTGGTTATAAAATAAGACACCTTACAGTTAAATTTTCCCAATATTTCAATGTTGACAAACAAGTTTTAGTTGTTTTTTTTTTCTAGTTGGGATCATTGTTCTAAAACATGCCTCTCAAAATTAAAGAACCAGAGAAATGTAGTGTCTTGGTTCCTGTAGGCAAAAGTCTTGAAAATCCAAGTAGAAAGTTTTTTGTTTTGTTTGAATAGGCCCATATCTCATTCTGAAACATAGAATGAAAGAAAAGAGTTGATTCTGGCTTCTCATTTGGTTCAGATAGAAAATTTCTAGCACATGTTGGAGAAAAGACAGGGTGAGTTGGGTGACTGAAAGTAGTAATTCTGAGAATGAATCCATATGGTCATTGTTTCCACTTCAAGTCAAGCAACATTCAGATCATTTTGCTTGAATATGAAGCAAAAGACCACAGAGATGTACCAACTTCAAGAAGAAACTCTGTGGGAATTTGAGAAGGTAGAAGTGAGGGAGTTGCCTTCTGTCTCCCCTGAAATGTGCTTGCTTTCTGCTATATAGAAAGTTGCTGGCTCTGAGACAAGGTACATTTATGGCCTTTGAAGCAAACTAAATTCTTGATCACTTTCATTGGTTCTTAGAACTAAAAAAAGCCAATAACCAAAAATCAAAAAACAATAACCAAGGCTGTCTTTATTTGTTGGAGGAGATGACTATGAGTTAAGATGAAGGAATGGATATATCTTGCTTTTTAAATGGATGTCAAAAGAAACAAGTCAAAGACTCTTGTTACAGGTGTGTTAGAATATTCCAGTCATATTAGGTGAAATTTTATCATAGCATTTTACTCTGCAGAAAAAAAAGGAGATTGCATATTTGTTAAGTGAAGAATTGATGGGTATTTAAACCATTAACAATTTAGGCTTGCCTTTATAAATGGACACATCTAAAACTCTCAAGAGTTGCTTCTTGTGGGAAGCCTTATAACCTTTAGGTGGGGTAATAGAAACCTCAGGATAATCATCTAGGAAGAAAGTAATATCTATGAAATTTCAACCTAGAAACAAATCTAAAAATGTCATTTGAAAGGACAATGGTGTGGCTATTATGTGGCGCTTATCTTTATTGCTGTAGTGCTCACTGGATATTTTATTTGATACTTCTTATTGTATTGTTGTGGTGTTTCACTTTTTTTTCCCCCTTTGTCTCTCAAACTAAGGATGAGAGCCTCTAGAATAGGGGTCTTCAAACTATGGCCCACAGAGGAGTCTGATCCGGCCTACCAGCACTGTTTGGTTGCCAAGATACCTGTCAGCATACACACTCAGTGTCACGGTTTCTCAGGGATGATATCAACCACCTCCACCCACGGCATGTTGTGTGCTGGGAGGGTGGGCATGAGGGCGGTGTTGAGAGGGACACTGATGCACCCTTGCGCCTGGCGCTTAGCGTGCGCATTGCTGATGACGTCACTGGAGGGCACTGGATGCCACGTGGTGAGGAGTACCACATGTGGGTGACTATATGATGTAAAAAGGCGCCTGCTCCACCCCCAGGCAACGTGGTGTCTGTGTGCTCTGCCTACCTGTCAGTGAGGTTTTCCTCCACTCCCTCCACTGCCAAAGGTCAGTCAAAAGTGCCATAGAAATAAATTTTTGCCAGATGGGGGGGTTCTTCCTGATTGGGCTGTGGGTGACTCATATGAAAATTCCCCTTTGGGGGTGGTGAGGCGTTCAGTGCTGAAATCAAAGTTAGGGGGTGGGCGGTGGTTGGGAGGATAGGGGTTCAGTGCTGAATTGCCCATGTGGAAAATTAGGGGTTCAATGCTGAAGCATTTTAAAGGGGTTACATTGAAAATTTTATATGCATTTTGCAATTCCTTTTCAGTGTTCACATGCTGATTCCGAACATATCAATTTGGGCATTATATAGGGAGATATAACTGAACTATCAGGGACTGAGCTGGTCTGCTTAGAAAAGCCTGCAAGGGGTAAGTGTTCACATCAGGGACTAATGGGGGTTCATACACTGTGTATATATATATGTATATATATACATATTTGTATTTCACTAATATCAGTTTGGAATCCCTAGGAAACAATTATGTCAAGAAAAAGAAAAATTGACGGCAAGTGTAGGATATTCAAAGAACAGTGGACTTACGATTACTTTTTTATGCGGTACAAAGAAAAAGCTGTGTGTCTGATATGCCACAATATAGTTGCTGTGTTCAAAGAATACAATTTGCGATGCCACTATCAAACTTAACATAAAGAAAAATATGATTGTTTGGTTGGAGAAGTGAGAAAAGATAAAATATTACAACTGAAACATACACTGACGACTCATCAAAATACTTTTGTGAAGCAGAAGCAGTTAAATACTTTCTCACTGTGGGCAAGTTTTCAAGTTGCCAAGCTAATAGCATGCAATGGAAAACCATTTGTGGAGGGAGAATTTGTTAAAGAATGCCTTATTTCTGTTGCCAAAGAGATGTGTCCAGAGAAGGCCAATTTATTTAGTACAGTGAGCCTTTCAGGAGTTACAATGACATGAAGGATTGAAGAAGTGGGAGAAAATTTACTGCACCATTTGCAAAACTCTGCAAAGAAACTTTGCTATTTTTCCTTGGCACTCAACGAAAGCAATGATGTTCGTGATTCTGCCCAACTTCTCATTTATATGCATGGGACAAATGAGTATTTTGAAGTCACAGAAGAGCTTGCTGCACTGCGAAGTATCAAAAGCACAACCACAGGAGTGGATATATTTGAAAAGGTTTGCCAAACTGTGAATGGTTTGGAGCTGGACTGGGTTAAACTAGTCAGTGTAACAACTGATGGTGCTCCTAGCATGGTGGGGTCTAAGAGAGGAGTAATTGCTCACATTGCACAAGAGATGGACAAACATAACCATCCTTATCCAATTGCCATACACTGCCTCATCCACCAACAAGCACTGTGTTGTAAATCACTGAAGTGGGACTTTGTTATGAAAATTGTGGTATCTTGTGTTAATTACATTAGAACTCATGCACTAAACCACAGACAATTTCAGGAATTTCTATCTGAGGTAAATGTTGCCCATAAAGATGTTCTGTACCACACAGAAGTCCATTGGCTGAGTAGAGGGAGAGTTTTAAAACATTTCTATGACTTACTTCTGCAGATTACAGCTTTTCTACTTTCAAAAAACCAAGAACTACCAGAGCTCAATGATGCAGAATGGAAATGGCACGTTGCCTTTATGACAGATATAACAGAGCTACTCAACAGTTTCAATCTGCAACTTCAAGGCCAGGGGAAGCTCATCTGTGATATGGCATCACATATGAAAGCATTTGAAGTAAAATTAGGCCTTCTCATCAAACAAGTACAGGAGGAAAACTTCAGTCATCTCCCAACAACTCAAAACCTGTCAGCAGACAAACCATTGGTTGCATTCCCAAAGGAAACATATCTGGCTTCATTAGAATTGTTGCAAAAGGAGTTTCAATTTAGATTCAAAGAGCTTCATCTCCATGAACAGGACATACAGCTTTTTCGTAACACATTTTCTGTTGAGATTGAAGATGTCCTTACAATTTACCAAATGGAACTGGCAGAACTGCAGAATTGTGACTCTCTGAAAGATGCATTTAAGTCAAGTAACCTTTTGAATTTCTATGCATCTCTCCCCTCTGAGACATATCCAAATACCAGGAACCATGCACTCAAAATGGTAACCATCTTTGGTAGCATTTATGTCTATGAACAGACTTTTTCAAGAATGAAACATCTGAAATCTCCAACCAGATCAAAATTAACTGATGCCCACTTGCATCACTTGTTACGGCTGGCAGTGACAAATATGGGACTGGACATTGACCATCTCATTAGCCAAAAGCAGGCCCACATTTCCCATTGAAATGCTGGTGCATGATCTGCTTATTTATAAATGGTTTTCATTTTATTTATATAAGATATGTGCAGTGTGAGTAGGAATTAGTAGCTCATATAGTCTGGCCCTCCAGCTCTCTAAGGGACGGTAATCCGGCCCCCACTTTAAAAAGTTTGAAGACTCCTGCTCTAGAAGGACTCTGCCCATTTTTGGCGTATTTGATTTTTACCCCATTTTATTGCTTTTCTCTTCTTTAAACAAAACCACACAATTTTAACTATCTAGTCCCGCCTCCCAATTAGAGGGGAAATAATGGAGGTACCAAGACCAAACAGTTGTATGATCACTAGTAGTAAGCTAGGCAGAGAGGGGACCACTCATTCTAGCAGCCTGGGGTGGTGGTGGTGGTGGTGATGGTGTGGGAGGCAGGATGGGAACGGAGGTGGAGGGAGGACAAGTCAGTGATGGGAATTCCCCTGATTCAATGTTAATATGTACCTAAAATATTACTGTGAACGATATGTAAGCCACTGTGATTAAAATAAAAATTATATTAAAAAAGACTAGCAAAAGGAAAAAAAAGAAAGGATAATGGTGTCATAAAAATTAAAGAGCCATCATTTTGCTGATGCTTTGGTTTTAGTTTTTTAAATATATGATTGTATTTTTCTGTTTTTGGGGGGTTGTTGATGTTTCTTTTTTACTTAATTTTGTTTGGGGCCATATCAAGTAATAATTAGGGTTTAGGCTATCCTCAGGAATCACTCCTGACAGGCTTCTGGGATCATATGTAATGCTGGTGACCCAACCTTAGTTGGGCAGTCAAGTGCAAGGCAAATACCCCACCCACTGTACTATCATTTTGGCCTACGAGGGGTGGATGGTTTTCCATCTCAGGTCTCACCTAAGTTTTCTAACATCAAAAACCTACTGGTTTAAACTGTGATATTATTGTGTTCAGCTGAAAATGGAAGATTTTCTTTTTGTAAGAGAGAGAATATAAATATTGAGGGACACCTAATAGTTTCTGTTGTAGTTTATATTTTATGTAGACAGCTCCCTTTAAAACTTGTAGAATATTTATAAAACACAGAATATCCTCATCTGGAAGTAATATAACCCCAAAGTCTCATATAATTACAATTACTATAAAAAATTCAAAATTCAATAACTTTACCTTTTTTTCTAAGGATACATGCCTCTTTTGAACCTTGTCATCCCAGTATACTTCATTTCTCAAGGGGTATATACGAGTGACTTAACTTCCTGATTTCACAGTAATCTTCATGGGCCATGTTTAATTTTGTTCAGTTACAGCTCTAATATGTGGTACTTAGCTAATGCTTGTTGTTGGATAGCTGGTTTTCATTCTATTCAAGATACTCATTGGACTGAAGCATTTTTGGATGGAAGCCTCCTTTGGATTGGTCTCTTACCTTATCTCTTCTCCACCCAGGGTGTAGTCTTGTGCTTCCCAATAAAGACCCAGGGTCTCGGGCAAAAATCGTCGGTTTTACATGACAAAACTTTCTGCTTGCAGGTCAAAGTGCTAGGAACAGAAGGCCTATGGTGGAAGTTCCTGAACTTGTTTTATCTCCTTAACCTTGTGTTATATGATATTTATTATATTATGCTTATTATTTAATATTTATTATATTGTTACATTATATATTAATATGCAATAACATAATGTGCATGTATATAATATAATGTGTACATTATAGGCATATATATTAGTATATTATTATTTCATGTGCTGGCATTTGTTTCCAGACTTATGTCTGTCCAATTTACTGGCATTTGGGAGACTATCACTACAGGATTAAAATAATTAACTAATAGTAGGACTAAAATAATTAACTAGTCAATACCCTAGTAACAAAAGGTATTTAACTACTTTGTATCTTCCATTATCTGTAATATGGTGCTTACAACTGGAAGTAACTGAGTTGAATCTAATTTAATTGATACAACTACTACTATTCATTGAGTATTTTCAACCAGTAGCATATATTGTTCTAAGAGAATAGTTATTTGAGAAAGTAATGAATATGAAGTCTTTCATTTTAAATGAAGAAGTTAGAGTTTTTGGACTTTGGCAAACTGGTAATTAAACATCTGTACAGTATCTAAAATTTCTAGTCCTCTCTAATATAATCAATCAATGATGAGCGTCTGGCACAATTCTGGTTGCTGAAGTTCCAGTCCTAGGTACTCCTGGAGGCAAAGGACAATAAAGTACCAGTTTTCCTTCAGACTAGGATACTTATCTGGTTGATGATATAAGGTCAGCAGCCATGGAAGAACATCCTTTTAAGATGGAGTGTTTAGATTTTAGCTCTGGAAAATGTGTATTGTGACATGCTGCAAGAGAAATGAAAACATACAGATTCCTAGTTTAAGCATCTAAGAATCCTGAAGATTTTTTTCTCTCTCTTAGACCCCCATGATTCTCACCCTTAGATTACAATTTAAGAAATGTTGAAATTTATTTATAGGAAACTGCTCCTATGATATTTAGAATTCATTAAAGATAATATTGAATCAACATTAATTAAGGAATTAATTGCAATAAAAAGCCATGTATACACCGTATTGTACAATTATATACTTATTTATTTATGTTACTTACTAATTTTTGATTAATAAAAGTATATATTTAAATGTACACAGCCAGTTGTTTTGATTTATATAACACAGAAAGGCCTCAAAATATTACTATGATGCCTGAACAATATGGAGGAATAAAGCTCAATAGGGAAAAAAACAGTTTGTAAAACAGAGAGCAAAGATTTTTATCAGCAACACATATAAGTTCATTATTGGAGGGATATTTCTCAAGTACTTATATTCTTTAACATGGGTGACTAGAGATGCCAGAGCTATTGCGCAGTGGTAAGGTGTGTGCCTTCCATGCGGCTGATCTAGAACAAACCTCAATTCAATCCCTGGAGTCCTATATGATCCCCCAAGTCAGGAGCGATTTCTGAGCGCAAAGCAGGAGTAAGCCCTGAGCATCACCGGGTGTGCCCCCCCCTTAACAAAAAGATAGGTGACTAGTAAATTCATTTGTTGGTGGAATGCACTGAGGGAGAAAGGAGGTCCTGTTACTGCTAAGACTAGGGAGGAGAGATATTCAGAAGTGGGAATGGCAGACTCAGCAGGCAAGCACAGGAGGACAGAAATGACCTTCAGAGTTCTAAATCTGGATACTGAATGCTGGCCATGGTGGTAGACACTGTATAGTAAGCAGAGCCAATCTCCCTATCTCCTATCACCTTGGTGCTAAGCCTTTAAATCAGAACTAAGGCACCTCTGTGCCCCGAGAAAGAAATTACACAAGCTATGCTGGTTTGTGATCCCAATTTGGAAAACCATGAATATGAGAAAGTTCAGGTGTCAACACACACACGGGAGTGAAGGATCCAGGTAGTGGTTTAGTGAGACACTAAGTATTAGTAGCTAGATGAAGATCTGACTGACACTAACAGAGGTGGTGGGCAGAAATCATTACTGATTAACTGTGAAATCATTAGAGACAAAGACACCATGTAGCACAGGTCCCACAGAAGATTAAGGAAAGCTTGAAAGGCCAAGCTCTGTTCCACTTTACTGACAGAGGATGTCACTAATCTACCCAGAGCAGTTAACATCCATGATTGTTACTATAGAAAAGCTTTATTGAGATCAGAGAACTATCTGATCACAAGAAGATAGCAAGTAATTTGTACCCAAGCTGAATCTAACCATCAAGGCAGCAAGTGAAGGAAACCCTGATATACCTCTCGCCTAACTAATACCTAAGGTTTTTAAAAGACAAAAATCTTCAACGTAAGAACTCAAGTGCCTCACACTGTCGAAATAAAGCAAATGCCAAAACGTTGAATTCAGTAATAGAATGAAGATGAAGAGTGTATAAAGATGAATTTAGATGTCACAGAAATTGGGAGTCTACAGTTAATTTTACTTTGATATTATGAGGAAAATCAATGAATATGAAATGTGTACTAATATTTAATTAAATTAGAAAATTTTTTCAGTAGAAGAAAGAATTTCTTCACCCAAAAATTGAGATATAAGATTTAAAACAGACTCTGGATATAAAAAAAAAAAGAATGAATCTAAGATTTATATGAAAAAAAACAAAAATAGAAAAAATAGGCTTAACCTGAAATATGAAGAGAGATTTAAGATAAAATATTAATTATAGAATAGAATGGGGATGAAAATAAGAATTAGGAAAACTAAAGACATTCTTTTAGCATCATGACACTTCATTATGAGAGGAAATACTGAATAATAAAATACTATAAGATGAAGAATTGAGGAAGAAAAGGAAAACTAAAGAAATGGTAACTGAGAATATATATCCCATGCTGAAGGAAAGAACTAACCAGAAGTCTAGGACTTGGAACAATACTACATTGCTAACTCCAAAAAACCCTACATCCGCAAACATCATTCTTAAATGACCAACATCAATGATAATAAAGAAAATTAAAATTTTCTAGGGAAAAATCAGATAACAATCAAAGCCATACTATACGGTAGGAGAGACTGGAATGACATATTCATAAAAACTAAAGGATAAAACCTGTCAACCAAGAATAATCTGAGAAATTGTTACTCATGTTTGTCAGAGAAATAAAGCTTTAAATCATGAGTTCATAGAGTTTACCACTATCCTAATAAGCACTAGAAGAAATTCTAAAAGTAGTGCATATCCAGTAAATCAAAAAGCAAAGGAAAATTAAATGTTGACAATGGTTAAAATAATGCATTCTTAAGAACATAAACAAAAATAAATCAGTTAACAACAGAGAAGCAAGAAAAATTTTCTTAGAGAGAAATGAGTATAGACTTCTTAGTGATCAAAAAGGAATAAATTAGAGCAGAAACACTTAGAAGAGAAAATGATCAAATTGGTAACACTAATAGGGAGAAGTTATTTCAAGTAATTTATAAAAAAGACTCGTGGAAAAGAAAGAACAGAATGTTAAAGATAAAATGGACTTATAGGACAGGGAAAGGGAGGAGAGAAAGGGAGAGAGAAAAAGAGGTAAAGTGTCATTCAGACAGGTTTGGGCAGATGGTACTAAAGGGAATCTAGGGTATTGGTAGCAGGAAATCAATTCTGGTGAAGGGATGTGTGTTGGAAAATAGTATGAATGAAACACAATTATCAATAACTTTGTGGGGAAGGTTTGTCACATTTGGTGACACTCAGGGGTTACTCCTGGGCATGCACTCAGAAATCACTCCTGGCTTGCGGGACCATATTGGACACTAGGGAATCAAACCGCAGTCCATCCTAGGTCAGAGCATGCAAGGAAACCACCCTACAGGTTACTCCACCATGCCAACCCTATCAATAAGTTTTTAACTCTGTAGCTCACAGTGTTTTAATAACAACAATTCTAAAAAGATAAAATGGTAATAAGTCTCATAGATCAATAATCACTCTCAATCCAAACAGTCTGAACTCACCAACCAAAAGACTCAATGAATGCCCAAATGGAATTTAAAAAGGCAAGATCCATCAATAGTGATCCTCATGCCAGGAAAAGTGGGTAGTCTCTGATACACCACAACCAAGTTGTGTGAACACCACCACTAAAATGTCAGCACCTAGTGATTAGTGAGTGAGCATCACACAGTGTATAACCTCTGAGCATAAATAAATCTACAAGAACTTAAATGAATTGTCTGATATGAGTGAAATAAATTAGAGGGAGAGAAATAGACACAGAATAGTCTTATTCATCTGTGGAATTTAAGAAAAATAAGACAGTATTGTAATAATACCCAAAGACAATAGAGATGAGGGCTGGAAGGACCAGCCCACAATGTGAAGCTTGCAACCAAGACTGTTGAGTTCAGTTAGAGAAATAACTACACTGACAACTATCATGATAATGGTAGTGGGTGAGAAAAATAGAATGCCTGTCCCAAATACAGGCAAGAGGTGGGGAGTAGGAAAATGGGGGACATTGGTGGTAGAAATGTTGCACTGGTGCAACAAACATTTTTTTGTTTGCTTGTTTTTAGTTCTTGGGCCACACCCAGTGACACTCAGGGGTTCCTCCTGGCTATGCACCCAGATATCACTCCTGAATTAGGGACCATAAGGAATGCTGGGGGATCAAACCTCAGTCATTTTAAGGTCAACTCATGCAAGGCAAATACCTTACTACTTGTACCATCACTCAGGCCCCAGGGGTGTTCTTTTTAATAAATGAAACCAAACTACAAATATATTTGTAATCATGGAGCTTAAATATAGTTTAAGAAAAGAAAATAGAGGAAATAGAGGAGGAAAAAGCAATAAATACAAAACTGTAATTCAAAAAATATTTAACAACAGTCCAATGAAAACTCAACTTTAAAAAATAGATCGACCGACTGAGCCCCGGTTCCCCGCGGGGCCGCTTGGCCCAGCCCCTCCCCCAGAGACTCAGGAGTGCCGGCAAAAGCTGCCGAGGGAGTCCCGGTTCCCCCGTGCGGCTGCCTAGCCCACCATCTCCCCCCAGGGAACACAAGCACCGAAGAGAGTGGATTGAGGGAGACCCTTCCTCCGGGTGGGCGCCTGGAAGGGCAACTTGAACAACCCGAATAGACAGGGGAGACAGGACCAGCCATCTGGACCCTCAGGAGACCTAGAACAGTCCAGCCCCTAGGGCCCTGGAGCGGACCAGAGACTCCCCAAGGAGGAGGGCAGACCCCGCAGGGTTGGGCGAAAAAAACTCCTTCAACGGAGGCCTGGAGGGGGCAGAGCTCCATTGACTCTCAGAGAGAGGAGGGGGGATAGAGAGCTAGGCTCAACAGCGCCAGCAACCATTGTGGCCAGGAGCGGAACTGCACCGCTGACAGAACTAGGGAGCGGAAAAGGGACAAGACCCACAGGGAAGGCTGATCTCTCGGTAGCAAAGGGGAGGAGAAAGAGCTAGGTTCAACAAGCTCACCCAACAGGCCCCTCTAGAACCACCTTCAGGAAGGGGACCAAAGCAGGCTGAAAATAGAAGCCACAGCACTCCAAAACACACCATTAAATATAAAGAACTATGCGTAAATCAAGGAGATCCCTAATAACTGGAGACACCATGACAAATCCTAGCAAGTTCCCAAGTCCACCAAAATGCACAGATCCATGGGAAGAAGACTTAAAAGCGGTCATGAGGAAGGAAATGCAAGAATTACTAAAAGAAATGAAAGAAACCTTAGCTACCGAATATAAGAAATCCATGGATGAACGAATCAGCCAAATTAAAGAAGAAATGTCAAAGAACATGAGAGAGTCTATACAAAAAGAAGTGAAGGATCTAAAAGACAAAGTAACAAGCCTTACGAGCAGAAACACAGAGTTGGAGAAGCACATCGAAGAACTAGAAGGAAAACTGCAAACAAAAAAAGATCAAGAAACCAACAAAGAAATAAAAGGCAAAGCACTGGAAGGAAAAATTCAATATCTAATGAACAAAGATAAAAGAAACAATCTAAGAATTGTGGGTATACCAGAAGGGGAGGAAATAGGGAAGGGGGAAGAACAGGTAGTCAGGGAGATAATAACAGAGAACTTCCCCACCCTCTGGAAAGAAACCTCAGGGCAAATCCAGGAAGTCAAGAGGGTCCCTAACAAGATAGACCCAAACAAATCGACACCAAGACATATAATAATCCAAATGGCAAAAAACAAAGAGAAAGAGGAACTCCTTAAAGCAATAAGGGAGAAAAAAAACCTCAAGTACAAAGGAAAGGACATAAGAATCAAACCGGATCTCCCATTTGAAATAATTCAAGAAAGAAGACAGTGGAATGACATATTTAAACGACTGAATGAAAGAAATTTCCAACCCAGGGTCCAATACCCAGCAAAACTATCATTCATATGGGAGAGCAGACTAAAAACATTCTCAAACATGAACGAACTTGAACTATTTGTGCAAACTAAGCCGATCCTAAGCGACTTACTCAGAGACGAATTACACAATCCAAACCCCCGATTGTAACAACAACCACCCCACACAATACAACTGCACAACAGTCCTCTCTCTCAATAATTTCCCTAAATGTTAACGGACTAAACTCTCCAATTAAAAGACACATAGTAGAGAACTGGGTTAGGAAAAATAAACCGGACTTCTGCTGTCTACAAGAAACACACCTACAACTACAGGACAAGCATAGGCTTAGAATAAAAAGATGGAAAGTAATTATACAGGCCAATGGAAAACAAAAAAGAGCAGGGACAGCCATTCTAATATCAGACCAAATTGCATTCAATATCAAGAAAGTGATCAAAGACAAAGAGGGTCACTACCTACTGATCAGGGGAACATTAGATCAAGAAGTACTAACCCTGGTCAATATCTATGCACCGAATGAAGAGCCAGCAAAATATGTGAGGCAACTGCTCGCAAACCTGGAGAAACACATGAAGGGAAATGTGATAATAGTCGGGGACCTCAATACTCCACTATCACCACTGGACAGATCCACCAAACAGAAAAATAGCAAAGCAATAAGAGCCCTAAATGAAAAATTAGAAGATCTAGGACAAATAGACTTATATAGAGCTCTCCATCCCCAGAAAGCAGAATACACATTCTTCTCAAACCCACATGGAACCTTCTCCAGAATAGACCATGTCTTAGGATACAAAGCCAACCTATATAAGACCACAAAGGTAAGGATCATTAGAAGTACCCTTTCATTTCACTATGCAACAGAGGTCAAAATTTATGTCAAGAAGAAGCAATGGAGAAAAACTAATACCTGGAGATTAAACAACATGCTGCTCAACAACAGCTGGATCAAAGAACAACTCAAGGAAGAAATAAAAAGATTCCTTGAGACAAATGATAATGAAGAGACAACATGTCAAAATTTATGGGACACAGCAAAAGCAGTAATTAGGGGGAAACTCATAGCAATACAGGCCTATGTCAAGAAACAGGAAAATAACAAAACCAACAGTTTAAAAGATCACCTCAAAGAATTGGAATAACAGCAACAGAGAAATCCAACCACAACCAGAAGGCAGGAAATAATAAAAACCAGAGCAGAAATAAACAACATAGAAACTAAGAAAACAATACAAAAAATCAATGAGACCAGGAGTTGGTTTTTCGAAAAAATAAACAAGATAGACAAACCATTGGCAAAACTCATAAAAAAAAGAGGGAAAACACCCAAATCAGTAGGATCACAAATGAAAGGGGAGAGATTACAACAGAACCCCAAGAAATACAACATATCATGAGATCATATTATGAACAACTATACTCAACTAAGCTAGAGAACCCAGTAGAAATCAACAGATTCTTGGAAAAACACCCTCTTCCAAGACTGGAAAAGGAAGATCTAGAAAGTCTAAACAGACCAATTACCTCAGAGGAAATCGGAGATGTAATTAAAAAACTCCCTAAGAATAAAAGCCCAGGCCCAGATGGATTTACAGGTGAATTCTATCAAACATTTCAAGAAGACTTGCTACCACTTATCCATAGGCTTTTCCAAACCATAGAAAAAACAGGAATCCTCCCCAACTCCTTTTATGAGGCTAATATCACACTCATCCCCAAAGAAGGCAAAGACACCACCAAAAAAGAAAACTACAGACCAATCTCACTAATGAACATAGATGCAAAGATACTCAACAAAATCTTAGCAAACAGAATCCAGCACTTCATCAAAAAGATCATACATCACGACCAAGTGGGATTCATACCAGGAATGCAAGGTTGGTTCAACATACACAAATCAATCAACATTATACACCACATCAACAACACGAAAGACAAAAACCACATGATCATATCAATCGATGCAGAGAAGGCGTTTGACAAAATCCAACATCCTTTCATGTTAAAGACACTCAGCAAAATAGGGTTAGAAGGAACCTTCCTCAAGATAGTCACAGCTATATATGAAAAGCCTACAGCCAACATTATACTCAATGGTGAGAAACTAGAAGCATTCCCACTAAGGTCAGGAACTAGGCAAGGCTGTCCACTCTTTCCATTCTTATTCAATATAACCTTAGAAGCCCTAGCAATAGCAATCCGACAAGAGAATAGAATCAAAGGAATTCAAATAGGGAAAGAGGAACACAAGCTATCTCTATTTGCCGATGATATGATGATATACATCAAAAACCCTAAAGAGTCCACAGTAAAACTCCTAGAAACAATCAACCAATACAGCAAAGTGGCTGGATACAAAGTCAATACACAGAAGACAGTAGCGTTTCTATATACAAACAATGAAGTTGAGGAGAGAGAGATTAAAATTACAATTCCATTTAAGATAGTATAAAAAAACATCAAGTATCTAGGAATCAACCTTACAAGAGAAGTGAAAGACCTATACCAGGGAAACTTCAAAACACTTCAGAAAGAAATTGAAGATGATCTAAAGAAATGGAAGAACATCCCATGCTCATGGATAGGTAGAATTAACATAGTCAAAATGACCATCCTGCCCAAACTCCTATTTTGGTTTAATGCAATCCCTATCCAAATCCAGACACAATTCTTTAAAGAATTAGAGCAATCAATCACAAAATTCATCTGGAACCACAAAAGAGCCAGGATAGCCAAACATATACTGAAAAACAAGAAGCTGGGTGGAATCTCTTTACCTAACTTGAAACTATACTATAAAGCCATAGTAATCAAAACAGCATGGTACTGGAACAGAGACAGGACCTCAGACCAGTGGGTCAGAACAGAATTCCCAGACATAAACCCCCGGATATACAGCCAACTAATATTTGATAAAAGAGGCAAGAATCTGAAATGGAACAAAGAAAGCCTATTCAGCAAATGGTGTTGGCACAACTGGAAAACCACATGTACGAAAGTTAAAATCGACCCATACCTCACTCCTTATACAAAAGTCAACTCAAAATGGATCAAAGACCTTGAAATCAGACCTGAATCTATAAAGTTTATCGAGAATAAAATAGGCAGAACACTCGAAGACCTATATATCAAAAAGGTCTTCGAAAATGGAGCACCAATGGCAAGAACCTTATTGGCAAACATAAACAAATGGGACTGCATCAAACTAAAAAGCTTCTGCATGGCGAAAGAAACATTACTTAATGCAAGAAGACAGTTAACAGAATGGGAAAAAATCTTTTCACTAGACATATCAGATAAAGGGCTGATATCTAGAACTTACAAAGCACTCAGAAAACTGAGTCCCTCAAAACCAAATAAAGCCATAAAAATGGGAAGAAGAAATGAATAGACACTTCTCTGAGGAAGACAGAAGGATGGCCAACAAACACATGAAAACATGCTCACCTTCACTCATCATCAGAGAGATCCAAATCAAGACAACAATGAGATACCACCTTACACCAGTGAGGATGGCTCACATCAAAAATACTGAGAACAATCTTTGTTGGCGGGGATGCAGTATGAAAGGAACTCTCATCCACTGCTGGTGGGAATGCCCCCTAGTCCAACACCTATGGAGAACAGTATGGAGAGTGCTCAAAGAACTCAGAATTGAGCTCCCATTTGACCCGGCAATTGCACTCCTAGGTATATACCCCCAAATGGGAAGAACATTCATCCCAAAATACGTGTGCACCCCACTATTTATCGCTGCACTCAGTATAATAGCCAAATCTTGGAACCAACCACGATGTCCAACAACAGATGAATGGATCATTAAGATGTGGTATCTATACACAATGGAATACTACATGGCAGTCAGAAACGATACAATCACAGATTTTGCAGCAACGTGGATGGACCTAGATCATGTTATGTTAAACGAAGTAAGTCAGAAGACAAAAGATAAACACAGAATGGTAGCACTATTCTGAAGCACATAGAACATACATCTCAAACACAACTAATACTTAATAATCAAATAACAGGGTCTAACAGTAGAAATTCCAAACACTGAAATAGTCGACATATACATGGGAACAGTGCCCAAAATACATGAAAAAGGAACAACGCAAACTCTTAACTACACACTATACCACAAAGAAAACAGAAACACCAGAAACAGCAGCATAGAGAGAACAGGTATGTAATCAACCTTCTACAACAATGACCCACAATAATCCCTTAAAGATCGTATATAGGAACACAGGTAAAGAATACCATGGCAAACCACTGACTCCAATGGAAACATCCCATAACACTACGTATTAATGCCTCTATCCTACTATATTTAAAATAACCTCTCAGCTTTTCTGTCCACAGGTGTTCTTAGATACAAAAGGCGGACAAGCTAAGATGGCAGCTAGGGATACCACACGAGATAACATACCTAGTCTGCACTACAAGACGGCCCCGAGAAAACTCTTTAACATACACTTTATCTCTAGGTTATTCCTTCTTTTAGGGATTGAAGCACGTGACCAGACAGACCACCGAAGCAGTAACAGCGACATACAGACTCAAACTACATGCCCTACTCATCGAACACATTCAAGCAAACTAGCATTCCCATGCTATTCTCTCCTCTCTCCTCACCACTCTCTTTTTTATTTTTTATTTATTTATTTTTTATTTTTTTTCTTTTCTATTCCTTTCTTTACTTTTTCTCCTTTATCTTCTCCCTTTCTTCCTAAGGTATTTTCTCTTTTCTCCCTTCCTACCCCTTCCATATCCCTTACCCTTTCCCCACTCTGGAAATCCAACTATCCCTCCACCCTCCACTCCCATCCAGACCTCCCACCATATTAAAACTCTCCACCCTCAGTCCTTAATCTATTAGGCAACAAGATCGACCTCCTACCCCAAAGACCCAGTACCCAGCACCCAAGTGAAGTGACACCCAGTCAATCCCACACCTCGTCTCCTACAAGAAAAGACCACCAACTCCCCTGCGGACTCATGCTGCGCGGCCCTCCCCATCAACTCCCCCTAATGTGGACTGTTACTTGAAACTGGTCTTACTCCCAAAAGTAGCCCCAATGCAAGATCTCTTCTAGGACCCCCCTGCCGCAAACCATTTGCCAATCTGAAGAAGGCCAGGGGCCGTGATGGAAAGGTGCCGGGGAACCCACACACCACAAGAAAAACCCAAAAGACAATGGGAAAAACTGTACTTCCAACATAAGCATAAGACCTGTATTACACCACCTCTTTACCTGCTTTCCCCCAAATGTAAAGTAGTCTATTGCATCACTTTGGTCCTTCAAATACTTCTATATTTCGTTTTTTGTTTTTTGTTTTTGTTTTTTGTTTTTGTTGTTGTTTGTTTTGTTTTTTACTATATTTTTTAAATGTGTCTGTCCTACACATACATATGAGAACACATATATTCTTATTCCTATATATATATTCTTTTTTCTTCTTTTTTTTTACCCTCTCTAGGTATGTGACCTGTTTTTGTTTTCCCCTCTGTCCACCCCCAAAGACACCGACAATATAATGAATGTAGCGCCATTTCCCCCTGCAAAGGCACATTAAAAAAAAGGGGAAATCTTACATACAAAAAAGAGCTCCTATCAACTAGAGATGGGAACTCATAATTGTTTACAATACAGGGATATCTCCTACCTGGAAAAAAATGTCATGTGGAATCATCTTAGACCTCAGGTGATTAGATAACATCCGTCCAGCCTTGAACCCTGGATCCGAGACATAGAAATGGCACAGTACTCCACGACAACTACAAGAAACAATTCCCAGCCAGGACAGCCTTAATACGGCAAGGCCAACATCAAGTCTCAGCTCCAATACGACATGCTGACAACGAGGAAAATGGGAACAACTTGACCTAAGAGCAGGTTACCCTGCCTTACCAGCTAACAATAAGACAAAATCAGAAGACCGGTCATCCTTTGGTAGATCCAAAAGCCGAGATCGCGATTTACAGATGACTGGCTGCTAGAACCATGACCAGACGGTATGCACCGTGGGACCAATAAAAAAGCCCTAGTCTAGGGTTTGAACTACGACCTGCACAACAACCATGAACCCCACTTCCAAAGGTCTAACAGAGACAATCGTAAAGGAATCTGGCTTCTGGAAGCACAAAGAAAGATGCTATCCTAAGTGCCATCCCAGGTATAGTGCAAAGACCAAGACCACCAACCACAAAAGATGGATTAAAATGACACTGAGGGAACAGAACTCCTGAACCACGAAGACTGATGTCATCGTAAATCCCAACCCTGAATTTGTGCAGATACTGAGATCTCCAGACACAGAGGTCTGTTTGTACCACCCAGAACAGAACAGAAGTCTCCCAAACAGGACAAAGGACCACCGGGAGAGTAAATGATCCTGAACAGAGTCTATAGTTGATCCCATGACAATATACTCCAAGGGCGGAGAAACCCATAGCTCTTAGGCCAAGTGAATTCCTTTTCGAATGACCCCAACAATTACTGTGCCAGGGCAGGAAGAAAAAAAAAAAAAGCACAAAGCTTTGTTTACCTATTATATATTATTTTGTACCTTCATTTATTATTATTATTATTATTATTATTATTATTATTATTTTTACTTACATAAATATTTTTGGTCGATCTCTCTGTGTGGGCGTGCTTATTGAAGCTGGTGCCCCCAGATATACCTAGTTTTTTTCTCCTCTTTTCTTTTCTTTCTTTAAGGGCTATGCCATGTTTTTTATCTCAAGTCCATAGCGGTTTTTGTTTTTTTGTTTGTTTGTTTGTTTGTTTTTGTTTTTGTTTTGTGCATGTGTGGTGCCTACCATTATTGTTGGAGTCCTCACTGGATAATGGACATTTTTTTGGTTTGTTTGTTTTGTTTTTTTTTTGGTTTGTTTGTTTTTGTTTTTGTTTTTGTACTGATGGAATGTTTCATTTTCTTTTTTCTCCATCGCCTTCCAAATCGATGATGAGAGCCTATAGAAGGACTCTGCCCACTCTAGGAGTATTAGACTTTCACCCCAGTTTACTACTTTCCTCTTCTTCAGACCAAACCACGCAAACTTAACTAGCTAGGCCTGCCTCCTGGTTAGAGGGGGAAATTAGGGAGACACCTAGACCAATTAGATGCAAGACTACTATGTGGTGGGATAGGTACATAGGGGACCACATATCCTAGCAGCCCTGGGGGTGAGGGAGGTGGATATGGGAGATAGGACAAAAACGGAGGTGAAAGGAGGACAATCTGGTGATGGGAATCCCCCCTGATGTTATGTAAATATTTAACTAAAATATTATTGTCAACATGTAAACCACTATAATCAAAATAAAAATTATAAAAAAAAATAGATCGAGGGGCTAGAGCAGTAGCACAAGTGTCTGCTTTGCACACGCTAGCCTGGGACAGACCATAGTTTGATTCCCCCAGTGTCAATCTAGGACCTCTTTCTGAGTGCATAGCCGGGAGTAGCCTCTGAGCATCACCGAGCATGGCCCAAAAACCAAAAACCAAAAATCAAAAAAAAAAAAAAAAACAAAAAAAAAAACCAACAATGAGCCACTTACAAGTGGCTAACCCGACGATGAGAATAGAGCCAGGAGGAAGCCCTGAGCACCATTGTTGTGGCTCAGAGCAAAACAAAGCAAAAACATACAAATTTACTGAACACCTAATGTCTATTTCACCAAAGAACATAAACAATCAGGCCTGCTGACACATGATAAAATATATCATGCTCAACATTTAGCAATGACTTACAATGATTGCTTAATATAATCTAATTCAAATTTAGAATTGCCCTTGGAAATACCTTCAGTAATGACGGTCACAGTAGGGCCGTGTGAACGAGATTGTAGTAGCTGAGAAATGATAAAATATGACAAATTTCTTGATTGAAAATGGCATAAAAATATACACATTTTGATTTTTATGGGAGTAGTATTTTGTAATACTTGCACTAGACATCTCTACCACTTTCTTCACTATACCGACTAAATAGCTAGGTTCTTTCCACCATCATATAAGTAATACAAGAAATCCTCCCATCATTTTCCCACCTCTGCTCTCTCTCTTTCCTGTGGTAACCATCAATCTATTCTCTGTACCAAATGCTAACAAGAATAGACTAAGAATTAATTAGTTTGATTCCTTTAGTAGGTCAGAAATTAAAGTCATGTTATATTCTGCATTTTTTAAGTGAAATGTTTAAGTCCATCTTGTCCAGTGCTCAATATCTCCAGTTTTACTACCCCTTTCTAGTCGTCAATATTTCTTTATTTTTTAGTGATCAATATTTCAAGGCTAATGAAAAACATAATCAGTAAATCTTAATAAAATATAGAGCAATTGAAGGACTTTTGCCTTTACCCTGGCCTTGGGCTCCAATGTGAAGGAACCAGACAGTAATCAGCTCTTTCCCAGAAGATCTTGGTCTTCACTTTATGGCATTCGAGTCTCAGTGCCTCTGGATATGAATCCATCAATAGAAATTTCCCCCAGAAATGAACAGTGACTCTGGAAAGAAAAAGTGGAATGCACATCACTTATATCTGGAACTCTAAAATCAATGAGGTGATGAAATACTTTCAGACAAAGTCAAAATTGAAATGGCAGCTACAGCCTCCAAATAAAAGGGCACATAGGACCCACTCGTTAGTGTTGAGGCAAGGCATTCACTGGGCTCGATTTCCCAGTTTCTGCAGCAACCAGGTTGTAGCTATCCTACTGCGCAGCCCTGGGAGGCAGTTTCTGTGCAGAAAGGAAAGCCTTAATCTCTATTAGTGGGTCCAGCACACCCTCTGGTGGCCATCATCAGAACATGTTTTTCAAAGCTGACTCGACACTGCTCTAGCCCATTTTCTGGGGCCTAACTTTTGAACAGCGTGGAACTCTCAAACCATAAGAAGACTTACTGAGTTAAATTAGGATAGTATTTAGATAAATACAAATCTATTTACTTTGTGGATCTTCTCTATCCTCTTATTTATTATATTACTTCCCAGATCTAAACATACGAACACTTTTCCCCATGGCATGATCCACTGTCCCCTTGGCCACACAGCTTTAGTGATAGAAGTATGACCTGTGAGACAATGCGGCAAGATTCACTTGTCTGAGCACCACGAAGTGAGGCTCAAATGGAAATTTCTTTTGGGGAGGAGCACAGCCAGTATTTTTAGGAGTTACTCCTGGCTCATATTGCTCCTGGCAGGCTGAGGATGGGATATTTGGGATCAAATCCAGTATGGTCAAGGGTGGGCCACATATAAGGCACTACCTGCTTGGTGTCGGGTCCCCTCCATGTGGGAATTTCTAAATTAGCTTTTCTTCAGTGATTTCTAGGAAAAGAGAAAAATGACCAGATAGAAACATGCTTGTTAAATCTCAATTCTTGAAATATATTGGGGTTAATTACAGTTTCAAATAAATATTTTTGTATATGTCTACACACATATGTGCTTATAGCTAATTACGTGTCCTCCTAGGATGATCCGTGAAAATAGACAGATGGGACAGTTTCAGGATTAAAAGGCATGTGGGACTTGAAAAAACTGCAAGTTAGGTGCAAGTACTGGAGCTGTTGCCAAGAGCACAAGGCAAGGGAAACCTCCCAACTCTGCTGGGTAGGTTTCTCTCATTACTAACTGAGATCCTAATCAGTCATTGCCCTGGAAAACCTTGAGATGCAGAAAGGAAGGTGGGAGTCCCCAGAAGTTGTGGTTCTTTGGGGAGAGACATTATAATGACTTGCTGCCAGCCAAGCTTGGCCCAGGGGGACTGCAGGCAACATGGCGCTTAGGGAGGAGCACGTGGGCTGGTGACATTCCGGCCACCTTTGTGATGGTGCGTGGGCAACGGCAGTGATTGGCTAGACAGAGCCTAAAGCCCCAGGTTTGTTAAGGCAACTTTCAAACGGGTGATAGTTCGGAAGAGAGGCCTCCTCGTCCTCCGAGAGCTCCCTACTGACTTTCCCCTTTCCATTGATACTGGTGATTCTGAAACCAGTTGCGTTTTGAATGGCTAAGCCATGATGAGGCTACAGACAGCGTGGCTCTGTCTGTGCCTTCTGTGGCTTCACATAGCCATAGAGCCACAAGTGAGTATGGCCCCATGGGCCTTTGCTGCTTTTTTACATCAGCCTCTTGCCCACTGGGTTGAAATATGGCATTGTTCATCAAGCCAGGAGAGAAGCCCCAGTCTTTCCTGGCACCAGGCCTCAGAGATCAGCCTGAAGAGCTCGGCAAGCCCTGTACATGCCAGCTCTGGGTTCTAGTCTTGGCTCCATGGTTACTATAGCAAGTTGATCAGAAAAAGCCGTTTCATCTAGTCCCTAGATCATTCAGAAGGAAGCTTGGATAAGTTAGGTAAAGCATATGTTTCAGATGTAAGTCTTCACTGAAGGGATGATTCGATAATGTGGGTTAGAACTCAACAGAGTCATTGACAATGGAAATGATTAAGAGAAAACACTTCTTGAATCTTGTCTCTAGTCTACTTGTGGAAGCCAATCAGATATTATATTTAATTCTGCAAGCTTAGAGCCCATCATATTCATGTGTACTTAGACTTACTGTAACTGTCAATCTGGGAAGGGCAGCCTGGAAACTTTGCTATCTAAGCATAGGTGTTAGCAGTTCTCAGCTAAGTGGTCAGTGGCCAGCTAGGTGGATTGCTCTTTATTTGGAATTGTACATTTAACAACATTCCTAACTCATGGTATGATACAAACTTCAATGAAGGCTTTCTTTACTTTAGATTCTGACATTCTATGCTCTACTTTTCAATTAAGAAGAGGATAGGTGGGGCCCGGAGAGATAGTACAGTGGCGTTTGCGTTGCAAGCAGCCGATCCAGGACCAAAGGTGGTTGGTTCGAATCCTGGTGTCCCATATGGTCCCCCATGCCTGCCAGGAGCTATTTCTGAGCAGACCGCCAGGAGTAACCCCTGAGCACGGCCGGGTGTGACCCAAAAACTAAAAAAAAAAAAAAAAAAAAAAGATAAAAAAGAAGAGGATAAGTGAAAAATGGTAAACTAAATTGCATTGAGCAATTTGGGCTAAAGATTTGCTTTTTTTGGTTGAAATATCAGTGTATTATAATGGTTGCTGTTTAATCACTGCTTTATAATTATCTTTATTCTCCTACATACCTTTAATTAATTGTTGATGTTTCCCATTCTATAGTTACATGATAAAAATGACTACGGTTCTATTTTCTATACACTTAGAAGATACATCAACATTGCATATAATGTAAGTTTGCATTCTTCAATTTTATTTTCGCTTGCAGATTAAGTTCTATTAACTATTTAAAATAGTGGAGATGTGTTCTGATGCAAAAGGCAATAAAATTGATACCAGTTTTTTCACCAGCTGTTTTCTTATACATTGAAGCATTTTTGTGTGGACTTAATGACACCTTATGTTGAATACAAATTGCTCATTGCCTATTTGCCTAATAAAATTAGCCGCACACTAATTTAGCAAATGTAACTCGAATTTCTCCCAAAAGTTTTCCCCATTCTTTCTATTAAACAGTTCTGGCGATGGCCTTCTATTAAACAGTTCTGGCCATGGCCCAGCTACAGCAGTCACCAGAGCCGTGCAGGGGGAAGGGAGGTTTGCAAAGCTGGGAGTTGAACCAGGGACCTGTACATGTCATATATTAGTTTTCCTTTTCTACAGGTTGCTTGAAATAGCTTAGGTCAGAACGTCTGTGATATCCGACATTTCTTTAATTAATTGTTGATGTTTCCCATTCTATAGTTACATGCTAGAACTGACTACAGTCATATTTTCTATAAAATGAGAAGCTTCATCAAAATTGCATATAATGTAAGTTTGCATTCTTCTTCAATTTTATTTTGGCTCGTGGATTAATTTGTATAAACTATTTAAACCGTGGAAATTTTTTGGATCTCCATGTTTGCATGACTGATGCAAAAGAAGATAAAATTGATACCAGTTTTCTCACCAGCTGTTTTCTTATATATGGAAGCATTTTTGCGTGGACTTAATGACACCTTATATTGAATACAAATTGCTGATTGTCTCTTTGCCTAATAAAATTAGCAGTGCACTAATTTAACAAATGTAACTCAAATTTCTCCCAAAAGTTTCCCCATTTCTTCTAGTAAATGGTTCTGAGGGACAGTCTGGCTATGGCCCATTGACAGCAGTCACACAGGGCAGTGCTGGGGGGGAGGGAGTTTTGCAGAGCTGGGAATTGAACCAGGGACTTGTACATGTCAGGCAAGTGAATTGATATTGGAGACAACTTGGCGCTTTTCACTACTTTTCCTCCTCCTCGCCAAAAGAGATTTAAAGGTGTGTTCACTTTAAAGCTTGACTTCAAGTTTCTAAAGAGTATTTTTTGAGTTAAATGTATTGTAAATGTGTTTCTGGGAGTGATGAAGAGCAAGTATAGCTTTCCTTGTACCTAGCTGATTCCATGAGTAGGTCCTAAGCATAGCTCCAGTATCCTAAACCCACCCTACCCCAATCAATACAAAACAACAAAACAGCTATTAAATGTGCTTGAAGTTTATCATCTCATTTATTTCAGTTTTTCTCTATTCTCATGACTTTTTCTGAATCTTAATTTTTCAAATTTTAGAATTTGTGGACATTGGCAATCGGTAGTGCCTTTGTGGGGCTTTGGACACTTGTTTTTGTCATGTGGCGAAGTTCCCCTCCTGTAAGTATGTTAAAGACCTAAGTACAGTTTGAACCAGCTATTTGAAGGTAGATTTATGTGTAATGGACATGTCTTTTATTCAAATGTATTTTATACATACTGGGGAAAAATTCTCGATTTGTGGTACACCTTAAGGTTTCAGACTTTCAAGGGTGATTGAAAAGTATCCCTCGGTGTCTGGAAACACACGTTCATATTATAATTTTCTTTAATTGAATGACTATTTTCCCTGGTTTATCATAAACTAACATTTTCAGCTATATATAATAATTCTGAATTAAATTTTGTTTCTTTCTACACTAGATAATTCTAGAAGATTGTGATGGTAAGTATGGTCAAGTTATTCCTGTGATAGTTTTATTGCTAATTTTGATGTAGCTTTTAATTCAACTGGAGACATCTGACTACTGAACTCATGGAAGTTTGAGTTGCAGTATAAATCATTCAAATGGAGAGGAACTTGATGTTATATCAGGGATCTGGATGAAGTGAGATAGGGGAGATAAAATTTTAAATATTTTAAATCCACATTTTTGGCTATATTAGTTTTCCTTTTCTACAGGTTGCTTGAAATAGCTTACCTGCAGAATGTCTGTGATATCTATGAATACATATACATTTGACGCATTCTCCCTATTGAAAAGAAATATTTGTTCATTCACAAAAAAGAAAGTAAAATATTTTCAGACATAATCTCATTAAACAATATGTTCTTGGGTTCAGAAGATATTATATTAGTTAGGGCACATGCCTAGCACACAGTTTACCAGGAACAGATTCCTGGCAACATGTGTTCCCAAGTATAGGCATGAGCAGCCTTTGAAATCCCAAGTTTTGTATTGTGTGGTCCTGAATGCTCCTACACCTCCAGAAAAATACCACCTCTTGGTAATCTAGCTACCACAAGGGTCAAGAAGTATTTTATCCATGTGTTCTTTTTGTTGACCAGGTCTCCTGAGCACTGCTTGAGAGGTCCTCAGCATTGTTCTTTCAGATATATAGTGCCACTAATTGAAACAAACAAAACAGTAAAGCTAAAATGTTAATGATACTTCTAGAAACCAGATAATACAACCCTGTTTCTAATAGATGGGATTATCACAACTGTTGATTTTCCCAGTAGTCATAGTCAAGTATTATTTTCTTGTAGCCTGTTCACATGAAATAACAAACATTTAATTTTCAATTGATTTCAGAACGACTTACCACTGTGAGACACCAGGTAATATTGTCCTTTCAATTCTTCGCCATGATTCCCTTTCAATGACTTCCACTTTAGGTGGTGCCATTATGATTATAGTTTTCTTTGATGCTACTGCACTCTTTCATATAGCCTATAAATAGTATACTTCAAAGTGAACATCATTTAAATTATCTTATGTGTAATTTGTGTAAATATATGTGTACAAAAGTACACATTTATATCTTTTCACGAATACATATATGTACATATATACTGAAGAAATGGCTATAGAATACCAATTCTTAACATTTCCATTACTTTCAGCTTAAGGAATATGAAGTAAAGATTTTTAAAGTACTATTAAAAATTCCGATTCTATTATAATAGTATCATAAAGTAAAGATAAAACTGCATTCTTTACTTGGATGCTACTCTAATGATACTCGAAACAAAGAAGTAGAACAATGAATATTTAGGAACAATTTTATCTTTTATTAAGGATATCATTGACTTGTGAGAGAAACAATGAGGTCTGGATTTCCAGACATACTGTACAAACCAAATGGAAGAGCATGGTCATAATGTGACACCTAAGCTTTGTCGAAAGTGGGCTTTCAGGCTTTTGGTGCATTAGATAAATTGAAATTCCCATTTTCTCATGCTATCCACCCTGGTAGAATGTGTTCATCTAAAAGCTCCTTGAACTTTTATACTAGTCTGGTATTGCTTCAGTTCATATGGTAATAACTTTTCAATCTAAGCACAGAAAGTACATTTTGTTTTGAAAACCATGTTACTTTTGGCCATCCTCTGTGTAGTCCTCTAAAAGAAGTAGAATAACCCAGTGAACTTATGAGAAATGAAGACATCAAACATAATTCCAGAGTCCCTGCCTTTGTAATGCTGAAAAGGATTTCCCAGGTTAACTTCAGAACAGTATCATTGTATATATATATGTAAAACTTTGATTATGAAATTCCACTGAGTTATTATAAAGATTAGCCCTTTCCACTTCCTTACATTTCCCTTGGCATGTAGTCATTTGTTCCATTACCCAGTAAGTAAGATATCTGTGGATAAAAACAAATTATACTTAGGATGTTTTTCACTAAAATTGTTTTTCACTAAAATGTTTTTCACTAAATTGTTATTGTGTTAAATTTTTCTTTTTTTTTTTTTTTTGGTTTTTGGGCCACACCCGGTGACGCTCAGGGGTTACTCCTGGCTATGCGCTCAGAAGTCGCTCCTGGCTTGGGGGACCATATGGGACGCCGGGGGATCGAACCGTGGTCCGTCCTAGGGTAGCGCAGGTAAGGCAGGCACCTTACCTTTAGCGCCACCGCCCGGCCCGTGTTAAATTTTTCTGAGCCAATTCTGAACCATTGATTAACATGGAGTTTTGACAGCAGAGACAGATATTTGACATTGTGTCTTTCCTCTTAACAATCTCATAGCTGGATATTAAAGAAAATGCTGAACTGAGATACCTAAGAGCTTGGAGATGTCTGATGGAAGGTAGGTTGAAGATTGGGAGGAAATAAAATATTCAAATATGAGCTGAGTTGCTCTTGGGAAAAAAAATGAATTTGTGATTTGATCTCCCACCTTAACCAATGAGTGGATACACTAAGAAAATGCTCCCTTTTCAGAAAAGAAATTGCTTCTAGAAAGAGATTTGGCCATAATTGACTCCAAAATCCAGAATCTAGAGCTCGAAAACTCAAGCAAAAAGGAGAACATTCCAGATCAGCACCAAAGTTTAGAAAATACTCAAGATGCAGACATGCTTACGCAAGTTCTTAGGAATACTGTTGAATGAATGAATTAATGAATGATCTAGCACAACTATGCCTACATTTGCTTAACTTTCTAGATATAATTTTTTATCAGATCATTCAATAAAACTTATAGCTTTCCTGATTTTAAACCCTGCCATTTTTCTTTCTGTCCTAGCTGGTTGCTCTCTATCTTGGTTCTGGGTAGTGAGAAGGTGCTTTATGTATTAATTCTCTCTTCAAAGTCTCCCTAAGATTCATTTCATTGCTTTTATTTTTAGTTCAATCACTTTGCATTATTTAAACTCGTGTCAATTTACTTTTTAATTTCATGCCAAGATTTGCATTGTCAAAGATATTTTGGAAAATGTTGAATTTTGTTGCCCAAGTTTATTTCAGGTAGGTGGTCTGAGGTGCTAGCGGTACTGATCTATTGAAATCAGTTTTTAACTGTCACCATTCACTTCAGGTCCAATCCCTCCAAAGGCCAGTGCCGTTCCAATTATACCTGTATCTTGCCCACTATCTTTCCAGGGACCCAGCCAAAGCTGTGGTATCACTAAGACTCATTCAGCTATCAAATTCCAAATTCAAATTTCATTCTAAGACGTGTGTTCAAAGATGATCCAACGTCCTTCTAGTGGAGGTTCTGTTTAAAAGTTCATTGACTTCTCAGAGGAAAGTGCACCCAAAAGTTAGACTGGTCTCCCTCCTGACGTTCCCTTTCCATTCTGTCTTCAGGCCATGACTAGCTTTTTTCCAGTTGCATTAGGGAATTTTTCTGATTGGATCCATGTGTGGTGGAATATGAAGTAAATGAGAGACTGCACAATGTATGTGTGAGAACAGCGTGTTTGATATTTTACTGTGAAGGATTAGGAGTTTAAAGGGGGTACTTTTGAAGTCAGTTTTTCTATGGTATTAAGAGAATGCTCACATTTGCAAAGCACAGATATCTTCTAATGAACAGAAATATTATCTGTATACATTGTTTGATTTATAAAACGATTCAACTAGCTTTGATGGTATGCAGACCTGATGAATAGACTTATATTAAGTAAGAGTTAATAAGTAGGGAGTCAAATTTAATATCTCCAGGCAGTTTCTGTTAGGCTAGCCTGAGATATAAATTAGGGAATTCGCAAGGAGCTGAGTTTCTCTATCATACATTCTATTTCTAAGCGGAGAGGTTTTATTGCTTAAGGGACAGATTGAAGGAGAAAGTTTATGTCAAGAAGGATGAAGCTCTCTTCCCTCTATTCCCTCTTCAACAGCCCACAGCTAGATTCTGGTCAAAAATTTTCAATATTAATTGTAAGTAAAAGTTAGTTAATAACTACTCAAGGCTCTTTAGAGAAGCCCCAAAAAAGAGGAACTGCAAGGACATTTTAAAAACAAAGAAAAGTATGGTTTATAAATGTGTTTTTTGGCACTGAGTTTTCCAGGTAAAGAGAAAATTATCCAAGGCTATATTTACCTATAAAAATCCTTATGTTAGGAAGTAAAAAATTTACTCTGGCAAAAGCCGGCTCCTTGTGTGTGACACCAGGTGGGGAAAATCCGCGAAAGTACACCAGCCCAGTGGGGCCCAACTGTGAAAAACTGTGAGTGTGACCTGTCTATGTCTGTCTACTATCCTCTTGTGTGAAACTCTTGCGAGTGGGGCAAAAAGAGGCTCCAGAAACCTCGCTCACCCAGACGCCATTTTCAGAGAGGGACTACAGAGCATGAAAACTGGAAAAGCTTTGCAAAAGCCGGCTCCCTGTGTGTGACACCAGGCGGGGAAATCAGCGAAAGTACACCAGCCCAGTGGGGCGCAACTGTGAAAAACTGTGAGTGTGACCTGTCTAAGTCTGTCTACTGTCCTCTTGCATGAAACTCTTGCGAGTGGGGCAAAAAGAGGCTCCAGTGGAGCACGGCCGCTCCACTGCGCTACGCGGCCGTGCACTCTTTCTAAGGAAAGAACTCCATTGCAACAAGAATGAAAAATCACACGAAGAACGGCGCTATATCACAGAAGCAAACATTTCTCTCCGGACAGTCTTCTCTGTTGCATGCTCGGGCCTAAGATTTGACCCAGTGTGAGGCTTCATCCACGGAGGACTCCCCTCCCTTAGAGGCAAGTCAGCCCATCCAGAAAGGGAGGAGCCAGAGGAGTGTGCTGCCTGCATCATATAGACAATGAATACCACCACAACCCGTAGAAAAACCCACAATACAAGTGTGACAATGGGGAAACAACGCAGGCCAGCATCAGACATAGAGAATGAAGATGACAATTCTGAGGACCAGATAAGGACCAACCAACTAATCAACCTCTCAGACAAGGACTTTAGACTAGCAATATGGAAGATGCTCAAAGAACTCAAAGAAACCATGGATCGAGTTGAACAGAACACTAATAAGAACCAAGAAAATATGAAGACAGAAATCACAAAACTCCAAACTGAAAAAACATATCAACTAACAGGCCTGAAAAAGTCAGTAAACGAAGTGAATGACAAAATGGACAAGCTCTGGGACAGGGTATCAGAAGCTGAGAATAGACTTGGTGCTGTGGAAGATGAGATACATAACAATTCCATACAGCAGGAGAGATTGGACAAAAACTTAAAGCAAATGAGCAGACAATGGAAAAATTAGTCAAAGAATGGGAACAGATGAAAATAGAAGTCTATGATAAGATCAACAGAAACAACTTAAGAATCATTGAAGTCCCAGAGACCCAGGAAGAAAATTTCCAGGAAGAATCAACAGTCAAGAACATCATTAAAGAGAAACTTCCAGAGCTAAAGAATATATGTGATCAAATCCTGCATGCCCGAAGAGTACCAACCAAAAGAGACCCCAGAAAAACCACCCCAAGACACATCCTAGTCACAATGACAAATCCCACAGATAGAGACAGACTTCTGAAAACAGCAAGATCAAAAGGGGAAATCACGTTCAAGCAAGCTTCCCTGAGATTTACAGCAGACCTGTCACCAGAAACACTCAATGCCAGAAAGCAGTGGTGGGATATTGTGACAAGACTAAATGAAATGAATGCTTCACCCAGAATACTATACCCAGCAAAACTCAATTTCTGGTTTGATGGAAGAATACATGGCTTCACAGACAAAAACCAGCTCAGAAAATTCACAGACACAAAACCAGTCTTAAGAGAAAAACTGAAAGACCTAATCTAAGACAAGACTACCCAAAAGACACACCAAATTTCGAAATAAAGATGGCGTTAAATCCCAGGACAATTCTTTCTCTCAACGTCAATGGACTAAATGCACCAGTCAAGAGACACAGAGTGGCTAAATGGATCAAAAAACTCAATCCAACCTTCTGCTGCCTACAAGAAACGCACCTGAATAGTCAGAACAAACATAGACTCAAAATAAAAGGCTGGAGAAAAATTATCCAAGCAAACACCACCCATAAAAAAGCTGGAGTGGCCATACTAATATCAGATAATGCAAACTTTATACTCAGGAAGGTTGTAAGGGACAAAGATGGACATTTTATATTAATCAAGGGGTACGTAGAGTAGGAAGAATTCACTCTCCTAAACATATATGCACCGAATGAGGGGCCAGCAAAATATTTAATACAACTGTTGACAAATCTGAAAAATAATATCAACAACAACACAATAATTGTGGGGGACATTAACACGGCTTTGTCAACACTGGATAGGTCAACCAGACTGAAACCCAACAAGAATATACTAGCCCTGAGGAGAGAAATGGAAGAAAGAGGCCTAGTGGATATATATAGGACACTCTATCCCCAGAAACCTGGATACACATTCTTCTCCAATGTACATGGGACATTCTCCAGGATAGACTACATGCTGGCACATAGAACATACCTCCATAAGATCAAGAGGATAGAAATTTTGCAGACTACCTTCGCTGACCACAAGGCTCTGAAATTATTTGTGAACTCCAAAGGGACTCAGAAGAAACACTTTAACACCTGGAAGTTAAACAGCCTCATGCTCAATAACCAGTGGGTCCGAGATGAAATCACGGAGGAAATCAAAAGGTTCCTGGAAACAAATGACAATAAAGACACAAACTATCAGAACTTATGGGACACAGCAAAAGCAGTACTGAGAGGAAAATTTATAGCTTTGCAAGCACACATCAGGAAGGTAGAAGGAGCTTACCTGAGTAGCTTAATGACACAGCTAATAGAACTAGAAAATGCTCAACAAAAGGACCCAAGAATAGGAAGACAGAAGGAAATAACAAAGCTGAGAGCAGAAATCAACGAAGTGGAAATTCAAAAAACAATCTGAAAGATCAACGAAAGCAGAAGTTGGTTCTTTGAAATAATAAACAAGATTGATAGACCACTGGGAAACCTAACAAAGAAAGAGAGAGAAAGAAACTTGATAACTCGTATCAGGAATGAAAAAGGAGAGATCACTACTGACATGACAGAGATTCAAAGGTTAATCAGAAACTACTTTGAAAAACTCTACATATCTTATGGTTTTGGGGCTGATATCGAGGTCTTTAATCCATTTGGATTTTACCTTCGTACATGATGTTAGCTGGGGGTCTAAGTTCAATTTTTTGCAAGTGGCTATCCAATTGTGCCAACACCACTTGTTGAAGAGGCTGTCCCTGCTCCATTAGGATTTCCTGCTCCTTTATCAAAAATTAGGTGGTTGTATCTCTGAGGAACATTTTCTGAGTATTCAAGCCTATTCCACTGATCTGAGGACCTATCCTTATTCCAATACCATGCTGTTTTGATAACTGTTGCTTTGTAGTACAGTTTAAAGTTGGGGAAAGTAATTCCTCCCATATTCTTTTTCCCAATGATTGCTTTAGCTATTCGAGGGTGTTTATTGTTCCAAATGAATTTCAAAAGTGTCTGACCACTTATTTGAAGAATGTCATGGGTATCTTTAGAGGGATGCCATTAAATCTGTATAATGCCTTGGGGAGTATTGCCATTTTGATTATGTTAATCCTGCCAATCCATGAGCAGGGTATGCGTTTCCATTTCCGTGTGTCCTCTCTTATTTCTTGGAGCAGAGTTTTATAGTTTTCTTTGTATAGGTCCTTCACATATTTAGTCAAGTTGATTCCAAGATACTTGAGTTTGTGTGGCACTATTGTGAATGGGGTTGTTTTCTTAATGTCCATTTCATCCTTATTACTATTGGTATATAGAAAGGCCATTGATTTTTGTGTGTTAATTTTGTAGCCTGCCACATTGCTATATGAGTCTATTGTTTCTATAGAACAGCACATAGGCAAAACACTCCAGGACATTACAGGCATCTTCAAGGAGGAAACTGCACTCTCCAAGCAAGTGAAAGCAGAGATTAACAGACGGGAATATATTAAGCTGAGAAGCTTCTGCACCTCAAAGGAAATAGTGCCCAGGATACAAGAGCCACCCACTGAGTGGGAGAAACTATTCACCCTATACCCATCAGATAAGGGGCTAATCTCCTAAATATACAAGGCACTGACAGAACTTTACAAGAAAAAAACATCTAACCCCATCAAAAAATGGGGAGAAGAAATGAACAGACACTTTGACAAAGAAGAAATACACATGGCCAAAAGACACAAGAAAAAATGTTCCACATCACTAATCATCAGGGAGATGCAAATCAAAACAATGATGAGATACCACCTCACACCCCAGAGAATGGCACACATCACAAAGAATGAGAATAAACAGTGTTGGCGGGGATGTGGAGAGAAAGGAACTCTTATCCACTGCTGGTGGGAATGCTGTCTAGTTCAACCTTTATGGAAAGCGATATGGAGATTCCTCCAAAAACTGGAAATCGAGCTCCCATACGATCCAGCTATACCACTCCTAGGAATATACCTTAGGAACACAAAAATAAAATACAAAAACCCCTTCCTTACACCTATATTCATTGCAGCTCTATTTACCATAGCAAGACTCTGGAAACAACCCAGATGCCCTTCAACAGACGAATGGCTAAAGAAACTGTGGTACATATACACAATGGAATATTATGCAGCTGTCAGGAGAGATGAAGTCATGAAATTTTCCTATACATGGATGTACATGGAATCTATTATGCTGAGTGAAATAAGTCAGAGAGAGAGAGAAAAATGCAGAATGGTCTCACTCATCTATGGGTTTTAAGAAAAATGAAAGACACCCTTGTAATAATAATTTTCAGACACAAAAGAGAAAAGAGCTGGAAGTTCCAGCTCACCTCAGGAAGCTCACCACAAAGAGTGATGAGTTTAGTTAGGGAAATAACTACATTTTGAACTGTTCTAATAATGAGAATGTATGAGGAAAATGGAGAGCCTGTCTAGAGTACAGGCGGGGTTCGGGTGGGGCGAAGGGAGACTTGGGACATTGGTGATGGGAATGTTGCACTGGTGATGGGTGGTGTTCTTTACATGACTGAAACCCAAACACAATCATGTATGTAATTAAGGTGTTTAAATAAATTAAAAAAAAAGAAAAACTCTACGCCAGTAAAAATGAGAACCTGGAAGTAATGGATAAATTCTTGGACTCTTATAATCTTCCACGGTTGAAGGAAGAGGATGTAGCATATCTAAACACCCCCATCACCATTGATAAAATTAAAACAGTAATCAAATGTCTGCCGAAAAACAAAAGCCCAGGTCCAGATGGATTCACTAATGAATTCTATCAAACTTTCTAAGAGGAACTACTGCCAATCTTGGCAAGACTCTTTCATGAAATTGAACAAACAGAAACACTTCCAAATAGCTTTTATGAAGCCAACATCACCTTGATAACTAAACCAGACAGAGATGCTACCAAAAAAAGAAAATTACAGACCAATAACACTGATGAATGCAGATGCAAAGATCCTCAACAAAATCCTGGCAAATAGGATTCAATGCCTCGTTAAAAAGATCATCCACTACGATCAAGTAGGTTTCATCCCAGGAATGCAAGGCTGGTTTAACATTCGTAAATCTATCAACATAATACAAAACATCAATAACAAGAAAAATAAAAACCACATGATATCAATAGATGCAGAGAAAGCATTTGATACGGTCCAACACCCATTCTTGATCAAAACTCTCAGCAAGATGGGAATGGAGGGAACCTTTCTCAATATAGTGAAGGCCATCTACCACAAGCCAGTGGCAAATATTATCCTCAATGGAGAAAAACTGAAAGCCTTCCCTCTAAATTCTGGCACAAGGCAAGGCTGTCCTCTCTCACCACTCCTATTCAACATAGCACTGGAAGTACTTGCTATAGCGATTAGGCAAGAAAAGGATATCAAGGGAATCCAGATAGGAAAGGAAGAAGTCAAGCTCTCACTGTTTGCAGATGACATGATACTCTACTTAGAAAACCCTAAAGACTCTATCAAAAAGCTTCTAGAAACAATAGACTCATATAGCAAGGTGGCAGGCTACAAATTTAACACACAAAAATCAATGGCCTTTCTATACACCAATAGTAATAAGGATGAAATGGACATTAAGAAAACAACCCCATTCACAATAGTGCCACACAAACTCAAATATCTTGGAATCAACTTGACTAAATATGTGAAGGACCTATACAAAGAAAACTATAAATCTCTGCTCCAAGAAATAAGAGAGGACACACGGAAATGGAAACGCATACCCTGCTCATGGATTGGCAGGATTAACATCATCAAAATGGCAATACTCCCCAAGGCATTATACAGATTTAATGGCATCCCTCTAAAGATACCCATGACATTCTTCAAATAAGTGGTCAGACACTTTTGAAATTCATTTGGAACAATAAACACCCTCGAATAGCTAAAGCAATCATTGGGAAAAAGAATATGGGAGGAATTACTTTCCCCAACTTTAAACTGTACTACAAAGCAACAGTTATCAAAACAGCATGGTATTGGAATAAGGATAGGTCCTCAGATCAGTGGAATAGGCTTGAATACTCAGAAAATGTTCCCCAGACATACAAACACTTAATTTTTGATAAAGGAGCAGGAAATCCTAATTGGAGCAGGGAAAGCCTCTTCAACATGTGGTGTTGGCACAATTGCATAGCCACTTGCAAAAAATTGAACTTAGACCCCCAGCTAACATCATGTACGAAAGTAAAATCCAAATGGATTAAAGACCTCGATATCAGCCCCAAAACCATAAGATATAGAGAACAGCACATAGGCAAAACACTCCAGGACATTACAGGCATCTTCAAGGAGGAAACTGCACTCTCCAAGCAAGTGAAAGCAGAGATTAACAGATGGGAATATATTAAGCTGAGAAGCTTCTGCACCTCAAAGGAAATAGTGCCCAGGATACAAGAGCCACCCACTGAGTGGGAGAAACTATTCACCCTATACCCATCAGATAAGGGGCTAATCTCCAAAATATACAAGGCACTGACAGAACTTTACAAGAAAAAAACATCTAACCCCATCAAAAAATGGGGAGAAGAAATGAACAGACACTTTGACAAAGAAGAAATACACATGGCCAAAAGACACATGAAAAAATGTTCCACATCACTAATCATCAGGGAGATGCAAATCAAAACAATGATGAGATACCACCTCACACCCCAGAGAATGGCACACATCACAAAGAATGAGAATAAACAGTGTTGGCGGGGATGTGGAGAGAAAGGACCTCTTATCCACTGCTGGTGGGAATGCCGTCTAGTTCAACCTTTATGGAAAGCGATATGGAGATTCCTCCAAAAACTGGATTTCGAGCTCCCATACAATCCAGCTATACCACTCCTAGGAATATACCCTAGGAACACAAAAATACAATACAAAAACCCCTTCCTTACACCTATATTCATTGCAGCACTATTTACCATAGCAAGACTCTGGAAACAACCAAGATGCCCTTCAACAGACGAGTGGCTAAAGAAACTGTTGTACATATACACAATGGAATATTATGCAGCTGTCAGGAGAGATGAAGTCATGAAATTTTCCTATACATGGATGTACACAGAATCTATTATGCTGAGTGAAATAAGTCAGAGAGAGAGAGAAAAACGCAGAATTGTCTCACTCATCTATGGGTTTTAAGAAAAATGAAAGACACCCTTGTAATAATAATTTTCAGACACAAAAGAGAAAAGAGCTGGAAGTTCCAGCTCACCACAGGAAGCTCACCACAAAGAGTGATGAGTTTAGTTAGAGAAATAACTACATTTTGAACTGTCCTAATAATGAGAATGTATGAGGAAAATGGAGAGCCTGTCTAGAGTACAGGCGGGGGTCGGGTGGGGCGAAGGGAGACTTGGGACATTGGTGATGGGAATGTTGCACTGGTGATGGGTGGTGTTCTTTACATGACTGAAACCCAAACACAATCATGTATATGATTAAGGTGTTTAAATAAATTAAAAAAATAAGAAATGTGTGAAACACTGCTCTGCAGGAGTCCAGTTTATAAAGGAATCAATTGAGAAGGAATTTTCTTCGAAAGAACTGAAGGAGATGTCTACAATGGATACAAAGATGAATTTTTGCACCTCCTGTTTTTTGTGTAAATGAACTGTAACCTGCAAGCTCCATGCTCCAGGGATCCCAATGGATTTAAACCTGAAATTGCTGTCAGAAATTCTCCAATTTGCATTCTAGATCTACTTTAACTTCCTTCAATCTCATATGACTACTCAATCAAAGTTGCTTCTCCTGCCCTGCGACTTAGTGT
Source organism: Suncus etruscus (assembly GCF_024139225.1). NCBI lineage: Eukaryota > Metazoa > Chordata > Mammalia > Eulipotyphla > Soricidae > Suncus > Suncus etruscus. The sequence continues at coordinate 64,041,737 of NC_064862.1, read as the reverse complement.
TGATGTGTGTGCTAGGGTTCATTTTACTTTTTAAGATTTTGTGTTTGAATTCATTGCAGCACTATTTACAATAGCCAGACTCTGGAAACAACCAAGATGTCCTTCAACAGAGGAATGGTTAAAGAAACTGTGGTATATATACAAAATAGAATATTATGCAGCTTTCAGGAGAGATGAAGTCATGAAATTTTCCTATACATGGGTGAACATGGAATCTATTATGCTGAGTGAAATAAGCCAGAGGGAGAGAGAAAGATGCAAAATGGTCTTACTCATCTATGGGTTCTAAGAAAAATGAAAGACATTCTCACAATAATTTTCAGAAACAAAAGAGAGGAGGGCTGGAAGTTCCAGCTCACTACCTGAAGCTCACCACAAAGATTGGTGAGTGCAGTTAGAGAAATAACTACATTGAGAACCATCATAACAATGTGAATGAATGAGGGAAGTGGAAAGCCTGTCTCGAGTACAGGTGGGGTGGGATGGGAAGGAGGGAGATTTGGCACATTGGTGATGGGAATGTTGCACTGGTGAACATGACTGAAACCCAATCACAATCATATTTGTAATCTGTTGAATTAAATAATTAATGATGGGGCTGGATGGCGATGGATGGAGGCCTTTGTGCTTAGGCCCCAGCCACGTGGCTTCATCCCCATCCAGCCGGCGAGTCCCAGGCCCAGGTGAAAGGCGTAATCAAGACTCACTCACAGGCAGGCTTCAGGAAGAATCATCTTTATTCAGGCCCTATTCACCACATGTGTGTGGCCTATCTCATAACCTTTTAAGCACTAGTTATTCTTGGCCCTGCATCTAAACTCCTTTCAGCCATCTTCCCTTTGGGCTCCATGCTGGTCAAAGACCAGAACACAGAAACCCAAAAGCCAGAGCGCCCAGCAGCGCAGAATGGGCAAAGAGCCAAAAGGGCAAAAAGCCAAAAGGGGCCCGAATTCCCTTGGTCCAAGCCTTATCTACCTTTTCCCCGACCCCTCTCAGGAATGGGAGGGTCTAGCAGGTAAGGTTACACCTACTATCTGGTTCCCAAGACCCCTCCCAGAAAAGGGTGGGTCTAGGGTCTTAAATAGGTACACCCACAGTAATCAAGGTGTTTAAATAAAGATATTAATTAAAAAAAAGAATACACACACATACACAGAAAAATTTTACTCTATACACTCAAAATACATCATTCATCTATTCATCTATAGGTAAATTAAATGTTTGTAATAAAGCAAGCAGAGTGTCAGTTTTATTAAGAGATATCTCATCCAGTCATCCACACTGAGTGAAAAAACACAGTGGGCCAAATGGTGAGATATTTTTCAGAATTTTATTTGTCCAGCCATCCACACTTGAAAGAAAATTTCTCAGTGGGTCTACCTGTGAACGATTCATTTAGAAATCTTGAGGTTACACTTTTGTCATCTTCATGTGTGACAGCTTCATGTTTTTTGTTGGATTTTCAGAAAGTTGGTGCTGTGAGCCAAATTCTGTTGCAGTCTTCAGCGCCTGCAAATAGATCTTTCGTGGAGTTCGGGAAAAAATTCCACGGGGAGAGAGTGGGCACACGGAATGGCGAATGACGGAACAATATTGTAGAAATGAATATGAGACCACACAGAGTGTATTGGGACTTACGTCTGAAAAGACGAAGACAAATTTATTTTTTGAGCTGGCTAACTTTTAAAGGTTAGAGGCTTGGAAAGCAGGTGCAAATTCTTGACATCAAAGAAACTGGGAAAAGAATGGAGGACTCTGGCTTAAATTAGCATATTAAAGAGCCGATACTGAAGGTGAAAAGACAGTTTGTTTTGGGCTTGCTTTGTTTTGGGTAGGCAGAAAGGAAACAGGTAATTTTCAGGGAAGTGGGAAGAGAGAGGAATGTTTTAGAGTTTTAGGGAGAAAACTGAAAATAGTTTTACTATGAGCTAAGTTTTGGGAAAAACCTGATCTTGGCGCCAAAGTAGGAAAAATTACAGGGAGCTGTTAAGTGGGAGACTTTTGGCGGGATTGTACTGTTCTTTTTTGTTAGAAAGAATTTACTAAGGCCTGATTTCTAATATTGGTTAAAAATAAAGAGAGAGATAGTTACAGCCACTATTGGAATTATGGCCAAACACTCCACGCAAAGGGTCAAGTGACTTTGACTGCACTAAGCGGGCCTTTTTGGCAAATAATTCCTTTTCAGGAGGGCACTATACCTAGTGGTGTGTGCCTCTCCTGAGTGGGATGTGGCAAGTTGGTACACTCATTCCATTCGAAAAACAAGAACAAGAGTTTGTCATTCCTTATCACTCAGCTTTTGTACTATTCCTAAGCCTTCCATAGCCTGGGTCATGTCCTCTCTGACATCTTATATTCCCTAAACTCTGAACTGTTTAAAGGAATGGAGAATGGACTCTGAGCACTTTGATAATCTCAACACCTCACCATATAGTCATGGGCTACTCCAGAAATTTTTTGCTGTATGATTAAGTGAGAGAAGCAAAAGCAAACTCAAGACATTTTCTGTCTCTAGTGCCTTTGTCCTTGATTTTTTTTTTCATTTTAATTTTGTCAGTGATGCTCTAGTAAATCCTCAATATTGAACCCCTTTCATTCAAAATCATGAACTCCCATATATTCTGATTGTGACACAATTAATGTGAACTTTGATCCATTGAATTCTTCTGCTTTCTTTCTGAGTTTTTTTTTTAACACAGATTGACACTTGGGAGTTCACTCTAAAGTATCTGACAGTGATTCTTAGAGATGATGTGGCAGGTATACCATTGATAATTCCAACACAGGAATTATATATTTTCCTTACAAAATGGATAAAGTAAGATGCAGTAAATCTTCCCTTAAAACTTAGGCATTCTTCTGGGTGTTAGCAGATCTTTAGTGGAGCCATGCCCTGGAAGATGCTATGGCTGCTAAATGTGTCAAGGCAAATCCTGCTCAGGATACCTATGATATTTTCTGGCATATAAGACGAGTTGGCATAGAAGACCACCCCCTACTGTTCCTACTAAAATTAAGGTTTGGGCTATATTTGCAGTATATGACTACCTCTCTTTATAATGCACATTAAATGGAAATTTAAAAAAAAGTAAGATTTGATTTCAATATGGAAATTGTAATTCAAATGTTGTGCCATTCATATACTTTGCTGGAAAACTGCCATTTATAAATATAAGGCCATTTGTAATCAAACATGTAACCCTGAAACAGTGAAATTGGATTCATCCAAGTCCAGCTGACTGGGGTGCAGTGATTAATAGGACAGCTAGAGGGAGACAGAGCCCCTTCCTCTGTGTCCCATAAAATCTGAACAGAGGGATGAGGCTGGGAGGTGAGTGGATCACTTGTCCCTGAAGCTAGAGTAAGTTTCAGCATGCCCTATACCAGTGTATAAAATGATCCCCAACTTTTAAGAAGTTTTTCATGCCTTAAATAGTTGTCTTCTATGCTGGAAAATAAGGTAGTTCACTGTATGCAAGAGTGAGACTGCATGAATCCTCTGCCTCAGAAAAGTGTAATGGTGATGGCTTTGCTAATCTTTGCTTCTGCATTTAAGTAAGAGCACTAGAACCACCTGGAACACAGAGTGGAAGAGGACTCTGTGCTTCTATATATGGCTTTGTGCTGAATAGATAGTAGTAGAAAATTACAAAATGGAGTTTGGATTGCAGAAGAACCAGCAACAGCCTAACTAAGAGGGATCTGAGAAGATTGGATAGATAGATTGACAGAACCAAATGAATATTGTGTTTCTTCCCCATAATAGGATGCAGAGTATACAACAGAAACAAATAAATAGAGCAGAGAAGGAAATAACTCTCACAAAATAGGTATTGGACCTAGCTAATTATGAACAGGATAAATATGAGTCTAAATTTTAACTACATATGGCTCAGAAATACCCTTCTATATTTTTTGAATATTATACAATATTCATGTTCAGTTAACATATTAATTGAAGTAAAATTAGAAGATATACAGAAAGAGAATGGACACAGGAATCATTTCAACCAAAAGCAAAACAAAAATTGTACTGATGTCTTCTGATCCACAATGCTGTCTCAATTGTGAGAACATTTGGAAGTACAAACATTACTTTTAAACTATAAAATAGTTTAAGAACCAATGTATGGGGGACAGAGCAATAGAACAGTGGGTAGGGCATTTTCCTTGTTTGCATGTGACCATCTGAAGTTTAACCCTGGTATCCCATATGACCTCTTGAACCTGCCAAGGGTGATTTCAGAACACAGAGGCAGGAGTAACCTCTGAACATTGGCTGGGAGTAGTCCCTGAACCAAACCACACAAAATAATAGAAACAACTTAGGTAAGAATTGATCACATATCTAAATAAGTCTCTGTCTGTGGGTTTCTAACTCTTGGAATATGATAGGAATACAAATCAAACGAGAGGGACAGGAGAGATAGTGCCAGTGGGTAGCCACTAGCCTTGCCTGCGCCTGACAGCACCTCATATGTTATCCTACACACCACCAAGAGTAAATCCTAAGTGTGGAGCCAGGACTTAATCCTGAGCTGCATCAGTTGCCCCACATAAAAAACATTGTGAAAGAAAAATAGCATCTTAGGATTGAAGTCTCTTACCATGTAATAAATCAGACAAATTCTTTGGATTTATAAAGAAAGTTATAATTGTGAATTATAATTCGGTATAACAACATAGATTGGAATAAAAATGATAATGTTTATTCTGGATCATTTTATAATTAGGAAATAGAGTGTCCTGAGATAGGGAGATTGCATCAGGGCACAGACATGATGATAAGGACCCCAGATAAATGATTTATGTATTTTAGCTTATTCGTGCTTTATGTGACAAGAGCAATCATATCTTATAGGCAAAGAGTTTCTAAAAAAATTGAAGATACGGACAGGATGAAAAACATTTTTCTCGAAAAGGTAACTACTCTGTTCTCAAAATTTAATTGGACATTCCTCCTTATTGCAAACTTTGTAATGGTCCAAGGTCCCAAAATACAGAGTTTTTATTGTGTTGAATTTTTCTTTTCTTTTTCAGATGACTCTCCTGAACTCAACAACTGATAAAAATCCCATATGTTTTGTTTTGTTCTCTTTCCTTTTCTTTGTGTAGTTATATTGGCCACAACTGAACATGGGTGTGTTGTTCCCTCACAGGTGTTTAATGTATTAATGGAGAAGGAATCACAGAACCTCTATAGAGAATTGTGCTCCTTAAAACACAGGTAGAGTGTAGTGGTGAAAAGACTTCAGACTACAGTTGAAGTGTGTTAGCTAAACTGTTTCTGTTTAGCAAAGACCTTGATATGTAATCCTAATTAAATCTTATTTTTATCTTCGAATTGATCAGTATCCAAAGAATTAAGAAGTACCAACAGTTACAAAAAGCATCACAGAGTTTTCTGCAGAAAGGTAGGAGGCCCAGTGAAGTACACCAACTAATCTCAGGTTACGCCACCTTCTTGCTATCATAGTGGTATCATGTATCCTGAAATGAGACCAAGCACTTCCTAAAATATCTGGGTGTTTCTAGAAGTGACAGGCACTGATACCCTGGTGCCTAATAAGAAATGGCTCCCTGGCTGATTCCCCCAAGAGATTGGTAAAACTCATTCCCCCTCACTTGAGTTTTTGTAGTGGAAGATAAATGTCCAACAGAAAACGAGTGAAAACTGCTTTTTTTAGCCCTCTATTGTGAAGACTTTGTTTTTCTCCTTAAGAGAAAAAGTAGGTATTTCTTCAGGATTTCAAGAGGTTTCCTGCTTTTATGATCTTATGGATGACAATCATTTATTCAGACATTAATATGTAAATTTCCTCCTCCATGTCAGCAATGAAATGACAACATCCCTGTAAACTCCCCAAAGATTTTCTTGCCTCTCTATTAGTCTATGTCCATGTTTTTATAGACAGATTGGATAAATTTCCAAAACCTTATAAAAGTCGATTAATCTTGGACCTTAAGTTGAAAATCTACCTATGCCCTTTAAATGTTAGCCTGAAATTAAAAAAAATAAGTAGGACTGTTGAGAGTATATTGGTAAAATTGTAAAGCTTATTCAAGGAATTACTATTCATTTTCTTTTTTTTAACATGTCACCCAATTAAAACTGTGGTTTTCATGACAAGATTTTGGGGAGCCTTTTCTTTAGTGTTTATCTCTAGTTGAATCAATTTTTGTCTGTTTAGGGGCCATAGTGGTCATGTCAGGTGATGGAACCTAAGATGTCTTTGTAAGACAAAAGCCCAACCTGCTGCCCTATCAGTCTGGCACAAACTAGTTGAGACTTGAAATGTCTGTAGATACTATTTTAATTATGACAGTAAGTTAAAGAGTTTTTGATTATGATCTTCTTGTCAAGGACAGGCCTGTCTCTGGTTCTCAGACTCACCTGAATCATGTCATTGATTACTGGACCTGCATGTAGGCATGGGAGGACATAGGATGTAGACAAAGACAGGGAGGGATATTTTCTCTATGATTATGCAAACTAGTAAATGTTTCTTACTTCCCTTATTATTCTCTGAGTCAGGATCTACAGAAATTGCTGGAAATAATGGCAGTGACACACGACTTAAGGACTCGGCAAAGGGCAAGGTAGATACTGCAAACGTTTTTCACTCCTAGGACCCAAAACTATGACCTCTTTTGGAAATGTGGCTGCATTCACTGCAAAATTTCTGTCAACTCTCTGTCTTTTGCATTAGGTGACATAAATTTATTGTGTTATTGATTATACTTATAAGGTGATACAAGATGCAGGGAGATAGTGTCAGGTTCCCCAGGCTTAGCATATTCAATGCTCTGTTCAGTTCTTAGTAACACATAGTGCCACAAGCATGTCTGAAAGTAAGCAAGGAATTAACTCTCACGCACCTCTGAGTGGCACCTGTGAAGAAAAAGGAATTCCAAGCATTCTCCAAGGTTCCCAGGTCTCAGCCATCATGTCAGATGATTCTTAATGTTCAGCAATGAAGGTTGCAGACCTCCTCTCACCCTAGCAATTGGCCATATGGGAGTGAGAAACATTGTAATCTGAGAAAGAACATTTTGTGTAGAGGCACAGGGATAGTACTCCAGAGAGTGAATATCACTGGTACTGCACATTAAAGTGGAATATATAAAATAGTAAAAAAATGAGATTTTTATAAACATACTACATGTAGCATGAAAAACAGTAAAAAGTGAAAGTCATTGACTACACAACCATCAAAAGAATCCTTCAGAGGTATTTGCAAGTTGGGTTTGTTTTCTAAGCATCTTTACTCTGATGCAGATCCATCTGATACATTACATTAATGTAATGTCAGGATGTTATTCCTGACATCAAACAGATTTGTGCTCACGTGTCTGGAAAGACCTGTTTATTAGAGGATATATAACTGGCCTCACCAAACTGTCTAGGGAATCTCCTCTCAGAAAACACTACTCCTCAGAAAATCCCCACATCCTAAGTAGTATTTGTCTGCCAAAGGCAACAGCATAGAGGCCTCCCTAGTTAAAGGTGGAAGGATGATGATCATGTGTCATTGCTGCAGGCAGTCCTAGTTGAGAAGCAGCTCTGAAATGTCTACTGGGAGAGGTGAATGTACATATGATTGAAACTTAATCATGATTAAATTTGTAGGGGCCAGAGAGATAACATGGAGGTAGGGCATTTGCCTTCCATGCTGAAGGACTGTGGTTCAAATCCCAAATCCCGGCATGCCATATGTTTCACCAGGGCGATTTCTGAGCTTAGAGCCAGGAGTAATCCCTGAGAGCTGTAAATAAATAAATAATAGTGTTTAAATTTGTAGTTCAAAAAAGTTACTGTACTATGAACAATATTCTTACTATTTTGTTTAAGTAAATAATTTTTAAAAAATGTGAATTCTTGCTTCAAAAACATATTCTCTCATTCTGTTCTTAATGATGAATTCCATAATTTAAGGTGGAGGGTGTGCAAAGAGGAGGCTGCAGACATCTGGATAAAGTGATTCAGGGCAACAAGCATGTAATTGGCTGACATTATCCCTAGCGCTATTGAAGCAAAGGACTCTGGGTTTATATTCATAGAGATGATCTTGATAGGTAATGATGGTGTCTTTTATTAGACTTCCTGCAACCCACAGATGCAGGCATGTACCATTAGAAGGACTCTTTCGCTGGTGATAGGTTTTTCTTGCTCTGGTAGATGATATGGTTACAGGTGCTCACACCTATTTTACAGGGTTTTGCCTCTTGCTTCACTGCTTTATTTGCCATATCTATTTGCTTCACTTTTGCTACACAGAACAATTATCCTGAAGCAGCAGCACCAATTCTGCAGGAGGAGCCCACCAACATGCCATACTCCATGGACCATGGCTCAAACAATAACAACTCCAAGCAGTGTCTCTCTTCAGATTGCATCAACTCTCCAGAACCACAACTTTCTACTATTTCTAACCAGAAGGGTAAGTACTAGTGCACAGTCTTCTAACAAGATGGAAATGGCTGGAAAGAATTTACTGATAGTGAGATTATCAAATGTCTCACCTGTCTTGGGATGTCCATTGGCGATGTTTTAACACCTAATTTAGCTGGATAACAGATATCTCCTGATGACAGGAAAAGTGGGATGTTACATAAGTAAATCTATTTTATTAGGTGAATGAGCAAAAATAAAGATGCCGTTTTGTGAGGGCTGAAGCCCAAACAAACCCAAGGACGGGAGGTATTCTTTATACTAGAGAGAAGTTTACATGTTAAGGAATACTGATGATGTGTTGTTAGAAGCTAAAAAGAGAGGGCTAGAGAGAAAGCACAGTGAGTGGGGCACTTGCTTTGTATTCCACCACCCAGATTTGATCTTTGAAACCACATCTGCTTCCTCAAGAACTGTCAGAGGTGATCCCTGAGCACAGGGCCAGGAATAAGTTCTGAGCACCACAGATTTTATACTCCCAAATGAAATAAATCATGAAGAAACATATAAATCCTCTAGGAAAATTAAGAATTTGTGGGAAAGAAGGGAACTGAGGTAATCACATTGGCAGGTGGTTGTTCTTACGCTGAGCCACAGTCCTTCATGAGAAGTTTGCAGCTTCAGCTAGAAGACAAGTGTGTTATCAGTCATGAATAAATGTTCTGATGCTATATACACAAATATATCTTAATTTCTTTCTTTCTTTATTTTTATTTCTTTAAAGAGAGGTAATGGGATTCTAAAGTTCCTGACTATTTCCAGGCATTAGCTGCAATTTGGGGGAGAAATTTTGGCTCTGGAAGGAGTTTCATAGTATCTGACACTACCATAATATCAAGGTTGAAATATATAATAGTGTAGATATATTAAGGGATCAAGAGTTTGAGTGATTTGTTGTATGACTACAAGCAAAGAATCTTGAAGGTAACTTAAATTTGATGGAATTGGGAGAGTGTCATTAGAAGACAATCTAGATAAACTCACTGTTCTGTTATGTAAAGAAAAAGTAAAGCATTGGATAAAGATGACAAACCCTTATTATTTGATTACTAAACCGATTCTTGAGCAGTAGGAGAACTATGATGGTGGTGTGTGCTTGTGGGGGTAAGAGGTGAACTGTAAATTAGCAAGTAAGGTAATTCATGCTCTTGATCATGAAAGACTGACATGAATTCCCAGACAGAAGTTGGAAGTGGTGAAAGGTGAAGATAGTTTGATAGGACATAGAATTGACACATTTATTCCTTGGAGAGATGCAGAATCTGACTTGAGAGGATGTTTTTCAGCCCTCACAAATATTTAGGTAGGAAAGTGTAGGCTCTCCATGAATTATCCACAAGAATCAGAATAGTCAATCAGCTTTTATCCTTTGAGTAAGATCATTGTATTTCCGGGATTTCCTAACGTATTCTCAATACTAAAGAATAAAAAGGCTTTTAAAGTAGCTGTCTATTGTTAACTTATTTTATTGCAGGCACATTTTCTTTATGTGTCATACCTAGGATGAGAGTAAAGTGAAAACAAAATCTGGGTCCTCCTGTATGTGTGTGGTCATGTGACACCCATGTAGAAATCTTTGCTCTATTGAATGAGTCAAGTGTGAATGTTGTGGAGAAGTGTAAGATTGTGAATAAGATACAAAGGATTTTTTAAATTTTTTTCTTTCTGCAGATACCAGTTAAAGTGCTTCCTACTAATTGTTATCTTTGTTCCCAGACAATGATTCTTCTGTCAAATTAGCTAACAAATAGAAGAAATCATCATTGGATGATAACCTGGTAAGAATTTTTTCTATCAGCTATATCAGTTATCTACTCTTCGACAATATCTCTAGTTTTTGTGGTCCAAGAATTTCTTCACTCTGATTTTACCTTTCAAAGTGCAAACCCATATCTTGGAACTTGCAAAGACTGTCATGTTCTCAAGTTTCTACTTGCCTGAAACTTCCAGAATCCATTTGTGTTCAAACTGTTGACTGTGTGGCTCAACAGTAAACTTGTATAAATATCACCTGGGGAAAGTACAATTCTACCTCACTCTGCCCTTGTCTGTTCCTGCAAATGATATTTTCAGTCGGTGTCTCTAGTAGTGAGGTCAATAGAATTATTCCAAGAAGTAGAAAAAGCAGTTCTGCATTAGCGTGTACACAGATTATCAACTGGGCATCCTAGTGGATGACACACAATTCTGTCTGTGGGGTTTCAGGTAATTTATACTATGAGACAGGACCATTAATTGATAGCACAGGACCTGTTGTACCAGGAATGGACTCCTGAAAACAAGAAATATGTGACTCTCAGAGGAATGAACAAGAAGTTGTGGAATAAAGGAGGAATGACTCAGTATGTGTTGAATTGATTCAACATAATTGGAAGACTTTCTCTGTGGACTCATAACTTGGTCTTGGAAAGTAATGATATGTAATGTCCCTAATAGGACTGTCCTTGATACATAATAGATTATACATTTATCCTCATCAAAATCCCATTATTTCCTTAAATTCTTATTGGGATTTCAATGTATTATTGATTTTTAAAAATAAGAAAATTAATTTTTAAAATTAAAATTTTAATCAAAAAATCAATGAAAGTCAATTTAAAATATTAAAAATTTAGAGGTTAGTGATAGAATAGCAGTAGGACATTTTGCCTTGCCTGCTGCCAACCAGGGATGCACCAGGTTCAATCTCTGGTATCTCATATGGTTCTCCTACCCTGCCAGGAGCATTGTCTGAACATAGAGCCAGGACTAACTCCATTATGCTGCCAGTGTGGCACAAACTCCCCAATTTTTTTCTACAAAAATTGATCTTAAATAGGTAATTAGTACTGTAATCTGTATACTCTGAGTTGGGAATGAATATCATTTAGGTTGTGTCTATTAATTTATTTTTTTTGAGAAGTATTTGAGGGCTCAGTTCATTGTGATAATATGACTCTAGAATTAAAGTTGGAGACACAATAACAAATTGTCAATCTAGCCCTTCAACCTAAAGGCAATTTGAAGTTCTCAGGGGCTCCTCTCTTGTGCCCTTTCAGGTCTCCTAATTCCTCAGTCAGTATCCATACTTGGATATCAGTCTGCATGTCTCAACCCTTTCTCTCTGTAGCTCCCCTGTATCAGCTGATGTCATTGTGTGAGTACATGGTTATTGCCATAGAAGTGGATCTTTATAAATGATTGGACATCCGGAGCACTCCAGCATTTTTGTTTGAAAGAAAATCTCTCTGACAGATCATCCAAACTTGTTCTTGAAAATATATGAAATAAGTCTAATGATAGAACCCTTCATTCCCAGGGGTTTGCTCTCTTGGTTTTTGAAATGGTATTATTTAAGAAAATAAATTTAGATCATACCAGATCATATATAAAGGTTAACGGATACCATCTCAGTTTATATATTTATATGTTAGCTGTGAAGTAATTGCTTTCATCACCGATCAAAGCCACATATTAAACGTACTTCAGGGTCTCCAGATACTTTATGAAAATTCAGATGCAAATAGGAAACATAAGCTCACATTAAACTATGCTTTTTTTTCCTTCCAAGAACAATGAAAATGACTGAAACATGTCTCTGGATAATGCCTAAGGTGAATTTGAAGGGTTGACTTCTCATGACACTTGTCTTGAATAATAAAATTCTTACATTTATGTCTCTGGCTCAGTGTTTTAGCTCTTTATTTCTGTTCTTGATTTGGGGCCCCACCTGGGAGGATTCAGATGTTACTTCTGACTGCGCTCAGGGATACCTCCTGGCAGGACTCAGGGACTCTATGTAGAGCTGGAGATCAAACCTGAGTTGGACATATGCAAGGCGAGTCCCCAAACTACTATCATTCCAGTGCACATGATCTTAAATATTTTGGGCTGACAATCTCTGGGTTCTCATGATGAGATCCTTTACTCTGCCCTTTAATAGGCAGAGTTAAGGATATGGGAAGAAATATGACTACTATTGGTTTCTATGAAGCCATGAACTCTCAGTATTCTTTGCATGACTGGGACAGGCTATGTCTATGATGGGTAGTTATTGTAGCCACAAGGATGTGTGGTCAACAGAGAATTAAATTCTGTCTCCATTAGGTCTTGACAAGAGGAAAAATCTGTCCTCACTGCCATGATTTGGCTTTGGTTGAGAACTCACTGATGGGTGGTTCTCCAAAGAATGTTCTGTCATTTGGCTGATAAACCTTAGGACCTTTCCTTGAAAGGAAAGTCTTCCTTACACTCATTTCTGATATGCTTTCAACCATCACATATAGGACTTTATCAGGTTGCAATATTAGGTACCAGAAACTATGAGTCTTTCAGAGTCCTGTTGCCTGGAAGAAACAGAGATGAGACTAAAGTGTCTGCAAGGTAATTTGGTTCAGCTTACTGGGTTAATTCTTATTCTAAAACAATTGCTTCAAACCCTACCACTCAAGCTCATTGTCACTCTGATGAACATTAGATAAATGATCACATATAAGCAAGGTCTTCTCCAGAGAAAGATTTTTACCCTGAAGCCTGTGTGGCATCTGCTCTGCTTATGCAGAAAAGCAGGTTATACTTTTCAGGAATGAAGTAACCTGAAATTTTTTCACTCCCATCTGTAAGCACACACACATACACACAAGCACGCTCAAAAAAAAGACCCACACACATTCGACAATATGACAACTTTATAGCCAAAACTAACAAAGTTCACAGAATACTTAGATCATTGAGCAGACCCAGAGATTCACACAATGACCACCTGAATACTCAAAACTGTTCCAGTAAGCTGCCAATTTGTTGCTTTTAGTTAGGAAACAAGGGATCCTGCACCTACAAAAAGCCCAGGGATGAAATTGGTGGTAGAGGGTAAAAGGTACATTCTCTGTTTGTACCTCCTGAAAATGCATGAGAGCTTGGAGACCTGGCACTACAAGAGCAAGGTAAAGAGTAGGGAGAGATGATACACAGAGGGCAGGTGATTTCTGGTAATTACCCCCTCCAAATGGCATTCAGAGATTTTCTCTCCAATATGCACAATATATGTCAGTATTGAAGAGATCCATTGAAATTCAACAATGAAAGACCTTCAAAAACTTATTTTCTGGACATGTTACTAGTCATATTGCACTAGTATGTGCACAGGGAGGTGTAAATAAAAGCCTTCACCTTAGAGGAATTAGCTTCTATGGAATGGATTCACAGCTCTTGACTGATTCTTGTGAAGATGTGGATGGTGGAGGCAAGAATAGCAGAGTGTGCACGAGCCCAGCATGGCCAAAGATCTTAAGGTCCTGCCAACATAACTCTGGACTTGTCATGCTATGCCTGAGAACAACTTGACTTACACAGCCTGGAAGTTGACCCCTGCTCCCTTGGATTTTCAATGAACCATAGTTCTCAAGTTAAAATGAAGTTAGACTCTTCACAAGAAAATATTCCCACCCTTCCTTGGGATGCTAAATTTCTGTCATCACACATATTTTTTCATCATCATAGATTTTCAAGAGAAGAGAGGTAGAAGCAGAGTAGCTATTTGGGGAAAAACAAGACACATTTAAGAAATAAGGCTTCTCAAGTGAAGAGATGTCTAAACAGTAAAAGGAGGGATGTGGCATCTTCCAGATTAGGGTGCTAAATATTTTAATTTATATGTCATTTTAATGATAATATATAATGAAGTTTGTTATCAATTGTAAAAGGTTTATTATCAATTGTAATATAGGTCCCCTTCTTAAACCATTGCATTCCCTCAACCAGTTATTCTAAATACCATATATAAGTGACACCATCCTGTGTTTATTTCCTCTTCTGGCTTACTTCATTTTACATGCTATCTTCCAAGTTCCATTCATGTGTTGAGTTTTTCTGTTTGTTGTTTATTTAAATTGAAACCGAGATACCAATCTACTCATGAGTGAGTTTAAATTATGTAAATTTAGAGGACTTACTACCAGCTCCCCAGTTTCCATTCCTCCTGACCAACCTGCATCCATGACAGGGATGTTTTAAATATTGGTCATTTTTTATTTGTTTGGTTATTTAGTGCTTTGGGACCACACCCATCTGCACTCAAGATTTACTCCTGGTTCTACACTCAGGAATCACTCTTGACAGGCTGTGGGTACATTTTGGGATGCCTGGGACTGAACCCAAGTAGGCAGTGTACAAAACAATTGCCCTGCCAGATGTGCTCTGGCTGAGACCCCACATATATATTGTTATACAGCATCTCTGCAAGCCAATGTGCCCAAAACCCCTGGCTGTTTTCTCTTATCTGTTTCTTTTATATATCCTTCCTTTTAGTTATTTGGATTCTCAATTTTTTAGTGGGAACCAGGTATTCCATTGTTGATACCATACATTCTCTTGCTGATGACATCTTTTAGTATTTTGATCATTTTTCTCTTTAAGGCTGGTCAATGACTTATCAAATGTTTACTTATGTATTTTGAATTTATCTTGATTAAAGTACCATGATTTACTCAGTTATTCATAGTTAAATTTTTAGCTTGGTTATGGAAACATTTAGGGAATGTTTCTAGCACCAATCTCAATGCTAATGTCAAGTTCCCTCCACCACTATTCACAAGTTCCCTCCTGCTATTTTCCCCCAATGAATTGCCTGCCTAACACCTTGACAGGCACCTTTCTAAGTTCAATTATTAAAGTTTCAGTTCCATAATTTCAGTTTTGTTGACACTGTGGTTTTGATTGAGCTCTATCATTTATTAACACAACTGATGTACTCATGTTCCCTTGATACATGTTTCTGTTATTCTTTTTTTATTATTTAATATAATTTTTTTAAATTTATTTAAACACCTTAATTACATACATGATTGTGTTTGGGTTTCAGTCATGTAAAGAACACCACCCATCACCAGTGCAACATTCCCATCACCAATGTCCCAAGTCTCCCTCCTCCCCACCCGACCCCCGCCTGTACTCTAGACAGGCTCTCCATTTTCCTCATACATTCTCGTTATTAGGACAGTTCAAAATGTAGATATTTCTCTAACTAAACTCATCACTATTTGTGGTGAGCTTCCTGTGGTGAGCTGGAACTTCCAGCTCTTTTCTCTTTTGTGTCTGAAAATTATTATTACAAGGGTGTCTTTCATTTATCTTAAAACCCATAGATGAGTGAGACCATTCTGCATTTTTCTCTCTCTCTCTGACTTATTTCACTCAGCATAATAGATTCCGTGTACATCCATGTATAGGAAAATTTCATGACTTCATCTCTTCTGACAACTGCATAATATTCCATTGTGTATATGTACCACAGTTTCTTTAGCCATTCGTCTGTTGAAGGGCATCTTGGTTGTTTCCAGAGTCTTGCTATGGTAAATAGAGCTGCAATGAATATAGGTGTAAGGAAGGGGTTTTTGTATTCTATTTTTGTGTTCCTAGGGTATATTCCTAGGAGTGGTATAGCTGGATCGTATGGGAGCTCGATTTGCAGTTTTTGAAGGAATCTCCATATCGCTTTCCATAAAGGTTGAACTAGACGGCATTCCCACCAGCAGTGGATAAGAGTTCCTTTCTCTCCACATCCCCGCCAACACTGTTTATTCTCATTCTTTGTGATGTGTGCCATTCTCTGGGGTGTGAGGTGGTATCTCATCGTTATTTTGATTTGCATCTCTCTGATGATTAGTGATGTGGAGCAATTTTCATGTGTCTTTTGGACATGTGTATTTCTTCTTTGTCAAAGTGTCTGTTCATTTCTTCTCCCCATTTTTTGATGGGGTTAGATGTTTTCTTCTTGTAAAGTTCTGTCAGTGCCTTGTATATTTTGGAGATGAGCCCCTTATCTGATGGGTATTGGGTGAATAGTTTCTCCCACTCAGTGGGTGGCTCTTGTATCCTGGGCACTATTTCCTTTGAGGTGCAGAAGCTTCTCAGCTTAATATATTCTCATCTGTTAATCTCTGCTTTCACTTGCTTGGAGAGTGCAGTTTCCTCCTTGAAGATGCCTGTAATGTCCTGGAGTGTTTTGCCTATGTGCTGTTCTATATATCTTATGGTTTTGGGGCTGATATCGAGGTCTTTAATCCATTTGGATTTTACCTTCGTACATGATGTTAGCTGGGGGTCTAAGTTCAATTTTTTGCAAGTGGCTATCCAATTGTGCCAACACCACTTGTTGAAGAGGCTTTCCCTGCTCCAATTAGGATTTCCTGCTCCTTTATCAAAAATTAGGTGTTTGTATGTTTGGGGAACATTTTCTGAGTATTCAAGCCTATTCCACTGATCTGAGGACCTGTCCTTATTCCAATACCATGCTGTTTTGATAACTATTGCTTTGTAGTAAAGTTTAAAGTTGGGGAAAGTAATTCCTCCCATATTCTTTTTCCCAATGATTGCTTTAGCTATTCGAGGGTGTTTATTGTTCCAAATGAATTTCAAAAGTGTCTGATCCACTTCTTTGAAGAATGTCATGGGTATCTTTAGAGGGATGCCATTAAATCTGTATAATGCCGTGGGAGTATTGTCATTTTGATGATGTTAATCCTGCCAATCCATGAGCAGGGTATGCGTTTCCATTTCCGTGTGTCCTCTCTTATTTCTTGGAGCAGAGATTTATAGTTTTCTTTGTATAGGTCCTTCACATATTTAGTCAAGTTGATTCCAAGATATTTGAGTTTGTGTGGCACTATTGTGAATGGGGTTGTTTTCTTAATGTCCATTTCATCCTTATTACTATTGGTGTATAGAAAGGCCATTGATTTTTGTGTGTTAAATTTGTAGCCTGCCACCTTGCTATATGAGTCTATTGTTTCTAGAAGCTTTTTGATAGAGTCTTTAGGGTTTTCTAAGTAGAGTATCATGTCATCTGCAAACAGTGAGAGCTTGACTTCTTCCTTTCCTATCTGGATTCCCTTGATATCCTTTTCTTGCCTAATCGCTATAGCAAGTACTTCCAGTGCTATGTTGAATAGGAGTGGTGAGAGAGGACAGCCTTGCCTTGTGCCAGAATTTAGAGGGAAGGCTTTCAGTTTTTCTCCATTGAGGATAATATTTGCCACTGGCTTGTGGTAGATGGCCTTCACTATATTGAGAAAGGTTCCCTCCATTCCCATCTTGCTGAGAGTTTTGATCAAGAATGGGTGTTGGACCTTATCAAATGCTTTCTCTGCATCTATTGATATCATCATGTGGTTTTTCTTTTTCTTGTTACTGATGTTGTGTATTATGTTGATAGATTTATGGATGTTAAACCAGCCTTGCATTCCTGGGATGAAACCTACTTGATCGTAGTGGATGATCTTCTTAATGAGGCATTGAATCCTATTTGCCAGGATTTTGTTGAGGATCTTTGCATCTGCATTCATCAGCGATATTGGTCTGTATTTTTCCTTTTTTGTAGCATCTCTGTCTGGTTTAGGTATCAAGGTGATGTTGGCTTCATACAAGCTATTTGGAAGTGTTTCTGTTTGTTCAATTTCATGAAAGAGTCTTGCCAAGATTGGCAGTAGTTCCTCTTGGAAAGTTTGATAGAATTTATTAGTGAATCCATCTGGACCTGGGCTTTTGTTTTTCGGCAGACATTTGATTACTGTTTTAATTTCATCAATGGAGAACGGTGTGTTTAGATATGCTACATCCTCTTCCTTCAACCATGGAAGATTATAAGAGTCCAAGAATTTATCCATTTCTTCCAGGTTCTCATTTTTTAGTGGCTTAGAGTTTTTCAAAATAGTTTCTGATTACCCTTTGAATCTCTGTCATATCAGTAGTGATCTCTCCTTTTTCATTCCTGATACGAGTTATCAAGTTTCTCTCTCTCTCTTTCTTTGTTAGGTTTGCCAGTGGTCTATCAATCTTGTTTCTTTTTTCAAAGAACCAACTTCTGCTTTCGTTGATCTTTCAGATTGTTTTTTGAGTTTCCACTTCGTTGATTTCTGCTCTCAGCTTTGTTATTTCCTTCTGTCTTCCTATTCTTGGGTCCTTTTGTTGAGCCTTTTCTAGTTCTATTAGCTGTGTCATTAAGCTACTCAGGTAAGCTCCTTCTTCCTTCCTGATGTGTGCTTGCAAAGCTATAAATTTTCCTCTCAGTACTGCTTTTGCTGTGTCCCATAAGTTCTGATAGTTTGTGTCTTTATTGTCATTTGTTTCCAGGAACCTTTTGATTTCCTCCTTGATTTCATCTTGGACCCACTGGTTATTGAGCATGAGGCTGTTTAACTTCCAGGTTAAAGTGTTTCTTCTGAGTCCCTTTGGAGTTCACAAATAATTTCAGAGCCTTGGGGTCAGCGAAGGTAGTCTGTAAAATTACTATCCTCTTGATCTTATGGAGGTATGTTCTATGTGCCAGCATGTAGTCTATCCTGGAGAATGTCCCATGTACATTGGAGAAGAATGTGTATCCAGGTTTCTGGGGATGGAGTGACCTATATATATATCCACTAGGCCTCTTTCTTCCATTTCTCTCCTCAGGTCTAGTATATTCTTGTTGGGTTTCAGTCTGGTTGACCTATCCAGTGTTGACAAAGTCGTGTTAAGATCCCCCACAATTATTGTGTTGTTGTTGATATTATTTTTCAGATTTGTCAACAGTTGTATTAAATATTTTGCTGGCCCCTCATTCGGTGCATATATGTTTAGGAGAGTGAATTCTTCCTGCTCTACGTACCCCTTGATTAATATAAAATGTCCATCTTTGTCCCTTACAACCTTCCTGAGTATAAAGTTTGCATTATCTGATATTAGTATGGCCACTCCAGCTTTTTTATGGGTGGTGTTTGCTTGGATAATTTTTCTCCAGCCTTTTATTTTGAGTCTATGTTTGTTCTGACTATTCAGGTGCGTTTCTTGTAGGCAGCAGAAGGTTGGATTGAGTTTTTTGATCCATTTAGCCACTCTGTGTCTCTTGACTGGTGCATTTAGTCCATTGACGTTGAGAGAAAGAATTGTCCTGGGATTTAACGCCATCTTTATTTCGAAATTTGGTGTGTCTTTTGGGTAGTCTTGTCTTAGATTAGATCTTTCAGTTTTTCTCTTAAGACTGATTGTGTGTCTGTGAAGTTTCTGAGCTGTTTTTTGTCTGTGAAACCATGTATTCTTCCGTCAAACCGGAAAGTGAGTTTTGCTGGGTATAGTATTCTGGGTGAAGCATTCATTTCATTCAGTCTTGTCACAATATCCCACCACTGTTTTCTGGCATTGCGTGTTTCTGGTGACAGGTCTGCTGTAAATCTCAGGGAAGCTTGCTTGAACGTGATTTCCCCTTTTGATCTTGCTGTTTTCAGAATTCTGTCTCTATCTGTGGGATTTGTCATTGTGACTAGGATGTGTCTTGGGGTGGTTTTTCTGGGGTCTCTTTTGGTTGGTACTCTTCGGGCATGCAGGATTTGATCATATATATTCCTTAGCTCTGGAAGTTTCTCTTTAATGATGATCTTGACCGTTTATTCTTCCTGGAAATTTTCTTCCTGGGTCTCTGGGACTCCAATGATTCTTAAGTTGTTTCTGTAGATCTTATCATAGACTTCTATTTTTATCTGTTCCCATTCTTTGACTAATTTTTCCATTGTCTGCTCATTTGCTTTAAGTTTTTGTCCAATCTCTCCTGCTGTATGGAATTGTTATGTATCTCATCTTCCACAGCACCAAGTCTTTTCTCAGCTTCTGATACCCTGTCCCAGAGCTTATCCATTTTGTCATTCACTTCGTTTACTGACTTTTTCAGTCCTGTTAGTTGACATGTTATTTCAGTTTGGAGTTTTGTGATTTCTGTCTTCATATTTTCTTGGTTCTTATTAGTGTTCTGTTCAACTCGATCCATGGTTTCTTTGAGTTCTTTGAGCATCTTCCATATTGCTAGTCTAAAGTCCTTGTCTGAGAGGTTGATTAGTTGGTTGGTCATTATCTGGTCCTCAGAATTGTCATCTTCATTCTCTATGTCTGATGCTGGCCTGCGTTGTTTCCCCATTGTCACACTTGTATTGTGGGTTTTTCTGCATGTTGTGGTGTTATTCATTGTCTATATGATGCAGGCAGCACACTCCTCTGGCTCCTCCCTTTCTGGATGGGCTGACTTGCCTCTAAGGGAGAGAAGTCCTCCATGGATGAAGCCTCACACTGGGTCAAATCTTAGGCCCGAGCATGCAACAGAGAAGACAGTTTGGAGAGAAATATTTGCTTCTTTGATATAGCGCCGTTCTTAGTGTGATTTTTTCTTCTTGTTGCAATGGTGTTCTTTCCTTAGAAAGAGTGCACGGCCACGTAGAGCAGTGGAGCGGCCGTGCTCCGCTGGAGTCTCTTTTTGCCCCACTCGCAAGAGTTTCATTCAAGAGGACAGTATACAGACATATACAGGTCGCACTTACAGTTTTTCACAGTTGGGCCCCACTGGGCAGGCGTACTTTCGTGGATTTTCCCCGCCTGATGTCACACACATGGAGCCAGCTTTTGCAAAGGCTTTCCGGTTTTTCCTTTCTGTTATTCTTTATCTGTGTTCCTCACTCTACCCTCCATTCTATTTCATTGTTTCTATCACTCTACTTTGGGATCAAGGGTGATATAGGAACCATCCTTAAACCATTACATTCCCTCACCAGTTATTCTAAATACCACATATAAGTGTAACTATGTTGTATTTATTTCTTCTTTTAACATGATATGTTCCAAGTTCATATATGATGTTATAAAAGACATAGTTTCATCATTTCTTATATCAGTATAGTACTCCATTGTTATATATTTACCAATATCTTCATGATCAACTCA
Source organism: Suncus etruscus (assembly GCF_024139225.1). Classification (NCBI taxonomy): domain Eukaryota; kingdom Metazoa; phylum Chordata; class Mammalia; order Eulipotyphla; family Soricidae; genus Suncus; species Suncus etruscus. The sequence goes on along the minus strand of NC_064862.1, from coordinate 64,020,565 downwards.
TCTAGGTTGATTCTAAATCTTAGCTATGCTACTGATTGCTTCAATGAATAATGCTATACACATGTCTTTTGGAATGAATATTTTTCTCTCCTGGGGATAGATACATAAATAATATGGGATAACTGGGTCAGATTGCAACCTAATTCAGAGTTAAGAGAACCCTCTATATGGTTTTCTATACTGCTTGGCCCAGATAATCTTCTTACCAGCAGAGGATGAAATTTCTTTTTTCATCACAACATTGTTCCAATAGAGATTATTTTCAGTATGGTTGATATATGTCTTCCTTACTAAAGGAAGATGATATCTCATTGTGTTGATATAGGTATTTCCTGAATATTAAGTGCTAATAAACATTTTATGTCTATCAATTCTTATTACACTTCGTCAAAGAAATGTTTGTTCATTTCTGCTTTTATATTTGTGATTTATTTGTTGTTGATCTTTATATATCCTGGATATCAATCCTTTATTTTATGTTGATATTTATATCTATTCTTTCCTCAGTTAGCTGTCTTTAAGTTTTAGCCCATTTTTCTTAGGCTATACAAAACCTTTTGTTCTTTATAATTTTCCATATAGGAGTTATATTCTTCGTGATTTTTTGTGTGTATTTGGTTTGTTGGTTATTTCTTTTTATATAACTTTTGTCCCAAACCTATGTTCTTTAGAGCCTAGCATCTCCAACAGTGGATCATGGCTATTTAGTTTTGTGGAGTAGAGTAAAACTTGGAAACTGTCAAAGATTTCTGATAATGAAAAAGCAAAATGTAACAGTACTGTTGGATCTGTGATGCTTCCAGCAACACACATCACCTTTTGTTTTTTTAGCAAAAATAGCTCATGAGTGAAAGTGGTTTTAGATTATCTAACCTGAAACATCTTTGTTGCAAATGGCAGAAATTGTCCCCACTCTTTGTTTCTTGAAGTACATAATGTTATATTCAAAGTTATTTCAAAAGTTGTGAAGGAAGAAAGAGGAAATGTGTGTTTTCAAGAGCAAACACAGACTTCTTCAAAGTGGGACTAGGCAAAGAAATAAATGAGCTCAATATGTATTCAGTGAGGACAATGTCTTGAGGAGCAAGCCCATTTTAAGAGTATATAAGTATTTGATTCTGTATGTCAACACCTTATAATAATCTTAATCCATTCCATTGATGGACACCACTTTTATAATGCTACTCAGTCTTAATGGCACAGTGAATAACCAAAGGCTCCAGTTGAGTTGTTTACAAGATACCATGAACACATACAGTGGTGCTGGAAGAATCATATGGTGGCAAAAATGGAACCTGAGGCATAACACATGGGAACAAATATCTGAGTCATAATTCCACTCAACCTTTGTAACAATATCATGGTAAAAGTAAGCATTAAGCAAATAAACCTAGAAGTAACAATTCATGGTTACAAAGATAATGGAGGGAAGGAGGGAGGGAGGGAAGGACGAAAGGAAGGAAAGAAGGATGGAAGGAAAGATGGAAGGAAGAAAGGGAGGGAGGGGGGAACTTAAAGATTGAATGATTGAAGCTAGAGGAAAATATATCATATTTTAGGAAAAGATTTGGAGAAAGAAAAGAACAGGACCAAAAGGAAGTTGAAAGGAAGGACAATAATGTCATCATAAAGGAGGTAGTAAGGATTGGTGAGTAAAGTACTTTACTCTAAGATTTGAAGTCTGTGAGTCTGATTTGGGTCTCCTGTGGCAGAAGAGTGAGTGCTCTGTCCACCTTTAGACTCAATTCTATTATATGGGGAATTAAGAGTCCTGCAGCACCACCAGAACAGAAAAGCCATGCATGAATATGGATCATATCCCAGCAATTCTGCTCAGGGCTCCTTTCTAATGTCTTGGAAAAGATGTGTATCCTTGGGATAGAGAAAGAGTGCAGAAGATGGGCCCTGATTTAGCAAAGAAGGAGGTGCCTAGGACACTCCAGAGGATCCTCTTGGCTTAAATTCGGTCACCTGTGATGAGTTCTCAGACCATCTACCCTTCATGTGTGTAGCTCTGGAAAAAGCCTTTGGAACCCCATCACTGTGGTACTGACTTACTCATTGCCTGGTTTTTAGAACTAGCCATTCTTCCTGAGCCTGGTCACCTGTGAACTCAAGGACAGAAATAAAGAGCACCCAATGGGGATAGAAACAGTCAAATGATTCCACGGGACTTCATTAACTATCTAGGAATAGTGAGGCTCGTGGCAAGATGGCAGCTCATGCTTGGACAACTGTGGTTAGCTAGCAATAATATCTTTTGCCCATGTTCTGGATTGCTTAGGAGGTAGTAAGTGCCCTCTCTCTAAATCCAAAATGAGACTAACTGGTATCTATTTTTATTAAGTCCTTCTGGAGAAGATAATAGTCAACATCTGAGTTTCTTAGGTTGAATTGCATCTGAAATGTGTGGCACACTTGTCATTCTGAGGATGTACCCCTTTACCATTCCAGTATAAAGAACCAATACTACACTACAGACAATGTTTTGGATTGGACGATCTAGCTTGCCTGGAGCCTAGAGTTGGTCTTGTGCCAGGAAACTTCAGGGATCGGGTTTCTTTGTATTTAGGCCAAGGTTATTCCTTTCCATGTCCCTCATATTTTGGTGGGCCTATGCAAACAACAATTGCCACTCTAACACCATTTTTAGTGTGCTCCCTTTTCTCTAATCCTTAAAAAGAACCCACTTAAAATTTGAGGTTAACTTAAGCTAATATGCATGTACATGGAAATGTAAAAAACTACTATGCCTGTAATGTTTAAGGAGTTACGTATGTTTTATGGCTTTAGATCACCTTGTGTGCTATTAAGAAATATTATAATGTGTTACAATCTGGGGACTTGAGGGACAAAGTAATTGTACATGGATCCTGTCTTATTTATCTTAATGTTCTTTGGCTGCAATTTCAAAGTTAAGATATCAGCAAGGGGACTTCTGAGAATTATGTTATGGGTGATTGTCCTTCCACTGTAACTTTACCTTGTCCTCTTCCTTTGCATCTTTGTTTTCATAATTAAAAATAAAAAATTAAAAAAAAAAAAAGACTGACAGAAAAGGAAAGGCGAAACGTTGCTATTCTGTTCACCAGGGGGCGCCAATGACTCAGCCATTTATTCAGAAATATGTAGACAGCTTCAATGAGGATTCAATTATCACCAGGAGAGATTCCTGAATGCAGAGCAGGACTAACCCCGCAGAACCTCAGGCTGCAACCCCCCAAAAGCAAGTTAATTATCCAATATAATGGATCAACTGTGTTATAATTAAAGGCAATTGAAACACATTTTGCCAATACCTTTTGTTACAATTCATAGGCAGGGTAGTTTCCAGATTGGTAAATTACCAAATTTCCACTCTGTGGGCAGCACATAAGAACCCAAACTTGTTTTTCAGAGGAATCAGTACAAAGATGCCAATGTCTTGTGATTCTAAAGTTTCAAATTTTATTCCTTAGATTCCTGTGTTTTCTCTTACTGGGTAATAATGCCTATTCTGGTTCAAGTTGTAAAAACTTTACATTGTGCAATTCATTCTGTGACCTTTGGATCAAATTTATTAATAATTCTCATTTGACAAATGAGAAAAAACACAAAGATTAAACAAGCACAGAACTTGCCCCAAAACATTCTTCTAAGTAGATGAACAAATATTTAAAATAAATCTTCATGAAGTCCACCACAAAGAGTTGTGAGTGCAGTTAGAGAAATCAATATGCTGAGAACTATCATAACAATGTCAGTGAGTGAGGGATGTAGAAAGCCTGTCTCAAACACAGGCAGGGGCATGTGAGGAGGAAAGAAATGGGGGCATTGTTGATGGGAAGGTTGCACAGCCAAAGGGGGTGTTCTTGTTATGTCTGAAACAGACTACAACTATGTTTGTAAAGACAGTGTTCAAATAAAAATATTCAATAAAAAACTTCATTTTTAAATATAAAAGGCAATTTGAATTAAAAAATAAAAGAAATGACTGTGTCACTTACCACAATTGTTGGTGAGCGCAGTTAGAACAATAATTATACCAATAAGTATCATTGTAATGGTAGTGAGTGAGACAAATAGAATGCCTATATCAAAGACAATCAGGGGGATGGTGAAGAAAGGAGATAGGGGGCATTGGTGCTGCAAAAGTTGCACTGGTGAAAGGAGGATGTACTCTTTTTGTGATTGAATCCCGCTACAAACATGTTTCTAATCATGCTGCATAAATAAATATTTAACGAAAATAAATAAATAAATAAAATAAATCCACAGAGCTTCACTCACACTCCACAGCCTACACCATATAAACAGCCCAGCTTTGTGGCTGCACAACTGATCTCAGAAGAGACATGAGGTCCACAAAACTCATAGTTACATGGGTCTTCAGACTGAAAACTCTGACATTTCTTAGATGGGAACCAAACTGAGAATTATCTCAGTTCTATAGATCCTGGATCTGCTGGAGTGAGGAATTGCATAAGCAACCACAGAAATCTACAAATTTCCCCAGAGTGACAGTCCAGTAGGAGCACAGCCAATGAATGACAAAGTAGTATCATAGCCACTAAGTTCAAAAGCAAAAATAGTAATACAAAACAACTCAACTAACAACAAACAGTTCAGTAAGTCCTAAGTGACTTTAATAACATAGTTGTGCGATATAACAATTTTCACAAAATTTTGTTTATTGACTTCTTTTTTGAGAATTCTACTAACAACTTTCTTGTAAGAAACAGTATAAAACAAATAAGTTTGCTCTGTAGGGGAGTAGTGTTGGGGGGATAAATGAAACTAGGTATATGGTGGAGGGAAAGTCACATTGGTGGAGGGATTTCTGATGAAAGAGTGAATGCCTGAAACAATTTGTAAACTATTATGTGTAAAAAAGGAAACAATAAATATACTAAAGAATATAAAATAAGCTGTGTCTGAGCCTGAACACCTTAAAACAAAGAGAAAATTAAATCTATCAAACTCTATAACTGCATGGTTGTATTGTTTTGTGAAACCATTTTATGGGTGGTACTAGGGTATCATATCCAAAAGAATACATAAGGCAATAAACTTTGTATTAAAGGATTTTATTATGCACAAATGACAAGTCTGGCCAGCCTTGAGTACCTGAAGCATACTGGTCAGGGCTGTCCCCTTTAGGAGGAAATGGACCTCAGCCTTGAGTAAGGGGCTGTCTTTTTAGACTTTAAAACCTCAACTCACAATTTCCTTATGCCCTTTATAATAATTGGTAAGATCAATCTTGGATAGTATTGTCTCCTGGATGGATTGTCACATATTCTTGAGAACAGTCAGACCACCAATTCCCTCCTGCTCTTTTAATGGATTGGCACTTTGTTCAAGACATGTTTGGGGGGGTTCAGGACATGGTGGGGAGATAATTGGAAGGCTAGCTCACACTGTCTGGCTTGCACAAACCCCCATTCCAGAGAGGGCAGGGTGTCAGAACATGGTTGGTGTCATCCAGTGTGTACAAAATGGGTGATATCTTTAGATGGAAATATTTACATTATCAGGTGGCCTTATGGTTGTAAATGTTTATTTGTTTTAAAAGTATATAAAGCATATATCTTATTGTGTACAAAAAAACTTCAGTGCTCAACAAAGTCTACAGTGTTTTGATTTAGAAAACGTTTTCTTAAGAAACCATTGCTGACTAACAATAGCTACATAAAATAATGTTTTTTACTCAAATTGTTTGATAAAACAAGACATGCACAAAGACTACATTGATGTAATTTTCGTTTCATAAATAAGAAAACTGAGGCAGAGAGGAACATCTAAAGGAATGTCAAGAAGAGCTAAAAATTGGTAGTGAAAGCCTATCGTTCCTGACACAAAACATAGCATTTGCTTCCAACTTTTTGCTCCATTTTTGTTTTGTTTTGTTTTGAGGTTATGCCCACAGATGCTCAGAGGTTACTACTGGCCCTGCACTTGGAATTAATCCTAGCATCACTTGGGGGACCATCCAGCATACCAGGGTTAAAACCCACAGGCAAAGCAAGTCTCCAAACTATTCTACTATCTCTCTGACTCACATTCAAATGAAGACAGTGGAGGTAGAATGCTGGGAGAATGGATCAGGTTAGCCACAGATAACTAAAGGAAGTCTCTGTTGAAGTTACCTGTTTAAATCACAAATCACCTTCCAAGAATTTGGTGGTTACTTTTTATGCATATTTATTTTCTGTATCTATCCAGAAGCCTGTGATTGCTTTCTTAACCACTGCACCTTAACAACTCCTCCCACTTCTGGATCAACTGATTTTCATCAAGTTTATACTTCACCTATAGTTGAGAGCCAAGCTCTGTATTGTGCACTTCCCTGGAACTTTAAACTGAAGATACAAAGTTCTGTTTTCTCGAATCATTCAAGACCTAGATCAACTATTTTTCTAAAACACCAGGTAAGATGGAAGTAAATGACAACTTCTGCATGTGTTGTCCATGTCTCTGCATGTGTGTGTATAGCTGTCTAGGGTAATAAAATACATGAAGAGATTTGAAATTAACAGCAAATGGCCTAAACTCAAGTTTAATTGCCCTCATGAATTTGGCCTTGGCCTTACTGTTTAATATCTCTGAAATCCTTTTTTTCTTGGTTGAGAATTGAGGTGGATATGTGGGATATACCTGTGATATAGTTAGAAAAGTGATAAAAGTGGTTAGATACTCTGAATGCAAGGCATTTGGAGAAGAAAGGTGCCAGAGTTATTCAGAAGTGAGTATTTTAAAGACACTTATAAAATGTCTTTATTTATACCAGCCTATGAAAAAAATTGCTTACATTATATAATGAAATTGACTTCAATATAAGAAAATTTAATATCTATTTGAGGGGTTAAGTTTAGAATTTGTTAAGAGGTAAAGAGAATTTAACACTTGTGAATTGAAGATGGTGCTGACTAAAAATCGGATACTGATTATTCTTTGCTAATTCTTGTGGGAAGACAGACAGATAGTAGGCACCATTGCTGTGTGGTCAAGTTCAGAGGCAAAGACAGTGGCCAAGACTACCCAGACTGTAGAAACTGAACTCACAATCCTCAAAGATTCTCTTCTTTTTTTTTTTTTTTTTTTTTTTTGGTTTTTGGGCCACACCCGTTTGACGCTCAGGGGTTACTCCTGGCTATGTGCTCAGAAATCGCCCCTGGCTTGGGGGGACCATATGGGACGCCGGGGGATCGAACCGCGGTCCTTCCTTGGCTAGCGCTTGCAAGGCAGACACCTTACCTCCAGCGCCACCTACCCGGCCCAAAGATTCTCTTCTGAGGATATGTTTATTGCATCTTAAAAAAACTTTTTCAGATCTGAGAGTTGTGGACTCTCCAAGGCATTGTGTACCTGGGAATTTAAGTCAATTAAAGTCCATTTAAATCTGGGCTTTCAAAAGTCACTGGGTTAAAGTGATTTCAAGACATTTGAAAGCACTTTAGAATTTGTCCTTTAAGTATTTTTCATAGGCTCTCTTTATTTATTTGTTATTTTTATTTTGGCTTGGTATGATAATTACATTAGTGTTAAAATTCTCGTGTTCAAATTAATGGCAGCTCGCCAACATCAAAGACACACAATATTATCCCACTGTCTCCATGTCAGTGGTAATATAGTTTTCATTCCCTACCCACACTTCTTGGTATTTTTATTTAGAAATTTAAGGTCAAGTATCTGTGATCATTTACTACTACCCAGTTCCTTTGTCTCTCTGTTCTTCACATATAACATCATTCATTGTATATTTGTACCACTTATTGATCCATTTATTTGTCTTTGATATTTTTTTGACTTCCATATCCTGACTATTATATTGAGTGCTGTAATTAGTACAAAAACTTATTTATATGTAAATATGTAAACTTATTTATATGTAAATGCTTTTGTAGATGCCAAGAACTGGAATCTCTGGGTTCTATGAGAGTTTCTATTCCTTCTGTTATGGTAGTTGGACTTAGACATGCTCCTTGTCTACCCCCACTCTAAATAGTGTTGAACCTGGACATGCCCCTGGGCACTACCTTGGACATATTCCCCTATTATGGTGGATAAAAGGAGAAGCTTGAATTATTGAGAGGAGTGTCCCCCCAAAGTGACTAGAACAATGCCTGCTGACTTGCTGGAAAAAATGCTGTCTGCTTTGTGTCTATTTTCTGTTTATCTTCTTTGAACCCGTAATATGCTATCCACCTCTGGCCAGTGAATTTTTATCTCCTTCTCCCTCCCTCTGAAACCACTGGGCAGAGGGATGGTTGTTCACTTGATCTGCCCTTCTGCATGTCTTTTCATATGGAAACACAGTCAGATTGGAAGTTCTCTTCTAAGTTTCTTCTTCAAACATCTTCCATCCAGGACCAGGGAGATCAATTAAGGAGCTAGAACACATGCATGTTGGATCTTGAGGTTGAGCCACAGAAGTGTATGATCCTTTATTCATTGCCAGAGTGAATCCTAAACACCAAGGCATGAGTAGCTGGTGTAAACAAAACATAAAATAAAAAAGATCCTTTTTCCAAATATTACTATATATATTGATGAAGCCTGGGAGTTCAGACACCATTACATGGGATTTTAAGGGGATATACAACTAAGTCTATAAAAAAGAGTTGGGGCCGGCGAGTGGCGCTAGAGGTAAGGTGTCTGCCTTGCAAGGGCTAGCCAAGGACAGATTGGGACCGCAGTTCGATCCCCCGGCGTCCCATATGGTCCCCCCAAGCTAGGGGCAATTTCTGAGCGCTTAGCCAGGAGGAACCCCTGAGTATAAAACGGATGTGACCCGAAAAACCAAAAACCAAACCAAAACAAACAAACAAAAACAAAAAGAGTCGAATCATTTCTCTATTATTTGCCTTCCTATTATTCTTTAACCACTAATACAGGTACTTTACACTTGAGTGTTCAATTAATTATTTTAAAGATTAACCCAGTGCTTCTTCGCTTAATTATGTGTAAAATAACATTGGAGCCTGGATTTCTTCTTTTAAAGTAGCGCATATTGGTGGTAAATGTTGGACAAAATGTTAGGAAAGGGAAGCATCGAAAATCCCATTTCCTCCTGGGGTGTTGGCCTAGATCAGGTATTTACATAACAATGTCAACAGTAGTTGCAGTGAGCAGGGAGTAGCAGGTGAGTGTGACATAACAGGAATATTTGGTAACCTTATCAAGTTGGAGAACATTCTATTTAACTGATATAGTCAAATGGCAGCTCCATCCAGTTAGTGCCACCTGAATGAAGGCAGTGGAAGAAGGGGGAATGAAACTAGGGGCCTTGGTGAAGGGAATTGTGCACTGGTTAAGGGTGTTGTACACTATCTCACTGAAACTCAGATCATGAATAACTTTGTAGCTATGAAAAAAACTCAACTGTATGAGAAAAAATCTTGCCTTGTAAACATTGATGTTTAAATAAAGAAACTTAAAAAAGAGATTTAAGATACTGAGAAACTATGTAATATTTCCACGAAACTACATTCTTTGGTTTGGTTTTGAGGATGGGGTCACACCTGCAGTGCTCATGACTGGCTCAACTCAAACATCACTCTGGTGGTCTTTGGGAAACTATAGGGTTTGCTCAGGATTGAAACAAGGTTGGCTGTGTGGAAGGCAAACACCCAACTCACTCTTTAATCTCTTGCTCATCCATAAGAATATTTTATTCTTTAATGAAAATGAAATCTTACAAGTTTTAAATTATGACAATTCCATTTTCCTTCATGGCTGAGAGCCAAAGGGAATATTTGTTTGGTATAGGATAGAAGCTACAGAGAATCTTTCTCTCTTGTTTATCTCTCCTTCCACTTGTTTGGACAATGGGGTTTCCTCCTTGAAGATGCCTTTAGTCTCAATATATGGAATGTTTTTCCTACATTTTTTGTCTATGTACCTTATATTTTCATGTCTGATATCAGGGCCTTTAATCCTTTTTTATTTGACCCTTGTACATGGTGTTAGATAGAGATCTCAGTTCGCATTTTTGCATGAGGCTGACAAATTTTCCCAACACCATTTGTTGAAGAGGCTTTCTTTGCTCCATTTTGCATTTCTTGATCCTTTATCAAAGACTAATTTGTTGTATATTTGGGGGTCATTCTTTGAATACTCACATCTATTACGTTGATGTGAGGATTTGTTTTTATTCTGAAACCATGTGGTTTTAATAACTGTTGCTTTGTAGTACAATGTAAAGTCGGGGAAAGTGATGCATTTCCATCTTCTTTCTTCTAAGAGTTGCTTTAGCTATTTGTGGGCATTTAATGTTCAAAATGAATTTAAGGTGTGTTTTTATCAACTTCTTTGAAGAACGTCATGAATATCTTAGAGGGATTGCATTAAATCTATACAATACTTTGGGGGAATATTGCCATTTAAATTATGTTAATCCTCCCAACCCCTGAACAGGTATATGTCTCCATTTCCTTGTGACTTTTTTTTCCCTTGAAGCAGTATTTATAGTTTTCTTTGAATATGTCCTTCACATTTTTATTTAAGTTGACTCCAAGGTATTTGATCTTTAGTGGTACTACTGTAAATTGATTTTTCATGTTTATTTCTTCTCTATCTTTAATTGTATAGATAAGGCCATTGATTTTTGTGCTAATTTGTAGTCTTAAACTGTTATCCAGACTTATATTCTACAGACTTTTATTATACAGACTTATATTTTACAGTCTGTTATACACACTTCTATTGTTTCTTGAAGTTTTTTGGAAGAGTCTAGGATTTTCTAAATATAATATCATGTCATCAGCAAACAGTGAGAGCTTGACTTCTTCATTTCCTTTCTGGATGCTCTTTTGATGATATCTTTTGCTTTTCTAACTGCTATGGCAAGCATGTCCAGAAATATATTGAATAGGAGTGGCAAAATGGGCAGCCTTGCATGATGCCTGATTTTAGAGGAAAGACTTTTGTTTTTCTCAAGCTTCTGCAATTCGAAGGAAACAGTGACTAGGACACAAAGGCCATACACAACATCAGAGGACCTATTTACCCAATACCTATCAGATAAGGGGCTAGTATCTAAATGATCCAAGGTACTAACAGACTTAACAAGAAAAATGTCTAACCCCATCCAAAAATGGGAAGAACAAAAGAATAGATATTTCCTCAAAGAAGAAATATAGATGGCCAAAAGGCACATGAAAAAATGGTTCACATCACTAATCATGAGCAAAATGCAAATTAAAACAACAATGAGGTATCAACGTATACCACAGAGAATGGCACATTTCTCAAAGAACAAGACCCAGCAGTGCTGTCATGGATGTGGGGAGAAAGGAACATTCATTCATTGCTGTGACATGCTGTTTATTCCAGACTTTCTGGAAAACTATATGAATATTCCTCAAAACACTGGAAATTGTGCTCCCATATTATCCAGCAATACCACTATCAGGGATATACCCTAGAAACATCAAAATACAATAAAACAAATGCCCCCTGCACTTCTATGTTTATTGAAGTGCTAGTTTCAATAACCAGAATCTAAAACAATCCAAGTGCCCAACAAGAGATGGTAAACTAATGAAACTGTGATACATCTACACAATGAAGTACTGTGCAACTGGTAGGAAAAATGAAGTAATGAAATTTGCCTTTACATGGATGAACCTAAAGATTAATATACTAAGTGAAATAAGTCAGAGGGAGATAGATGAAGAATAATTTCACTTACCTGTAGGAAAAATAAAAATAAAAGAAAATATGTTAATAATAATACATAGTGACAATACAAACAAAGATCAGAAGGACCAGACCATTATATGAAGCATACCATGAAGATTAATGAGTGCAGTTGTAGAAATAACTGCACTGAACTTCCATGACAATGAGAATGAGAAATTGAAATAAAATGCCTGTACAAAAGACAGACAAGGTAGGGGAAGAAAAAAATGGGGAAACTTTGGTGATGGGAAAGTTACACTGGTTAATGGGAGTGTACATCCAATGACTGAAAGCCAATTATGAAGAATTTTTGTAACCATAGTGCTTAAAATAATAAATTATTAAAAAAATATTTTTCTTGAACTATATCTCTAATAAGACAAAAAGATGGTCCTCTACATTGACAGATGTTGAAAAGGAGACCTACTTTAGTGTCTGTGACCTAGAATTCATACTGTTTGTAAACTCTATAGGGACGAACTGTTCACAAAATTCTTTTCTGTCTTCAAAAATGGTCCTTCTACTGTATCTCCTATATAAAGCAGGGCTCTGGCAGGATCAGGAGCAACATTCAAATTAATTAGGTAAATTTGTCATGAGTCCAAACTTCCTGAAAAACTATTTAGACAAATTTTATTGATCTGTATTCTAGCAAGATTTTAGAAAGGTAAAACCTCTTGACTCTCATTCTCCCAGCAATTTTTTATAAAGAATATTTATTGTGATCAATGTAAATTACAAATCTTTCACAGTAATATTTGTGGTACATAGGGGCATTGTATCAAGTGCATCCCACCACCAGTGTTGTCCTCCCTCTACCCCAGTTCCCAGTATCCTCCTCCTTTAACCCCAGGCTGCTAGAGTAACTGGTCCCCTCTGTGTAAAGCTTGTTGAAAATTGGCCATCCAGAGCATAAAAACCGGCTATCCTTTGCAAAAGCTGGCTCCCTGTGTGTGACACCAGGCGGGGAAAATCCGCGAAAGTACACCGGCCCAGTGGGGCTCAGCTGTGAAAGACTGTGAGTGTGACCTGTCTATGTCTGTCTACTGTCCTCTTGCGTGAAACTCTTGCGAGTGGGGCAAAAAGAGCCTCCAGAAACCTCGCTCGCCCAGACGCCATTTTCAGGGAGGAACTTCAGAGCATAAAAACCGGCTATCCTTTGCAAAAGCTGGCTCCCTGTGTGTGACACCAGGCGGGGAAAATCCGCGAAAGTACACCGGCCCAGTGGGGCTCAGCTGTGAAAGACTGTGAGTGTGACCTGTCTATGTCTGTCTACTGTCCTCTTGCGTGAAACTCTTGCGAGTGGGGCAAAAAGAGCCTCCAGAAACCTCGCTCGCCCAGACGCCATTTTCAGGGAGGGACTTCAGAGCATAAAAACCGGCTATCCTTTGCAAAAGCTGGCTCCCTGTGTGTGACACCAGGCAGGGAAAATCCGCGAAAGTACACCGGCCCAGTGGGGCTCAGCTGTGAAAGACTGTGAGTGTGACCTGTCTATGTCTGTCTACTGTCCTCTTGCGTGAAACTCTTGCGAGTGGGGCAAAAAGAGCCTCCAGAAACCTCGCTCGCCCAGACGCCATTTTCAGGGAGGGACTTCAGAGCATAAAAACCGGCTATCCTTTGCAAAAGCTGGCTCCCTGTGTGTGACACCAGGCGGGGAAAATCCGCGAAAGTACACCGGCCCAGTGGGGCTCAGCTGTGAAAGACTGTGAGTGTGACCTGTCTATGTCTGTCTACTGTCCTCTTGCGTGAAACTCTTGCGAGTGGGGCAAAAAGAGGCTCAGAGGAGCACGGCCGCTCCGCTTCGCTACGCGGCCGTGCACTCTTTCTAAGGAAAGAACTCCATTGCAACAAGAAGGAAAAATCACACTAAGAACGGCGCTATATCACAGAAGCAAACATTTCTCTCTGGACTGTCTTCTCTGTTGCATGCTCGGGCCTAAGATTTGACCCAGTGTGAGGCTTCATCCACGGAGGACTCCCCTCCCTTAGAGGCAAGTCAGCCCATCCAGAAAGGGAGGAGCCAGAGGAGTGTGCTGCCTGCATCATATAGACAATGAATACCACCACAACACGTAGAAAAACCCACAATACAAGTGTGACAATGGGGAAACAACGCAGGCCAGCATCAGACATAGAGAATGAAGATGACAATTCTGAGGACCAGATAATGACTGAACAACTAATCAACCTCTCCGATAAGGACTTTAGACTAGCAATATGGAAGGTGCTCAACAGACTCCAAGAAACCATGGATCGAGTTGAACAGAACACTAATAAGAACCAAGAAAATATGAAGGCAGAAATGACAAAACTCCAAACTGAAATAACATGTCAACTAACAGGACTGAAAAAGTCAGTAAACGAAGTGAATGACAAAATGGATAAGCTCTGGGACAGGGTATCAGAAGCTGAGAATAGACTTGGTGCTGTGGAAGATGAGATACATAACAATTCCATACAGCAGGAGAGATTGGACAAAAAACTTAAAGCAAATGAGCAGACAATGGAAAAATTAGTCAAAGAATGGGAACAGACGAAAATAGAAGTCTATGATAAGAATAACAGAAACAACTTAAGAATCATTGGAGTCCCAGAGACCCAGGAAGAAAATTTCCAGGAAGAATCAATGGTCAAGAACATCATTAAAGAGAAACTTCCAGAGCTAAAGAATATATGTGATCAAATCCTGCATGCCCGAAGAGTACCAACCAAAAGAGACCCCAGAAAAACCACCCCAAGACACATCCTAGTCACAATGACAAATCCCACAGATAGAGACAGAATTCTGAAAACAGCAAGATCAAAAGGGGAAATCATGTTCAAGCAAGCTTACCTGAGATTTACAGCAGACCTGTCACCAGAAACGCTCAATGCCAGAAAGCAATGGTGGGATATTGTGACAAGACTGAATGAAATGAATGCTTCACCCAGAATACTATACCCAGCAAAACTCACTTTCTGGTTTGATGGAAGAATACATGGTTTCACAGACAAAAAACAGCTCAGAAACTTCACAGACACAAAACCAGTCTTAAGAGAAAAACTGAAAGACTTAATCTAAGACAAGACTACCCAAAAGACACACCAAATTTTGAAATAAAGATGGCGTTAAATCCCAGGACAATTCTTTCTCTCAACGTCAATGGACTAAATGCACCAGTTAAGAGACACAGAGTGGCTAAATGGATCAAAAAACTCAATCCAACCTTCTGCTGCCTACAAGAAACGCACCTGAATAGTCAGAACAAACATAGACTCAAAATAAAAGGCTGGAGAAAAGTTATCCAAGCAAACAACACCCATAAAAAAGATGGAGTGGCCATACTAATATCAGATAATGCAAACTTTATACTCAGGAAGGTTGTAAGGGACAAAGACGGACATTTTATATTAATCAAGGGGTACGTAGAGCAGGAAGAATTCACTCTCCTAAACATATATGCACCGAATGAGGGGCCAGCAAAATATTTAATACAACTGTTGA
Organism: Suncus etruscus; assembly: GCF_024139225.1. NCBI lineage: Eukaryota > Metazoa > Chordata > Mammalia > Eulipotyphla > Soricidae > Suncus > Suncus etruscus. The sequence goes on along the minus strand of NC_064862.1, from coordinate 64,005,417 downwards.
CAAATCTGAAAAATAATATCAACAACAACACAATAATTGTGGGGGACCTTAACACGGCTTTGTCAACACTGGACAGGTCAACCAGACTGAAACCCAACAAGAATATACTAGACCTGAGGAGAGAAATGGAAGAAAGAGGCCTAGTGGATATATATAGGACACTCCATCCCCAGAAACCTGGATACACATTCTTCTCCAATGTACATGGGACATTCTCCAGGATAGACTACATGCTGGCACATAAAACATACCTCCATAAGATCAAGAGGATAGAAATTTTGCAGACTACCTTCGCTGACCACAAGGCTCTGAAATTATTTGTGAACTCCAAAGGGACTCAGAAGAAACACTTTAACACCTGGAAGTTAAACAGCCTCATGCTCAATAACCAGTGGGTCCGAGATGAAATCAAGGAGGAAATAAAAAGGTTCCTGGAAACAAATGCCAATAAAGACACAAACTCTCAGAACTTATGGGACACAGCAAAAGCAGTACTGAGAGGAAAATTTATAGCTTTGCAAGCACACATCAGGAAGGAAGAAGGAGCTTACCTGAGTAGCTTAATGACACAGCTAATAGAACTAGAAAATGCTCAACAAAAGGACCCAAGAATAGGAAGACAGAAGGAAATAACAAAGTTGAGAGCAGAAATCAACGAAGTGGAAACTCAAAAAACAATCCGAAAGATCAACGAAAGCAGAAGTTGGTTCTTTGAAAAAAGAAACAAGATTGATAGACCACTGGCAAACCTAACAAAGAAAGAGAGAGAGAGAAACTTGATAACTCGTATCAGGAATGAAAAAGGAGAGATCACTACTGATATGACAGAGATTCAAAGGGTAATCAGAAACTACTTTGAAAAACTCTACGCCACTAAAAATGAGAACCTGGAAGAAATGGATAAATTCTTGGACTCTTATAATCTTCCACGGTTGAAGGAAGAGGATGTAGCATATCTAAACACCCCCATCACCATTGATGAAATTAAAACAGTAATCAAATGTCTGCCGAAAAACAAAAGCCCAGGTCCAGATGGATTCACTAATGAATTCTATCAAACTTTCCAAGAGGAACTACTGCCAATCTTGGCAAGACTCTTTCATGAAATTGAACAAACAGAAACACTTCCAAATAGCTTTTATGAAGCCAACATCACCTTGATACCTAAACCAGACAGAGACGCTACCAAAAAAGAAAATTACAGACCAATATCACTGATGAATGCAGATGCAAAGATCCTCAACAAAATCCTGTCAAATAGGATTCAATGCCTCGTTAAGAAGATCATCCACTACGATCAAGTAGGTTTCATCCCAGGAATGCAAGGCTGGTTTAACATCCGTAAATCTATCAACATAATACACAACATCAATAACAAGAAAAATAAAAACCACATGATCATATCAATAGATGCAGAGAAAGCATTTGATAAGGTCCAACACCCATTCTTGATCAAAACTCTCAGCAAGATGGGAATGGAGGGAACCTTTCTCAATATAGTGAAGGCCATCTACCACAAGCCAGTGGCAAATATTATCCTCAATGGAGAAAAAATGAAAGCCTTCCCTCTAAATTCTGGCACAAGACAAGGCTGTCCTCTCTCACCACTCCTATTCAACATAGCACTGGAAGTACTTGCTATAGCGATTAGGCAAGAAAAGGATATCAAGGGAATCCAGATAGGAAAGGAAGAAGTCAAGCTCTCACTGTTTGCAGATGACATGATACTCTACTTAGAAAACCCTAAAGACTCTATCAAAAAGCTTCTAGAAACAATAGACTCATATAGCAAGGTGGCAGGCTACAAAATTAACACACAAAAATCAATGGCCTTTCTATATACCAATAGTAATAAGGATGAAATGGACATTAAGAAAACAACCCCATTCACAATAGTACCACACAAACTCAAATATCTTGGAATCAACTTGACTAAATATGTGAAGGACCTATACAAAGAAAACTATAAAACTCTGCTCCAAGAAATAAGAGAGGACACACGGAAATGGAAACACATACCCTGCTCATGGATTGGCAGGATTAACATCATCAAAATGTCAATACTCCCCAAGGCATTATACAGATTTAATGCCATCCCTCTAAAGATACCCATGACATTCTTCAAAGAAGTGGATCAGACACTCTTGAAATTCATTTGGAACAATAAACACCCTCGAATAGCTAAAGCAATCATTGGGAAAAAGAATATGGGAGGAATTACTTTTCCCAACTTTAAACTGTACTACAAAGCAACAGTTATCAAAACAGCATGGTATTGGAATAAGGATAGGTCCTCAGATCAGTGGAATAGGCTTGAATACTCAGAAAATGTTCCCCAGACATACAACCATCTAATTTTTGATAAAGGAGCAGGAAATCCTAAATGGAGCAGGGAAAGCCTCTTCAACAAGTGGTGTTGGCACAATTGGATAGCCACTTGCAAAAAATTAAACTTAGACCCCCAGCTAACATCATGTACAAAGGTAAAATCCAAATGGATTAAAGACCTCGATATCAGCCCCAAAACCATAAGATATATAGAACAGCATATAGGCAAAACACTACAGGACATTACAGGCATCTTCAAGGAGGAAACTGCACTCTCCAAGCAAGTGAAAACAGAGATTAACAGATGGGAATATATTAAGCTGAGAAGCTTCTGCACCTCAAAGGAAATAGTGCCCAGGATACAAGAGCCACCCACTGAGTGGGAGAAACTATTCACCCAATACCCATCAGATAAGGGGCTAATCTCCAAAATATACAAGGCACTGACAGAACTTTACAAGAAAAAAACATCTAAACCCATCAAAAAATGGGGAGAAGAAATGAGCAGACACTTTGGCAAAGAAGAAATACGCATGGCCAAAAGACACATGAAAAAATGTTCCACATCACTAATCATCAGGGAGATGCAAATCAAAACAACGATGAGATACCACCTCACACCCCAGAGAATGGCACACATCACAAAGAATGAGAATAAACAGTGTTGGCGGGGATGTGGAGAGAAAGGAACTCTTATCCACTGCTGGTGGGAATGCTGTCTAGTTCAACCTTTATGGAAAGCGATATGGAGATTCCTCCAAAAACTGGAAATCGAGCTCCCATACGATCCAGCTATACCACTCCTAGGAATATACCCTAGGAACACAAAAATACAATACAAAAACCCCTTCCTTACACCTATATTCATTGCAGCTCTATTTACCATAGCAAGACTCTGGAAACAACCAAGATGCCCTTCAACAGACGAATGGCTAAAGAAACTGTGGTACATATACACAATGGAATATTATGCAGCTGTCAGGAGAGATGAAGTCATGAAATTTTCCTATACATGGATGTACATGGAATCTATTATGCTGAGTGAAATAAGTCAGAGAGAGAGAGAAAAACGCAGAATGGTCTCACTCATTTATGGGTTTTAAGAAAAATGAAAGACACCCTTGTAATAATAATTTTCAGACACATAAGAGAAAAGAGCTGGAAGTTCCAGCTCACCTCAGGAAGCTCACCACAAAGAGTGATGAGTTTAGTTAGAGAAATAACTACATTTTGAACTGTCCTAATATTGAGAATGTATGAGGGAAATGTAGAGCCTGTTTAGGGTACAGGCGGGGGTTGGGTGGGGAGGAGGGAGATTTGGGACTTGGGTGATGGGAATGTTGCACTGGTGATGGGTGGTGTTCCTTTTATGACTGAAACCCAAACACAATCATGTATGTAATCAAGGTGTTTAAATAAAAAAAATTATGCATTAAAAAAAATAAAATTAAAAAATTAAAAAATTAAAAAAAAAAAAAAAAGAAAATTGGCCATCGATTCTGTTGTAGTTAACTTTGGGTTCGGTGTTTAAATCTGATCCTTTTTATTTCTACTCATTGTTTTTATGACTGTTTGGTTTCGGGTTCCTTCCATATTTCTTTCCCTTCAATTTATGAGGCAGAATAAGATGATGCAAGTTATGTGGTTCTGATTGAAAGAAAAACAAACAAACAAACAAACCAGAAAACCACGGTTGGTGCATACTTTTAGAGGTTATAAATATCAATTTCAAAAAAAAAAAGAAGAGGAAAAAAAGAAGAAAAACATAACAAAACAAAACACAAAAAGTATAAAAAACAAAAATGTATAGCAAAAACAAAACAGACAAAAAAGAAACAATAATCACCAAAATGACCAAAACTAGAAACTACAAAAAGTCACCATAGCAACAAATACAATAGCCAAACAATATCAACGAGAATGAAAAAAGGAAAAAAAAAAAAAGGAATGAAAAAAATGAGGCCTGGTGTGGTAAGGTTTTATTATTTTTTGTTTGTTTTAGTTTGGTTTTTGCATAGGCACAGTAAACTGGGGGAATTAGAAAGTGAATTCCCTTGACCTAAAAGATACAGGGTTACTCTGCCCTTGAAACATATTTTATGGGAATAACTACGGGCTCCATACAAGCGCCTTTTCACACCCCAAGGACATTTTATGGTGCCAGGAAACTTCTGCTCAGTTGTGGATGATAGATTCAGGCCTCTATCTTTAGAGGCCAAGATCTCTCTTAAGATCTTGGTATTTGCTCAAGTCTTAGGATGAAGGCAATGTTAGTGTCTTTCTTAAGGTCCTAGCAGTTCTGTTTCTTCAATGTTGTTGTAATTGGTCTTCCATAACTGGTGGTCTTGGTTTTTTTGCACAGATCCTAGGAAGAAGCCTAGGGTAGTCTTTCATTATGTTTTCAGAAGATCTGCTCTGTCACAATTGTTAAAGTCAGACCTCTGGAAGTAGAGATCTTGGTTATTGTACAAATCCTAGGCCGAAGCCTAGGCTAGGGTCTTTGTTTTTGGTCCCCGGATAAGTTTTGCCTAGTCATGATTATCACAGTCAGTCTTCTGTAGTTAGTGATCTTGTTTTTTGTATGTATCAAAGGATGCTGTATCTTCTGATTTCATTTTACCATTAGGTGATTAGATAGGACAACCTTCTCTTAGAGCAAGTTGTTGCCATTTCCTTGTTGTCAGGATGTCATAGCAAAGCTGGAGCAAGTTGGTGCTAGAACTGTATTTGGAGTATTTTGGTTCCTGGTACTGTTGTAGGGAACTGTGTCCATTCTATATCTGAGCTCTAGGGCTCAGGATTGGACAGTCACTGTCTGATCTCATTAAGTTTAAATTAGGACCACATGATTCACGTTCAGCGTGGAAGGTGCCCATGTATTAAAAATGTATTGGTTCTTATCCCTAGTAGATAAGAACTTGATTCTGTACATAAATCTTCCACATTTTTAGTATGTCTTTGCAAAAAGTTGTGGTGCCATGTTGTATAGCTGGTGCAGTTGGAGTTAAGAATGTCAAGCTATACAATCTCTGTGCCCTGGTTTTGATCTGAGCTTTTATACCAGGCAAGTCTTTTTCTTTTATTTCTCTTCCACTCCCCTACCCCTCACATCTCTTTCACCCCCCTCCACTCTATTGTCTTCCTTCTCTTCCCTATACTCTTTTAGAAATACTCTTGAATAAACCACACTGGCTATGATACTGCCACTGTGCAAAGCTTCTTCCCTATACTCTGGGCAATAAGTAATCTAGACATTTTCCTTAAAGTCATTGCATCCTCTCATCTAGTTATTCTAAATACCACATCTATGCCACTTATATGTATTTATCCCTAGGATAATCTATCCTTAGGAATAATCTAAAAATAAGACAATTACCATATGACTAGACCAGTGGGCTAAGTAAGAGTAGAGTTCTTTGGAACAAAGAAGGCCTGATATAGGGTCTTCAACATTATGAGTTTCTAGCATACACATGGCTGCCTTTAGGATTTAAATCCTCAGAAGAGTAAACTGGAAGAAAAACCTCAGAAAAGTGTAGCAACCTCATCTAGAAACTACAGTCCTTCCCAATAATCATGTGCCTATGCCTCCTCAACTAGGAAAAGAAACACCACCTCAACCCAAGTGATTTAACTGAAAGAAAAATGTAACTTTAGCAGTTAACAAGGCACATGGCTGTTATGACTTGCTCCATAAACAACCTATTATTCTTCTCCTCCCCAAACAGGTGGTGACTTGGCAGTTCAGTACCTGCTTTCTGAGGACAGTTTCACCATGCAATGGCTACTGAGATTCTGTGTTGTCCGGAGCATCCACAAGTCCTATAGCTTCCATCCTGTCTCTCAACACATGCGGTTCCAATCATTATCTGGGCCTGGAGCCCCGAGATGGACTGACTATGAGAGGCCCAAGGAATTTAATTTTGCAAAAGATATAGTGGACTACTGGGCTCAAATGGAGAAGGTGAGTAAGACTTTCTAATGAGGGTGTGAACTAAGGGACCTGCTTTTTGGTAGTCTGAGCAACAAAGAATGAAGGGCAGTTTCTACATCACTTTACCTAGGTCATGAACAAAGTCCCTGATTCTTACCACTTCCCTTCTCTGGGGTGAAAATCAAGTGGCAGTACATGTAACTAGCATCAAAGACCATGAATTTGATTCCAAGCACCAAGTGTTTCCAACTACCACTAGAATGACCCTGGTGGCCTCTTGACCAAACCTGGCTCAGCACTGTGCAAAGCAAGCAAACACCCTTATCTTGTCTTATCTTTCCAGCTCCACTGCATTTACTCTTTTTTCCCAATAAGTTTTATTGTGACCAAAGTGAAATTACAAATGGTTCACAGTCATATTTTAGGTAAATAGTGACATTGAAACAGGAGAATTCCCACCACCAGTGTTGTCCTCTCCATCACTGTTCCCAGCATACATCCCTTATCTTCTCCTGTGCCCCTCAGGCTGATAATATAAGTGGTCCCCTCTGTGTCTAGCTTGTTGTAGATTGGGTATAGATGCTGCTGTCGATGGCTTTAGATTTGGTTTTTAATTCTGATCATTTTTTTTTATTTCGACTCATTGTTTATACGGCTGTTTTTTCTTCGTACTATCCTTCACCACCCACCCGCCCCCAGTTTATGAGGAAGAACAAGATGACTCAGGTTATGTTGTTTGGTTTGAAATATGAAAAAATAGTGGAAAAAGGAAAAGGAAAAAGAAAATAAAGGAAAGGAAAATCAAACAAACAAAAAGCAAAACAAAACAAAAAGCAAACAACCCCCCAAAAAGAGAGGAGTCCAACTAGAAGTTATAAAGATCAATTTAAAAGAAGATATGGTAAAAAGAAGAAAAACATTACAAAAAGACAAATTATTTAAAAAAAGAAATTAAAACAAAACATGAAAAATAACAACAGCAACTAAAATCAAACAAAAAAACCCACAAACCAGAGACTACAAAAAGCACCACAGCAATAAAGACAATCACCAAACAATAGTCATGAGCACGAAATAGAGAAGAAAAAAGAAAAAAAAAGAAAGAAAAAAATTATGTTTTTTTTTTCTGCAGACAAAGTAAATCTTGGGGAGACTAGCTAGGGTCTTTGATTTTGGTCCCCAGGTAAGTTTTGCCCAGTCATGATTATCACAGTCAGTCTTCTGTAGTTACTGATCTTGTTTTTTGTATGTATTAAAGGATGCTGTGTCTTCCTTGACTTAAGAGATACAGATGCTTGTCTTTCCTTGACTTAAGAGATACAGGGTTTCTCTGCCCCTGAAGGAGACTGTCATGAGAATAACTACAGACTCCATACATGCTCTTTTTTCACTCCCTAGGTCTTTTTGTGGTGCCAGGAAACTTTCTGATCATACGTGGATGATAAAACCAGGCCTCTGTAACTAGACATCTTGGTATTTGCAGGCGTCATAGGATGAAGCCTAAGACAGAGCTTCTTTACAGCTCTAGAAGTTCTGTTCCATCAGTGTTCTTTTAATCAGTCTTCTGTAATTGGTGATCTTGGTATTTGCACCTATCCTAGCACAAAGCATAGGATAGATAGAATCTTTCATTTTGTTTCCAGAAGTTCTGTTCAGTTGCAGTTGTCTCAGTCAGGCATCTCGAATTAAAGAATTTGGTTGTTGTCCAGATCGTAGGCCAAAGCCTAGGCTAGGGTCTTTCTTATTGGTCCCTGGATAAGTTCTGTCCAGCTATGGTTCTCACAGGCAGTCTTTTGTAGTTATCTATCTTGGTTATTGCACAGATCAAATGATGACATGTCTTCTGATTTCATCTTACCATTAGGTGTTGAGATAAGACAACCTGCTCTAAGATCAAGTTGTTGCCATTTCCTCATTGTCAGGATGTCATATCAAAACTGGTGCATGTTGGCTTCAGAGCAGTATAAAGAATGTCTCATAGGGGGTTTGATTTCTGTAGCTGCTGTGGAAAACTGTGTCAGTTCTATGTCTCTTAATGATCTATTTATTTTTGCCCACTAACATCTGCTGATAAACTTTTTATTTATTTATTATTTTATTTTATTAAAGCACTGAGATTTATAAAGTTATTCATAGTTGAGTTTGAGATATGCAATGTTCTGGCACTAATGCCAACACCAGTGACAACTTTCTCTACAAATATTCTTAACTTCTCTGCACTAGCCCCTCCTACTCAGTCTGTCATATTGAAAGGTGCTTTTTAAAGTTCCATCATTAAAGTTTGGGACTTATAATTTTACTTCTGATGAGTGTGTTGTTTGGATATTTATCTAACATTCCTTAACACCACAGATGTATGTGTCCCCTTGACCCCTGGTCCCTATTTCTTCTCATTTGTTTTTTTTTTTCTTCCATTCCTCCACTCTATTTGTGTCTCTACTTCCCAATCTACTTTATAGCTTCAAGTCTGATCTCTAGACCTTTGATCCACTTTCAGTTGACTTCAGTAGAAAGTGTTAAATATGAATGCAGCTTAATTTTGTACACATGGTCATTTAATTCTCTTATAATCATGTGTTGAGATTGATTTTATTCAATTTCATGCCTTCAGTTTCCTTGCCAAAATTTGGCTGATTGCATAGATGAAACTTTGACCTTGTGTTGTCTGTTCTAATCCATTGGTCAGAGAGTCTTCTCTCTTTAGTTCAATTACTCAACATATATCTACAAATGTATATTTGGTATTGGTCCAATTCAGCAGTTCTCAGAGGTTACTCCTATGTCTGCACACAGAATACTTTCCTGAAGAAACTCTGGCGACCATATAAAGATTAGGAATATAACCTGTGTTGACCATGTGCAAGGCAAGTCCCTATTAACATGCTGATAATATTATTTGTTTCTTTGTTGTCTTTTCAATTTGGTTTAGTCTCTGTGTTTTCCTTATGCTCTTTGGCATATTTAAGGCAGCAATTTTATGCTTTAATTTAATTTAGGTTTTCTGTATTTTTGTTCTTGTTTTTTAGGGGGTGTAAAATCACACTTTGTACTGTATCTCCAAGCCCAGATGAATGAGTCTGAATCAGGGTCATGTATGAAATAATCAAAACCAGGCTGAGGATGAAATATGTATAGTCTTGCAGTCTTTGACCTCCACCCATCTGCTTGTCAGAATTGCTGTTTTTATTGAGTTCAGAGTCAACCCTGGGTAGGGCAGTAAGGACAGTATAAGGACAGATAGCTCAGGTTATACTGTTCCAGTTCAACCCAGATTTACAAGTAAAACAACTTCTGTTTGGGGGTAAATCCAAGTTAAAACAAACATACAAAAAACCAGAAATGATTTTTGTTTTTAGTAAAATAAGGTGTAATCTAATAGATGTGTCACATCTTTTGGTGCTCAGGGCTCAGTCCCGGTTCTGCATTCAGGAAATTTGATGGGCTTAGTGAACTTTATGGAGTTCCAGAAATTGATATCCTGGGTTGGCCATAGGCAAAACAAAAATACTATTTATGCTTTAATATAGCTGTTGTTCAAGACAGCTATTTATTTGATTAATTGATTGATTTGGTTTGGTTTGCTGGCAACACTGAGCAGTGTCCCGAGGTTATTCCTGGCTCTGCACTCAATGATCACAACTTGTGGGCTTGTGGACATTATAGGGTGCTGGGAAATGAATCTGGGTAAGCTGTTTCCAAGACAAATACCCTCCACTGTGCTATTGGTCTGGCCCTCCAAGACAGATATTTTAAACATTTTGTTTAGTCATGAAAAGTTTGTGGAATGATTTCCAGAGATTATTATTTTTTTAATATTTTTTATTAAGTCACATAATTTTTTTTTTTTTTTTTTGGTTTTTGGGCCACACCCGGCGATGCTCAAGGATTACTCCTGGCTCTCTGCTCAGAAATGGCTCCTGGCAGGCACAGGGGACCATATGAGACACCAGGATTTGAACCAACCACCTTTGGTCCTGGAACGGCTGCTTGCAAGGCAAATCCCGCTGCGCTATCTCTCCACGCCCCAGAGATTATTTTTGTTGTTGCTCCTCTGGGTAGCCCCATGGTTCCCTAATCTCTATAAGACTTGCAATTGGGGGCCTGCGAGGTGGCGCTAGCTTTGAAAGCGCTAGCCAAGGAAATATCGCGACCGCAGTTGGATCCCCCGGCGTCCCATATGGTCACCCGAAGCCAGGGGCAATTTCTGAATGCTTAACCAGGAGTAACCCCTGAGCATCAAAAGGGTGTGGTCCGAAAAACCAAAAAAAAAAAAAAAGACTTGCAATTGATATTGATAATATAATACTAGAAGAATGCAATCACTACTCTGTTTGAAGGCTAGTTCTAAACTGGCAAAGAAATTCCTTAATTATCCTACTTTACATCTTTAGGTATACCCATATCTTTTCTGGTCTGTCCCTTCTTCAAAAAATGTTGAAGTCTTTTTTTCCTATTGTCTCTATATATTTTGCTGCTTTTAATTTAATAAAAGTTTTATTTCTAATTCTCTTTGGGGCCTAGCATGCTTTATTTTATCCTATGTATGATAGAGGCCACCTACCTTGTGACAACATGTCAATAGATTTCTCACACTGGTGGCTTCTCATGCTTTCAAAGATCTCCATTCTTGTATTCAAATTATAGCACTATTTCCATGCATGTCACATAGACAGAAGCCAGAAAAGAAACCTCTGACAAGTCAGAATAAAACAAACACTGGAATGTCAACCCCTGTGTAAGAAATTCTGATGCTGAGACCAAAGGAGGGCACCATGTTTGAGAAGGTCCTAGTTGCCTGTACCTTTAATGCAGAAAATCTTGCTATGCCTGCAATGGTGGGAGCTTGAAAATCCACCTATACCCCCAAAAAGGAAGCTATTAGGGTCCCAAAATATTTTGGTTACATGTCCATGAGGCACTAAGGGAACATGTTATGTAGTATAAATATTATTTTGACATAATTTTACTAGCATCCTAAGGACTTTCCCATGATCATCTCTTAAAGACCACTCAGATTTCTTCATACACACCTTGTCATGAGCACTTGGGTAGATTCAAATATTCTTTGTTTACTCTTATAGAATTATTACCTGCTCAAATCTACTGTTGCTGTTCGTCTAATTGTAGTCATATTAAGGGTTAATATTTCAGGGCTCTGCTCAGAATGCATGAATGGGAGCAAGGCCAAAACAATAACCAGTCTCTGGGAATTGACCTTGCTGGCTGAAACTTCTATAGCTAATGCAGTGCAGGAGCTTTAAACTGCTCGAGGTCAATAAAATATAAACTTACCTTTTGCCCTGAACAATTTGTCCTGTAATTTTAGCTTGGGAAATACAGTTATGTCTACAATTGTGATGCCTTGCCATGAAATTTTGTGTAAGTATTCTGTTCCAGTACAGAGAGGAGAGACAAGAATAAAGAGACAAGTTGCCCCTTCACTTCTGAGTTTCTCAATTTCTGATCATTTCGCAGAACAAACACCTTTCTGAGCAGGGACCTCGAGAATTCTCTTAGAGCCATATCAAGCAGACCATGACAAAACAAGCAGCCCTCAAGCAGTAGTATTTGATTCTCATTTCATTAAAAAATTATTATGGCAAAAATTAAAACTCACTATCCTCATGGAATGGAGAAACATATGAGAAAATGGAGAATCAAATATTCAGTAAATGTTATGAAGTTTATACATAATTTAATGTGACTTAAGAGAAGTTAGATGTGTGCTCGCTTCGGCAGCACATATACTAAAATTGGAACAATATAGAGAAGATTATCATGGCCCCTGTGCAAGGATGATACGCAAATTCGTGAAGTGTTCCACATTTAAAAACAAAAGAGAAGCTAGATGAAGTTGTACAGGTCACACCTCAACTTCTTAGCTTCTCCTGGATCTTCAAAATTTTAAAAAGTGATCCTCTCCTTGAGTTGGGGTTAACTGGAAATGTAATGATGGATTGACCAAACAGAGTGGCCATGTGCTCTAATTATAAAAATAATGCTGGGTGTCTGTTTTTGATCAGGAAGGCAAGAGAGAGCCACGTCCTGCCTTTTGGTGGGTGAATAACCAAGGAAATGAAATTAAGTGGACTTTCAGAGAGTTGGCTGACTTAACCCGTCGTGCAGCCAATGTCTTCACACACACCTGTGGCCTTCGACAAGGAGACCGTCTGGCCTTGATTCTGCCTCGAGTTCCTGAGTGGTGGCTGGTGGTTGTAGGCTGCATCAGATCTGGTCAGTAACTCATCTCTTTATCAAGAATTAACAGAGCCTGTTAAGTATTTTCTCTTTTCTTCTTCATAGTTTTTCTGTTTCTCAAAGATCCTCAAATATTATTTTATGACTTCATGTTCACATTCTTCTTTCATATGTATAATTTCAAATACATTGTTAGGATTCTTTCTCATTTATACATACAATCTTACATATAACTTGTAATATCTCAGACAACCTTGTCTTTATTAAAAGATGAACCTTCTTTAAATATTTGACCTCTTTGCCAATTGAGTTACTGATGAATCATTTCAGAACTACAAAGATAGTACAAGAGTTGGTTAAGGCAGTAAGCTTTGATGTAGTCTCAAATACAGGCTAAGTTGGGGGAGGGAAGAGATGGGGGCATTGTGGATGGGAAGGTTGCATGGTGAAGGGGGAGTGAACTTGTTATAACTAAAACCCAACTACAATGATGTATGTAATCATGGTGTTTAAATAAAGAAATTATTTAATTAAAATAGCTTTGATGTTGCCAATTCTAATTAATTCCCAGAAAAAGATGGTCTTTATAGTTAATCTGTAGTGCTTTATTAGACTATCATTTAGTATCCTATTCCTTAATAGTCTTTTATCCTATGGTTTATGGTTTGATTATAATTTCTTGTTTTTATTTGAACTGAATATTTTATAGATGGCACAGTTAGCTTGGAAGTTCCACATCCTATGATGCTTAAATTAGAGGTACATGCTGGACAGTTTATTGTGTGGGTCTGACAGTGCTCAGGAATTTCCAGGTCATCTCAGAATGTTCAGAGGCCACCAACTCCATACCAAACAATGTTGATGTATCAAGGAGAGGACTTGTATATTCTGTATATTCCAGACATGTGCTTTGTCACTTAAGTTATCACCTACCCACAAAATGAATATTATTGTCCTTTTATGAATATTTATTATTAATATCATCCACTTTATTAATTATATTAATTAATTATATAATCAATGTTTATATGTTCTATATTTGCATTATTCTAAAATGATTTTCTTCTCTCTTAACTGGTCCTTTTAACTTAGAATTAATGAGACTTATGATTTTTACATATATAATTTAGTTCTTTTTTATGCATGTTCATGCCTACTTTGTTACTCTCTTGATCATGTATTTTTCCATGTCTCATTTTGGCTCATTAGTGTCTGTCGTCCCTTGTTTTTCCTCACAAATAGAATACCTGATTGTAGGCTGGAGAGATGGTTTATTGAGAACAAGACTTGCCTTGCATGTAGATGACATGTGTTCAGTCTCTAGTACTCCAGATGGCCCCCCACACTCCACTTGAAGTGGAGCTTACTTTTGATCACATGGCCAGAAAAAAGACCAGAGTGTTGCTAGGTTTAAACCAATAAATTACAAAATTATTTTGATTAATTGCTCAGAGACATAGGACTCAAAATGAAACCAGTCATAGAGAGAAGAGAGAAACTATGTCATCTGTAGATCTAATTAAATTCCCACAAAATCCAAGGCATGAGCATAGCCCCTCGACTCTATATTGAAGAGAAATATAATTAAAGAAAGGAGCCAATAATAAGTATAGGATATGAAAAAACTAAGATTCAGTTACAGCCTAAATGAAGAATACCCTCCTTAAAGTATAGAATAGAGTGTGAGAGAGAAGTTGGAAAGCATGATAGAGAAACAGGGAAAGAATGAGAAAGGCCCATTTGGTATGGAGATGCACTTAATTCCTATAAGATGTTGCAAAGAGAAGAGATGTGGAGGGAAGAATAAAACAGGTAATAGAAGGGAAGAATGATAGTAGGAAAATTCAGAACAGATCATATGGTGGAGATATGATGCTCCAATTGGAGCAAGCAAAAGTTTCAACTAATTGTAGATGAAGGAAGAGAGGCACCAGGAAAGCTTTCATGTTGATATGGATAAATGTGGATATGAAAGTTGACGGAAAAAGAGGATAATCAAGATGACAAGGAACAGTCAGAGAGACAGACGAGACAAGAGGGTAGGGAGTGTTATGTATGTAAACATTTCCATAAGATTTTTATGTTACTGATCTTACACTAATCAATCATTGTGCCCTAACCGAAGGTGTGACCTGGCATTCTGCTCCCACCCTAGGGTGGTACCTGATTCTGATGTATAAAAGCAAGAGTCTGTGGAACACAGAGGCTTTTTTTTCTGGGGTTGATTCTTGGGACTTTTGCTTTAGCCTTATCCACTGAATAAAGCTGATAACTTCAGAAGCCTGACTGCCTATTAGCTTTCTACCTGCCACATTCACCTCAGAATTGCCGGCTGAACAGGATGGCTCATGGTCGGAGCTGGAAAAGAAAGACCTCTTCCTCCATCCCTCCATAAGCAAGCCCCATCAAGGGCTATTATGCAACTGGGAGGTTGATAGTCCAAGATCAGAGTCCTTAGATACTATGGGCATCTAAATTTCAGGGTGCCAAGTAAAGTGTTTCAACCGTTTACTACAGTAGGTTTGGGTGTTTGAGATTCTGTGTCTAAGTAACACAGATGCTGCTAGTCTGTGTACCACGCTTGCAGGTAAATCATGCCTGATACTTAAGGGAGTGAAAGTGAAAAGAAAACTTTGCTCTTCCTCCTTAGGAATCATCTTCATGCCAGGCACCACTCAGATGAAAGCCAAGGATATTCTCTATAGATTACAAGCATCTGAAGCACAGGGGATTGTAACCATTGATACTCTGGCCCCAGAAGTGGACTCTGTGGCTTCGAAGTGCCCAGCGCTGAAAACAAAACTCCTGGTATCAGATCACAGTCGCGAAGGGTGGCAGGACTTCCGATCACTGATGAAGTGCGTACATGGTCTGATGAATGCATTGTGAGAAGAATCCTAGGTGAAGGCCTTCCCCTGCCAGCTATAACGTGACAGCCAAATGTCAGCTCACCAGATCTGACCCAGAATCCTTCCTTCTCTATCTCTATTTATCAAAGATCCTGAGACTTTTCATCTCTTCTCAAGGCCACAATTGCTTTAGCTATAAAACCTCAAGCTACTGCTCTCCTTAAAGTATAATTGCTCATGGAATTGTATGCACAGGAAATATGGTGATGAAGGTTATAGTTTTGTGACTTTTTGAGGTAGGGAGTCTATATAAATGATTATATAAAAATGAACTTGAGGGGCCGGAGAGGTGGCACTAGACTCTAGCGGCTAGAGGTAGCAAGCGCTAGTGTAGGACAGACCACGGTTCGATCCCCTGGCGTCCCATAAGGTCCCCCCCCCCAAGCCAGGAGCTATTTCTTAGCCAGGAGTAACCCCTGAGTGTCAAATGGGTGTGGCCAAAAACCAAAAAAAAATGAACTTGAGAAGAAACCTATGAGGCTAGAACAATTTGCTTTGTTGGCACAAGGTCCAGAAACGACCTTTTGTATAACATGTTCCTTCAGCCAAACTAGAAATGACCACAATCACTGATCCCATAATAATGCCTGAGTATACTCAGAGTATTGCCTGAGGTGGCTAAAAATAAAAATATATACATAGATATATACATATTTGTATTTATGTATATATCTAGAGCTATCAGATGTCAGAAGGAAGTAATTTTTAATTAATAATTTTTATTTTGATCAAAGTATATTGCAAATCTTTCACAGTAGTATTTTGGGTACATAGAGACATTGAATTAGGGGCATTCCCACCTCCAATATTGCCTTCTCTCCACCCCTGTCCCCAGCATGCATCCCATTTTGCCCCTACTTTGCTCCACCCCCTGTGCAGTGAGTATATGTGGTCCCTTCTGTGTCTAGCTTGTTGTAGACTGGGTATCGATTCTGTTGAAATTGACTTTGAATTTGGTGTTTAGGTCTGATCATTTTTATTTCTACTCAATGTTCATATGACTGTTTGGTCTTGATGCCCTCCATTATTCCCCCTCCTCACAAATTGAGGGGAAAGTAAATTTTTTAAGTGAAATTGACACTTCAAGAAAAAAATTGAGTCTCTGGCTGAAAGATTTAGGTGCAAACACTTTGTATCTCCCTGGACTGGCTCCCAGCATAGACATCCTGCAGGAAAACATAGGAATAGTTTGGAAGAAAGGTCCCATTTACCTCCCACACTCAACTCGGATGGCATTAAGGTATTTTACAAATAATACACAGCAACTAGACAGTTTGTTTTTTTAAAATAATTGCTCCATTTCTGAAGGTCTTTAACTTTCCAAAGTAAGCAATGCAGCAGACATACCTTAAAGTATATTTTAAATTCTGAGAAATGATAAGGAAATAGCTTACATAGAATTTTCATTAGGGACCAGACAGATAGTGTAGGAGTTATGGTGCTGATTTTGCACATGGCAGATTCCCTGAGTTTCCTAAAATGCATATGGGCCACTGAGAACTCCCTAATGAACTATCTGTTCTCACACCTGAGCACAGAGTTTGTAAAAAATCATGGTTCACCAATGAGTGTGGTTCTATCTACCAATCTTCCTACTTCTTCCATACCTCAATCCAAAAATTGTCTATAAAACTTTGTTAAATTGTCCAGCCTTAGTAAATGTGCCCATCAAAACTGGTTGATCTACTGTTTTTCTCCATATCAGAATGTTTTCCAATTTCGTTGGCAAAAACCATATGAAGCTTGCTTTTACCATCCTAGTTGTTTCAAGAGACTCAGTCTAGGAGATGTTCAAGAGCCAAGGCAGAATGAGGTCATTGCAGCTGCTCCTGCCAGCTCCAGTTCACGCCAGGGAAGATGTACATAAATATTCTCTTTATTTTATTGTCCCTCACCTTCTTTCCTATTTCATTCAACACTAGGTAATGGGGACTCTATTCCTAGCACTATTAGTCTGTGTATGTTTTAGGGCAGAGTAATTATCAGCAGTACATTCAATGATCAGAAATCCTGGGTTTGAATCCAGGCTCAGCAGGCCATTGTCCTCAGGCAAGTCACCTAACTTCTCTGAGCCTCGGTCTTCTCAAAAAAAAAAACAAAAAAAAAAAACCAAGCCTTAAAATGTAGAGCTTACTTTATTGACGTGAATGTGTTCTTCTTTAAACATGTAAAGTGTTTGTCTGAACCAAGATGCTCTTTCAGTGTTTGTTGATTTAAAAGTCAATGCACTGAATTTCCTGTCTTAAGTAGAATAAATGTCAGAGTCTATTTGTTCAACTCACCCTTAAACTCTTAAGTGCAGCAGCAAGAGGACAAGGTGTTCCTGAGGATGGGAAGACAAAAACATGACTTCTCTCTTTTCTGTTTTAAATCATTTTCTAGGGAAGCATCCCCTGACCACACCTGCATTAAGTCAAAAACCATGGACCCAATGGTCATCTTTTTCACCAGTGGGACCACAGGTTTCCCCAAGATGGCAAAACATGACCAAGGTCTTGCCTTCAGATCTTCTTTATCTTCCTGGTAAGAAAGAGGGAACTTGAGGCCAAAGCAATAGCACAGTGGGTTTGGGTTTGGCCTTGCATGTAGCCCACCCATTTTCAATCCCTTGTAAACTGTATAATCCTCAGAGCCTGCCAGGTTTGATATCTGAGGGCAGAGCCAGGAGTGGCCCAAAATTTAAAAAAAGAGGTATCTCTTTAGTATCTGGATCACCATTTTGGGAATTGTGTGTGTTGTTTATATTTGTATGTATAAATCAAATTTAGAATCCACAATCCTATTCTTCTTTCCAAATGCGGGTGCTCAAGTTGAAGACATGAAAGCCTGTGTTTACTGACCAAAGCATACAAATAACAAAGGATGTATATTTAGGTAAAAAGGGATTTTATGGATAATGGCTGCACTGTGTTCTGACACTGCTTCAAGAGTCTGATGAGCAGAAGGAAGAATATTCTAGTAGAAAACTTGAGGAGCCAGGTCCTCTCATCTTCCAGATTTGTATTCCCTAACCACAATCTGTCAGTTTAAACTTTAATGGAATAAAATTATACCAATCCAGTATTATAGCCTTGAACAACATAGAAGATAAAATTATAGTCGTTACCTTTTTTAATATATTTTTATTTAAGTAACATGATCATAGTTGGGTTACAGTCACAAACAGAACACTCCCCTTCACCAGTGTAACATCATCCCTCCCCACTTCTCATACCCTACCTGTATTCAAGACAGGCATTCTACTACAGTTATTCATTTTTAAGTTCAGTAAATTGTTCGGTTTTTGTTCTTAAAGGATAAGAGTAAAAAATAAAATAGTAAAGGTGTGATAGTGGCAATTGCCTTTTTTTGCATAGGTCAGAAAAATATGGGGATAATGGAAAAACTCCTTGACCTGATTACAAGAAGTCCTCATCTCGGAAGTTTATTGGCATAAGACTGTCTCTGGGTTCTAGGCATGGCATAAGACTGTCTCTGGGTTCCAGGCATACCAGTCTGTCCAATCCAAGTCATTCTCTGTGGCCCGGCGAAACTTTTTCACACTTTTAGCTATTCTTGGTATCAGTTTCTTATATTTAAAGATTTGGATTCTATACAGTTCTTTCATTGATGTCAGGCTGATATGGGGAATCCTCTAGTTTCAGCATACCATTAAATGCGGAGCTATCTGCCCTGCAAGAAGGCTGTTGCTGAGTCATCTGGGTGTTGGGAGCAGTCTTTGGAGAAAGTCAATGCCAAAGCAGTGGTAGATCTTTCCTGGTAGAGGCTTGGATCCTGGTACTGTTATAGACAACTGTGGTTGTTTCTATAGATGGTATCCATTGTGTGTGGGCAATGCATATTCTTCTGAGGCCTAAACCAAATCATTATGCCAATGTTCATGGTATAAGGCCTAATTGCATTACCATATTTGTGTTCTCATCTCTATTAGAGAAGAACTTGTTTGCATATGTATTATTTTCCATTTTAATGTGCCTATGCAAAAGAGAAGCAATGCCACAAGATATTGTCGATGTATCTGGAGGCCAACATTCCCAGTAACTTGGTTCAAACATGAATTCTATACAGAGATACTCTTCTGCCAGTATTGATTATAAAACAGATCTCAAAGGGGGAAAATCAAACAATCAAATAACAAATCCAGGGGGCAAAATTGTCACTATGTAAGGATATTCGAAAAGAGTTATAGATGTTAAGGGAATACATCTGAGATATACAAAGGAGATGCATGTGTCCCTTTTATGTTTTAGAAATAGTCAAAGGGGAGGGTGTTGTTTCTGAGACACAACTTTGGTCTGTGATTTGGACAGGTAAAGAGCACATGGATCCATGTCATCCTCGTGTTGCATGCTGAAGCTTCCGACTCCCTGAGGGGTGTTTGCTTCCTAGTTGCTGGAAGCCGGAAGATCACCAGTCCCCTCTCCACCCCCTGAAAAAACAGGGAAGGAGAGAAAAGGCTGTGGGGGTCAGCCGAGACTGAATCTTCCCCTAAGCTAGGCCAAAAAAGCCTACTGCATGGAGCCATGTCCTCCCCACATTGCCTGCTGAAGCTTCCGACTCCCTGAGAGGCATTTGCTTCCTAATTGCTGGAAACCAGAAGATCACCAGTCCCCTCCCCTCCACACCCCTTGCAGGAAAGAGGAAGCCTGGGGTCTCCTTTAAATTGCTCCTCGCCGGAGCACACTTGCTGGGACCCTGAGCAGGTGGTCATTAGTAACCCTGTGGACCGGGAGGAAGAATAGAGAAGGCTGTGGGGCACAGCTGAGGTTGCATCTTCCCCTTAGCTTGACCAAAAAGCCTACAGCTGGAGCCATGTCATCCACGTGTTTGCCTGTTGAAGCTTCAGACTCCACCCATAAAATTACTGTGAAAGATATGCAATCTACTTGGCCAAAACAAAAATCATTAGTAAAAAATGGTTAAATGTGGGATAATAGGAGGTGGGAGTGAAGGAGTAAAGGGATAATATGAGCTACTGGGCGACTTTCAGATTATGACAAACACATTAAACACAATGATATCTAAATATTTGTCAATAGGTTTTACAATGGACAGGTTTAGTAAGGAAATTTTCTGGGGCATCCTAAAGCCAGATCTTATTGTGCTGCTATTCCCCATGTTGGCAGAACCTCCTGGCTCCCAGGAAGGAAAGAGATCCTTCAAGAGCTGGAAGGTTGGATGGTCAAACCCCCCACCCATACCCTCCCTCTGGAGCCTGGAGGGAAATGGG
Organism: Suncus etruscus; assembly: GCF_024139225.1. Lineage (NCBI taxonomy): Eukaryota > Metazoa > Chordata > Mammalia > Eulipotyphla > Soricidae > Suncus > Suncus etruscus. The sequence continues at coordinate 63,984,818 of NC_064862.1, read as the reverse complement.
GAAAGCCTAGGGTAACCTATAAGCTCCTCCAAGGTATCCACCTTGCTGGCTTGCCAAGGTATGTGGCCGAGGGGAAGTCCTGGAGTTCCAGAGGAAAGAAGTTGAAGGGTGCTGAGGTGACCCATGTCATGCACCCCTTCCTAGGCCTGGTTAAAAAGGCCTTTGGCATGGTGGAGGGCTGCCACACCCCATGCTGGCAGAACCTCCTGGCTCCCAGCTATAGTCCTTAGCTTTTTAATGAAATTGAAAACAAACCCATCCTTCACTCTTTCTCTAACCTTTAACATCTTATAAAATACCTTGTAAAATTCAAAGGAAAGAAGACTTAGTATAAAGTCAGAAATATTGCAAAGTTAGAATTAAACCAAGAAGCATTTAGAGAAACAAAAAGACCACATTAACTGGTTCTCAAATTTCTGTGAGCAACAGAAAACAGGAAATGGGAATGTGATTATTGCCTAGGTCACAGTGAGCCTTGGGCTCCTTGGCTTAGTGTTGGAATTTATCAGGAAAACAAACGTGAGCTATTAAAGGTTTTCCTGAGAAGAAACACCAGAGGAGAATTATATTATTAGCATGAAAGACCAAATATCAAAGATTATTTGACATTTTCACTTTGATTGCAGGTTAGAGAATGGGTGATAAAAGTTAGAATAGAATAATAAAGATTATAATAGAAGTGGAAGCCCTTGCCACCATGGCTGCATGCTGAAGACATTTTTACCAAGCTTAGGGGGCTCCGGGATTTGGGCTGCTCCCCAATAGCCTTCCTTCTCCTTCCTGGACTCCAAGGTTATTTCTGGGCACCTGCCAAGGGGGCCAGCAAGATGGGTTCCAGGAAGGAGTTCAAAGGAGACCCAGGTTTTCCCCAACCCCCACCCTGCCCAAGAGGTGTGGTTGTGGGAAGTCAATGGCAACTTTCCTTCCCACCAGAGTCCATTCTCAAACTGTGCAGAGACTAGCGCCCACAGGGCTAATGTGTAGACAGCTTAATAGGATATCATAGGGTTTAGTCTGTATTCACAATATACATAATATTTATGTTGTATACTTACCCCCTCCCAGGCTCACCAACTTACAAGCTCATTTCTAGTACTTTACTCCCTCAACCCCACCACCCATTACCCCACTTTTAACCAATTTGACCCTTATTTCTTGGCTCCTTACGAGGCAGATCATTATCCTCCCTTCAGCCAGCTGCCAACCAGCTCCCAAATTAAAAAAATAGACTCTCAGCCTGAGAAGAAAACAATACTCTGTTCCTATTTATCTAAACTCAGCGGCCTCCTATCCTCCAATTTCTTTCACTGTATACCTGTGCCTGCTACCATACTCGTTTTCTGAGAAATCCCACTCAAAGACATTTCCTGATATGGGACTGCTGGGAGTAATTTTGTAGACTCCAGAAGGCCAAATCACAGATCAAAGTCGTGACCCAGATTCAACACCCTCCCGCTGACATTTTCTAAAGACATAAATGGAACATGTATATCTCCTTTGTATATGTTAGATGTATTACTTTAACAGCTATATAGCTGTTATAAAGAGCTTTATAGCTCTTTTGAATACCTTCTTATATTAGGATAATTTTACCCATTGTTGTTTTCTTTGTGATCTTTTCAATAAGGAATTCTGGTAGAAGAGTCTTTCTGTTTAGAGTTCATGTTAAAAGCAAATGTCCAGGATTGTTGGGCTTGTTCCTTCAACCACCAGATGCACCAATAATAGCTTGTGGAATTGCTCCTCTTTTGCAAAGGTACATTAAAACGGAAAAATATTACATATGAAAACAAGTTCTTATCTAATAGAGATAGGAACACAAATTTTGTAATTCAGTTAGACCTTATACCCTAAACATTGGCATAATTACTTGGTTTAGCTTCAGAAGAATACGCATTGCCCATACACCCCTGAACCATGGATACCATCTATGAAACAACCACAATTGTGTCTATAACATCACCAGGAAGCAAACCTCTACCAGGGAAGACCATACCACTGCCCAGGCATTGACTTACTCCAAAGAGTGTTCTCTTAATACCCAGACTACTTAGCAACAGCAACAACCTGCTTGCAATGCAGGGCTCTCCGCATCTAATGGTGAGATGAAACCAGAGGATGCTCCACATCATCCTGAATTCAATGAAGAAAATGCATACAAACCAGAATCTTTAACTACAGGAACCTGACACCAACATCAGATAATGTGTGAAAAAATTTCATGGGGACCACAGAGAATGACTTGAGGGTTGGACAACCTAGTATGCCTGAAGCCCAGAGTAGGTTTTATGCCAGAAAACTTCAGGGTTAAGATCTCCATGTATCTAGGCCAAGAATTTTTCCCCCATTTTTCCCATATTTTGCTGGGCCTATGCAAACAACAACAATTACCACTCTCACATCATTGTTTTTATTATATTTTTAACTCTAATACTTTAAAAATAATTAAAAAGAGCTTTATAAACTTTAATAAAAATGCAAGTATAGTAAAATGCATGTCTTGAATACAGGAAGGGGATGTTATAGAGGGAGGTTACATTTTTAAAAGGAATTATAAATGGAAATACTTTGAAAAATAAAATATGTTAGGATTTGCTTATGAGTTGATGACTAAAAGTTAAATTAAACAAGAAAAATCATAAAAATATTGTAATAGAGTAAGAAGACCATTTAGATGGTCTTAGAATATTCTAGGTACAATATAGAGGTAGATTAATCAAGATGCCTGAAACCTATAGAGTATCATTATATTTAAGATTTTAGAAAATGGGAAGCAGAAGGTTAGATGTGGAACTTGGAGAAAGGATGTGATCTAGATTGATTATTAGATTGCAGGCTATTTGCAATAATAATAGCATTTGATGAAATGTAAAGAACATTATGGGTAATTAGTCCAAGAGAGTTAGGACAGCTACAGAATTGAGGTGCCCAAGAGATATTTTTCAGACATATCCTATGAGTCATTGGGCTTGAAGCTCAGAAAAGATATAATCCTTCCCCATATGATGTGCCATAATTCTGTGAGGGCTGATGAACTGGGAGTTCATCAGAAAGGCACCTATAAGCCAGATCCAATAGCATAGTTGAGACTGCTGAAGGTTGTACACACACAGATACCACGGAAGCAGAAAAAATAAGCAATGCAAAAACTGGGTCAGAGAGATAGCACTGTGGGAGGCTGTTTGCTTTGTACACAACTAAACTGTGGTTCAAATTCCAGCATCCAACAAGGTCTCCCAAGCCTGCCAGGAGTGACTTCTGAGAATAGAGCCAGGAGTAAATCCTGAATGCCACTGGGTGTGCCCAAAAACAAAGACAAAAAAAGAAATGGGAAATCTTTTTTTCCTTCACCTTCCAATAATGGTTCTTGTCTAATTCCAATACTTAGCCTCGAGGAGGTACTAATTAGGATTCTGTCTTCTCTTTACAATACCTGGTCTACAGGCCCATTTCGGTCAAAGGAGGAATATGAGGTTTTATCAGATTGTAAAACAAAGGAATCTAGACTTGTTGTTAGCATTCCTTCAGAACATTCATATGAGTTTTGATCTCTCATCTGTCAATTCTGATTCTGCTTTTCTTTTTTATGATATTCTTAGAAAGACATATCCTTCATTATTCCAGAACAGCTGCTAGGAACATACCAGACTTAAATCGAAGAAAGAAAAACTGTGTTTTTAGACTTCGAATTTAGTGTGATTAGTCGTATCAAGCAGTTGATATCATTCATGGCAAGAAAGTATTGTCTGATACACTCTGGTGACCTGTAACATGTGTAGGTCTGAAGTTCCCTAGAAACCACATAAATGAAGAGAATGTGATGATGCTATTGCCCAGAATAAGTCCCCAGTTTTGAAACATTTTCTATCCTTAAAGAGCTGATTATATTGCTGTACTTTGGAGTTAGCAGGAAAGTGCTGCAGCTGAAGATGTCTGATGTCATCTGGTGTATGTCAGATCCAGGTTGGATTCTAGCTGTCCTTGGGGCACTGCTCGAACCGTGGACAGCGGGGTGTACTGTATTCATCCATGAATTGCCCCAGGTTGAAGCTAAAGTGATTGTACAGGTAAGGCTAACTTTCTTTTAGGGAAAGGGGGGACACCCAGGGGTGTTCAGGGGTTATTCCTGACTCTGTGCTCAGGAATTGCTCCTGGATCAGGAGACCATGTGGAATGCCAGGGATCAAACCTGCTTCTGTCCTGGGTCAGCTACATGCAAGGCAAACAAACACCCTACTACTGTCTACCACTCTGGCCCTAAGATTAACCTTCTAATATTAACAGTCTCCTAGGAGAAATTTATGCTAAAAATTCTACATTTTGATTTTGCTTAGAATATTTATTGAGTAAAAGATTACGTTAGTATAATATAACTTAGGTCCTGAACTTCTCAAAGACTTTCAAAGAATGAATCACTAAATCAGTCATAATATCAGTCTTATCAAGTTGAAGAAAATGTATATTTCCATATTCCCATACCCATGGATCGAATGGTGTACTCTTGGACCAGAACACATATTTTTAAAATTTAAAGCCCAGGACAATATAATGTCTCCTGGATCATGCCAGGAAACTGATGTGTGTATGTGTGTGTGCTGTTAATATAATGAAGGATCTAAAATTAGAGTCTTCTAATTTTCTAGTATTTTCTCCCTCCCATGTTTGACTGTTCCTGCAGCTTCCTTACCAGTCTGAGTCTTACATGTAAAGTCAGTTCTCTTTATATGTAAAACCAGAGTTTCATAGTTAATTTTCTTCTAAAATTTGTCTGGAACAGAGACCACAAAGTCATAGGAATCAGGACAACTTGAGCAAGGCTTCTCTCTAAGGTTTGGTTGGTACCTTCTCTCTCTTTGCAGGCCTGACTTGCTTCTGTAGGCACACAGAGACTATAACTTTTCCAGATGACCAGGCCACACCACTTAGAAGCAGAGTGGCTCAGCTGATTTCAGTAGTGTATCATGTAGTCACCAAGCATGCTGTAGATCTGTGGTCAGGTTACAGGTACAAACATGCTGGAATGAGGGTAGCACAAGTAAATGGAAAAGTGATTTCAGGGTGGGGAATTTGTGCTGAATTATAGTAAAACGGCTCTAAAAAAAGGGATGGATTGAACGTAGGATATAACCAGAGGTTTATGTCAGACATTAAACACTGGCTTGGTTCAAAAAGAAGCTGTAGCTGAGTGATGATAGATTTCCCCAAAGTGTTCCTTGCACATCCTTCATGAAAAAATATACTTGTTCCCAATTTATAGCAACAAAGTTTTAGAGCAATTCAGTAAAACAAATTTAAATTCTTCTATTTTGTATTATTTGTGCTCTCAACCTACCTACTCTGATCTGAAATTCTCATTTCCCCACTTAGCTCGATAATGTGAATAAATACCAACTTGGATTAACTAATCTAATTTCAACAAACACAAATTCCTTTAAATTGTTATCAGTCTAAATAATCTGTATATTTCCTAAAGGAATATTTTTTGCTATGTTGCCTCAGAAGGCTCTTCAAATCTCCCTGATGTCACCCACTGATTTTTTTTAACATTCATCATTTAAGTTCTGATTTATCTCCTCATTAATGTCTGTTATTTCTGCATATATTCTTTTATGTACATAAAAATTCTTATCAATGTGTGTATATTGAAAAAATTAATTTCCAGATTTGAGGAATCTCCATATTGTTTTCCATAGAGCTGGACCAGATCGCATTCCCACCAGCAGTGAATATGAGTTCCTCTATCCCCACATCACTGACAGCACTGATTTGTTCTTATTCTTTGTGATGTGTGCTAGTAACTGTGGTGTGAGATGGTACCTCATTGTTGCTTTGATTTGCATCTCCCTGATGATTAGTGATTTGGAGTACTTTTTCATGTGCCCTTTGGCCATTTGTATTTCTTCTTTGACAAAGAGTCTGTTCATTTCTTCTCCCCATTTTTTTCTGGGTTTTATATTTTTTTTCTTATTAAGTTCTCTCAGTACCTTGGATATCTTAGATATTTGCTCACTATCTGATGGGTATTGGGTGAATAGTTTCTCTCATTCTGTGGGTGGCTTTGTATACTAAGCATTATTTTCTTTGAGGTGCAGTAGATTCTCAGCTTAATATAGTCCCATTTGGTGTATCTCTGCTTTGACTTGTTTGGAGAGTGCTGTTTCTTCCTTGAAGTTGCCTTTAGTTTCAATGCCCTGGATTTTCTACCTATGTGTTGTTCTATATAATTTATGGTTTTAGGTCTGATATCAAGGTCTTTTTAACCATTTGCATTTGACCTTGGTACCTGGTGTTAGCTAGAGGTCTGAGTTTGCTTTTTTGGAAGTGGTTGACAAGTAGTCCCAACACCACTTGTTGAAGAGACTTTCCTTGCTCCATTTTAGATTTCTTGCCCCTTTATCAAAGATTAATTGATTATATATCTGGGGAACTTTCTCTGAATATTGCAGTCTATTCCTCTGATCTGATGATCTGTCTTTATTCCCATACCGTGCTGTTTTAATGACTATTGATTTGTAATACAATTTAAATTTGGGAAAAGGGATACCTCCCATATTCCTTTTCCATGGGTTGCTCTAGCTATTGAGCTCCCATTTGACCCAGCTATACCACACCTAGGGATATCCCCTAGGAACATAAAATTCCAATTCAAAATCCCATCCTCACATCTATATTCATCATAGTACTATTTACAATAGCCAGACTCTGGAAAAAAACAAGATGCCTTTCAACAGAGGAATGGCTAAAGAAACTGTGGCACACATACACAATGGAATATTATGCAGTGATTAGGAGAGTTTGTCATGAAATATTCCTATACATAGATGTACATGGAATCTATTATACTGAGTGAAATTAGTCAGAGGGAGAGAGAGATTCACATAATAGTCTCTCTCATATATGTGTTTTGAGAAAAATTAAAAACATTGAAATTATTCCTAGAGATGAGGGCCAGAAAGACCGGCTCAAGATATGAAGCTCACCACAAAGTGTGTTGAGTGAACTTAGAGAAATAACTACACTGAGAACAATCATAACAATGTCAATGAGTGAGAGATGTGCAAAGCCTGTCTGTAATAGAGGCAGGGGTGGGGAGGGAAGAGATGGGGCATCGGTGATGGGAAGGCTGCACGGGAGGGTATTCTTGTTATGACTGAAACCCAACTACAATTATGTTTGTAATCGCAGCCTTTAAATTAAGAAATTAAAAAACAATTATACAAAACAAATCTCCAATTGTAGAAAAATTATAATATATTATAAATGATATTAGTAAAATAGTAATAAGTAAAACATAAGACAATACTCTTTATTTACTTTCTTTGCTTTATTTATATTACACCTGGTAGGTAAACTATTGTTAATAAGGGGAAAATTGTGTCTTAAGACACAGTACAGCAAATAGGGAACTTGCCTTGCATGTGGCTGTTGCAAGTCCAATCCCTTGCACCATATATGGTCCTCCAAGCCCTATAGAGTGATCTCTGAGCTGAGATCAAAGAGGTATAAGCCCTGAGCAATGTCAGGCATGGCTCAAAACAAAATAAAAGGCAAAGTATTTCAAGAACGAAAGATTCTTTACTTCACAATTTGCTTTTCATTGCAAAAAGTATGTTTGAGGTCATTGTAATTTATTAAATACGGGGAATATCACTGGAACAATGAGCTACTGAGTATTGCTCAAATGTGCTGTACAGTTGCCACCAGCTACTGGGTGCTGCAGTTATTCCCTGAAATGAATGTGAGGCTTTTAGAATAAACAGAAATTCAACAAATTCTAGTTAGGTGTAGTTTTAAGAAAGCAGAAATGGAAATTAGACATGGCAGATATTAAAATTTTATTTTGCCTTCGCTTCTGTTACTTTTTTGATTTCTATGTAAAATATGCTAACACATAAATACATTGAATAAATAAATACATTGAACATAGAGATCACAAAAAGAAGAATTAAATCATTTAAGTAATTGACATTAATATATTTATTTAATTGATGGAGATTTCTTACAAAGGAGATTGAAATTTAAAATGCTACTGAAAATTTTAATTGGCTGATAATCATTTATTGATATTTGAAAGTTTAACTGAAAAAAATTAAACTATTCTTACTTTCTAGACTCTCGTAAAATACCCCATCACCCAAATCATGGCTGTACCAGCTGTTTATAGAATGATTCTGCAGCAGGACTCTGCTAGGTAAGGTGAATGAGAATTTGTCTGATAAGAATATTGGGAAAATTTAAGAAATTTGATTTACTTGGTTTGGCTGTATTTAATTCTTTTCCTTTGATGTGTCTGTGTACACAGTTGGCATGGTAATTATTGGCCAGTCAAGCTAGTTTGTTAATCAGAACTCAAGGGTTAGTGTTAAGCACATCATAATTCTTGTATGATTGTGGATTCATTCCACCTTAATCATCTTTGTTATAAAATAGTTCAAAAGCAGAAATGGGTCAGCACTTAAATTTGCAGGATACTAATGTTGAAAATAAATCACCTTTAGAGTCCTCCCTGGCACCCACTTTTCTGGCTGCCTGGGCCAGCACCCAGGCATGTCCCTGGAGTCTTCTAGGAAGGGGGGAGATGGCTGGGAGCCTCCTTGGCCTCCCAGTACCCACCAAGCTAGGGAGAGGGCCTTCGGCCTGTGGTCTCCCCACACCCCATGCCAGCCAGAGCTAGCCTCCAGAACTCTGTAATACCTGTCTTCTTGTCTAACACTGTCTCTTTGGGTCTATATTAATTTGGGGCCAATTCTCAATGCCCCTTTGAATTATTGCACTTACACCCTGATGAACACAAGCAGACATTTCTAGAGTTTTTCTAGAAGAAAAGCTAGTTTACATAGCTGTTTCATTTTAACAACTCACTTTTCTAAAGTATTGAATAAATGCAGAGCTTGATAGGACAGAAACAGATTTCTGATTCCACCTCTAATGGTTGTTATTGTCATAACTTTTAAATTTAATCAACCTAATTGAGTACAATTTTATCTTATGTTTTTATTGCTTGCAATAAAATTTATGTAGTACTGCATTTATAGAGCAGTGTTAGGTAATCTAAAATATTTTTTGTCCAAACAAAACAAACAAACGAACAAGAAACAAAAACTTCCTATAATATAAAAAAAAACACAACATTGCATTAATCCACACAGAATGCATTCCTACAGGTAATTTCTGAAAAACACATGTCACCTTGACCATCCAGATACAAAGTTCATCTGAACCTAACTTAGTTCTCAACCTCATCACCAAACATAAGAAATTTCAGTAACAGGAAGCCAGTGACTTACAGCTGTCCCTACACACCAGTAAAATAACAAGAAAGTAAGAAAATAAGGTAATGGAGGACAAATGATTTTGTTAATAAGCTGTGAGAACATAGCACACTCTTGGTGCAAAGCAGCCTAGCTTGTTCAGAGTCTCTGTTGACTTGTTATCTTCCCCTAAGTCTCAAGTTCCCAACCCTGGAGCACTGTACTACTGGTGGAGAGGCCCTGCTACCTGAAGAGCAAGTGCAATGGAAAGAAAAAACAGGCCTTGAGCTTCACCAGATCTATGGACAGTCAGAAACGGTAGGTTGGGGTTTCTGTTGAACCAAATCAGGATGTGCACAGTCACCGAGTCCAACAGATAAGATGAATCATGTCATGTGTGTGTCCCAAGACTCCACTCTAGGAGCTGCAATGTTGTATGCCAAGAGAAGGTTCCAGATTTGTAGAATAATTTCTCCCTCAATTTCCAAAATGACAATTTACCTAGAAATCATTGTGCTAAAAGCAGTTTGAAAATAATATCAAGGGCTATTTGGGTTATATGAAAGCTCCTCTGTGTTTATGATTAGCTAGAAAGAGCTCAGAGGAACCATGTGATGGGCAATGCTCTCCAGCAGCCCAGAGGCCTCCAACAGTTAAGTTCTGCTGCACTAACTCTTCCAGGACACCAACCACATGGGAAATACAGAGTCATCTCTAGAAATTTAACTGTGGACTTTTTCAAATTGGCACAAAAGCATGATGGTGCCAAAGCACCACAAGTACAGAAACCAGAAATTTTCTGTTATGTGCTATGGACACTCAGACATACAGCAACAAAACATACACACAGAGAGAGAAAATGGAATCTCAAAGAGCATCACTAAGGATCCTATAGTGACTGAACAGTCCAGATAATTTGATTGAGACATATTGCCTACCCCTGCCAAATAGAAACATGCCTAGCATACACAGGAAATACCATATTTCATACTATTGTCCTTTTTTTGAAATATAAGCTAGATCACATAGAATATGGGCCACTGAATTCTGTTGCCCTATCACCAATCAGAAGCCTAGTGTGTCTCACGGAGAGTGTCAAGTACAGTGAATGTTTGTTAAATAGGTTGGTGGCTGTTGCCTGAATGCCAAGACTTCCTTTTTATACGCAAGGAAATAGCTTCAAATGACTCATTTGAACAGGGTTGCTGTGGTATGATTCTTGCTTCTTTATGATTATCCTGGAAAATTTAACTAATTAGGATTTGGCTTCTCTTGTACACAGGGACTGTGTTGTGGTGTTCTTCGGGAAATGAAGAGCAAGCCAGGCTCAATGGGGAAAGGCATCTTACCCTATGACATTCAGGTCTGACTCTAATGGCAGAAAAATTTAGGTTTCAGCTGGACTTGGGCTATTTCATAACAGTAGGTGACACAATGATCCAAGTTCCTGTTATAGTGTTCTTTTTTCCTCTAATGTCCTAGGACATTTCTGTTGATACCTATAGCCTCAATGCATGAGTACAGGGGTGGCGAACAACTTTGACACAAAGAGCCAAAATTTTAAACTGTGAGAGTCAGAGAGCTACACCACGCAGTGACCTGCCAAAACAGACAAACATTCACACAAAAGCATATAATTTTAACAATAATATATTAAACACATATTGCACTTGCCATTTTGAGTGAGGGTCAAAATCCTGCAGTGATGGTGAGGGTGTGCTGCGTTCTCCACACTAAGAACTAACGGCAAGATGTAACACAACATGTGACACACTGGTCCCCAGCTCGCTGGCCCGTGCAGTTGTTTCTGAGGGATGGGAGACTGGAGGACACAGCCTGGGGGCAGGACTTCGTGCTCGGAGATCTCTGATCAGAGGTCCCTCCTCAGAAGCAGCAGAACAAAATCCAAACTAGGCAGAGTCACAGTGGGAATGATAAGAGGCAAAGAGCCGCATTCATTTTGGCCAGGAGCTGCATGCTGCTCCAGAGCAGCATGTTCGCCACCCATTCACGAGTGTATCTCATAGAGATAGTCAAGGACCTCACACAAAGACTAAGAGTTACTGAAGTCTGAGCAGTGCACTCACTCCACATGTTAATGTTTTTAATTTTACCTAATTCATGATTTCAGCTCATAAGCAGATTTGTGGCACCTGTGCATCCCTGAATTTATGATTTCTAGATTATATGATTTTGTCCTATTTTCTGATAGACCTCCTCACTCAATACCATTTCCACAATTATCCCCACTAATTTCACATGAATAATCCAGGCAGTATAGCAGTAGGTTTGGAGTGTTGGGAAAATCTGTAGGATGGAATTCACTGGCATGTTGCTCTTCTAGATCATCGACAACAAAGGCAACATCCTGCCACCCAACACGGAAGGCAACGTTGGCATCAGAATCAAGCCCATAAAACCCTTCGGCATCTTCATGTGCTATGAGGTAAGGGCATGGCATCTTTTCCCTCTAAAATTCTCTGCAGGGGCCTGAGTAGGTGATAAATGTCACCTGAGACCCCCTTCTGTCTTCCTTATTCACTCCACCTAATGAAGTCTAAGCACAAAGTCTCTCATTGTCTTACCCTGTCAGCAATGGACTAACTTGTAGAAATAAATCAGGTTTTAGAACCAACTGACTGGGCTGCAATATTCTTCTGTGGAACATTGGAAACCTAGACTTTGAGTCCAAATCTACTAATCTAGGCACCAATGGGGTGAGTACATGTCAATGAGAACACGAAGTATTTGTGAATTCATTATCCTATAGCTGAAGATTTTAAATTCAGAGTCCAGGGCTATAGAGATAACAGAGAGTGATAGGATGATTGTATTGCATGGAACTGACTCAGCTTTGAAATATGGCATCTTTTATGGTTCAAAATCTTAAGAAGAGAGATCTCTGAGTACAGAACCAGGAGTAAGTCCACAGTATTGCTAGGCATAGGGCAAAACGCCCCAACAATCCAAAAAGAATTGTGGGTTATAATTATTTTGTCTTCCCACCAAAATCAAGGCATATTTAATATTCAAACCAATCTGTTCTTGGCACCAATACCTAATTGAATCAAGAAACTCAGAAAGGTCCTCAAACTATGGCCCGCGGGCCACATATTGTATTTGTATCTGTTTTGTTTCTTCATTGAAAAATAATATTTATGCAGTATGCATAAGAATTCATTCATAAGTTTTGTTTTTACTATAATCAGACCCTCCAATGGTCTGAGGGACAGTGAACTGGCCCGCTGTTTAAAAAGTTTGAGGACCCCTGGATGGTGCATCAGTAGGGCATTTGTCTTGCAAGTGGCTGACCTAGGACCGAGAGCGTGCCAGATATTCCCCCAAACCAGGAGCGATTTCTGAGTGCATAGCCAGGAGTAACCCCTAAATGTCACCGAAAATGGCCCAAAAACAAAACAAACAAAATAAGAACACAGTGATTATAAAAAATAAACTGTGATAGATAATAAAACAACAAATTCTACACCTCCCACATTAGAGCTGGATACTAAAAGTAAAATTTCAGCATCTGAGATGGAACATGGAAAAATGAACACACCCAGGTATTTAGCTAAGACCATTACTAATCTCCAAAGTCACAGCACTAGTTAGTAGTATGTACACCTCACCTCTTTAGGTAACTACCTACCTCTGGATCAGAAGATGTAGATCTGTGGGAAAAGATGTGCCTCAAGATTCAAACTCTGTGTCTGAAAATTTGCACTAAGTTCATTCCAGTATTTTTATAAAATGTGCTTTTGAATGTTCACGAAAACCTTATTTATAAACAATTAAAAGTGAAAATGAGGCCAATGCCCTTCAATAGCTAATGAGTAAAAAAGAGTCAATCCCTATCAAGACATTTAAATCAGCAGTAAACAGGACTAGAGTAGTAAACATCACAAAAGTCTGTATTAATCTTTAGAAAACTATATAAATAAAAATAAAAAGTATCTGAAGTCAGAACACTATGATTTCTTCTATAGGAAATTCTTAAGTGACAAAATTATGAAGTGGAGAGCATATAAGATATTGGCAAGTGATTTGTTGATGGAGAAATAAAAGAGAGGTAAAGAAAATAGCTGTTCTGAATACTGAAGAGTAATTTGAGAACTGGGAGGTTTTGGCAGGGCACTAAAGAACTTATAATAATAAAACTTCAGTATACTGTTTCATTTACATGTGTAAATGAAAAAGGTGATACATATAACAATAAAACTTTTGTAACGTTTAATTCATTTTGGTAGAATTTATCATTGATTGGGAATCTAGATAAAAGATAAATGGGATCAAGATCTCTGCATTATTGTTATTACTGCACAAAAATAAAGTATTTTAAAATGTCTGACATCTATAATATGAACTGAACAAATGACCCATGAGGACACAAATCAGGCAATTTGGGGTGAGAACACTCATTCAGCAAGTATTTTATTTCCTCTCATTAGTGCTGGCAACATTAATTCAGAGCTTGGGACAGTAAATAAAACAAACAGAGCTCATGTTCTCGGGGAAATGATATTTTGCTAAAGGACCGCCCAAAATTTTTTATTTTTTTACAATTATATGAAGGTAAACTTACCATTTAGATATGTTCATTACTTGAAATATAATGTGTTGTAAAAACAGACTCAATGATTACAGAACTTCTCAGGTAGTGTCAATCAAGTGTGACTCAATTGATCAAAACTCACTGAATGATACCACGCTCTTCGCAGAATGACCCAGTGAAGACAGCCGAAGTGGAGTGTGGGGGCTTTTACAGCACTGGAGACAGAGCCACTATTGATGAAGAAGGTTACATCTGGTTCCTAGGGAGAGCTGATGATGTCATCAATGCCTCTGGGTAGGTGGAGCAGACTCTGAGCCAGGAGTTACCACCATCAGATGTCCAATATTCCTTTTGCCTTTGTAAAGAGACCCTGAGCCTAGATCTGCACAAAAACAAACCCAGAGAACTCACAGAGCTCAGTGCATAACTGCCTGAATCCAGAAGAATCAATCACAACAGAGTTTAAGAAATTCTGGCAGGCAGTCTTTCAGATATCATGCATTTTAAAAAGGGTGTGATTAAAACCTGACCTTACTTTAGTCCCAGTTCATTTTTTCTCCCTCTCTCTATCCTGTTTATGTCTCAGTATCACTGGGTATGTGTTCCTATGTAAATTGTGGTGGGGCACAACATGTCATAGTAAAAACAACATAATACAAATAGTTAATATTTATAGAGTTCTTACTATTTGAGAACATCTCCTTTTTACCTTGTATAAGCCAGCAAACATGACTTTTATATATTGTAGATGAAAAATATGAGCCACAGAGCACTGAAGACAACTATTAAAAATTTCAAAGATAGGGGCCCGGAGAGATAGCACAGCAGTGTTTGCCTTGCAAGCAGCCGATCCAGGACCTAAGGTGGTTGGTTCGAATCCCGGTGTCCCATATGGTCCCCTGTGCCTGCCAGGAGCTATTTCTGAGCAGACAGCCAGGAGTAACCCCTGAGCACCGCCAGGTGTGACCCAAAAACCAAAAAAAAAAAAAAAATTCAAAGATAAAGGCAGACAAATTTCAAATTAATAAAGCAACCTAGATTTGAACCAGAGAGTTATTGCACTTACCTTGCACATGGTAACTTTCCCCAGAAACACAAATGTGTGCCTGAGCTCAAACAGAAATGGTGCCTGAGGATAGAGCCAGAAATAAGGCCTGAGAATAGTATAAAAGAAGGAAGAGAAGAAAGGAGGAAGGCTGAGAGGAGGGGAAGAATAGAGGAAGGGAGGGAAGAAGGAAGAATAGAAAGAAGGAAAGAAAAATGAAGTAATGCAGGAACAGAGGAATGAACAAAGGAAGGTAGGAAGTGGGTAACTAGTTCTCTGTGTATTTAAGAAAAAATGACTCATTTTAAACTTTTGTGGCTATTTTTTGTTTATTTGTTGTTTTGTTTTGTTTCTCTTTGAGGGCCACAACCAACAGTTCTCAGGATTGCACTTGACTCTGTGCTTGGGATCACTCCTGCAGTGCTCCTAGTGCCATATAGGGTGTTGGGAATTGAACTTGGGATATCTGTATATCAGGCGAATGCCCTACCTGCTGTACTATATCTCCGGTATCTTAAAAATGAAGTTATAAAACAACGATAACCTGAGAATAAATACACAATTTGCATTACGTGCAAGGTAAAGTTTGAAGCTTCACAGCACATTCCCACCAAGATTGGCTGTTTGAACCAAGCCCCAGAGCTCTGAGTTAAAGACACCTTAAGAGACAGAGCAGTCAGCAATCCAGGGAGCATCTAGTCTGTGTCTTAGGGACAACATCCAGTTGTCCAGATATGTCCTTGAGAAAGGGAGATTTGCATCTCTATGTTGCCCAACTATAGCATCTATTCACAGAGGAGAATCTGTTCATCTTCTAGGTACCGCATTGGGCCGACCGAGGTGGAGAATGCCCTGGCAGAACACCCAGCGGTGGCAGAGTCAGCTGTGGTGGGCAGTCCTGACTCAAAGCGAGGGGAGGTAAGGAGGACACAGCGAGGCCATGGAGTGTGTCTTGGGAACACTAGCAAGACAAGGAAATGTCTTGGCATATCTAGTTGTGGACATAGCAGGGGTCCTCAAATGTTTTAAATAAAGGGCTACTTCTTGTTCCTCAGACCATTTGATGTCTGGACTATAGTTAAAAATATCTATGAAAAAAAAAAGAAAAAAAAGAAAAAAAAAAAAAGGGGGGCCGGGCGGTGGCGCTAAAGATAAGGTGCCTGCCTTGCCTGCGCTAACCTTGGACGGACCGCGGTTCGATCCCCCGGTGTCCCATATGGTCCCCCAAGCCAGGAGCAACTTCTGAGCACATAGCCAGGAGTAACCCCTGAGCGTTACTGGGTGTGGCCCAAAAACCAAAAAAAAAAAAAAAATATCTATGAACTAGGGTCTGAGCAGTGATGCAAGGGGTAGGCTGCTTGTATTGCATGCGCTAACCTAGGACAGACCACCATTTGATGCCCGGTGTCCCATATGGTCCCACAAGCCAGTAGCAATTTCTGAGCACATAGCCCCGGAGCATCATCAGGTATGGCCCACAAACCAAAACAACAACAACAACAACAACAACTTATGAATTAATTCCTGCACACTGCACATATAGTTAAAAACACACACACACACACACACACACACACACACCGGAGAGATAGCACAGTTGTAGAGCTTTTGCCTTGCACATGGCTGATTCAGGACGAATGGTGGTTCGGATGGTATTTCGAATCCTGACATCCCATATGGGCCCCCATGCCCGCCAGGAGTAATCCCTGAGAGCTGCCAGGTGTGACCTAAAGCAAACAAATAAAACAAACAAAAATAAACAAGAGCAAATACAAAATTTGCAATGAAGAAGAGGTAAAGTTAAACCTTTTTTTTTTTTTTTTTGGGCCACATCGGTAAGGCTCAGGAGGAGTTACTTACTCCTCGCTATGCACTCAGAAGTCGCTACTGGCTTGGGAGACATATGGGACATCAGGAGATCGAACCGCGGTTCTTCCTAGGCTAACGCTGGCAAGGCAGACACCTTACCTCTAGCGCCACCGCGCCGCCCCCAAGTTAAACCAAAAAACTTACCAGTTAGTTGATGAGAACTATGGGCCTAACAGTAAAATCATGATGATAGGAATAATAATCTATTTAATCTATTTCATGTTTCATAACTATTTATTATGTAAAATTGTTACATCAGCCAATGGGGAATAACCTGTAAATTAAAATTTACAGAGAACAAATGGAGGGGAAGGGAAGTCTATCATTTTTTGAGACCAAGGGTGATGACCAGAAGTATTGGATTTGAACTTGTTCTTGTATTATCTAGAGGTCCAACTGGCAACATCTGCTACTTTTCCCATTATTCAGTAAGCTTTTCTTCCTCAGGTCTATAACCCACTGGCACTCATTCTTGGTTTCTCCTCTGGCTCTGCCCTGCAGGTGGTCAAGGCATTTATTGTCCTGACTCCAGAATTTAGGAACTATGACCAGGGCAAGCTCACCAAGGAGCTTCAGGAGCACGTGAAATCAGTGACAGCCCCATACAAGTACCCCAGGAAGGTAAGTGAGGACACTTGCTGAGGAGGCGGTGTTCTGGTCTCTTCAGGCAGCTCCTATAGGCTTTGCTGCTCTACAATCTGGAAGGAGGCCCCAGTGAAGTTAATACATGGCTGACAGAACTTGATGTAACTCTTTAGAAAATAAATCTTCTTAAATATATGGGGCCAAATCCCTTGCCCATCTGATAAAACTGCTACCCTGGGTCAGAATCCAAAAATTGTCTGTTGCTTGAAATATAAAGGGAAATTTAAATTTAGGCAATGTCCACAGATGTTCAAAGAGAGTTTTTAGAATTATTCAAAATTTGCCAAAGAAATCTAAATCAGCTACTTGGAAACCATTTTTAGTTTTTACTTTTGGGGCTACACTCAGATGCTCAGGTCTTATTCCTACTAGGCTCAGGGACCGTATGGGATTGCCTGGATTGAATCAGAGCTGGCTGTATAATGAGTAAGGAACTAAAATAGGAGGGCTTTGTTTAATTCAAAACCAGGTGGAGTTTGTCCAAGAGCTGCCCAAAACCGTTACTGGCAAGATTAAAAGGAGTGACCTTCGGAAAAAGGAGCTTGGTCAGATATAAGCAACAAGAAACACACAAGTCAGTTACTGTAGCCAATTCCTTGGCCACCTCAATTTCCTCCATGCTGTTGGTGAGTAGGGATGTGAAGAGAGATTTGACTTGGAAGAATATCCATACAAGCTGGAAAAATTTTGTTTATTTTACACGATTCTCCTTCACCACGCTTCCTCCAAGTTCGTCTCCTGATTGCGCACATGAAACCTGGGACCAAGCAGGAAAAATAAATTATTGACATCAGCATCTAAGGTGACATGGTGTTGTGCATTTATTCTGAATGAATCCATCTGTGCAAAATGCTGCCACGGTAATTTTTCTGTCATAAAGATCCCAGGTCTGGTCCTGCCACCCTCCTGCCCTCTGACCACAGCATGGATATGTGCATCCAGTTAAGATACACAGATTCGCTTAGGTCCATACAAGGAATCTCTATTATTGTTTCCCTCCTCCCCCCATTACGCATACCCACATTTCACCTCACACATCCAGCCAGCTCTAGAGCTGTGCTGGAAGGCAAGCAGGCAGGAACTGACCTAGTGTGATCCATTCTCAGGGGTCATGGAAGTGGATGATTCCAGTTCCAACCGAAACTGGGGTTCCTGTTGCATGTCATGGTTTTCTAAGTCTATTACTGGGCTCTGAAGTACAAAGATAGATAGATTGAAGCTCAAGATAAGGTGATTCTTGGGACTGAGGACAGGGTATGGACAGGGGCTGTAGCAGCATGCCTTTTGGGAGTCAGGGTGGGAAGAATAGAAGAAGAAAAGAGGGGCCGGGCGGTGGCGCTAAAGGTAAGGTGCGCCTGCCTTGCCTGCGCTAGCCTTGGACGGACCGCGGTTCGATCCCCCGGTGTCCCATATGGTCCCCCAAGCCAGGAGCAACTTCTGAGCGCATAGCCAGGAGTAACCCCTGAGCGTTACCGGGTGTGGCCCAAAAACCAAAAAAAAAAAAAAAAAAAAAAAAAAGAAGAAGAAGAAAAGAGAGACGCTCTAAGGTCCCTTGTCCTGTATCCTGAGAACTGCTGGTAACAATGAAACCATCAGAAAATGCACCAAATACTTTCATTAATAAATTGAAAAATGTTAAAGTACAGTACATAAAAACATTGACATCATCAGAATAGTGACACTCTCAGAATAGTGTTACCATGAGTGTAATGCCACTGTTATCATCATCAAGTAATGACTCCACTAGGAGTGACTTATCTAGCCTCAGTTCATTTCTTTTGGAGCATCACATTCAAATGCACCTGGCAGTTCTCAGGAATATCCCTGATATTGTTCTTAGGGATCATACTTAATGGGGGACAGTAGGCCACATGTGTTACTGGGGATAGAACCTGGGTCAGCCACATGCAAGAAAAGTACCCTGTTGTGTATGTAAAATTTACATACACAACAGTACCCTACACACTATACTATCTCTTTGACCTATTCAGGCTCATTTTTGAGTAGCATTAATGTAGAACAAAACAGGATTTAGTAGAAATCCCATCTCTAGTCCTTCTGCTCAAGTCTCCAGGCAGTGCTTTCCCCTTTCCCAAAAAATCTTGCCAAAACCCATTCTTCCTCTGGCTCCATCATTGGCCTGGGTACAGTTCTTTCCATGACTGCACACTATCTGATTCACCATCTGTGCAAGGAGTGGAAACAGTAAGGGCACATGGCAAGCAAGGGCACCCTTGACCCAAGTAGCAATTAATGTATTTTAGTGCCTCTAGTGGCTATGTGTTTCAAAAGTGCCAAATCTGGGAGTACAGTCACTCCTCTGATATGAAAATCTGATGGCCACAAGTACTTGAGACATAAATGCTCTTGTCTTATCACTGTCCTGACCTAAAACCTGGACATTCCCAGTGGCTAGAAGAAAAGCCTGCTCCTAATTACACAATTGTAATCATGCCCAAGGCTCCTGGCATGGCAGTAACAAATATTACTAGGTCCCTTTTTTATTAACCTTTTATTATATTATCTTGGAAAAATCTTTTTTAATATAAGATATTTATTTAAACACGTGATTACAAGCATGAATGTTGTTGACTTGGGTTTCAGTCATAAGCAAAGCATCCCCTTCATGAGTGCAACCTTCCCACCACCAATGGCCCTCCTCCTTCGAGACCCTTGCCTGTATTCGAGACTAATTTTTGATTAATAAATGTACACAGCCACTATTTTGACTTATAATACAGAAGGGCCTCAAAATATTACTTTTATGCCTGAAAAATATGGAGAAATAAAGCTCAATATGGAAAAAACAGTTTGTGAAACAAAGAGCAAAGATTTTTTTATCAGCAACACATACAAGTTCATTATTGGCGGAATATTCTTCAACTCAAGTACTTATATTCTTTAAGATGAGTGACTAGATGTGCCAGAGCTATTGCGCAATGATAGGGAGTTTGCCTTGCATGCAGCTGATCCAGAACGAACCTCAATTTGATTCCCCAAGTCAGGAGTGATTTCTGAGTGCAGCGCCAGGAGTAAGCCCTGAGCATCACTGGGTGTGTCCCCCCCAAACAACAACAACAACAACAACAACAAAAACCTACTCATGACTAGTAAATTAGATTGTTGGTGGAATGCTTTGAGGGAGAATGGAGCTCCTGTTACTGCCAAGGCTAAAGAGGAGAGATTTTTCAAAAGCAGAAATGGCAGACTCATCAGGTAAGCTCAGTAGGACAGAAATGACATCCAGAGTTCTAATTATAGAGAATGAATGCTGGTCATTGTGGTAGACACTGTATAGTAGACAGAGCCCATCTCTCTATATCCTATCACTTTGCTGCTAAGCCTTTAAATAGAACCAAGGCACCTCTGTGCCCTGAGAAAGGAATTGCACCACCTATGCTAGTTTGTGATCCCAGCATGGAAAAAACCCTGAATATGGGAAAGTTCAGGTGTCTACAGACACGGGAGTGAAAGATCCAGGTAGTGGTTTAGTGAGATACTAAATATTAGTAGCTAGATGAATAGCTGACCAACACTAACAGAGGTTGTGGGCAGGAGAAGGCATTACTGAGTAACTGTGAAATCATCAGAACAGTAGACATGTAGCAAGGGTCCCACAGAAGATTAAGGAAATCTTGGAAGGTTGAGATCCCTTCCACTTTACTGAGAGAGGATGTCACTAATCTACCCAGAGCAGTTAACATCCATGACAGTTACCATTGGAAAGCTTTATTGAGATAAGAGATCTATCTGATCACAAGAAGATAGCAAGTAATTTGTATCCAAGCAGGATTTAACCATCAAGGCAGCAAGTGAATCCCTTCACTGTATCCCTGATACACCTCTTGCCTAATACCTAAGATTTTAAAAGACAAAGAACTTCATCATAAGAACTCAAGTGCCGGGGCCAGAGAGATAGCATGGAGGTAAGGTGTTTGCCTTGCAAGCAGAAGGATGGTGGTTCGAATTCTGGCATCCCATATGGTCTCCAAAATGCCAGGAGTGATTTCTGAGCATGGAGACAAGAGTGAGCCCCTGAGCACTGCTGGGTTTGACCCAAAAACCAAAAACCACACACCCCCCCAAAAAAAAACTCAACTGCCTCCTACAGTGGAAATAAAGCAAAAGCTAAAAGATTGAATTCAATGATAGAATGAAGATGAAGACTGTATAAAGATGAATTTAGATGTCACAGAAATCGGGAGTCTACAATTAATTTTACTCTGATATTATGAGGAAAATCAAAGAATATAAAATGCATACTAATATTTAATTAAATTAGAAAATTTCTTCAGTAGAAGAAAGAATTTCGTCACCCATAAATTGAGATAAAAGATTCAAAACAGGGGGCGGGTGAGGTGGCACTAGAGGAAAGGTGTATTCATTGCCAGCGCTAGCAAAGGAAGGACTGTGATTCAATCCCCCAGCGTCTCATATGGTCACCTCAAGCCAGGGGCAATTTCTGAGCACTTAGCCAAGAGTAACCCCTGATCATCAAACGGGTGTGGCCCAAAAAAATTCAAAGTACATTCTGGGTATAGAAAAAGTGAATGAATCTAAGATTTCTATGGGAAAAACAAAACAAAACAAAAATAGGCTTTACCTGAAATATGAAGAGTGATTTAAGAGAACATATTAGTTATTGAGTATAATGGGGATGAAAATAAGAATTAGGAAAACTAAAGACATTCTTTTAGCATTATGACACTCCATTAGGAGAGGAAATATTGAATAATAAAATAATCTAAGATGAGGAATTGAGGAAGAAAAGGAAAACTACCTAAAGAAATGGTAGCTGAGAATTTCCCTTGCTGAAGGAAAGAACAAACCAGAAGTCTAGGTTATGGAACAATACTACATTGCTAACTACAAAGAACCATACATCTACAAACACCATTCTTAAGTCAATGATAATGAAGAAAATTAAAGGTTTCTAGGGCAAAATCAAATAACATTCAAAGACATATGACATGGTAGGAGAGAGTGGATGACATATTCATAAAAACTAAAGAATAAAACCGGTCAACCAAGAATACTCTGAGAATTTTTACTCATGTTTGTCAGAGAAATAAAGCTTTTCCAGATAATCATGAGTTCATAGTGTTTACCACTACCCTATAAGCACTAGAAGAAATTCTAAAAGGAGTGCATATCCAGTAAAACAAGAAGCAAAGGAAGATTAAATGTTGACAATGGTTAAAATAATCCATTCTTAAGAACATAAACAAAAATAAATCAGTTAACAACAAAGCAACAAGAAAAATTTTCTTAGAGAGAAATGAGTATAGACTTCTTAATGATCACAAAGCAAAAAATTAGAGCAGAAACTCTTAGTAGAGAAAATGATCAAATTGGTAACACTAATAGGGAAAAGTTATTTCAAAATAATTTATGAAAAAGACTTATGAAAAAAGAACAGAATGTAAAAGATAAGATGGATTAAAGGACAGGGGAAGGGAAAAGAGAGAGATAGGGAGAGAGAAAAAGAGGTAAACTGTCATACAGACAGGCTTGGGCAGAGGGTACAAAAGAGAATCTAAGGTATCAGTATCAGGAAATCAACTCTGGTGAAGGGATGTGTGTTGAAAAATAGTATGACTGAAACACAATTATCAATAACTTTGGGGGGGTTTGGGCCACACCTGGTGACGCTCAGGGGTTACTCCTGGGTATGCGCTCAGAAATCGCTCCTGGCTTCTGGACCATATGGGATGCCAGGGGATCAAACCGCAGTCCTCCTACGTCAGAGCATGCAAGGCAGCCACCCTACAGCTTTCTCCACCACGCCAACCCTATCAATAACTTTTTAACTCTGTAGCTCACAGTGATTTAATAACAACAATTTTAAAAAGATAAAATGGTCATAAGTCTCATTGATCAATAATCACTCTCAAACCAAACACTCTGAACTCACCAACCAAAAGACTCAATCAATGCCCAAATGGAAGTAAAAATGCAAGATCCATCAATAGTGATCCCTCATGTCAGGAAAAGTAGGTAGTCTTTGGTACACCATAACCAAGTAGTGTGAACACCACCACTAAAATGTCAGCACCTAGTGATTAGTGAGTGAGCATCACACAGTGTATAACCTCTGAGCATAAATAAATCTACAATAACTTAAATTTATTGTCTGATATGAGTGAAATAAATTAGACGAAGAGAAATAGACACAGAATAGTCTTATTCATCTGTGAAATTTAAGAAAAATAAGACAGTATTGTAATAATACCCAAAGACAATAGAGATGAGGGCTGGAAGGACCAGCACACAATGTGAAGCTTGCAACCAAGACTGTTGAGTTCAGTTAGAGAAATAACTACACTGACAACTATCATGACAATGATTGTGGGTGAGAAAAATAGAATGCTTGTCCCAAATACAGGCAAGAGGTGGGGAGTAGGAAAATGGGGGGCATTGGTGGGGGAAATGTTGCACTGGTGCTACAAACATTTTTTGTTTGTTTGTTTGTTTTGGGGCCACACCCAGTGACACTGGGGTTCCTCCTGGCTATGCACTCAGAAATCACTCCTGAATTAGGGGGCCATAAGGGACGCTGGGGGATCAAACCTCAGTCATGTTTGGGTCAACTCATGTAAGACAAATACCTTACTTCTGTACCACCACTCAGGAATCAGGGGAGTTTTTTTTTTTTTTTTATAAACGAAACCAAACTACAAACATATTTGTCATCATGGATCTTAAATGTATTTTAAGTAAAGAAAATAGAGGAAATAGACGAGGAAAAAACAATAAGTACAAAACTGTAACTCAAAAAAAATGTAACAGTCCAATGAAAACTCAACTTTAAAAAATAGATTGAGGGGCTGGAGCGGTAGCACAAGAGGCAGGTTGTCTGCTTTGCACATGCTAGCCTGGGACAGACCATTGTTTGATTCCACTAGTATCCCATATGTTCCTTCAATCTAGGACCTCTTTCTGAGGGCCTAGCCGGGAGTAGCACCTGAGCATCACCAAGCATGGCCCAAAAACCAAAAAAAAAAAAAAATCATAGAGCCACTTACAAGTAGCTGACCCGGCGATGATCTTCAGAATTCCATATAGAATCAGCAAGAGTGATCCCTAAGAACAGAGCCATGAGGAAGCCCTGAGCACCACTGGTGTGGCTCAGAGCAAAACAAAGCAAAAATATACAAATTTACTGAACACACAATGTCCATTTCACCAAAGAACATAAACACTCTGGCCTGCTGACACATGATAAAATATATCATGCTCAACATTTAGCAATGACTTACAATGATTGCTTAATATAGTCTAACTCAAATTTAGAATTAGCCTTGGAAATAACTTCAGTAATGACGGTCACAGTAGGGGCCTGTGAACGAGATTGTAGTAGCTGAGAAATGATAAAATATGACAAATTTCTTGATTGAAAATGACATAAACATATACATGTTTTGATTTTTATGGGAGTAGCATTTTGTAATACTTGCAGTAGACATCTCTACCTACTTCCTTCAATATACCAGCCAAATAGCTAGGTTCTTTCCACTATCATATAAGTAATACAAGTAATCCTCACATCATTTCCCCACCTCTGCTCTCTCTCTTTCCTGTAGTAACTACCAATCTATTCTCTGTACCAAATGCTAACAAGAATAGACTAAGAATTCATTAGTTTGATTTCTTTAGTAGATCAGAAATTAAAGTCATGTTATATTCTGCATTTTTTAAGTGAAATGTTTAAGTTCATCTTGACCAGTGCTCAATATCTCCAGGTTTACTACCTCTTTCTAGTGGTCAATATTTCTTTTTTTTTAGTGGTCAATATTTCAAGGTTAATGAAAGACATAATCAGTAAATCATAATAAAATATAGAGCAATTGAAGGACATTTTCCTTTATCATGGCCTTGGGCGACAATGTGAAGGAACCAGACAGTAATCTGCCCTTTCGCAGAAGATCTTGGTTTCACTTTATGGCAATCGAGTCTCAGTGCCTCTGGATATGAATCCTGGTTTCCCCACAGAAATGAACTGTGACTCTGGAAAGAAAAAGTGAAATGCACATCACTTATATCTGGAACTCTAAAATCAATGAGGTGATGAAATATTTTCAGAGAAAGTCAAAACTGAAATGGCAGCTACAGCCTCCAATTAAAAGGACACTCAGGACCCACTCGTTAGTGTTGAGGCAAGGCATTCACTGGGATCGATCTCCCAGTTTCTGCAGCAACCAGGTTGTAGCTGTCCTACTGCGCAGCCCTGGGAGGCAGTTTCTGTGCAGAAAGGAAAGCCTTAATCTCTACTAGTGGTTCCAGTGTGCCCTCCGGTGGCCATCCTCAGAACATGTTTTTCAAAGCTGACTCGACACTGCTCTAGCCCATTTTCTAGGGCCTAACTTTTGAACAGCGTGAAAATCCCAAAACATAAGGAGACTTATTGAGTTGTTTTTTTAATTATTTTTATTTATTTATTTATTTTAATTTATTTAAACACCTTAATTACATACATGATTGTGTTTGGGTTTCAGTCATGTAAAGAACACCACCCATCACCAGTGCAACATTCCCATCACCAATGTCCCAAGTCTCCCTCCTCCCCACCCGACCCCCGCCTGTACTCTAGAAAGGCTCTCCATTTTCCTCATACATTCTCATTATTAGGACAGTTCAAAATGTAGTTATTTCCCTAACTAAACTCATCACTCTTTGTGGTGAGCTTCCTGAGGTGAGCTGGAACTTCCAGCTCTTTTCTCTTTTGTGTCTGAAAATTATTATTACAAGGGTGTCTTTCATTTTTCTTAAAACCCATAGATGAGTGAGACCATTCTGCGTTTTTCTATCTCTCTCTCTGACTTATTTTACTCAGCATAATAGATTCCGTGTACATCCATGTATAGGAAAATTTCATGACTTTATCTCTCCTGACAGCTGCATAATATTCCATTGTGTATATGTACCACAGTTTCTTTAGCCATTCGTCTGTTGAAGGGCATCTTGGTTGTTTCCAGAGTCTTGCTATGGCAAATAGTGCTGCAATGAATATAGGTGTAAGGAAGGGGTTTTTGTATTGTATTTTTGTGTTCCTAGGGTATATTCCTAGGAGTGGTATAGCTGGATCATATGGGAGCTCGATTTCCAGTTTTTGGAGGAATCTCCATATCGCTTTCCATAAAGGTTGAACTAGACGGCATTCCCACCAGCAGTGGATAAGAGTTCCTTTCTCTCCACATCCCCGCCAACACTGTTTATTCTCATTCTTTGTGATGTGTGCCATTCTCTGGGGTGTGAGGTGGTATCTCATCGTTGTTTTGATTTGCATCTCCCTGATGATTAGTGATGTGGAACATTTTTTCATGTGTCTTTTGGCCATGTGTATTTCTTCTTTGTCAAAGTGTCTGTTCATTTCTTCTCCCCATTTTTTGATGGGGTTAGATGTTTTTTTCTTGTAAAGTTCTGTCAGTGCCTTGTATATTTTGGAGATTAGCCCCTTATCTGATGGGTATTGGGTGAATAGTTTCTCCCACTCAGTGGGTGGCTCTTGTATCCTGGGCACTATTTCCTTTGAGGTGCAGAAGCTTCTCAGCTTAATATATTCCCATCTGTTAATCTCTGCTTTCACTTGCTTGAAGAGTGCAGTTTCCTCCTTGAAGACGCCTGTAATGTCCTGGAGTGTTTTGCCTATGTGCTGTTCTATATATCTTATGGTTTTGGGGCTGATATCGAGGTCTTTAATCCATTTGGATTTTACCTTCGTACATGATGTTAGCTGGGGGTCTAAGTTCAATTTTTTGCAAGTGGCTATCCAATTGTGCCAACACCACTTATTGAAGAGGCTTTCCCTGCTCCATTTAGGATTTCCTGCTCCTTTATCAAAAATTAGGTGTTTGTATGTCTGGGGAATATTATCTGAGTATTCAAGCCTATTGCACTGATCTGAGGACCTATCCTTATTCCAATACCATGCTGTTTTGATAACTGTTGCTTTGTAGTACAGTTTAAAGTTGGGGAAAGTAATTCCTCCCATATTCTTTTTCCCAATGATTGCTTTAGCTATTCGAGGGTGTTTATTGTTCCAAATGAATTTCAAAAGTGTCTGATCCACTTCTTTGAAGAATGTCATGGGTATCTTTAGAGGGATGGCATTAAATCTGTATAATGCCTTGGGGAGTATTGCCATTTTGATGATGTTAATCCTGCCAATCCATGAGCAGGGTATGGGTTTCCATTTCCATGTGTCCTCTCTTATTTCTTGGAGCAGAGTTTTA
Organism: Suncus etruscus; assembly: GCF_024139225.1. Classification (NCBI taxonomy): domain Eukaryota; kingdom Metazoa; phylum Chordata; class Mammalia; order Eulipotyphla; family Soricidae; genus Suncus; species Suncus etruscus. The sequence continues at coordinate 63,957,224 of NC_064862.1, read as the reverse complement.
TAGTTTTCTTTGTATAGGTCCTTCACATATTTAGTCAAGTTGATTCCAAGATATTTGAGTTTGTGTGGCACTATTGTGAATGGGGTTGTTTTCTTAATGTCCATTTCATCCTTATTACTATTGGTGTATAGAAAGGCCATTGATTTTTGTGTGTCAATTTTGTAGCCTGCCACCTTGCTATATGAGTCTATTGTTTCTAGAAGCTTTTTGATAGAGTCTTTAGGGTTTTCTAAGTAGAGTATCATGTCATCTGCAAACAGTGAGAGCTTGACTTCTTCCTTTCCTATCTGGATTCCCTTGATATCCTTTTCTTGCCTAATTGCTATAGCAAGTACTTCCAGTGCTATGTTGAATAGGAGTGGTGAGAGAGGACAGCCTTGCCTTGTGCCAGAATTTAGAGGGAAGGCTTTCAGTTTTTCTCCATTGAGGATAATATTTGCCACTGGCTTGTGGTAGATGGCCTTCACTATATTGAGAAAGGTTCCCTCCATTCCCATCTTGCTGAGAGTTTTGATCAAAAATGGGTGTTGGACCTTATCAAATGCTTTCTCTGCATCTATTGATATGATCGTGTGGTTTTTATTTTTCTTGTTATTGATGTTGTGTATTATGTTGATAGATTTACAGATGTTAAACCAGCCTTGCATTCCTGGGATGAAACCTACTTGATCGTAGTGGATGATCTTTTTAACGAGGCATTGAATCCTATTTGCCAGGATTTTGTTGAGGATCTTTGCATCTGCATTCATCAGTGATATTGGTCTGTAATTTTCTTTTTTGGTAGCGTCTCTGTCTGGTTTAGGTATCAAGGTGATGTTGGCTTCATAAAAGCTATTTGGAAGTGTTTCTGTTTGTTCAATTTCATGAAAGAGTCTTGCCAAGATTGGCAGTAGTTCCTCTTGGAAAGTTTGATAGAATTCATTAGTGAATCCATCTGGACCTGGGCTTTTGTTTTTCAGCAGACATTTGATTACTATTTTAATTTCATCAATGGTGATGGGGGTGTTTAGATATGCTACATCCTCTTCCTTCAACCGTGGAAGATTATAAGAGTCCAAGAATTTATCCATTTCTTCCAGGTTCTCATTTTTTAGTGGCGTAGAGTTTTTCAAAGTAGTTTCTGATTACCCTTTGAATCTCTGTCATATCAGTAGTGATCTCTCCTTTTTCATTCCTGATACGAGTTATCAAGTTTCTCTCTCTCTCTTTGTTAGGTTTGCCAGTGGTCTATCAATCTTGTTTCTTTTTTCAAAGAACCAACTTCTGCTTTCATTGATCTTTCGGATTGTTTTTTGAGTTTCCACTTCGTTGATTTCTGCTCTCAGCTTTGTTATTTCCTTCTGTCTTCCTATTTTTGGGTCCTTTTGTTGAGCCTTTTCTAGTTCTATTAGCTGTGTCATTAAGCTACTCAGGTAAGCTCCTTCTTCCTTCCTGATGTGTGCTTGCAAAGCTATAAATTTTCCTCTCAATACTGCTTTTGCTGTGTCCCATAAGTTCTGATAGTTTGTGTCTTTATTGTCATTTGTTTCCAGGAACCTTTTTATTTCCTGCTTGATTTCATCTCGGACCCACTGGTTATTGAGCATGAGGCTGTTTAACTTCCAGGTGTTAAAGTGTTTCTTCTGAGTCCCTTTGGAGTTCACAAATAATTTCAGAGCCTTGTGGTCAGCGAAGGTAGTCTGCAAAATTTCTATCCTCTTGATCTAATGGAGGTATGTTTTATGTGCCAGCATGTAGTCTATCCTGGAGAATGTCCCATGTACATTGGAGAAGAATGTGTATCCAGGTTTCTGGGGATGGAGTGTCCTATATATATCCACTAGGCCTCTTTCTTCCATTTCTCTCCTCAGGTCTAGTATATTCTTGTTGGGTTTCAGTCTGGTTGACCTATCCAGTGTTGACAAAGCTGTGTTAAGATCCCCCACAATTATTGTGTTGTTGATATTATTTTTCAGATTTGTCAACAGTTGTATTAAATATTTTGCTGGCCCCTCATTCGGTGCATATATGTTTAGGAGAGTGAATTCTTCCTACTCTACGTACCCCTTGATTAATATAAAATGTCCATCTTTGTCCCTTACAACCTTCCTGAGTATAAAGTTTGCATTATCTGATATTAGTATGGCCACTCCATCTTTTTTATGGGTGTTGTTTGCTTGGATAACTTTTCTCCAGCCTTTTATTTTGAGTCTATGTTTGTTCTGACTATTCAGGTGCGTTTCTTGTAGGCAGCAGAAGGTTGGATTGAGTTTTTTGATCCATTTAGCCACTCTGTGTCTCTTAACTGGTGCATTTATTCCATTGTCGTTGAGAGAAAGAATTGTCCTGGGATTTAACGCCATCTTTATTTCAAAATTTGGTGTGTCTTTTGGGTAGTCTTGTCTTAGATTAGGTCTTTCAGTTTTTCTCTTTTTTTTTTTTTTTTTTTTTTTTTTTTTTTTGGTTTTTGGGCCACACCCGGTGACGCTCAGGGGTTACTCCTGGCTATGCGCTCAGAAGTCGCTCCTGGCTTGGGGGACCATATGGGACGCCGGGGGATCGAACCGCGGTCCGTCTCCTAGGCTAGCGCAGGTAAGGCAGGCACCTTACCTCGAGCGCCACCGCCCGGCCCCTCAGTTTTTCTCTTAAGTCTGATTTTGTGTCTGTGAAGTTTCTGAGCTGTTTTTTGTCTGTGAAACCATGTATTCTTTCGTCAAACCGGAAAGTGAGTTTTGCTGGGTATATTATTCTGGGTGAAGCATTCATTTCATTCAGTCTTGTCACAATATCCCACCACTGCTTTCTGGCATTGAGTGTTTCTGGTGACAGGTCTGCTGTAAATCTCAGGGAAGCTTGCTTGAACGTGATTTCCCCTTTTGATCTTGCTGTTTTCAGAATTCTGTCTCTATCTGTGGGATTTGTCATTGTGACTAGGATGTGTCTTGGGGTGGTTTTTCTGGGGTCTCTTTTGGTTGGTACTCTTCGGGCATGCAGGATTTGATCACATATATTCTTTAGCTCTGGAAGTTTCTCTTTAATGATGTTCTTGACTGTTGATTCTTCCTGGAAATTTTCTTCCTGGGTCTCTGGGACTTCAATGATTCTTAAGTTGTTTCTGTTGATCTTATCATAGACTTCTTTTTTCATCTGTTCCCATTCTTTGACTAATTTTTCCATTGTCTGCTCATTTGCTTTAAGTTTTTTGTCCAATCTCTCCTGCTGTATGGAATTGTTATGTATCTCATCTTCCACAGCACCAAGTCTATTCTCAGCTTCTGATACCCTGTCCCAGAGCTTATCCATTTTGTCATTCACTTCGTTTACTGACTTTTTCAGTCCTGTTAGTTGACATGTTATTTCAGTTTGGAGTTTTGTGATTTCTGTCTTCATATTTTCTTGGTTCTTATTAGTGTTCTGTTCAACTCGATCCATGGTTTCTTGGAGATCATTGAACACCTTCCATATTGCTAGTCTAAAGTCCTTATCTGAGAAGTTGATTAGTTGGTTGGTCATTATCTGGTCCTCAGAATTGTCATCTTCATTCTCTATGTCTGATGCTGGCCTGCGTTGTTTCCCCATTGTCACACTTGTATTGTGGGTTTTTCTACATGTTGTGGTGGTATTCACTGTCTATATGATGCAGGCAGCACACTCCTCTGGCTCCTCCCTTTCTGGATGGGCTGACTTGCCTCTAAGGGAGGGGAGTCCTCCGTGGATGAAGCCTCACACTGGGTCAAATCTTAGGCCCGAGCATGCAACAGAGAAGACAGTCCGGAGAGAAATGTTTGCTTCTGTGATATAGCGCCATTTTTAGTGTGATTTTTCCTTCTTGTTGCAATGGAGTTCTTTCCTTAGAAAGAGTGCACGGCCGCGTAGCGAAGCGGAGCCTCTTTTTGCCCCACTCGCAAGAGTTTCACGCAAGAGGACAGTAGACAGACATAGACAGGTCACACTCACAGTTTTTCACAGTTGGGCCCCACTGGGCCGGTGTACTTTCGCAGATTTTCCCCGCCTGGTGTCACACACAGGGAGCCGGCTTTTGCCTAGTGCTCAAACTTTTATTACGAACATGAATTCTAAAAGGAGCCAGGAATTCAGACAGGGTGGTCATAAGTGTGATCAGCTTGCCTGTTTCATAAGATAAAATCTGTTGCCAGCTTCATTAACAGTAAATAGACAGAACTATCTGGAGGCACATTCCTTTTTCTATTTGATACCTGGACTGGAATGCCTGGCTTAGAAGCCCGGCCTCAGCTGGACTGTCAGCAAGTGCTTCTGCATGTCTTCTTTTGGTCTTGGCTTCCTCACAGCATGACAGTCTTAGGGTAGTCAGATTTCTGGGCTGTCGCGGGCTGCGGATTCGGGGTCTCCAACGCCTCAGCCATTGGTTTCCCTCAGTTTTCGCACCCCGGGGTGCATTCTGTGAGTGTCCCCCAGTACTGACTACACGTTCGGCCGTCGCCGTTTACTCTAGCGCCCTTCCCCGATCTGGATCTGTCCTCTGAGACTTTGCTCTTTTTCTGAGATGAGGACGTGACAATGACCTTGGGGCGCCCTTCTCCTCTCTCTGTCTCTGTCTCTCTGTTGCCAGGGCGAATTCTCTCTCACTCTGTGAGACTTATTGAGTTAAATTAGGATGGTATTTAGATAAATACAAATCCATGGGGATCTTTGGGGATCTTCTCTATCCTCTTATTTATTATATTACTTCCCAGATCTAAACATATGAATACTGTTCCCCATGGCATGATCCCACTGTCACCTTGGCCACACAGCTTTAGTGAGACAAGTATGACCTGTGAGACAATGCGGCAAGATTCACTTGTCTGAGCACCACGAAGTGAGGCTCAAATGGAAATTTCTTTTGGGAAGGAGCACAGCCAGTATTTTAGGAGTTACTCCTGGCTCATATTGCTCCTGGCAGGCTCTGGATGGGATATTTGGGATCAAATCCAGGATGGTCAAGGGTGGGCCACATATATGGCGCTACCCGCTTGGTGTCGGGTCCCCTCCATGTGGGAATTTCTAAATTAGCTTTCCTTCAGTGATTTCTAGGAAAAGAGAAAAATGACCAGATAGAAACATGCTTGTTAAATCTCAATTCTCTGAAATATATTGGGGTTGATTACAGTTTCAAATAAATATTTTTGTATATGTCTACACACATATGTGCTTATAGTTAATTACGTGTCCTCCTAGGATTAATCGTGAAAGTAGACAGAAGGGACAGTTTCAGGTTTAAAAGGCATGTGGGACTTGACAAAACTGCAAGTTAGGTGCAAGTACTGGAGCTTTTGCCAAGAGCACAAGGCAAGGGAAACCTCCCAACTCTGCTGGATGGGTTTCTCTCATTGCTAACTGAGATCCTAATCAGTCATTGCCCTGGAAAACCTTGAGAGTGCAGAAAGAAAGGTGGGAGTCCCCAGAAGTTGTGGTTCTTTGGGGAGAGACATTATAATGACTTGCTGCCAGCCAAGCTTGGCCCATGGAGAATGCAGGCAACATGGCGCCTAGGGAGGAGCACGTGGGATGGTGACATTCCGGCCGCCTTTGTGATGGTGTGTGGGCAACGGCAGTGATTGGCTAGACAGAGCCTAAAGCCCCAGGTTTGCTAAGGCAACTTTCAAATGGGTGATAGTTTGGAAGAGAGGCCTCCTCGTCTTCCGAGATCTCCCTACCGACTTTCCCCTTTCCATTGATATTGGTGATTCTGAAACCAGTTGCGTTTTGAATGGCTAAGCCATGATGAGGCTACAGACAGCGTGGCTCTGTCTGTGCCTTCTGTGGCTTCACATAGCCATAGACCCACAAGTGAGTATGGCCTCATGGCCTTTGCTGCTTTTTTCCATCAGGCTCTTGCCCACTGGGTTGAAATATGGCATTGTTCATCAAGCCAGGAGAGCAGCCCCAGTCTTTCCTGGCACCAGGCCACAGAGATCAGTCTGAAGAGCTCCGCAAGCCCTGTACATGCCAGATCTGGGTTCTAGTCTTGGCTCCATGGTTACTATAGCAAGTTGACCAGAAAAAAACGTTTCATATAGTCCCTAGATCATTCAGAAGGAAAGCTTGGAGAAGTTAGGTAAAGCGTATGTTTCAGATGTAAGTCTTCCCTGAAGGGATGATTCGATAATGTGGGTTAGAACTGAACAGAGTCATTGACAATTGAAATGATTAAGAGAAAACACTTCTTGAATCTTGTCTCTAGTCTACTTTGGAAGCCAATCAGATATTATATTTAATTCTGCAAGCTTAGAGCCCATCATATTCATGTGTACTTAGACTTACTGTAACTGTCAATCTGGGAAGGGCAGCCTGGAAACTTTGCTATCTAAGCATAGGTGTTAGCAGTTCTCAGCTAAGTGGTCAGTGGCCAGCTAGGTGGATTGCTCTTTATTTGGAATTGTACATTTAACAACATCCCTAACTCATGGTATGATACAAACTTCAATGAAGGCTTTCTTTACTTTAGATTCTGACATTCTATGCTCTACTTTTCAATTAAGAAGAGGATAAGTGGGGCCCGGAGAGATAGTACAGTGGCGTTTGCCTTGCAAGCAGCCGATCCAGGACCAAAGGTGGTTGGTGTCCCATATGGTCCCCCGTGCCTGCCAGGAGCTATTTCTGAGCAGACAGCCAGGAGTAACCCCTGAGCACCGCCGGGTGTGACCCAAAAACTAAAGAAATAAAAGCAAAAAAAAAGAAGAGGATAAGTGAAAAATGGTAAACTAAATTGCATTGAGCAATTTGGGCTAAAATATTGCTTTTTTTTGGTTGAAATATCAGTGTATTATAATGGTTGCTGTTTAATCACTGCTTTATAATTTCCTTTATTCTCCTAAATATCTTTAATTAATTGTTGATGTTTCCCATTCTATAGTTACATGATAAAAATGACTACGGTTCTATTTTCTATACACTTAGAAGCTATATCAACATTGCATATAATGTAAGTTTGCATTCTTCAATTTTATTTTCCCTTGCAGATTAAGTTCTATTAACTATTTAAAATAGTGGAGATGTGTTCTGATGCAAAAGGCAATAAAATTGATACCAGTTTTTTTCATCAGCTGTTTTCTTATACATTGAAGCATTTTTGCATGGACTTAATGACACCTTATATTGAATACAAATTGCTGATTGCCTATTTGCCTAATAAAATTAGCCGCACACTAATTTAGCAAACGTAACTCGAATTTCTCCCAAAAGTTTTCCCCATTCTTTCTTTTAAACAGTTCTGGCGAAGGCCTTCTATCAAACAGTTTTGGCCATGGCCCAGCTATAGCAGTCACCAGGGCAGTGCAGGGGGAAGGGAGGTTTGCAGAGCTGGGAGTTGAACCAAGGACCTGTACATGTCATATATTAGTTTTCCTTTTCTACAGGTTGCTTGAAATAGCTTAGGTCAGAACGTCTGTGATATCCGACATTTCTTTAATTAATTGTTGATGTTTCCCATTCTATAGTTACATGCTAGAACTGACTACAGTCATATTTTCTATAAAATGAGAAGCTACGTCAAAATTGCATATAATGTAAGTTTGCATTTTTCTTCAATTTTATTTTGGCTCTCAGATTAATTTGTATTAACTATTTAATCAGTGGAGATTTTTTGTATCTCCATGTTGCATGACTGATGCAAAAGAAGATAAAATTGATACCAGTTTTCTCACCAGATGTTTTCTTATATATTGAAGCATTTTTGCGTGGACTTAATGACACCTTATATTGAATACAAATTGCTGATTGTCTCTTTGCCTAATAAAATTAGCAGTACACTAATTTAACAAATGTAACTCAAATTTCTCCCAGAAGTTTCCTCGTTTCTTCTAGTAAATGGTTCTGAGGGACATTCTGGCCATGGCCCATCGACACAGTCACACAGGGCAGTGCTGGGGGGAGGGAGGTATGCAGAGTTGGGAGTTGAACCAGGGACTTGTACATGTCAGGCAAGTGATTGATATTGGAGACACCTTGGCGCTTTTCACTACTTTTCCTCCTCCTCACCAAAAGAGATTTAAAGGTGTGTTTACTTTCAAGCTTGATTTCAAGTTTCTAAAGAGTGTTCTTCGTGTTAAATGTATTGTAAATGTGTTTCTGGGAGGGATGAAGAGCAAGTATAGCTTTCCTTGTACCCAGCTGATGCTATGAATAGGTCCTAAGCATAGCCCCAGGTATCCTAAATCCACCCTACCCCAATCAATGCAAAACAACAAAACAGCAATTAAATGTGCTTGAAGTTTATCATCTCAATTATTTCAGTTTTTCTCTATTCTGCATGACTTTTTCTGAATCTTAATTTTCAAATTTTAGCATTTGTGGACATTCGCAATCGGTAATGCCTTTGTGGGGCTTTGGACACTTGTTTTTGTCATGTGGCGAAGTTCCCCTCCTGTAAGTATGTTAAAGACCTAAGTACAGTTTGAATCAGCTAATTGAAGGTAGATTTATGTGTAATGGATATGTCTATTTTATTCAATTGTATTTTATACATACTCATACATACTGGGGGAAAGTCCATAACTTGGTACACCTTATGGTTTCAGACCTTCAAGGGTAAATTAAAAAGTATCCCTCGGTGTCTGGAAACACACGTTCATACTATAATTTTGTTTAATTGAATGACTATTTTCCCTGGTTTATTATAAACTAACATTTTCAGCTATATGTAATAATTCTAAATTAAATTTTGTTTCTTTCTACACTAGATAGTTCTAGAAGATTGTGATGGTAAGTATGGTCAAGTTATTCCTGTGATAGTTTTATTGCTAATTTTGATGTAGCTTTTAATTCAACTGGAGACATCTGACTAATGAACTCATGGAAGTACTAGTCGTTTGAGTTGCATTTTAAAGGACTCAAATGGATAGGGGCTTGATGTTCTATCAGGGATCTGGATGAAGCGACATAGGGGAGATAAAATTTTAAATATTTTAAATCCACATTTTTGACTATATTCATTTTCCTTTTCTACAGGTTGCTTGAAATAGCTTAGGTGCAGAATGTGATATCTATGAATACATATATATTTGACGAGTTCTTGCGATTGAAAAGAAATATTTGTTCATTCATAGAAAAGAAAGTAAAATATTTTCAGACATAATCTCCTTAAACTATGTGTTCTTGGGGTCAGAAGATATTATATTAGTTAGGGCACATGCCTAGCACACAGTTTACCAGGAACAGACTCCTGGCACCATGTGTTCCCGAGTATAGGCATGAGCAGCCTTTGAGATCCCAAGTTTTGTATTGTGTGGTACTGAATGCTCCTATACTTCCAGAAAAATACCACCTCTTGGTAATCTAGCTACCACAAGGGTCAAGAAGTATTTCATCCATGTGTTCTTTTTGTTGACCAGGTCTCCTGAACTCTGATTGAGAGGTCCTCAGCATTGTTCTTTCAGATATATAGTGCCACTAATTGAAACAAACAAAACAGTAAAGCTAAAATGTTAATGATACTTCTAGAAGCCAGATAATAGAACCCTGTTTCTAATAGATGGGATTATCACAACTGTTGACTTTTCCCAGTAATCATAGTCAAGTATTATTTTCTTGTAGCCTGTTCACATGAAATAACAAACATTTAATTTTTTAATTAATTTCAGAACGACTTACCACTGTGAGGCACCAGGTAATATTGTCCTTTCAATTCTTCGCCATGATTCCTTTTCAATGACTTCCACTTTAGGTGGTGCCATTATGATTATAGTCTTCTTTGATGCTACTGTACTCTTTCATATAACCTATAAATAGTAGACTTCAAACTGAGCATCATTTAAATTATCTTATATGTAATTTGTGTAAATATATGTGTACAAAAGTGCACATTTATATTTTTTCACAAATATATATTTATGTACATATATACTGAAGAAATGGTCATAGAATACCAATTCTTAACATTTCCATTACTTTAAGCTTAAGGAATATGAAGTAAATATTTAAAAAGTACTATTAAAAATACCGATGCTATTATAATGGTATTATAAAGTAAAGATAAAACTGCATTCTTTACTTGGATGTTACTCTAATGATACTTGAAACAAAGAAGTAGAACAATGAACATTTAGGATCAATTTTATCTTTAATTAAGGATATCATTGACGTGTGAAATAAACAATGATGTCTCGATTGCCAGACATACTGTACAAACCAAATGGCACTAAGTAAGAGCATGGTCATAATGTGACAGCTAAGCTTTGTCGTAAGTGGGCTTTCAGGATTTTGGTGCATTAGATAAATTGAAATTCCCATTTTCTCATGCTATCCACCCTGGTAGAATGTGGTCATCTAAAAGCTCCTTGGACTTTTATACTGGTCTGGTATTGCTTCAGTTCATATGGTAATAACTTTTCAATCTAAGCACAGAAAGTATATTTTGTTTTGAAAACCATGTTACTTTTGACCATCCTCTGTGTGGTCCTCTAAAAGAAGTAGAATAACCCAGTGAACTTATGAGAAATGAAGACATCAAACATAATTCCAGATTCCCTGCCTCTTGTAATGCTGAAAAGGATTTCCCAGGTTAACTTTGGGACAGCATCTTGTATATATATGTAAAACTTAGATTAATAAATTCCATTGAGTTATTATAAAGATTAGCCCTTTCCACTTCCTTACATTTCCCTTGTCATGTAGTCATTTGTCCCATTACCCAGTAAGACATCTGTGGATAAAAACAAATTATACTTAGGATGTTTTTCACTAAAATTGTTTTTCACTAAAATGTTTTTCACTAAATTGTTATTGTGTTAAATTTTTCTGAGCCAAATCTGAACCATTGATTAACATGGAGTGTTGACAGCAGAGGCAGATATTTGACATTATGTCTTTCCTCTTAACAATCTCACAGCTGGATATTAAAGAAAATGCTGAACTGAGATACCTAAGAACTCGGAGATGTCTGATGGAAGGTAGGTTGATGATTGGGAGGAAATAAAATATTAAAATATGAGCTGAGTTGCTCTTGGGAAGAGAAAATGGATTTGGGATTTGATCTCCCACCTTAACCTATGAGTGGATACACTAAGATAATGCTTCATTTTCAGAAAAGAAAATGCTTCTAGAAAGAGATTTGGCCATAATCGACTCCAAAATCCAGAATCTGGAGCTCGAAAACTCAAGCAAAAAGGAGAACATTCAAGATCAGCACCATAGTTTAGAAAATACTCAAGATGCAGACATGCTTACGTAAGTTCTTAGGAATACTGTTGAATGAATGAATGACCTAGCACAACTATGCCTACATTTGATTAACTCTCTAGATATAATTTTTATCAGATCATTCAGTAAAATTATAGTTTTCCTGATTTTAAACCCTGCCATTTTTCTTTCTGTCCTAGCTGGTTCCTCTCTATCTTGGTTCTGGCTAGTGAGAAGGTGCTTTATGTATTAATTCTCTCTTTAAAGGCTCCCTAAGATTCATTTCATTGCTTTTATTTTTTAGTTCAATCACATTGCATTATTTAAACTCGTGTCAGTTTATATTTTAATTTCATGCCAGGATTTGCGTTGTCAAAGATATTTTGGAAAATGTTGAATTTTGTTGCCCAAGTTTATTTCAGGTAGGTGGTCTGAGGTGCTAGTGGTACTGATCCATTGAAATCAGTTTTCAACTGTCACCATTCACTTCAGGTCCAATCCCTCCAAAGGCAAGTGTCGTTCCAATTATACCTGTATCTTGCCCACTATCTTTCCAGGGATCCAGCCAAAGCTGTGGTATCACTAAGACTCATTCAGCTATCCAATTCCAAATTCAATTTTCATTCTAAGACATGTGTTCAAAGATGATTCAACGTCCTTCCAGTGGAGGGTCTGTTTAAGATTTCATTGACTTCTCAGAGGAAAGTGCACCCAAAAGTTAGACTGGTCTCCCTCCTGACGTTCCCTTTCCATTCTGTCTTCAGGCCATGACTAGCTTTGGTCAGGTTGCATTAGGGAATTTTTCTGATTGGATGCATGTGTGGTGGAATATGAAATAAATGAGAGACCGCACAATGTATGTGTAAGAACAGCATGTTTGATATTTTAATGTGAAGAATTAGGGGTATAAATAGGGTACTTTAGAAGTCAGTTTTTCTATGGTATGAAGAGAATGCTCACATTTGCAAAGCAGATATCTTCTAATGAACAGAAACATTATCCATATACATTGTTTGATTTATAAAACGATTCAACTAGCTTTGATGGTATGCAGACCTGATGAATAGAGTTATATTAAGTAAGAGTTAATAAGGAGGGGGTCAATTTTATTATCTCAAGGAAGTTTCTGTTAAACTAGCCTGAGATATAAATTAAGGAATTTGTAAGGAGCTGGGTTTCTCTAACATACATCCTATTTCTAAGGGGAGAGTTTTTATTGTTTAAGGGACAGATTGAAGGAGAAAGTCTATGTCAAAAAGAATGCAGCTTTTATTTTATGTGTCCCATAAAATCTGAACAGAAGCATGAGGGTGGGAAGGGGGTGGATCACTTGTCCCCACTGAAGCTAGAGTAAGTTTCAGCATGCCCTATACCAGTGTATTAAATGATCCCCAACTTTTACGAAGTTTTTCATGCCTTAAAAAGTCGTATTCTGGCCCAGAGAGATAGTACAGTGGTGTTTGCCTTGCAAGCAGCCGATCCAGGATCAAAGGTGGTTGGTTCGAATCCCGGTGTCCCAAATGGTCCCCCGTGCCTGCCAGGAGCTATTTCTGAGCAGACAGCCAGGAGTAACCCCTGAGCAGCGCCGGGTGTGGCCCAAAAACCAAAAAAAAAAAAAAAAAGTCGTCTTCTATGCCGGAAAATAAGGTAGTTCACTGTAGGCAAGAGTGAGACTGCATGAATCCTCTGCCTCAGAAACGTGTAATGGTGATGGCTTTGCTAATCTTTGCTCTGCATTTAAGTAAGAGCACTAGAACCACCTAAAACACAGAGTGAAAGAGGACTCTGTGCCTCTCTATATATGGCTTTGTGCTGAATATATAGTAGTGGAAAATTACAAAGAGGAGTTTGGGTTGCAGAAGAACCAGCAACAGCCTATATAAGAGGGATCTGAGCAGATTGGAAAGACAGATTGACAGAGCCAAATGGATATTGTGTTACTTCCCCATAATGGGATGCAGAGTATCCAACAGAAACAAATAAATAGAGCAGAGAAGGAAATAACTCTCGCAAAATAGGTATTGGACCTAGCTAACTATGAATAGGATAAATATGAGTCAAAATTTTAACTAGATATGGCTCAGGAGTCCCCTTCTCTATTTTTTAATATTATACAATATTTATGTTCAGTTAACACATTAATTAAAGTAAAATCAGAAGATATACAGAAAGAGAATGGACACAGGAATCATTTCAACCAAAAGCAAAACAAAAATTGAACTGATGTCTTTTGATCCACAACGCTGTCTCAATTGTGAGAACATTTGGTAGTACAAACATTACTTGTAAATTATAATATAGTTTAGGAACCAATGTATGGGGGACAGAGCAGCAGAACAGTGGGTAGGGCATTTTCCTTGTTTGCATGTGACCATCTGAAGTTTAACCCTGGTATCCCATATGACCTCTTGAACCTGCCAGGGGTGATTTCTGAACACAGAGGCAGGAGTAACCTCTGAACATTGGCTGGGAGTGATCCCCAAACATAAACCAAACAAAATAATAGAAACAACTTAGGTAAGAATTGATCACATATATAAATAAGTCTCTGTCTGTGGGTTTTTAACTCTTGGAATATGACAGGGAAACAAATCAAAGGAGAGGGACTGGAGAGATAGTGCCAGTGGGTAGCCACTAGCCTTGCCTGTCCCTGACAGCACCTCATATGTTATCCTACACACCACCAAGAGTAAATCCTAAGTGTGGAGCCAGGACTTAATCCCGAGCTGCTCAGTTGCCCCACATAAAAAAAAATTGTGAAAGAAAAATAGCATCTTAGGATTGAAGTCACTTACCATGTAATAAATCAGACAAATTCTTTGGATTTATAAAGAAAATTATAATTGTGAAGACTGCAGTATAACAACATACATTAGGAATCAAAAATGATAATGTTTCATTCTGGATCATTTTATAATTAGGAAATAGAGTGATGATAAGGACCCCAGATAAAGGATTTATGTATTCCAGCTTATTCGTGCTTTATTTGACAAAGAGCAATCATGTCTTATAGGCAAAGCATTTCTAAAAAAATTGAAGATACGGACAGGATGAAAAACATTTTTCTCGAAAAGGTAACTACTCTGTTCTCAAAATTTAACTGGACATTCCTCCCCATTGCAAACTTTGTAATGGTCCAAGGTCCCAAAATACAGAGTTTTTATTGTGTTGAATTTTTCTTTTCTTTTTCAAATGACTCTCCTGAACTCAACAACTGATAAAAATCTCATATGTTTTGTTTTGTTTTCTTTCCTTTTCTTTGTGTAGTTATATTGGCCACAACTGAACATGGGTGTGTTGTTCCCTCACAGGTGTTTAATGTATTAATGGAGAAGGAATCACAGAACCTCTATCGAGAATTGTGCTCCTTAAAACACAGGTAGAGTATAGTGGTGAAAAGACTTTAGACTACAGTTGAAGTGTGTTAGCTAAACTGTTTCTGTTTAGCAAAGACCTTGATATGTAATCCTAATTAAATCTTTTTTTATTTTCTGATTGATCAGTATCCAAATAATTAAGAAGTACCAACAGTTACAAAAAGCATCACAGAGTATTCTGCAGAAAGGTAGGAGGCCCAGTGAAGTACACCAACTAATCTCAGGTTATGCCACCTTCTTGCTATCATAGTGGTATCATGTATCCTGAAATGAGACCAAGCACTTCCTAAAATATCTGGGTGTTTCTAGAAGTGACAGGCACTGATACCCTGGTGCCTAATAAGAAATTGCTCCCTGGCTGATTCCCCTGAGAGATTGGTAAAACTCATTCCCCCTCACTTGAGTTTTTGTAGTGGAAGATAAATGTCCAATAGAAAATGGGTGAAAACTGTTTTTTTAGTCCTCTATTGTGAAGACTTTATTTCTCCTTAAGAGAAAAAGTAGGTATTTATCAGGATTTCAAGAGGTTTCCTGTTTTTATGATCTTATGGACGACATGTCAGCAATGAAATGACAACATCCCTGTCAACTCCCCAAAGATTTTCTTGCCTTTCTATTAGTCTATGTCCATGTTTTTATAGACAGATTGGAAAAATTTCCAAAACCTTATAAAAGTCGATTAATCTTGGACCTTAAGTTGAAAAATCTGCCTATGCCCTTTAAATGTTGGCCTGAAATTAAAAAAATAAGTAGGACTGTTGAGAGTATATTGGTAAAATTGTAATGCTTATTCAAGGCATTACTATTCATTTTCTTTTTTTTTAACATGTCACCGAATTAAAACTGTGGTTTTTATGACAAGATTTTGGGGAGCCTTTTCTTTAGTGTTTATCTCTAGTTGAATCAATTTTTGTGTGTTTAGGGGCCATAGTGGTGGTGTCAGGTGATGGAACCTAGGATGCCTTTGTAAGACAAAAGCCCAACCTGCTGTCCTATAGTCTGACTCAAACTAGTTGAGACTTGAAATGTTCGTAATACTATTTTAGTTATGACAGTAAGTTAAAGAGATTTTTATTATGATCTTGTCAAGGACAGGCCTGTCTCTGGTTCTCAGACTCACCTGAATCATGTCATCGATTACTGGACCTGCATGTAGGCATGGGAGGACAGAGGATGTAGAAAAAGAAAGGGAGGGATTCTTTTCTCTTTATGATTATGCAAACTAGTAAATGCTTCTGACTTCCCTTATTATTCTCTGAGTCAGGATCTACAGAAATTGCTGGAAATGATGGCAGTGACACACGACTTAAGGACTCGGCAAAAGGCAAGGTAGATACTGCAAACGTTTTTCACTCCTAGGACCCAAAACTATGACCTCTTTTGGAAATGTGGCTGCATTCACTGCAAAATTTCTGTCAACTCTCTGTCTTTTGCATTAGGTGACATAAATTTATTGTGCTATTGATTATTCTTATAAGGTGATACAAGATGCAGGGAGATAGTGTCAGGTTCCCCAGGCTTAGCATATTCAAGGATCTGTTCAGTTCTTAATAACACATAGTGCCACAAGCATGTCTGAAAGTAAGCAAGAAAATAACTCTCACGCACCTCTGAGTGGCACCTGTGAAGAAAAAGGAATTCTAAGGATTCTCCAAGGTTCCCAGGTCTCAGCCATCATGTCAGATGATTCTTACACGTTCAGCAATGAAGGTTGCAGACCCCCTCTCACCCTAGCAATTGGCCATATGGGAATGAGAAACATTGTAATCTGAGAAAGAACATTTTGTGTAGAGAGGCACAGGGATAGTACTCCAGAGAGTGAATATCACTGGTACTGCACATTAAAGTGGAATATATAAAATAACAAAGAAATGACATTTTTATAAACACACTACATGTAGCATGAAAAACAGCAAAAAGTGAAAGTCATTGCAAAACCATCAAAAGAATCCTTCAGAGGTTATTTGCAAGTTGGGTTTGTGTTCTAAGCATCTTTACTCTGATGCAGATCCATCTGATACATTACATTAATGTAATGTCAGGATGTTATTCCTGGAATACTTGTGCTCACATATCTGGAAAGACCTGTTTATTAGAGGATATATAACTGGCCTCACCAAACTGTCTAAGGAATCTCCTCTCAGAAAACACTACTCCTCAGAAAATCCCCACATCCTAAGTATTATCTGTCTGCCAAAGGCAACAGCATAGAGGCCTCCCTAGTTAAAGGTGGAAGGATGATGATCATATGTCATTGCTGCAGGCAGTCCTAGTTGAGAGGCAGCTCTGAATTGTCTACTGGGAGAGGTGAATGTACATATGATTGAAACTTAATCATGATTAAATTTGTAGGGGCCAGAGAGATAAAATGGAGGTAGGGCATTTGCCTTCCATGCTGAAGGACTGTGGTTCAAATCCCAAATCCCGGCATGCCATATGGTTCACCTGGGCGATTTCTGAGCTTAGAGCCAGGAGTAATCCGTGAGTGCTGCTGTGTGTGACCCAAAACCAAAATCAACAAGTAAATAAATAGTGTTTAAATTTGTAGTTCAAAAAAGTTACTGTACTATGAACAATATTCTTCCTATTTTGTTTAAGTAAATAATTTTTGAAAATGTGAATTCTTGCTTCAAAAACGTGTTCTCTCATTCTGTTCTTAATGATGAATTCCATAATTTAAGGTGGAGGGTGTGCCAAGAGGAGGCTGCAGACATCTGGATAAAGTGATTCAGGGCAACAAGCATGTAATTGACTGACATTATCCCTAGTGCTATTCAAGCAAAGGATTCTGGGTTTATATTCATAGAGATGGTCTTGATAAGTAGTGATGGTGTCTTTTATCAGACTTCCTGCAACCCACAGATGCAGGCATGGACCATTAGAAGGACTCTTTCGCTGGTGATAGGTTTTTCTTGCTCTGGTAGATGATATGGTTACAAGTGCTCGCACCTATTTTACTGGGTTTTGCCTTTTGCTTCACTGCTTTATCTGCCATATCTATTTTCCTTCACTTTTGCTACACAGAACAATCATCCTGAAGCAGCAGCACCAATTCTGCAGGAGGAGCCCACCAACATGCCATACTCCATGGACCATGGCTCAAACAATAACAACTCCAAGCAGTCTCTCTCTTCAGATTGCATCGACTTTCTGGAACCACAACTTTCTACTATTTCTAACCAGAAGGGTAAGTACTAGTGCACAGTCTTCTAACAAGATGGAAATGGCTGGAAAGAATTTACTGATGGTGATATTATCAAATGTCTCACCTGTCCTGGGATGTCTATTGATGAAGTTTTAACACCTCATTTAGCTGGATAACAGATATCTCCTGATGACAGGGAAAGTGGGATGTTACATAAGTAAAACTACTTTATTAGGTGAATGAGCAAAAATAAAGATGCCATTTTTGTGAGGGCTGAAGCCCAAACAAACCCAAGGACTTGAGGTATTCTTTATACTAGAGAGAAGTTTACATGTTGAGGAATACTGATGATGTGTTGTTAGAAGCTAAAAAGAGAGGGCTAGAGAGAAAGCACAGTGAGTGGGGCACTTGCTTTGTATGCCACCACCCAGATTTGATCTTTGAAACCACTTTGAAATCTGCTTCCTCAAGAACTGTCAGAGGTGATCCCTGAGCACAGGGCCAGGAATAATTTCTGAGCACCACAGGTTTTATACTCCCAAATAAAACAAATCATGAAGAAACATATAAATCCTCTAGGAAAATTAAGAACTTGTGAGAAAGAAGGGAACTGAGGTAATCACAATGGCAGGTGGTTGTTCTTACTCTGAGCCACAGTCCTTCATGAGAAGTTTGCAGCTTCAGCTAGAAGACAAGTGTGTTATCAGTCATGAGTAAATGTCTTGATGCTATATACACAAATATATCTTTTTTTTTTTTTTTTTTGGTTTTTGGGCCACACCCGTTTGATGCTCAGGGGTTACTCCTGGCTATGTGCTCAGAAATCGCCCCTGGCTTGGGGGGACCATATGGGACGCCGGGGGATCGAACCGCGGTCCTTCCTTGGCTAGCGCTTGCAAGGCAGACACCTTACCTCCAGCGCCACCTACCCGGCCCCACAAATATATCTTAAGAATTGCCAAGCCCTTATTTTTTTAAAGAGAGGTCATGGGATTCTAAAGTTTCTGACTATTTCCAGGCATTAGCTGCAATTTGGGGGGAAACTTTGGCTCTGGAAGGAGTTTCATAGTGTCTGACACCTTCATAAAATCAAGGTTGAAATATATAATAGTGTAGATATATTAAGGGATCAAGAGTTTGAGTTATTCGTTGTATGACTACAAGCAAAGAATCTTGAAGATAAGTTGAATTTGATGGAATTGGGAGAGTATTATTGGAAGACAAACTAGATAAACTGACTGTTCTGTTATGTAAAGAAAAAGTAAAACAATGGATAAGGATGACAAACCCTTATTATTTAATTACTAAACCAATTCCTGAGCAGTAGAACTGTAATGGTGGTGTGTGCTTGTGGAGGTAAGAGGTGAACTGTAAATTAGCAAGTAAGGTAATTCAGGCTCTTGATCATGAAAGACTGACATGAATTCCCAGACAGAAGTTGGAAGTGGTGAAAGGTGAAGATAGTTTGATAGGACATAGAACTGGACACATTTATTCCTTGGAGAGATGCAAAATCTGAGTTGAGAGAATGATGTTCCTTAGCCCTCACAAATATTTAGGTAGGAAAGTGTAGGCTATTCATGAATTGTCCTCAAGAATCAAAATAGTCAATCAGCTTTTATCCTTTGAGTAAGATCATTGTATTTCCGGGATTTCATAAAGTATTCTCAATACTAAAGAATAAAAAGGCTTTTAAAGTAGCTGTCTAGTGTTAACTTATTTTATTGCAGGCACATTTTCTTTATGTGTAATACCTAGGATGAGACTAAAGTGAAAACAACATCTGGGTCCTCCTGTATGTGTGTGGTCATGTGAAACCCATGTAGAACTCTTTGCTCTATGGAATGAGTCAAGTGTGAATATTGTGGAGAAGTGTAAGATTGTGGATAAGATACAAAGGATTTTTTTAATTTTTTCTTTCTGCAGTATTTACAGATACCAGTTAAAGTGCTTCCTACTAATTGTTATCTTTGTTCTCAGACAATGACTCTTCTGTCAAATTAGCTAACAAATAGAAGAAATTATCATTGGATGATAACCTGGTAAGAATTTCTTCTACCAGCTATATCAGTTACTCTACTCTTTGGCAATATCTCTAGTTTTTGTGGTCCAAGAATTTCTTCACTCTGATTTTACCTTTCAAAGTGCAAACCCATATCTTGGAACTTGCAAAGACTGTCATGTTCTCAAGTTTCTACTTGCCTGAAACTTCCAGAATTCATTTGTGTTCAAACTGTTGACTGTGTGGCTCAACAGTAAACTTGTATAAATATCACCTGGTAAAGTACAATTCTACCTCACTCTGCTCCTGTCTGTTCCTGCAAATGATATTTTCAGTCGGTGTCTCTAATAGAGAGGTCAATAGATTTATTCCAAGAAGTAGAAAAAGCAGTTCTTCATTAGCATGTACACAGACTATCAACTGAGGCATCCTAGTGGATGACACACAATCCTGACTGTGGGGTTTCTGGTAATTTATACTATGAGACAGAACCATTAATTGATAGCACAGGACCTGTTGTACCAGGAATGGACTCCTGAAAACAAGAAATATGTGACTCTCAGAGGAATGAACAAGAAGTTGTGGAATAAAGGAGGAATGATTCAGTATGTGTTGAATTGATTCAAATTAATTGGAAGACTTCCTCTGTGGACTCAAAACTTGGTCTTGGAAAGTAATGATATGTAAGGTCCCTAATAGGACTTTCCTTGATACATAATAGATTATACAGTTATCTTCATCAAAATTCCATGATTTCTTTTTTTTTTTTTTTTTTTTTTTTTGGTTTTTGGGCCTCACCCGGTGACGCTCAGGGGTTACTCCTGGCTATGTGCTCAGAAGTCGCTCCTGGCTTGGGGGACCATATGGGACGCCGGGGGATCGAACCACAGTCCGTCCTAGGCTAGCGCAGGCAAGGCAGGCACCTTACCTCTAGCGCCACTGCCCGGCCCCTCCTTAAATTCTTATTGGGATTTAAATGTATTATAATTTTTAAAAATAAGAAAATTAAATTTTAAAATTAAAATTTTAATCAAAAAATCAATGAAAGTCAATTTAAAATATTAAAAATTTGGAGGTCATAGTGATAGCACAGCAGTAGGACATTTTGCCTTGCCTGCTGCCAACCAGGGATGTACCAGGTTCAATCTCTGGTATCTTATATGGTTCCCCTACCCTGCCAGGAGCTTTATCTGAACATAGAGCCAGGACTAACCCCATAATGCTGCCGATTAGAGCCAGGACTAACCCCATAATGCTGCCGATTAGAGCCAGGACTAACTCCATTCTGCTGCCAGTGTGGCACAAACTCCCCAAATTTTTTTTTACAAAAATTGATTTTAAATAGGTGATTAGTACTGTAATCTGCATACTCTGAGTTCAGAACGAATATCATTTACGTTGTGTCTATTAATTTATTTTTTTCGAGAAGTATTTTAGGGCTCAGTTCATTGTGATAATATGACTCTAGGGTTAAAGTTGGAGACACAATAAGAAATTGTCAATCTGCCCCTCAACCTAAATGCAATTGAAGTTCTCAGGGGCCCCTCTCTTGTGCCCTTTCAGGTCTCCTAACTCCTCAATCAGTATCCATACTTGGATATCAGTCTGCATGTCTCAACCCTTTCTCTCTGTAGCTCCTCTGTATCAGCTGATGCCATTGTGTGAGTATATCGTTATTTCTGTAGAAGAGGATCTTTGTAAATGATTGGGACATCCGGAGCACTCCAGCATTTTTGTTTGAAAGAAAATCTCTCTGAACAGATCATCCAAACTTGTTCATGAAAATATATGAAATAAATCTAATGATAGAACCCTTCATTCCCAGGGGGTTTGCTCTCTTGGTTTTTGAAATGGTATTATTTAAAACAATAAATTTAGATCATACCAGATAGCATATAAAGGTTAACTGAGACCATCTCAGTTTATATATTTATATGTTAGCTGTGAAGAAATTGCTTTCATCACCGATCAAAGCCACATATTAAATGCACTTCAGGGTCTCCAGATACGTTATAAAAATTCAAATGCTAGTAGGAAACATAAGCTCATACTAAACTATGCTTTATTTCTTTTATTCCAAGAACAATGAAAATGACTGAAACATGTCTCCGGATAATGCCGAAGGTGAATTTGAATGGTTGACTTCTCATCACACACACCTTGTCTTGAATAATAAAATTCTTACATTTATGTCTCTGGCTTAGTGTTTTAGCTCTATATTTTTGTTCTTGATTTGGGGCCCCACCTGGGAGGATTCAGATGTTACTTCTGACTGCACTCAGGGATACATCCTGGCAGGACTTGGGGACTCTATGTAGAGCTGGAGATCGAACCTGAGTTGGACATATGCAAGGCAAGTCCCCAATCTACTATCACTCCAGTCCACTTGATCTTAAATCTTTTGGGCTGACAATCTCTGGGTTCTCATGATGAGATCCTTCACTCAGCCCATTAATAGGTAGAATTAAGGATATGGGAAGAAATATGACTACTATTGGTTTCTATGAAGCCATGGACTCTCAGTATTCTTTGCATGACTGGGACAGGCTCTGTCTATGTGGGGTAATTATTGTAGCCACAAGAGTGTGTGGTCAACAGAGAATTAAATTCTGTCTCCATTAGGTCATGACAAGAGTAAAAGTCAGTCCTCACTGCCATGATTTGGCTTTGGTTGAGAACTCACTGATGGGTGGTTCTCCAAAGAATGTTCTGTCATTTGGCTGATAAACCTTAGGACGTTCCTTGAAAGGAAAGTCTTCCTTACACTCATCTCTGATATGCTTTCAACCATCACATATAGGTCTTCAGTAGGTTGCAATATTAGGTACCAGACACTGAGTCTTCCAGAGTCCTGTTGTGTAGAAAAATAACAGAGATGAGACTGAAGTGTCTGCAAGGTGATTTGGTTCAGCTTACTGGGTTAATTCTTATTCTAAAACAACTGCTTCAAACCCTACCACTCAAGCTCATTGTCACTCTGATTAACATCAGATAAATGATCATGTATAAGCAAGGTCTTCTCCAGAGAAAGATTTTTACCCTGAAGCCTGTGTGGCCTCTGTTCTGCTTATGCAGAAAAGCAGGTTATACTTTTCAGGAATTAAATAAGCTGAAAATTTTCCACTCCCATCTGTGAGCACACACACATACACACAAGCACACTCAAAAAAAAAAAAGACCCATAAACATTCGACAATATGACAACTTTATAGCCATAACTAAAAAAGTTCACAGAATACTTAGATCATTTAGCAGACCCAGAGATTCGCACAATGACCACTTGAATACACAAAACTGTCCCAGTAAGCTGACAATTTGTTGCTTTTAGTTAGGAAACAAGGGATCTTGCTGCACCTACAAAAAGCCCAGGGATGAAATTGGTGGTAGAGGGCAAAAAGTACATTATCTGTTTGTACCTCCTGAAAATGCATGAGAGCTTGGAGACCTGGCACTACAAGAGCAACGTAAAGAGTAGGAAGAGATGATATACAGAGGGTAGGTGATTTCTGGTAATTACCCCCTCTAAATAGAATTCAGAGATTTTCTCTCCAATATGCACAATATATGTCAGTATTGCAGAGATCCATTGAAATTCAACAATGAAAGTCCTTCAAAAAACAGTTATTTTCTGGACATGTTACTAGTTATATCACACTAGTATGTGCACAGGGAAGTGTAAATAAAAGCCTTCACCTTAGAGGAATTAGCTTCTATGGAATGGATTTGCAGCTCTTGGCTGACTCTTGTGAAGATGTGGTTGGAGGAAGCTAAAATAGCAGAGTGTGCAGGAGCCCAGCATGGCCAAAGATCTTAAGGTCCTGCCAACCTCACTCTGGACCTGTCATGCTGTGCCTGAGAACTACTTGACTTACACAGCCTGGAAGCTGACCCCTGCTCCCTGGATTTTTAATGAATGATAGTTCTCAAGTTAAAATGAAGTTAGAGTCTTCAGAAGAAAATATTCCCACTCTTCCTTGGGATGCTAAATTTCTATCTGTCATCACACATATTTTTTCATCATGATAGATTTTCAAGAGAGAAGAGGTAGAAGCAGCATAGATATTTTGGGGGAAACAAGACACAGTCAAGAAATTAGGCATCTCAAGTGAAGAGATATATATGTACAGTAAAAGGAAGGCTGTGGCATCTTCCAGATTAGAGTGCTAAATACTTTAATTCATCTTTCATTTTAATGATAATATATAATGAAGTTTGTTATCAATTGTAAAAGGTTTATTATCAATTGTAATATAGGTCTTCTTCTTAAACCATTGCATTCCCTCAACCAGTTATTCTAAATACCATATAAGCGACACCATCCTGTGTTTATTTCCTCTTCTGGCTTATTTCATTTTTCATACTATCTTCCAAGTTCCATCCATGTGTTGGGTTTTTTAGTTTGTTGTTTATTCAAATTGAAACCGAGATTCCAATCTACTTATAAGTGAGTTTAAATTATGTAAATTTTCAGGACTTATTGCCAGTTCCCCTGTTTATATTCCTCCTTACTAACCTGTATCTATGACAGGGATGTTTTAAATATTGGTCATTTTTTATTTGTTTGGTTATTTAGTGCGTTGGGGCCACACCCATCTGCACTCAAGATTTACTCCTGGCTCTACACTCAGGAATCACTCCTGACAGGCTGTGGGAACTCTGTGGGATCCCCGGGACTGAACCCAGGTAGGCAGCTTACAAAACAATTGCCCTGCCAGATGCCAGGGCATGTCTCAGCTCAGGCTGAGACCCCACATATATATTGTTTTACAGCACCTCTGCAAGCCAATGTGCCAAAACCCCTGGCCTGTTTTCTCTTATCTGTTTCTTTTATATATCCTTCCTTTTAGTTATTTGTATTCTCAATTTTTAGTGGGAACCAGGTATTCCCTTGTTAATACCATACATTCTCTTGCTGATGACATCTTTTAGTATTTTTTTTTATCTTTCAGTATTTTGATCATTTTCCTCTTTAAGGCTGGTCAATGGCTTATCAAATGTTTACTTATGTATTTTGAATTTATCTTTATTAAAGTACCATGATTTACTCAGTTATTCATAGTTAAATTTTTAGCTTGGTTATGGAAACATTTAGGGAATGTTTCTAGCACCAATCTCAATGCTAATATCAAGTTCCCTCCACCACTATTCACAAGTTCCCTCCTGCTACTTTCCCCCCAATGAATTGCCTGCCTGACACCTTTTACAGGCACCTTTCTAAGTTCAATTATTAAAGTTTCAGTTCCATAATTTCAGTTTTGTTGACACTGTGGTTTTGATTGAGCTCTATCATTTATTAATACAACTGATGTACTCGTGTTCCCTTGATCCATATTTCTGTTATTCTTTATCTGTGTTTCTCAGTCTACCCTCCATTCTATTTCTTTGCTTCTATCACTCTACTTTGGGATCAAGGGTGATATAGGAACCATCCTTAAACCATTACATTCCCTCACCAGTTATTCTAAATACCACATATAAGTGGCACTATCTTGTATTTATTTCTTTTTCATTTAACATGATATCTTCCAAGTTCATACATGATGTTATAAAAGACATAGTTTCATCATTTTTATATCAGTATAGTACTCCATTGTTATATATTTACCAATATCTTCATGATTCACTCATCTGTCCATCGACATCTAGGTTGATTCCAAATCTTAGCTATGCTACTGATTGCTTCAATGAATAATGCTATGCACATGTCCTTTAGAATAAATATCTTTCTCTCCTGGGGATAGACACGTAAATAATAATGGATAACTGGGTCAGATGGCAACCTAATCCAGAGTTAAGGAGAACCCTCTATACGGTTTCTATACTGCTTGGCCCAGATAACATTCTTACCAGCAGAGGATGAAAGTTCCTTTTTCACCAAAACATTGTTCCAATAGAGATTATTTTCAGTATGGTTGATATATGTCTTCCTTACTAAAGGAAGATGATATATCATTGTTATTGGTATAGGTATTTTCTGAATATTAAGTGCTAATAAACATTTTATGTCTATCAATTATTATTGCACTTTGTCAAAGAAATGTTTCTTCATTTCTGCTTTTCTATGTGTGATTTATTTGTTGTTGATCTTTATATATCCTGGATATCAATCCTTTATTTTATGTTGAGTGCAATTCTATTCTTTCCTCAGTTAGCTGTCTTTAAGTTTTAGCCCATTTTTCTTAGGCTATACAAAACCTTTTGTTTTTTATAATTTTCCATTTAGGAGTTAAATTCTCAGTGATTTTTTGTGTGTATTTGGTTTTTTGGTTGTTTCTTTTTATATAACTTTTTATATAACTTTTGTCACAAAGCCTAACATCTCCAACAGTGGATCATGGCTATTTAGTTTTGTGGGGTAGAGTAAAACTTGGAAACTGTCAAAGATTTCTGATAATGAAAAAGCAAAATGTAACAGTACTGTTGGATCTGTGATGCTTCCAGCAACACACATCACCTTGCGTTTTTTTTTTTGGGTTTTTTTTTTTTTTTTTTTTTTTTGGCATAAAGAGCTCAAGAGTGGAAGTGGTTTTAGGTTATCTAACCTAGCACATCTTTGTTGCAAATGGCAGAAATCGTCTCCACTCTTTGTTTCTTGAAGTACATAATGTTATATTCAAAGTTATTTAGAAAGATGTGAGGGAAGAAAGAGGAAATGTGTGTTTTCAAGAGCAAACACAGACTTCTTCAAAGTGGGAATAGGCAAAGAAATAAATAAGCTCGATATGTGTTCAGTGAGGACAATGTCTTGAGGAGCAAGCCCATTTTAAGAGGATATGAGTATTTGATTCTGTATGTCAACACCTTATAATAATCTTAATCCATTCTATTGATGGACACCACTTTTATAATGCTACTCAGTCCCAATGGCACAGTGAATAACCAAAGGCTCACGTCGAGATGTTTACAAGATACCATGAAGACATACAGTGGTGCTGGAAGAATCATATGGTGGCAAAAATGGAACTTGAGGCATAACACCTGGGAACAAACTTCTGAGTCATAATTCCACTCAACCTTTGTAACAATATCATGGTAAAGGTAAGCATTAAGCAAATAAACCTAGAAGTAACAATTCATGATTACAAAAATAATGGAGGGAGGGAGGGAGCGAGGGAAGGACGAAAGGAAGGAAGGAAGGAAGGAAGGAAGGAAGGAAGGAAGGAAGGAAGGAAGGAAGGAAGGAAGGAAGGAAGGAAGGAAGGAAGGAAGGAAGGAAGGAGGGAAGGAAGGAAGGAAGGAGGGAAGGAAGGAAGGAAGGAAGGAGGAAGGAAGGAAGGAAGGAAGGAAGGAAGGAAGGAAGGAAGGAAGGAAGGAGGAAGGAAGGAAGGAAGGAAGGAGGAAGGAAGGAAGGAAGGAAGGAAGGAAGGAAGGAAGGAAGGAAGGAAGGAAGGAAGGAAGGGAGGGAGGAAGGAAGGGAGGGAGGGAGGGAG
Organism: Suncus etruscus; assembly: GCF_024139225.1. NCBI lineage: Eukaryota > Metazoa > Chordata > Mammalia > Eulipotyphla > Soricidae > Suncus > Suncus etruscus. The sequence goes on along the minus strand of NC_064862.1, from coordinate 63,930,152 downwards.
GGAGGAACAAAAAGGAAGGGAGGGAGGAACTTAAAGTTTGAGTGATTGAAGTTAAAGGAAAAAATATATCAGATTTTAGGAAAAGGTTTGGAGAAGGGAAAGAACAGGACCACAAAGAAGTTGAAAGGAAGGACAATAATGTCATCATAAAGGAGGTAGTAAGGATTGGCGAGTAAAGTAGTTTATTCTAAGATTTGAAGTCTGTGAGTCTGATTTGGGTCTCCTGTGGCAGAAGAGTGAGTGCTCTGTCCACCTTTAGACTCAATTCTATTATATGGGGAATTTAAGAGTCCTGCAGTACCACCAGAACAGAAAAGCTATTCATAAATATGGATCATGTCCCAGCAGTTCTGCTCAGGGCTCCTTTCTAATGTCTTGGAAAGGATGTGTATCCTTGGTATAGAGAAAGACTGCAGAAGATGGGCCTTGATTTAGCAAACAAGGAGGTACCAGGGCACTCTAGAGGAGCCTCTTGGCTTTAATTCAGTCACCTGTGATGAGTTCTCAGGCCATTTCCCCCTCATGTGTGTAGCTCTGGAAAAAGCCTTTGGAACCCCATCACTGTGGTACTGACTTACTCATTGTCTGGTTTTCAGGACTAGCCATTCTTCTTGAGCCTGGTCAGCTGTGAACTCAAGTACAGAAATAAAGAACACCCAATGCGGGAAAGAAACAGTCAAATGATTCCACGGGACTTCAATAACTATCTAGGAATAGTGAGGCTCGTGGCATGATGGCAGCTCATGCTTGGACAACTGTGGTTAGCTAGCAATAATATCTTTTGCCCATGTTCTGGATTGCTTAGGAGGTAGTAAGTTTCCTCTCTCTAAATCCAAAATGAGACTAACTGGTTTCTGGCTTCATTAAGTCCTTCTGGAGAAGATAATAGTCAACGTCTGAGTTTCTTAGGGTTGAATCGCATCTGAAATGTGTGGCACACTTGTCTTCTGAGGATGTACCCCTTTACCGTTCCAGTACAAAGATTCAAGACTGATGGAAAAGAAAAGGCAAAACATTGCCATTCTGCTCACCAGGGGGCGCCAATGACTCGGCCATTTATTCAGAAATACGTAGACAGCTTCAATGAGGATTCAATTATCACCAGGAGAGATTCCTGAATGCAGAGCAGGACTAACCCCACAGAACCTCAGTCTGCAACCCCCCAAAAGCAAGTAAATGATCCAATATAATGGATCAACTGTGTGATAATTAAAGGCAATTGAAACACATTTTGCCAATACCTTTTGTTAAAATTCACAGGCAGGGTAGTTTCAGATTGGTAAATTACCAAATTTCCACTCTGTGGGCAGCACATAAGAACCCAAACCTGTTTTTCAGAGGAATCAGTACAAAGATGCCAATGTCTTGTGATTCTAAAGTTTCAAATTTTATTCCTTAGATTCCTGTGTTTTCTCTTACTGGGAAATAATGCCTATTCTGGATCAAGTTGTACAAACTTTACATTGTGCAATTTATTTTGTGACCTTTGGATCAATTTTATTAATAATTCTCATTTGACAGATGAGAAAAAAAACCACAAAGATTAAGTAAGGCAAAGAACTTGCCCCAAAACATTCTTCTAAATAGATGAACCATATATTTAAAATAAATCTTCATGAAGTTCACCACAAAGAGTGGAGAGTGCAGTTAGATAAATCAATAGGCTGAGAACTATCACAACAATGTCAGTGAGTGAGGGATGTAGAAAGCCTGTCTAAACTACACGTAGGGGCATGGGGGAGGGAAGAAATGGGGGCATTGGTGATGGGAAGGTTGCACAGGTGAAAGGGGTGTTCTTGTTATGTATGAAAACCAACTACAATTATGTTTGTAAAGTCAGTGGCCCAATAAAAAATTATTTAATAAAAACACTTTATTAAAGGCTTTTTGAATTAAAAATAAAAGAAATGCCTGCTTTACTTACCACAGTGATTGGTGAGCGCAGATAAACAATTACACCAATAACTATCATTGTAGTGTTAGTGAGTGAGACAAATAGAATGCCTATATCAAAGACAGGCAACAACTCAATTAACAACAAACAATTCAGTAAGTCCTCAGTGACTTTAATAACACAGTTGTGAGATATAACAATTTTCACAAACTTATGTTTATTGACTTCTTTTTTGATAACTCTACTAACAACTTTGTGGTAGCAAGCAGTATAAAACAAATAATTTTTTGCTCTGTAGGGAAGTAGTGTTGGGGGGATGAATGAAACTAGGTATATAGCGAGGGAAAGTCGCATTGGTGGAGAGATTTCTGATGGAAGAGTGAATGCCTGAAACAATTTGTAAACTATTATGTATAAAAAAAAAGGTAACAATAAATATACTAAAGAATATAAAATCAAGCTGTGGGTGAGCCCAAACACCTTAAAACAAAGAAAAAATTAAATCTATCAAACTCTATATCATGCATGATTTTATTGTTTTGTGAAACCATTTTATGGGTTGTACTAGAGTATCATATCCAAAAGAATACATAAGACAGTAAGTTTTGTTTTAAAGGATTTTATTATGCACAAATTACAAGTCCAGCAAGCATTGAGTACCTGAAGCTGACTTATCAGGGCTGTACCCTTCAGGAGGAAATCGACCTCAGCATTGAGTAAGGGGCTTTTTTTAAGACTCTAAAACCACAAATCACAATTGCCTTATGCCCTCTATAATAATTGGTTAAATCAACCTTGGATCGTATTGTCACCTGGATGGATTGTCACATATTCTTGAGAACAGTCAGACCACCAATTCCCTCCTGTTTTTTTAATGGATTGGCACTTTGTTCAAGACATGTTTGGGCGGTTCAGGACATGGTGAGGAGATAACTGCAACGTTAGTTCACACTGTCTGGCTTGTACAAACCCCCATTCCAGAGACGGTAGGGTGTCAGAACATGGTTGGGGTCCTCCAGTGTGTACAAAGTGGCTGATATCTTAAGATGAAAAAACTTACACAAAGTCTTAATTCAGGGTGGCCTTATAGTTGTAAATGTTTATTTGTTTTAAAAGTATATAAAGCATGGAGTATCTATTGTGTACAAAAAAATCTTCAAGTGCTCAAATGACAAAGTCTACAGTGTTTTGATTAAGAAAAAAGTTTCTGAAGAAACCATTGCTGACTAACAATAGCTACATAAAATAATGTTTTTTACTCAAATTGTTTGATGAAACAAGACATGCACAAAGATTACATTGATGTAATTTTTATTTCATAAATAAGAAAACTGAGGCAGAGAGGAATAGCGAAAGGAATGTCAAAAAGAGCCAATAGTTGGTAGTGAAAGCCTATCTTTCCTGACACAAAACATAGGCATTTACTTCCAACATTTGGCTCCAATAATGTTTTGTTTTGTTTTGAGGTCATGCCTCAAAAAGGTTACTCCTGGCCCTGCACTCGGAATTAATCATAGCAGCACTTGGGGAACCATCCAAAATACCAGGGTTAAAACCCACAGGCAATGCAAGTCTCCAAACTATTCTACTATCTCTCTGACTCACATTCACATAAGACAGTGGAGGGACAATGCTGGGAGAGTGGATCAGGTTAGCCACAGATAACTAAAGGAAGTCTCCGTTGAAGTTACCTGTTCAAATCACAAATCACCCTCCAAGAATTTGGTGGTGATTTTTTATGCATTATTTTCTGTATCTATCCAGAAGCCTGTGATTGCTTTCTTAACCACTGCACCTTAACAACTCCTCCCACTACTGGATCAATTGATTTTCATCAAGTTTATACCTGACCTATAGTTGGGAGCCAAGCTCTGTGTTGTGCACTTCCCTGGAACTTTAAACTGAAGATACAAAGTTCTCCTTTCTCTAATCAGTCAAAACCTAGATCAACTATATTTCTAAAACATCAGGTAAGATGGAGGTAAATGACAACTTCTGCATGTGTGTGCATGTCTCTGCATGTGTGTGTGTGTGTGTGTGTGTGTGTGTGTGTGTGTGTGTGTAGCTATCTAGGATAATAAAGTATATGAAGAGATTTGAAATTAAAAGCAAAAGGCCTAAACTCAAGTTTAATTGCCCTCATGAATTGGCCTTGGCCTTACTGTTTAATATCTCTGAAATACTTTTTTTCTTGGTTGAGAATTGAGGTGGATATGTGGGATATACCTGTGATATAGTTAGATGAGAAGTAGGTCTATAGAAAGTGATAAAAGTGGTTAGATACTCTGAATGCAAGGCATTTGGAGAAGAAAGGTGCCAAATATTTTCAGAGGTGAGCATTTTAAAGACACTTATAAAATGTCTTTATTTGTACCAGCCTATAAAAAATTGACTTACATTATATAATGAAATTGACTTTAATATAGAAAATGTAATATCTATTTGAGGGATTAAGTTTAGAATTTGCTAAGAGGTAAAGAGCACTTAACACTTGTGAAATGAAGTTGGAGCTGACTAAAAATTGGATAAAGGTTATTTTTTGCTAATTCTTGTGGGAAGACAGACAGATAGTAGGCACCATTGCTGTGTGGTCAAGTTCAGAGGCAAAGACAGTGGCCAAGACTACCCAGACCCTAGAAACTGAACTCACAATCCTCTAAGATTCCCTTCTGAAGATACGTTTATTGCATCATAAAATAAATTTTTCAGATCTGAGAGTGTAGACTCTCCAAGGCATTGTGTACCTGGGAACTTAAGTCAATTTAAGTCAATTTAAACCTGGGCTTTCAAAATCCACTGGGTTCAATTGATATCAAGACATTTTAAAGTACTTCAAAATTTATCCTTTAAGTATTTTTCATAGGCTCTCATTATTTATTTGTTATTTTTATTTTTGCTTGGTAAGATAGATACATTAGTGTTAAAATTATAGTGTTCAAATTAATGGCAGCTCGCAAACATCAAAGAAACACAAACTTATACCATTGTCTCCATGTCAGTAGTAATCTGGTTTTCATCGCCTACCCACACTACTTGGTATTTTTATTCAGAAATTTAAGGTCAAGGATCTGTGATAATTTACTATTGCCCAGTTCCTTTATTTGTCTCTCTGTATTCCACAGATTACATCATTCATTATTTGTCTTCCCTCTGACTTACTTTACTTAACATAAATAATACCCTCCTGTTCATTGACCTGTTTTATTCATCTTTTCTTATGATTACATGATACTAGTTCACTGTATATTTGTACCACTTATTGATCCACTTATTTGTCTTTGATATTTTTTACTTCCATATCCTGACTATTGTATTGAGTGCTGTAATGAGTAGAGTACAAAAACATATTTTTAAGTAAATGCTTTTGTAGATGCCATAAACTGTAAACTCTGGGTTCTATAAGAGTTTCTATTTTTACTGTTGTTGTAGTTGGACTTACATATGCTCCTTGTCTACCCCCACTCTAATGAGTGTTGAACCTGGACATGTCCCTGGGCAGTACCCTGGACATTCCCCGTATCATGGTGGATAAAAGGAGAAACTTGGACTATTGAGAGGAGGGCCCCCCAAAAGTGACTAGATCAGTGCCTGCTGTCTGCTTTGTATCTATTTTCTGTTTATCTTCTTTGAACCATTATCATGCTATCCAGCTCTGGCCAGTGAATCTCTATCTCTTTCTCCCTCCCTCTGAAACCACTGGGCAGAGGGATTGTTGTTCACTTGACCTGCCCTTCTGCATGTCTTTTCATATGGAAACACAGTCAGATTGGAAGTTCTCTTCTAATACACTTCTTCAAACATCTTCCATCCAGGGACAGGGAGGTTGGTTAAGCATCTAGAGCACATGCATGTTGCACCTCGAGGTTGAGCCACAGAAGTATATGATTCTTTATTCATTGCCAGAGTGAATCCTAAACACCAAGGCATGACTAAAGACAACAAAAATAAAAAAAATTAAAAAGATCCTTTTTCCAAATGTAACTATATATATTGATGATGCCTGGGAGTTCAGACTCCATTACATGGGATTTTAAGGGGATATAAAACTAAGACTATGAAAAGGGTTGAATCATTTCTTCATTATTTGCTTTCCTATTATTCTTTAACCACTAATACAGGTACTTTACACTTGATTATTAAAGTAATTATTTTAAAGATTAACCAGTGTCTCTTCACTTAATTATGTGTAAATTAACAGTGGAGCCTGGATTTCTTCTTTTTAAAGTAGCGCATATTGGTGGCAAATGTTGGACAAAGTATTAGAAAAGAGAGCATCTAAAACCAGTTACAAAAATTGACCTCCAACTTAAATAAAATTTCTGTCCATCCTGGGGTGTCGGCCAAGATCAGGTATTTACATAACAATGTCAACAGAAGTTGCTGTAAGCAGAGAGTAGCAGGTAGGTGTGACATAATGGGAATATTTAGTAAACTCAAGTCAAATTGCAGAACATTCTATTTAACTAAAATAGTCACATTTCAGCTCCATCCGGTTAGTGCCACCTGAATGAAGGCAGTGGGGGAAGGTTTAATGAAGCTAGGGGCCTTGCTTTAGGGAATTTTGCACTGGTTTAGGGTATTGTACACTATCTCACTGAAACTCTGATCATGATTAACTTTGTAACTGTGAAAAAAAGACAACTGTATGAGAAACAGACTTGCCTTGTAAACATTGATGTTTAAATAAAGAAATTTAAAAAAGAGAGTTCAGATACTGAGAAACTATGTAAGATTTCCATGGAAATACATTTTTTGGTTTTGTTTTGGGGATGGGGTCACACCTGCAGTGCTCATGGCTGGCTCAGCTCAAACATCACTGGTGGTCCTTGGAAAACCATATGGTTTACATAGGATTGAACCATGGTTGGCTGTGTGCAAGGCAAACACCCTACTCATTCTTTATCTCTCTAGCTCATCCATGAAAATATTTTAGTCTTTAATGAAAATTAAATCTTACAATTTTTAAATTATGACAATTCCATTTTACTTCATGTCTGAGAGCCAAAGGGAATATTTGTTTGGTATAGGATAGAAGGTACAGAAGAATCTTTCTCACTTGTTTAATCTCCTTCCACTTGTTTGAACAATAGGGTTTCCTCCTTGAAGATGCCTTTAGTTTCAATGTCATGGAATATTTTTCCTACAATTTTTGTCGATATACCTTATATTTTCATGTTTGATATCAGGGCCTTTAATCCTTTTTGGTTTGACCCTTGTACATGGTGTTAGATAGAGATCTGAGTTTGCATTTTTGCATGAGGCTGACAAGTTGTTCCAACAGCACTTGTTGAAGAGGCTTTCCTTACTCCATTTTGCATTTCTTGATCCTTGATCAAAGTTTAATTGGTTGTATATTTGGGGGTCATTCTTTGAATATTCACATCTATCACATTGATCTGAGGGTATGTTTTTATTCTGAAACCATGTGGTTTTAATAACTGTTGCTTTGTAGTACAATGTAAAGTTGGGAAAAGTGATGCATTCCCATCTTCTTTCTCCTGAGTTGCTTTAGCTATTTGTGGGCATTTAATGTTCAAAATGAATTTAAGATGCATTTTATCAACTTCTTTGAAGATGTCATTGATATCTTAGAGGGATTGCATTAAATCTATACAATACTTTGTGGAATATTGCCATTTAAGTTATGTTAATTCTCCCAATCCCTCAACAGGTATATGTCTCCATTTCCTTGTGACTATTTTCCTTGTAGCAGTCTTTATAGTTTTCTTTGTATAGGTCCTTCACATTTTTATTTAAGTTGACTCCAAGATATTTGAATTTTAGTGATACTACTGTAAATTGATTTTAATGTCTATTTCTTCTCTATCTTTATTTGTGTATATAAGGCCTTTGACTTTTGTGCTAATTTGTAGTCTTAAACTGTTCTCCATACTTCTATTATACAGACTTTTATTATACATACTTCTATTATACAGATTTCTATTTTATAGTTTGTTATACAGACTTCTATTGTTTCTAGAAGCTTTTTGGAAGAGTCTTTAGGGTTTTCTAAATTTAATATCATGTCATCTGCAAACAGTGAGAGCTTGACTTCTTCCTTTCCTTTCTGGATGCCCTTTTGATGATATCTTTTGCTTTTCTAACTGCTATGGCAAATATATTCAGAAATATGTTGAATAGGAGTGGCAAAATGGCAGCCTTGTATTATACCAGATTTTACAGGAAAGACTTTCATTTTTCTCAAGCTTACGCAATTCGAAGGAAACAGTAACTAGGACACAAAGGTCAGACACAACATCCGAGAACCTATTTACCCAATACCTATCAGATAAGGGGCTAGTATCTAAATTATACAAGGTGCCAACAGACTTAATAAGAAAAACGTCTAACCCTATCCAAAAATGGGGAGAACAAATGAACAGATATTTCCTCAAAGAAGAAATACAGATGGCCAAAAGGCACATGAAAAAATGGTCCACATCACTAATCATGAGGAAAATGCAAACCAAAACAACAATGAGGTATCATCATATACAACAAAGAATGGCACATTTCTCAAAGAACAAGACGTAGCAGTGTTGGCATGGATGTGGGGAGAAAGGACCATTCACTCATTGCTTGTGGCATGCTGTTTAGCCCAGACTTTCTGGAAAACTATATGTATATTTCTCAAAATACTGGAAATTGAACTCCCATATTATCCACTATACCACTATTATGGATATATACTAGAAACATCAATACACAATAAAAATATGCCCCCTGTACTCCTATGTTTATTGAAGTGCTATTTACAATAACTAGAATCTAAAACAACCCAAGTGCCCAACAAGAGATAGTAAACTAATGAAACTTTGGTACATCTGCACAATGAAATACTATGCAACTGGTAGGAAAAATGAAGTAATGAAATTTGGCTTTACATGGATGAACCTGAAGATTAATATACTAAGTAAAATAAGTCATAGGGAGATAGGCACAGAGTAATCTCACTTACCTGTGAGATAAAAAAAAATAAAAGAAAATATGATAATAATACCCAGTGACAATAGAAACAAGGATCGGAAGGACCAGACTATTATATGAAGCTTACCATGAATATTAATGAGTGAGTTGGAGAAATAACTGCACTGAACTTCCATGACAATGAGAATGAGAAATTGAAATAAAATGCCTGTACAAAGGACAGGCAGGGCTAGGGGAAAGAAAAATGGGGGAACTTTGGTGATGGAAAAGTTACACTAGTTAAAGGGAGTGTATATTCTATGACTGGTGCAATTGGGGGTAAGAATGTCAAGCTATACAGTCTCTGTACCCTGGTTTTGATCTGAGCTTTTATCCCATGGAAGTTTTTTTCTTTTATTTCTCCTCCAGTCCCCTACCCCTCAACTCTCTTTCATACCCCACTCCACTCTATTATTTTCCTTCTCTTCCCTGTACTCTGTTAGCAATAATCTTGAATAAGCCACACTGGCTAAACATACTGGCTAAACATACTGCCACTGTGTAAAACTTCTTCCCTATACTCTGGGCAACAATCTAGATATTTCCCTTAAAGTCATTGCATCCCCTCATCTAGTTATCGTAAATACCACATCTATGCCACTTATATGTATTTATCCTTCCTACTCCAGCTTGCATCTTTTAACATGATATTTTTTTACTAGTTTAATTGAATCACCAAGATATACAGTTACACAGTTGTTCATGTTCAACGTCCAACAGCTATCTCTCCATCAATGCATAGTTCCTGCCAGCAATGTCCCAGACATTTTTTATTTACTCTTCTTTTCTTCTCAATCTCATTCTCACTCACTCTTCCTCTCTTCTTTTTAGACATTGCTTTGCAATATTGTTGCTTAAGGTGTATCATGCATATCACTTTGCCTCCTATCAGCACCCAGTTCTTGTTCAGAGTAACTACCATTGTCATATTGGTCTTATCTTTGCCTTAACTGTATGCACCTCCCTTTTGTGGCAAGCTTCCTACCATGTATCTGTCCTCCTGGACCTCCTTTGAAAGATTCTCAATAAAATAGGATTAAAAGGAATGTAATGTATGATGGTCACATATTGTCATCTCAAAGCTAATGATGCATCCAGTTGTAAAAACATAAAGCTCTTTGCTTAAACTCAAGGGCAAAATGATCTATTGCCACTGGTTAAGTTAATCTTAGAATACTTTAACAGTGAAGTTATTATAAATAAAATACTTAATGATATATAGAATATACCTAAGTCCATTAGAAGCTATTAAGAAAAGTGCATATATATAGCTAATAGTTGGTTACAAAATGAATATACAAAAATTACTTTCTTATACACAAATAATAAATAAAAAGAACAAAAATAAAGATTTTTCTGGGGCCAAAGAGATGGCATGGAGGTAGGATGTTTGCCTTGCATGTAGAAGGACAGTGGTTCGAATCCCGGCATTACATATGGTCCTCCGAGCCTGCCAGGAGTGATTTCTGAGCATAAGCCAGGAGTAACTCCTGAGCATCACCGGGTGTGACCTAAAAACCAAAAGTCAATAAAGAAAGATTTTCCTATTAAAGTTACATTAAAATGAATCAGAGAACCAGGGGCAAATATATTTAAAAAATATTCAAAACCTATGGATAAAAGAAAAAAGGAGAGAAAAAAAGATATTTTTGTGGGGCTGGCATGGTGGAGCTAGAGGTAAGGTGTCTGACTTGCCAAGCTAGCCTAGGACGGAGCGTGGTTGATCCCCCGGCGTCCCATATGTCCACCAAGCCAGGAGTGACTTCTGAGCTCATAGCCAGGAGTAACCCCTGAGCATCACTGGGTGTGGCCCAAACACCAAAAAAAAAAAAAAAAAAAAAAAAAAAAAAAAGATATTTTTGCTACTGACGTGGGCAGTAGAAAATGCAGGAGGGAAACTGGGGTCATTGATAGAGGGAAATGTGCACCTGGTGAAAACTGTTGGATATTGTATGACTGAAAATTATCATGAGCAATATTGTAACTGTGTATCTCATGGAGATTCAATTAAAGAATTTATTTTTTGGGCCCGGAGAGATAGTAAAGCGGCGTTTGCCTTGCAAGCAGCCGATCCAGGACCAAAGATGGTTGGTTCGAATCCCGGTGTCCCATATGGTCCCCCGTGCCTGCCAGGAGCTATTTCTGAGCAGACAGTCAGGAGTAACCCCTGAGCACCGCCGGGTGTGACCCAAAAACAAAACAAAACAAAAAAAAAAAAAGAATTTATTTTTTAAAAGCGAAGAAAGAGGCAAAATTTAGATAAAAGATCTCTATTAAAAGTACAAGCCACTGTTTTGTTTTGTTTTGTTTGTTTGTTTGTTTGTTTGGTTTTGGACCACACACGTTTTATGATCAGGGATCACTCCTGGCTAAATGCTCAGAAATTGCCCCTGGCTTGGGGGGACCATATGGGATGCTGGGGGATAGAACCGCGGTACTTCCTTGGCTAGCGCTTGCAAGGCAGACACCTTACCTCTAGCTCCACCTCTCCAGCTCCAGAAGCCACTGTTAAAGACCTCGAATAAGACATAATGAGATGGAAAGACATTACCTATACATTAATAGAGAGAATTAGTAGAGTGAAACATCCTTTGTTTTAATTGTATTTAATGCAATCCCAATAAGAATTCCAGTGATATTTTTAAGGAAATAGGACAAACATTCGATAGAATCACAAAAGATCTTTTATCTACAAAGCTAGGATAATCAGAGGAGAATAAAAGATGAATTGGGGCATCTTATTGCCTGATTTTGAACTATCCTAAAAATTAAAATTAATTATCATTTGAATCATTGATAAAAATTGATTCATATACCAATGGATAAATTAAAAACTCAGAAATAAATGTATGCCCTTATTAAATCTAATTTATGGTATAGAATCGAAAACAATACAATAAAGAAACAACCATCAACAATTATTCTTGGAAAATTTGGAAATTCATAAACAAAGGAATACAGTTGTACTCTTCTATAACCTCATATGGAAATAATTTTTAAATGTGTTAAAAATCTAAATGAAAGACCTGAAGGCATAGAATTCATTGAAAAAACATAATAAGACCATTGCTCTGGAGTTACTTTTGGAGAATTAAACTCCTGGATGGGAAATAAAAGTAAACAACTGGAAATGCATTCAGTTGAAAATCTTTTGTACAGATAAATAAAATATAAGTAAACACAAACAACCCTACTTAATGTAAGAGTTATACGTCACATATCTGATAAGGTGTTGATACGTAAGTATATAAGAAAAATGTCCAAAAATCAAAAATCTATTCAAACCATATAGGCATGAGATTATTCTCATTATCACTATTACCAGGGAAATAATTACGAAAAATCTGAAGTATCTCAACTGACATCTATAAAAATGGCTCACGTCAAAATTAACAAAACAAGGCTTGAATTGGTTCAAAAGAATACAGTCTCACACATTGCTGGGAATGTAACTTATAGAATCCAACCTAGGATAATAAGGGAATGGACATAGATGCAAAAGTTACACAAGAATACATGAAGTAATAACTTAGATGTTTTTGAGACTTTCTCTTGTCCTCATTTCTACATCTCTTAGTACTTAAATTTTCTTCCTCAGGGAGAGCAGATATCTCCATATGAAAGGAACCAGAACCTTATGCACATCCAAAAAAATGGGAATTTCTTGGTATCACTGGGAAAGATTAATTTGTTACTTCAGTAACAAGTACACACACAAATCTTGCAGAGGAACTGCAGTTGTTCCAGTTGTGACTTAAATAAGGTAGTGCTAGAGATGTTGTTCAAATTGTATCATACAGGCTAAAATATGAAAGACCCTGAATTCCATATCCTACATGGCACAGCTTTCTCCACACTAACATGTGTGGTCCTGGTGGTTTCTAAAAAGCACCTTAACCAAAAATTAAATTAACCATTAGGCCCCCATCACTGGAAGTGCATTTTCAGGAGCATGTACAGATCCTCGGATCACTGCTTTGTGTTGGCTATAAAGACAAAGCAATCAATCTGTAACAATATATTTTGTTAGGAATAATCTAAAAATAAGACAATTACATATGAATAGACCAGTGGACTAAGTAAGAGGAGAGTTCTTGGGAACAAAGAAGGCCTTATATAGGGTCTTCAACATTATGAGTTTCTACCATAATTAGAATTGACACATGGCTGCCATCCAGGATTTAAATCCTGGGAAGAAGTAAAATGGAAGAAAAACCTCAGAAGTGTAGCAACCTCATCTAGAAACTACACTCCTTCCCAACAAGTATCTGCCTGTGCCTCCTCAACTAGAAAAAGAAATACCACCTCAACCCAAGTGACTTGGCTGAAAGAAAGATGCAACTTTAGCACTTAACAAGGCTCGTGGCTGTTATGACCTGCTCCATAATCAACCTATTATTCTTCTCCTCCCAAAACAGGTGGTGACTTGGCAGTTCAGTACCTGCTTTCTGAGGACAGTTTCACCATGAAATGGCTAATGAGATTCTGTGTTGTCCGGAGCATCCACAAGTCCTATGGCTTCCATCCTGTCTCTCAACACATGCAGTTCCAATCATTATCTGGGCCTGGAGCCCCAAGATGGAATGACCATGATAGGCCCAAGAAATTTAATTTTGCAAATGATATAGTGGACTACTGGGCTCAAATGGAGAAGGTGAGGAAGACTTTCTAATGGGGGTGTGAATGAAGGAACCTCCTTTTTGGTAATCTGAGCATCAAAGAATGAAGGGAAGTTTCTACATCACTTTACCTAGGTCATGAAAAAAATCCCTGATTCTTACCACTCCCCTTCTCTGGGGTAAAAATCAAGTGGCAGTGAATGTAAAGACCATGAATTTTATTCCAAGCACCAAGTGTCCCCAACCACCACTAGAATGACCCTGGTGGCCTCTTGACCAAACCTGGGTCAGCTCTGTGCAAAGCAAGCAAACACCCTTATCTTGTCTTATCTTTCCAGCTCCACTTGCATTTACTCTTTTGTTCCAATAAGTTTTATTGTGACCAAAGTGAATTACAAATGGTTCACAGTTATATTTTAGGTACATAGTGACATTGAAACAGGAGAATTCCCACCACCAGTGTTGTCCTCTTCCATCCCTGTTCCCAGCATGCATCCCATATCCCTCTCCTATGCCCCTCAGGCTGCTAATATAAGGGCCCCCTCTGTCTCTAGCTTGTGTTGATTCGGTATAGATGCTGTTGTCGATGGCTTTAGATTAGTTTTTTTAATTCTGATCAATTTTTTTATTTTGACTCATTGTTTATACGACTGTTTATTCTTGGTACTATCCTCCCCCCGTCAATTTATGAGGAAGAACAAGATGATCCAGGTTATGTTGTTCGGTTTAAAATACAAAAAAATAATAGAGAAAAACGAAAAAGGAAAATGAAAAGAAAGGAAAGGAAAATCAAAAAAAAAAAAACAAAAAAGATAACAAAATAAAAAGCAAACAACCAAAAAAAAAAAAAACAGGAGTCCATTCAATGGTCCTCAAACTATGGCCCGTGGGCCACATATTGTATTTATTCTCATTTTGTTTCTTCACTTCTTTTTTTTTTTTTTGGTTTTTGGGCCACACCCTGTGACGCTCAGGGGTTACTCCTGGCTATGCGCTCAGAAGTTGCTCCTGGCTTCTTGGGGGACCATATGGGACGCCGGGGGATCGAACAGCGGTCCGTCCTAGGCTAGCGCAGGCAAGGCAGGCACCTTACCTCCAGCGCCACCGCCCGGCCCTGTTTCTTCACTTCTAAATAAGATATATGCAGTGTGTATAGAAATTTGTTTGTAAGTTTTGTTTTTACTATAAGCTGGCCCTCCAACAGTCTGAAGGACAGTGAACTGGCCCCCTGTTTAAAAAGATTGAGGACCCCCAATCCTAGATGTTATAAATATCAATTTAAAAGAAGAAAGGGTAAAAAGAAGAAAAACATTCCAAAAAGACAAAATATTTTAAAAAATAAACAAACACAAAATATAAAACTACAAGGAAAATAACAACAGCAACCAAAATTAAACAAACAAACAAACAAAAACAAAACCAGAGACTACAAAAAGCAACATAGCAATAAAGACAACCACCAAACAATAATCATGAGCATGAAATAGAGAAGAAAAAAAAGAAAGAAAAATATTGTGTTTTTTTTTAAGTAAATATTGTGGATACTAGAAAGGGAATTCCCTTGACCTAGGAGATACAGGGTTTCTCTGCCCCTGAAGCATAATGTCATGAGAATAACTACAGGCTCCGTACATGCTCTTTTTCACTCCCTAGGTTTTTATGGTGCCATGAAACTTTCTGATCATTTGTGGATGATAAAATCAGGCCTTGGTAACTAGAGATCTTGGTATTTGCAGAAGTCATGGGATGAAGCCTAGGATAGAGCTTCTTTACAATTCTAGAAGTTCTGTTTCATCACTGTTGTTTTAATCACTCTTCTGTAATTGGTGGTTTTTGCACTGATCCTAGCACAAAGCCTAGGATAGATAGAGTCTTTCATTTTGTTTCCAGAAATTCTGCTCAGTTGCAGTTTTCTCAGCCAGGCAAATGAAATTAGAGAATTTGGTTGTTGTACAGATCATAGGCCAAAGCCTAGGCTAGGGTCTTTCTTATTGATCCCAGGATAATTTCTGTCCAGCTATGGTTGTCACAGGCGGTCTTCTGTAGTTAGCTATCTTGGTTCTTGCACAGATCAAAGGATGACATGTCTTTTCATCTTACCATTAGGTGTTGAGATAAGACAACCTGCACTAAGATCAAGTTGTTGCCATTTCCACATTGTCAGGATGTCATATCAAACCTGGTACATGTTTGTGTCATAGCAGTATAAAGAATGTCTCAAAGGGAGTTTGGTTCCTGGAGCTGTTGCAAAGAACTGTGTCAGTTCTGTCTCTCTCTTTTTTTTTTTAATAATTATCTTTATTTAAACACCGTGATTACAAACATGATTATAGTTGTATGATTACAGTCATGTAAAGAACACCCCCCTTCACCAGTGCAACATTCCCACCACCAATTTCCCAGATCTCCCTCCTCCCCACCCCCCCACACCTGTACTCGAGACAGGCTTTCTATTTCCCTCATTCATTCACATTGTTATGATTGTTTTCAGTGTAGTCATCTCTCCAACTGCACTCATCACTCTATGTGATGAGCTTCATGTCATGAGCTGCACCTACCAGCCCTCATCTCTCTTGTCTCTGAGATACTGTTAAAAATGTATTTCTTTTTTCTTTTTTCTTTTTTTTCTTTAAAACCATTTACTTACAAACTTTAATTTAGCGAAAGTCTGTGAGAAGAGAGGAGAGGGACAGGAAAGAGGCCACCCCAGCCCTGAGGTGGGTGGAAGGAGGGGAGCTGATGGCCCAGTGGGCAGGTCATCAGCATGGAGTTTCTGGTCACCAGCACTGTGGCCCTTAAATGGGAGGGCCCGCTCCAGTGACCTGGCCTAGGGTGTGTGTGTGTGTGTGTGTGTGTGTGTGTGTGTGTGTGTGTGTGTGTGTGTGTGTGTGTGTGTGTGTGTGTGTGTGTGTGTTGGGGCACCCGGGACCAGGTCCAGTGGAGTCAGCCAAGATCAGTGAATAAACCCGAGTGGGCACACACCCGGGACAGGCTGGTTCAAGAGGCTGCTCCCAGCCCTACACCCGGCGTTTGGGGGCTGGTTCGCAGAGATTCAGGTTGGGGCCTCTGAGAAAAGAAGCCTAAAGCCCAACTGTGGTGGGAGGTCAAACCCCTTGTTGATGGTCTCCAAGTCTAAGAATGACTCCCAGAATGATAAATTGAATCCCATTCTTCCGTCCCCCCTTTTGGGGGAGACTTTGATAATAATATCCGACGTGAATAATCAACGAATGCAAAAGATTAGGGGACCAAAGGTTCAGCAAAGAAAGTCTTTTGTCAGTTGCAGCCAGCTCCAAAGAGCAAACCGAACAAGCCGTCAGTTCTGGCAAAAGAGCTCCCTATGCCTCCCCAACAAGCTATTTATTTGTTTCCTTAATCACCCCCACCTGGAAGATCCAGGTGGGATGACAGGCAAAAACATTATTACAACAATCACACAACACCCAACCAGAGCTGTTTGGTCCCTAGTCAAGCTCCTGGAGTTCCTGAGAGGCTCTGGCCAGGGTCCAGGCCCGTGGCTTTAAGGCATCATCAGATCAGGGGGACTGTGGCAGGAAGTGGGGGGGGGAGGATTGTTTCAGGCTGGCACCAGGCGGCTGCCAGGACAAATTCATGCCAGGGCTGTAGCCACGGGGAACCATGGCCAGGCAGGGTGCACCTGTAACCGTCAATGTGGCCCAGGGCACCCCCAAATAATGTGGGGTGCCTTGAAGGAGTCAGAAGCAGGGCGGCCTAGATTGTTTACAAAATAAAGAAAAGAGGAGTCTTCAACTCTAGAAAAGAAAGTCATTGACGAAAGTTAAAAAAGTGTGTGTGTGGGGTGGGGGACACAGTCTCTGATCCTCACGGGAGGTCAGGGGAAACCTCCAAGGCACTCGAAAGGCCAAGAGACAGGAGTAATGAGGCAGGAAAGACTCCTGGACGGATGGCCAGACGGATGGGAGACAGACGGACATACACAAGCAGATGCAGAGGGAGGGCAGAGCACGCACCAGACCCCTCCCCACTAAGGCTGCAGGGGGAAGCTGGGTGCCCCTGCAATCCTGGGGCTCCACAATGTTTTCGGTCAGTCTTTTCTGGGTCTTCTATTAGCGCCAGGAGGAATGATTTAAAAATGAAAAATAAAATAAAATCCCCAAATGCAAGCCCAGAAACCAACAAAGCGGAGCTCTGTGGGGAGCCAGCAGCTCAGAAAATCCTCTTGCGCTTCAGGTAGGAGTCGGCATAGTGGCCGCCCAGGCCCTGAAAATGCTGGCCCACGTATTTGCCCTCAGGGCTGGGCTCTGGTGACGGCAGAAGGTGAGAGAAGCTGCGTTTCTGGCCACCCAGTGGGGACTTCAGCAGATGGCTGTGGCCATTGTGCCCAGGGCTGATCCCCAGGAGTGCTTCACCCATGCCCAGCGGGGAGGAGACCAAGGCCTTGTTCAGGTTGCTCTGCCTGAGACCAGCCTGCAGGCCACTGGTGAAGTAGGACGTGGCGGACCCCGAGTAGAAATGGGGGAGGGGGCCCCCAGAGCTCAGTTCCCTGAAGCCACTGTGTGGGGGTGACATTTTGAGGCAGCTGTGCCCAGGGGGGGCGGGAACCGGCTCCCGTGAGTGAGAAAAAAATCGCCGGGGTGCCACATCTGGGGTGTAGTGGATGCCAAAGCTGTCGGGCAGGCATGGCTCGGGATGCAGGAGGCCCCGCAGAGGGAAGGCCTTGCTACCGCTGCTGCCTGGGGCTGCAAGGTTGGGTGGGGGCCCCTCGACTGCACGGCCACTTCTCCCAGGGCCCTCCCAGTCCTGGGCCTCCTTACCAGCCAGGCTGCTGGCTGGGAGCAGGCTCTGTAGGTTCAGGTAGGGACTCAGGGGGATCCTAAAGTCCTTAGGGGGCTCCCCCAGCAGGGACACCCCAGAAGGAGTCGATAGAGGCGTGCTGTCTTTCTGGACACCTCGGAGGCTGGAGCCCCGAACCCCCATCGGGGCAGGGGGTGGAGTGAGCTGGGTGTTTGGGGGGCCCAAGCCCAGACCGTCCTGGTCACCTCCGGAGGGGCCAAGCAGAGGCTGCAGCAGGGGTGGCGGTCTGCCTCCTCGCCTTGACAGCTTGGGGGACAGCCCCCCCCCTTGCAGGGACATCGCCCAGGAGTGGGGGTGCCGGTGGGGCCCCGGGGTAAAGGGAGCCAAGAGGTGAATCTCCCAGGATCCCCGGCTTCTTCTGGCTCTGGGCCTGCAGGGCCAGCTGCAGCAGAGCTGTGGACAGTGCGGGGCTGTTGAGCAGCGGCACAGTGGGGGGTGCACCCAGGAGGCCCTGCTTACCCCCTGCACCGCCCTGCAGCAGGGGGTTCAGCAGCAGCTGCAGCGAGGCCGAGGGGTCAGGTTCTTGAGCAGCTGCAAAAGGTTGGGGTCAGGAAGGAGCCCTTTGCCCCGGTCCAGATCCGTAGCCTGGGCAGCAATGAGCGCTGCTAGCATGCTGCGGCCTGGGGGTCCCGGGGCGAGAAGGACACTCGCAAGTGGCCGCCTCCCAGCGCCAGGCCGTCTGCCTGCTGCTGAACCTCCTCGGCTGTGGCTGTCTTCTCGAACTCCAGCACCGTGAAAACTTCAGCTGCCCGTCCTGGCCATAGCGACCTGGCAGAGGTGGACATGTGCACGGCTGAGTGCCCCCGGCGCAGGGCCTCGGCGGGGGCGATGAGTAACGGGCACGTCGGCCGCCATCTTGGGAGCACGGCGCCTTCTGGGGTGTCTTTCATGTTTCTTAAAGCCCATAGATGAGCAAAACCATTCTGCGTCTTTCTCTCTCCCTCTGACTTAGTTCACTCAGCATAATAGATTCCATGTACATCCATGTATAGGAAAATTTTCATGACTTCCTCTCTCCTGAAGGCTGCATCATAGTATTCCATTGTGTATATGTACCACAGTTTCTTTAGCCACTCATCTGTTGAAGGGCATCTTGGTTGTTTCCAGAGTCTGGCTATTGTAAATAGCACTGCAGTGAATATAGGAGTAAGGAAAAGATTTTTGTATTGTATTTTTGTGTTCCTCGGGTATATTCCTAGGAGTGGTATAGCTGGATCGTATGGGAGCTCAATTTCCAGTTTGTGAAGGAATCTCCATATGGCTTTCCATAAAGGTTGTACTAGACGGCATTCCCACCAGCAGTGAAAAAGAGTTCCTTTCTCTCCACATCCCCGCCAACACTGCTTGTTTTCCTGTTTTGTGATGTGTGCCAATCTCAGTGGCATGAGGTGGTACCTCATAGTAGTTTTGATTTGCATCTCCCTGACAATTAGTAATGTTCATTGGTCATTCTCCAGGATAGACCACGTGCTGGCACATAAAACATACCTCCATAAAATCAAAAAGATAGAAATTTTGCAGGCTACCTTTGCTGACCACAAGGCTCTGAAGTTAGATGTGAACTACAAAGGGACACAGAAGAAAAAAATGTAACACCTGGAAGTTAAACAGCCTCATACTGAATAATCAGTGGGTCCAAGATGAAATCAAGGAGGAAATCAAAAGGTTCCTAGAAACAAATGACAATAAAGACACAAACTATCAGAACTTATGGGACACAGCAAAAGCAGTACTGAGCGGAAAATTTATAGCTTTGCAAGCACACATCAGGAAGGAAGAAGGAGCTTACCTGAGTAGCTTAATGACACAGCTAATAGAACTAGAAAGTGCTCAACAAAAGGACCCAAAAATAGGGAGACAGAAGGAAATAACAAAGCTGAGAGCAGAAATCAATGAAGTTCTGTCTCTTAATGATCTATTTATTTTTGCCCACTAACATCTGCTGATAAATTTTTCATTTATTTATCAGTTTCATTTTGTTAAAGCACTGTGATTTACAAAGTTATTCATAGTTGAGTTTGAAATATGCAATGTTCTGGTACTAATGCCATCACTCGTGACAACTTCACTGTACAACTGTTCTTAACTTCTCTGCACTAGCCCCCCCCTACCCAGTCTGCCATATTGAAAGGAGCTCTTTAATGTTCCATCATTAAAGTCTGGAGTTTATAATTTTACTTCTGATGAGTTTGTTGTTTGGATATTTATCTAACATTCCTTAACACCACAGATATATGTGAATCCTCTTGACCCCTGGTGCCTATTTCTTGTCATCTGTTTTTTCTCTCCCATTCCTCCACTCTATTTGTATCTATACTTCCCAATCTACTTTATAGCTTCAAGTCTGATCTCTAGACCTTTGATTCACTTTCAGTGGACTTCTGTAGAAAGTGTTAAATATGAATGCAGCTTAATTTTGTACACATGGCCATTTAATTCTCTTATAATCATGTGTTGAGATTGTTTTTATTCCATTTCATGCCTTCAGTGTCCTAGCCAAAATTCGGCTGACTGCATAGATGATACTTTGACCTGTATTGTTTGTTCTAATCCATTGATCAGAGAGTCTTCTATCCTTATTCCAATTATTCAACATACATCTACAAATGTATATTTGGTACTGGTCCAATTCAGCAGTTCTCAGAGGTTACTCCTGTGTTTGCACACAGAGGACTTTCCTGGAGAAACTATGGCAACCATATCAAAGATCAGGAATATAACCTGTGTTGACCATGTGCAAGGCAAGTCCCTATTAACATGCTGATAATACTATTTGTTTCTTTGTTGTCTTTTCAATTTGGTTTAGTCTCTGTGTTTTCCTTATGCTCTTTGGTATATTTAAGGCAGCCATTTTATGCTTTAATTTAATTTAGGTTTTCTGTATTTTTGTTTTTGTTTTTTGGGGGTGTAAAATCACACTTTGTACTGTATCTCCAAGCCCAGATGAATGAGTCTGAATCAGGGTCATGCATGAAATAATCAAAACCAGGCTGAGGATGAAATAAGTATAGTCTTGCAGTCTTTGACCTCCACCCATCTGCTTGTCAGAATTGCTGTTTTTATTGAGTTCAGAGTCAACCCTGGGTAGGGCAGTAAGGACAGTGTAAGGACAGATAGCTCAGGGTATACTGTTCCAGTCCAACCCAGATTTACAAGTAAAACAAATTCTGTTTGGGGGCAAATCCAAGTTCTAAACAAACATACAAAAAACCAGAATTGATTTTTGTTTTAAGTAAAATAAGGTGTAATCTGATAGATGTGAAACATCTTTTGGTGCTCAGGGCTCAGTCCCGGTTCTGCATTCAGGAAATTTGATTGTTGGGCTTAGTGAACTTTATGGAGTTCCAGAAATTGATATCCTGGGTTGACCATAGGCAAAACAAAAATACTATTTATGCTTTAATATAGCTCTTGTTCAAGACAGCTATTTATTTGATGAATTGATTGATTGATTTGGTTTGGTTTGCTAGCAACACTGAGCAATGTCCAAAGGTTAGTCCTGGCTCTGCACTCAGGGATAACTACTCGTGGGCTTGGTGGACATTATAGGGTGCTGGGAACTGAATCTGGGTAAGCTTTTTGCAAGACAAATACAGTCCTCCACTGTCCTATTGTTCTGGCCCTCCAAGCAGATATTTTAAACTTTTTCTTAGTCATGAAAAGTTTGGGGAATGATTTCTAGAGATTATTTTTGTTGTTGCTCCTCTGGGTAGCCCATGGTTCCCTAATCTCTATAGACTTGCAATTGGGGGCCTGCTAGGTGGCGCTAGCCTTGCAAGCGCTAGCCAAGGAAAGATTGCAACCGCGGTTGGATCCCCCTGCGTCCCATATGGTCCCCCCACGCCAGGGGCAATTTCTGAGCGCTTAGCCAGGAGTAACCCCTTAGCATCAAATGGGTGTGGCCCGAAAAAAAAAAAAGACTTTCAATTGATATTGATAATATAATACGAGAAGAATGCAATCACTACTCTGTTTGAAGGCCAGTTCTAAACTGGCAAAGAACTTCCTTAATTATTCTACTTTACATCTTTAGGTATACCCATATCTTTTCTGGTCTGTCCCTTCTCCCAAAAATGTTCAAGTCTTTTTTTTTCTATGTCTCTATATATTTTGCTGCTTTTAATTTAATAACTTTCTGAAAAATTTTATTTCTAATTCTCTTTAGGGCCTACGATGCTTCATGTTATCCTATGTATGCTAGAGGCCACCTACTTGGTGACAACAGGTCAATACATTTCTCACACTGGTGGCTTCTCATGCTTTCAAATATCTCCATTCTTGTATTCAAATTATAGCACTAATTCCATGCACGTCACATAGACAGAAGCCAGAAAAGAAACCTCCAGACAAGTCAGAATAAAACAAACAATGCTATGTCAACCCCTGTGTAAGGAACTCTGACCCTGAGACCAAAGGATGGCACCATGTTTGAGAAAGTCCTAGATGTCTGTACCTTTAATGTAGAGCACTTTGAAAATCTAGCTATGCCTGCAGTGGTGGGGGCTTGAAAATCCACCTATACCCCCCAAAAGGATGCTATAACCAAAAGATTTTGGTTTCAAGTCCATGAGGCACTCATGGAAAATGTTATGTAGTATAAATATTATTTTGACATAACTTTCTAGCATCCTAAGGACTTTCCTATGATCATCTCTTAAAGACCACTCAGATTTCTTTATACACACCTTGTCATTTGCAGTTGAGTAGATTCAAATATTCTTTGCTTACTCTTATAGAATTATTACCTGCTCAAATCTACCATTGCTGTTCGTCTAATTGTAGTCATATTAAGGGTTAATATTTCAGATAAGTCAGAGAGAGAGAAAGATGCAGAATGGTTTCACTCATCTATGGGTTTTAAGAAAAATAAAAGACATTCTTGCAATAATAACTTTCAGACACAAAAGAGAAAAGAGCTGGAAGTTACAGCTCACCTCATGAAGCTCACCACAAACAGGGATGAGTTTAGTTAGAGAAATAACTACGTTTTGAACTATCCTAATAATGAGAAAGTACGAGGGAAATAGAAAGCCTGTATAGAGTACAGGCAGGGGCTGGGTGGGGAGGAGGGAGATTTGGGACACTTGTGATGAGAATGTTGCACTGGTGATGGGTGGTGTTCTTTACATGACTGAAACCCAAACACAATCATGTATGTAATAAAGTTGTTTAAATAAGAAAATTAAAAAAGGGTTAATATTTCAGAGCTCTGTTCAGAATACATGAATGGGAGCAAGACCAAAACAATAACCAGTCTCTGGGAATTGACCTTGCTGGCTGAAACTTCTATAGCAAATGCAGTCCAGGAGCTTTAAACTGCCCTGGGCTAATAAAATATAAAGGTACCTTTTGTCCTGTAATTTTAGCTTGGGAAATATAGTTATGTCTCCAATTGTGATACCTTGCCATGAAATCTAGTGTAAGTATTCTGCTCCAGTACAGAGAGGAGAGACAAGAATAGAGACAAGTTGCCCCTTCACTTCTGAGTGTCTCAAATTCTGATCATTTCGCTGAACAAACACCTTTCTGAGCAGAGACCTCGATAATTCCCTTAGAGCCATATCAAGCGACCATGACAAAATAAGCAGTCCTCAAGCAGTAGTATTGGATTCCCATTTCATTAAGGTAATATTATGGCAAAAATTAAAACTCACTATCCTTATGGAATGGAGAATCAAATCTTCAGTAAATGGTATGAATTTATACATAACTTAATGTGACTTAAGAGAAGCTAGATGTGTGCTCACTTTGGCAGCACATATACTAAAATTGGAATGATAGTGAAGATTAGCATGGCCCCTGCACAAGGATAACACACATTTTTGTGAAGCATTCCATATTTTTTTGTGGTTGTTGGATCACAGCTGGCAGTGCTCAGGAGTTATTCCTGGCTCCAGGCTCAGAAATTGCTCCTGGCAGGCATGGGGGACCATATGGGACACCAGGATTTGAACCGATGCCCTCCTGCATGAAAGGCAACCACCTTACCTTCATGCTATCTCTCCAGCCCCGTGTTCCTTTTTTTTCTTTTTTAAGAGAAGCTAGATGAAGTTGTACAGGTCACACCTCACCTTCTTAGTTTCTCCTGGATCTTCAATATTTTAAAACGTGATCCTGTTCCTTGAGTTGGGGTTAACTGGAAATGTAATGATGGATTGAGCAAACAGAGTGGCCATGTGCTCTAATTATAAAAATAATGCTGGGTGTCTGTTTTTGATCAGGAAGGCAAGAGAGAGCCACGTCCTGCCTTTTGGTGGGTGAATAACCAAGGAACTGAAATTAAGTGGACTTTCAGAGAGTTGGCAGACTTAACCCGTCGTGCAGCCAATGTCTTCACACACACCTGTGGCCTTCGACAAGGAGACCGTCTGGCCTTAATTCTGCCTCGAGTTCCTGAGTGGTGGCTGGTGGTTGTAGGCTGCATCAGATCTGGTCAGTAACTCATCTCTTTATCAAGAATTAATAGAGCCTGTTAAGTATTTTCTCTTTTCTTCTTCATAGTTTTCCTGTTTCTCAAAGATCCTCAAATATTATTTTATGACTTCATGTTCACATTCTTCTTTCATATGTATAATTTCAAATGCATTGTTAGGGTTCTTTCTCATTTATACATACAATCTTACATATAACTTGTAATATCTCAGACAACCTTCTCTTTATTAAAAGATGAACCTTCTTTCCATATTTGATCTCTTTGCCAATTGAGTTACTGACGAATCCGTTTCAGAACTACAGGGATAGTGCAAGAGTTGGTTAAGGCAGTAAGCTTTGATGTAGTCTCAAATACAGACGAAGGTTCGGGGAGAAAAGAGATGGGGACATTGTGAATGGGAAGGTTGCATGATGAAGGGAGGTGAACTTGTAATAACTAAAACCCAACTACAATGATGTATGTAGTCATGGAGTTTAAAGAAATTATTTAATTAAAATAGCTTTATTAATTCTAATTAATTCCCAGAAAAACATGGTCTTTAGAGTTAATCTGTAGTGTTCTTTTTTTGGGGGGGGGGTTTTGGGCCACACCCGTTTGACTCTCAGGGGTTGCTCATGGCTATGCACTCAGAAATCGCTCCTGGCTTGGGGGACGATATGGGACACTGAGGGATCCAACCGCGATCCGTCCTACGCTACGCTAGCGCTTGCAAGGCAGACCCCTTACCTCTAGCGCCACCTTCCTGGCCCCTGTAGTGTTCTTAATAGACTATCTTTTAGCATCCTATTCCTTAATAGTCTTTCATCCTACGGTTTATGGTTTGATTATAATTCCTTGTCCTTAATTAAACTGAATATTTTATAGATGGCACAGTTAGCTTGGAAGTTCCACTTCCTATGATGCTTGTATTACAGGTACATGCTGGATAATTTATTGAGTGAGTCTGACAGTGCTCAGGATTTCTAGGTCATCTCAGGAATGTTCAGAGGGCACCAACTCTATACTAAACAATTGTTGATGTATCAAGGGGAGGACTTGTATATTCTAGACATGTGCTTTGTCACTTGAGTTATCACCTACCCACAAAATGAATATTATTGTGCCTTTATGAATATTTCTATTAATATCATCCACTTTATTAATTATATTAGTTAATTATATACTCTATGTTTTTATATGTTCTATTTTGCATTATTCTAAAATGATTTTCTTCTCTCTTCACTGGTCCTTTTAACTTAGAATTCATGAGACTTATGATTTTTTACATATATAATTCAGTTCATTTTTATGCATGTTTATGCCTACTTTGTTATTCTCTTGATCACGTATTTTTCCATGTCTCATTTTGCCTCATCAGTATCTGTCGTCCCTTGTTTTTTTTTCTCACAAATAGAATAACTGATTGTAGGCTGGAGAGATGGTTTATTGAGTACAAGTCTTGCCTTGCATGTAGATGACATGGGTTCAGTCTCTAGCACTCCAGATGGCCCTCCACACTCCACTTGAAGTGGAGCTTACTTTTGATCACATGGCCAGAAAACAGCCCAGAGTTTTGCCTGGTTTGAACCAATAAATTACAAAATTATATTGATTAATTGCTCAGAGACATAGGACTCAAAATGAAATCAGTCGTAGAGAGAAGAATGAAACCATGTCATCTGTAGATTTAAGTAAAATCCCACAAAATCCAAGGCATGATCATAGCCCCTTGAATCTATATTGGAGAGAAATATAATTAAAGAAATGAGCCAACAATAAGTATAGGATATGAAAAAACTAAGATTCAATTACAGCCTAAATGAAGAATACCCACCTTAAAGTATAGAATAGAGTGTGAGAGAGAAGTTGGAAAGCATGATAGAGAAACAGGGAAAGAATGAGAGAGAAAGGCCCATTTGGTATGGAGATGCACTTAATTCCTATAAGATGTTGCAAAGAGAAGAGATGTGGAGGGAAGAATAAAACAGGTAATAGAATGGAAGAATGATAGTAGCAAAATTCAGAACAGATCATATGGTGGAGATATGATGCTCCAATTGGAGCAAGCAAAAGTTTCAACTAATTGTAGATGAAGGAAGAGAGGTACCAGGAAAGCTCTAATGTTGATATGGATAAATGTGGATATGAAAGTTGAAGGAAAAAGAGGATAATCAAGATGACAAGGAACAGTCAGAGAGACAGGCGAGACAAAAGCATAGTGAGTGTTTTGTATGTAAAGATTTCCATAAGATTATTATGTTACTGATCCTACCCTAGTCAATCATTGTGCCCTAACCTAGGGTGTGACCTGGCATTTTGCTCCCAGTCTAGGGTGGTACCTGATTCTGATGTATAAAAGCAAGAGTCTGTGGAAGACAGGGGCTTTTTTTCTGGGGCTGATTCTTGGGCCTTTTGCTTTAGCCTTATCCACTGAATAAAGCTGATAACTTCAGAAGCCTGACTGCCTATTAGCTTTCTACCTGCCACATTCACCTCAGAATTGCCGGCTGAACAGGGTGGCAGACTCGTAGTAGGAGCTGGCAAAGAAAGACCTCATCCTCCATCCCTCCATCAGCCAGCCCCATCAAGGGCTGTTATGCAACAGGGCGGTTGATAGTCCAAGATCAGAGTCCTTAGATGCTATGGGCATCTATATTTCAGGGTGCCAAGTAAAGTTGGAAAACTTGTGTTTCAACTGTCTACTACAGTAGGTTTGGGTGTTTGAGATTCTGTGACTAAGTAACACAGATGCTGCTAGTCTGTGTACCACGCTTGCAGGTAAATCATGCCTGATACTTAAGGGAGTGAAAGTGAAAAGAAAACTTTGCTCTTCTTCCTTAGGAATCATCTTCATGCCAGGCACCACTCAGCTGAAAGCCAAGGATATTCTCTATAGATTACAAGCATCTGAAGCACAGGGGATTGTAACCATTGATACTCTGGCCCCAGAAGTGGACTCTGTGGTATCCAAGTGCCCAGCTCTGAAAACAAAACTCCTGGTATCTGACCACAGTCGTGAAGGATGGCAGGACTTCCGATCACTGATGAAGTGAGTACCTGGTCTGATGAGTGCATTGTGAAAGGATTTCTAGGCTTCCCAGGTGCAATGTGACAACCAAGTGTCAGCTCACCAGATCTGACCCAGAATCCTTCCTTCTCTATCTCTATTTATCAAAGATCCTGAGACTTTTCCATCTCTTCTCAAGGCCACAATTGCTTCAGCTATAAAATAGGGACAGTGAACCCCCCAAGCTACTGCTCTCCTTAAAGTATAATTGCCCATGGAATTGTATTCATTGGAAATATGGTGCTGAAAGTTATAGTTTTGTGACTTTTCGAGGTAGGGAATCTATATAAATGATTATATAAAAATGAACTTGAGAAGAAACTATGAGGCTAGAACCATTCCCTTGGTTGGCACAAGGTCCAGATATGACCTTTTGTATAACATGTTCCTTCAGCCAAACTAGAAATGACCACAATCACTGATACCAAAACAATACCTGAGTATACTCAGAGTATTGACTGGGGTGGCTAAAACTAAAAAATACACATACACATATATACATATTTGTATTTATTATATATCTAGAGCTATCTGATGTCAGATGGAAGTAATTTTTTAATTAATAATTTTTATTTTGACCAAAGTGGACTACAAATCTTTTACAGTAGTATTTTAGGTACATAGTGACATTAAATTAGGGGCATTCCCAACACCAATATTCCTTCCCTCGACCCCTATTCCCAGCATATATTCCATATTGCCTCTACTTTGCTCCACCTCCGTGCAGTGAGTATATGTGGTCCCTTCTGCGTCTAGCTTGTTGTAGATTTGGTATCTAGTCTATTCCAGTTTGCTTTGAATTTGGTGTTTAGGTCTGATCTTTTTTATTTCTACTCAATGTTCATATAACTTTTTGGTCTTGGTGCCCTCCATTATTTCCCCCTCCTCACAAATGGAGGGAAAGTAAACTTTTAAAGTGAAATTGACACTTCAAGAAAAAAATTGAGCCTCTGGCTGAGAGATTTAGGTGCAAACACTTTGTATCTCCCTGGACTGGCTTTCAGCATAGACATCCTGCAGGAAAACATAGGGACAATTTGGAAGAAAGGCCCCATTTACCTACCACATTCAACTCTGTTGGCCTTAAGGTATTTTACAAATCATACAAAGCAACTACACAGTTTGTTTTCTTAAAATAATTGCTCCACTTCTGAAGGTCTTTAACTTCCCAAAAGCAATGCAGTAGACATACCTTAAACTATATTTTAAATTCTGAGAAATGATAAGAAGATTGCTTACAAAGAATTTTGGTTAGGGACCAGACAGATAGTGTAGGAGTTATGGTGCTGATTTTGCACATGGCAGATTCCCTGAGTTTCCTAAAAATGCATATGGGCCACTGAGAACTCCCTAAGGAACTATCTGTTCTCACACCTGAGCACAGAGTTTGTAAAAATCATGGTTCACCAATGGGTCTGGTTCTATCTACCAATCTTCCTACTTCTCTCATACCTCAATTCAAAATTGTCTTTAAAACTTTGTTAAATTGTCCAGCCTTAGTAAATGTGCCCATCAAAACTGGTTGATCTACTGTTTTTCTTCATATCAGAATGTTTTCCAGCTTCATTGGCAAAAACCATAAGAAGCTTGTCTTGACCATCCTAGTTGTTTCAAGAGACTCAGTCTAGGAGATGTTCAAAAGC
The DNA here is from genome assembly GCF_024139225.1 of Suncus etruscus. Taxonomy (NCBI): domain Eukaryota; kingdom Metazoa; phylum Chordata; class Mammalia; order Eulipotyphla; family Soricidae; genus Suncus; species Suncus etruscus. Next base: position 63,900,715 of record NC_064862.1, on the reverse strand, counting down.
CAAGGCAGAATGAGGTCATTGCAGCTTCTCCTGCCAGCTCCAGTTCACGCCAGGGAAGATGTACATAAATATTCTCTTTATTTTATTGTCCCTCAATTTCTTCCCTACTTCCTTCAACACTAGGTAATGGGGACTCTATTCCTAGCACTACTAGTCTGTGTATATTTTAAGGCAGAGTAATTAACAGCAGCACATTCAATGATCAGAAATCCTGGGTTTGAATCCAGGCTCAGCAGGCCATTTGTCCTCAGGCAAATCACCTAAATTCTCCGAACCTCCATCTTCTAAAAAAAACAAATACCAAAAAAACAGGCCTTAAAATGTAGAGCTTACTTTATTGATGTGAATGTGTTCTTCTTTAAACATGTAAAGCGTTTGTCTGAACCAAGATGCTCTTTCAGTGTTTTTGATTTAAAACTCAATGCACTGAATTTCCTGTCTTAAGTAGAATAAATGTCAGAGTCTACTTGTTCAACTCAGCAGCAAGAGGACAAGGTATTCCTGAGGATGGGAAGAAAAAAAACATGACTTCTCTCTTTTCTGTTTTAAATCATTTTCTAGGGAAGCATCCCCAGACCACACCTGCATTAAGTCAAAAACCACAGACCCAATGGTCATCTTCTTCACCAGTGGGACAACAGGTTTCCCCAAGATGGCAAAACATGACCAAGGTCTTGCCTTCAGATCTTCTTTATCCTCCTGGTAAGAAAGAGGGAACTTGAGGCCAAATCAATAGCACAGTGGGTTTGGGTTTGGCCTTGCAAGTAGCCCACCCATTTTCAATCCCTTGTAATCTATATAATCCTCCGAGCCTGCCAGGAGTGATATCTGAGGGCAGAGCCAGGGGTGGCCCAAAATTTAAAAAAAAGTATTTATTTAGTATCTGGATCACCATTTTGGGAATTGTGTGTGCTGTGTATATTTGTATGTCTAAATCAAATTTAGAATCCACAATCCTATTCTGCTTTCCAAATGTGGGTGTGCAAGTTGAAGACATGGAAGCCTGTGTTTACTGACCAAATCATACAAATAACAAAGGATGTGTATTTAGGTGAAAAGGGATTTTATGGATAATGGCTGCACTGTGTTCTGGCACTGCTTCAAGAGTCTGGTGAACAGAAGAAAGAATATTCTAGTAATAAAACGTGAGGTGCCAGGTCCTCCCATCTTCCAGATTTGTATTCCCTAACCACAATCTGTCAGTTTAAACTTTAATGGAATAAAATTATACCAATCCAGTATTATAACCTTGAACAAACATAGAAGATAAAATTATAGTCATTAGCTATTTTTAATATATTTTATTTAAGTAACATGATCATAGTTGGGTTACAGTCACAAACAGAACACCCCCCTTCACCAGTGTTACATTCCCCCCTCCCCACTTCCCATACCCTGCCTGTATTCGAGACAGGCATTCTACTACAGTTATTCATTTTTAAGTTCAGTAAATTGTTCGTTTTTTGTTCTTAAAGGATAAGAGTAAAAAATAAAATAGTAAAGGTGTGACAGCAAGATGGGTTCCGGGAAGGAGTTTAAAGGAGACAGAGGCTTTCCCCAACCTCCACCCTGCCCAAGAGGTGTGGTTGTGGGAAGTCAACAGCAACTTTGCTTACCACCAAAGTCCATTCTCAAACTGAGCAGGGACTAGTTCCCCCAGGGGTAATGTATAGACAGCTTAATAGGATATCATAAGGTTTAATCTGTATTTACAATATACATAATATTTATGTTGTATACTTACCCCCACCCCGGCTCACCAATTTACAAACTTATTTCTAGTACTTTACTCCCTTATCCCCCCACCACCCATTACCCCACATTTAAACAATTTGACCTCATTTCTTGGCTCCTCACGAGGCAGATCATTATCCTCACTTGAGCCAGCTGCTGACCAGCTCCCAAATTGAAAAAATAGACTCAGCCTGAGAGAAACCAATACTCTGTTCCTATTTATCTACTCTCAGCAGCCTCCTATCCTCCACTTTCTTTCACTGTGTACCTGTGCTTGCTACCATACTGGGTTTCTGAGAATTCCCACTCAAAGACATCTCCTGATATGGGACTGCTGGGAGTCATTTTGTAGACTCCAGAAGGCCAAATCGGAGACCAAAGTCGTGTCCCAGATACAACACCCTCCCGCTGACTTTTTCTAAAGACATAAAAGGGACATGTATATCTCCTTTGTATATCTTAGATGTATTACTTTAACAGCTATAGCTCTTTTTGAATACCTTCTTGTATTAGGATAATTTTACCCACTGTTGTTTTCTTTGTGATCTGTTCAATAAGGAATTCTGGTAGAAGAGTCTCTCTGTTTAGAGTTCATGTTAAAACCAAATTTCCAGGATTGTTGGACTTGTTCCCTCGACCCACAGATGCACCAATAATAGCTTGTGGCATTGTTCCTCTTTTCCAAAGGTACATTAAAATGGGAAAATGTTACATATGCAAATGAGTTCTTATTTAATAGAGATAGAAACACAAATTTTGTAATTCCGTTAGACCTCATACCCTAAACATTGGCATAATGACTTGGTTCAGGCTTCAGAAGAATACGCATTGCCCATACACCCCTGAACCATGGCTACCATCTATGGAAATCACCACAATTATGTCTATAATGTCACCAGGAAGCAAACTTCTACCAGGGAAGAACATACCACTGCCCTGGCATTCACTTACTCCAGAGAGTGTTCTCTTAATGCCCAGACTACTTAGCAACAGCAACAACCTGCTTGCAGTGCAGGGCTCTCCGCATCTAATGGAGAGATGAAACCAGAGGACGCTCCACATTATCCTGAATTCAATGAAGGAAATGCATAGAAACCAGTATCTTAACTACAGGAACCTGACACGAACAACAGATAATGTGCGAAAAGATTTCATGGGGACCACAGAGAATGACTTGGGGGTTGGACAACCTAGTATACCTGAAGCCCAGAGTAAGTTTTATGCCAGAAAACTTCAGGGGTAAGATCTCCATGTATCTAGGCCAAGACTTTTTCCCCCATTTTCCTTATATTTTGTTGGGCTCATGCTAACAACAACAATTGCCACTCTCACATCATTATTTTTATTATACTTTTAACTCTAATCTTTAAAAACAATTTAAAAAGAGTTTTATATAGTTTAATAAAAAAGAAACTATAGTAAAATGCATGTCTTGAATACAGGCAGGGGATGTAAAGGAGGGAGGTTACATTTTTAAAAGGAATTATAAATGGAAATACTTTGGAAAATGAAATATGTTAGGATTTGCTTATGAGTTGATGACTGAAAGTTAAATTAAACAAAAATAATCATATAAATATTGTAATAGAGTAAGAAGACCATTTAGAATGATAGTCTTAGAATATCTAGGTACAATATAGAGGTGGATTAATCAATATGCCTGAAACCTATAGAGTATCATTATATTTAAGATTTTAGAAAATGGGAAGCAGAAAGTCTCTTGGTTAGATGTGGAAGTTGGAGAAAGAATGTGATCTAGATTGATTCTTAGATTGCAGGCTATTTGCAATAATAATAGCATTTGATGAAATATAAAGGACATTATGGGTAATTAGTCCAAGAGAGTTAGGACAGCTACAGAATTGAAGTGCCCAAGAGATATTTTTCAGACATATCCTATGAGTCATTGGGCTTGAAGCTCAGAAAAGATATAATCCTTCCCCAGTTTATAATATCCCTTTGATGTGCCATAGTTCTGTGAGGGCTGATGAAGGGGGAGTTCATCAGAAAGGCACCTATAAGCCAGATCCAATAGCATAGTTGTGACTGCTGAATGTTGTTCACACACAGATACCACGGAAGCAGAAAAAATAAGCAATGCAAAAACTGGGTCAGAGAGATAGCACTGTGGGAGGCTGTTTGCTTTGTACGCAGCTGAACTATGGTTCAAATTCCAGCATCCTACAAGGTTTCCCAAGCCTGCCAGGAGTGATTTTTGAGAATAGAGCCAGGAGTAACTCCTGAATGCCACTGGGTGTGCCCCAAAACAAAGACAAAAAAAGAAAAGAAATGGGAAATCTTTTTTTCCTTCACCTTCCAATAATGGTTCTTGCCTAATTCAAATATTTAGCCTTGATGAGGTACTGATTAGGATTCTCTCTCTTCTCTTTACAACGCCTTGTCTACAGGCCCATTTGGGTCAAGGAAGGAATATGAGGTTTTATTAGATTGTAAAACAAAGGAATCTAGACTTGTTAGCATTCCTCCAGGACATTAATATGAGGTTTGATCTCTCATGTCTCAATTCTGATTCTGCTTTTCTTTTTATATGATATTCTCAGAAAGGCACATTCTTCATTATTCCAGAACAACTGCTAGGAACATACCCTATTTTTTTTCTTTTTGGGCCACACCCGCTTGACGCTCAGGGGTTACTCCTGGCTATGCACTCAGAAATCACCCCTGGTTTGGGGGACCATATGGAACGCGGGGGGATCAAACCGCGGTACGTCCTATCCTAGTGCTGGCAAGGCAGACACCATACCTCTAGCGTCACCTTCCCGGCCACAACATACCAGATTTAAATCAAAGAATGAATAACTGTGTTTTTAGACTTCAAATTTAGTGTGATTAGTCGTATCAAGCAGTTGATATCATTCATGGCAAGAAAGTATTGTCTGATACACTCTGGTGACCTGTAACATGTGTAGGTCTGAAGTTCCCTAGAAACCACATAAATAAAAAGAATGTGATGATGCTATTGCCCTGAATAAGTCCCCAGTTTTGTAATATTTTCTATACTAAAAGAGCTGATTATATTGCTGTACTTTGGAGTTAGCAGGAAAGTGCTGCAGCTGAAGATCTCTGATGTCATCTGGTGTATGTCAGATCCAGGTTGGATTCTAGCTGTCTTTGGGGCAATGCTCGAACCATGGACAGCTGGGTGTACTGTATTCATCCATCAATTGCCCCAGGTTGAACCTAAAGTGATTGTACAGGTAAGGCTAACTTTCTTTTGGGGAGAGGGGTTACACCCAGGGGTGTTCAGGGATTATTCCTGGCTCTGTGCTCAGGAATTGCTCCTGGATCAGGAGATCATGTGGAATGCCAGGGATCAAACCTGCTTCTGTCCTGGATAAGCTACATGCAAGGCAAACACCCTACCACTGTCTACCACTCTGGCCCTAAGATTAACCTTCTAAAGTCAACAGTCTCCTAGGAGAAACTTACATTTAAATTTCTACATTTGGATTTTGCTAAGAATATTTATTGAGTAAAAGATTTTGTTAGCATAAAATAACTTAGGTCCTGAACTTCTCAAAGAATTTCGAAGAATGAATCACTAAATCAGTCATAATATCAGTCTTATCAAGTTGTAATCTTGAAGAAAATGCATATTTCCATATTCCCATACCCATGAATCGAATGGTGTACTCTTGGACCAGAACACATAATTTTAAAATTTAAAGCCCAGGAAAATATAAGGTCTCCTGGATCATGCCAGGAAACTGATGTGTGTTTGTGTGTGTGCTATTAATATAATGAAGGATCTAAAATTAGAGTCTTCTAATTTTCTAGTGTTTTCTCCATCCCTTGTTGACTGTTTCTGCAGTTTCCTTACCAGTCTGAGTCTTACATGTAAAGTCAGTTCTCTTTATATGTAAAACCAGAGTTTCATAGTTAACTTTCTTCTAAAATTTGTCTGGAACAGAGACCACAAAGTCATAGGAATCAGGACAACTTGGGCAAGGCATCTCTCTAAGGTTTGGATAGTACCTTCTCTCTCTTTGCAGGCCTGACTTGCTTCTGTAGGCACACAGAGACTATAACCTTTCCAGATGACCAGGCCACACCACTTAGAAGCAGAGTGGCTCAGCTGATTTCAGTAGTGTATCATGTAGTCACCAAGCATGCTGTAGATCTGTGGTCAGGTTACAGGTACAAACATGCTGGAATGAGGGTAGCACAAGTAAATGGAAAAGTGATTTCAGGGTGGGGAATTTGTTCTGAATGATAGTAAAATGACTCTAAAAAGGGATGGATTGAACGTAGGATATAACCAGAGGTTTAAGTCAGACATTAAACATTGGCTTGGTTCAAAAAGAAGCTGTAGCTGAGTGATGATAGATTTCCCCAAAGCGTTTCTTGCACATCCTTCATAAAAAATATATTTGTTCCCAATTTATAGCAACAAAGTTTTAGAGCAATTCAGTAAAACAAATTTAAATTCTCTAGTTTGTGTTATTTGTGCTCCCAACCTACCTACTCTGATCTGAAATTCTCACTTCCCCACTTAGCTCCATAATGTGAATAAATACCAACTTGGATTAACTAATCTAATTTTAACATACACAAATTAATTTAAATTGTTATCAGTCTAAATAAACTGTGTATTTCCTAAAGGAATTTTTTTTGCTATGTTGCCTCAGAATGCTCTTCAAATCTCCCTGATGTCATCCACTGATTTTTTTTAACATTCATTATTGAAGTTCTTATTTATCTCCTCATTAATGTCTGTTTGCCAAAAAAATTAGTGCTTTGTCTTCTTGTATTTCTTCATATATTATTTTATGTACATAAAAATTCTTACCAATGGGTATATATTGAAAAAATTAATTTCCAGATTTGAGGAATCTTCATTCCCACCACCATTGAATACGAGTTCCTTTATCCCCACATCACTGACAACACTGATTGTTCTTATTCTTTGTGATGTGTGCTAGTCTCTGTAGTGTGAGATGGTACCTCATTGTTGCTTTGATTTGCATCTCCCTGATGATTAGTGATTTGGAGTACTTTTTCATGTGCCCTTTGGCCATTTGTATTTCTTCTTTGACAAAGAGTCTGTTATTTTCTTCTCCCCATTTTTTGCTGGGTTTTATATTTTTTTTTCTTGTTAAGTTCTGTCAGTACCTTGGATATCTTAGATATCCGCTCACTATCTGATGGGTATTGGGTGAATAGCTTCTCTCATTCTGTGAGTGGCTTTTGAATCCTAGGCATTATTTTCTTTGAGGTGCAGTAGATTCTCAGCTTAATATAGTCCCATTTGGTGTATCTCTGCTTTGACTTGTTTGGAGAGTGCTGTTTCTTCCTTGAAGATGCCTTTAGTTTCAATGCCCTGGAGTGTTTTACCTATGTGTTGTTCTATATACTTTATGGTTTTAGGTCTGATATCAAGGTCTTTTTAACCATTTGCATTTGACCTCAGTACCTGGTGTTAGCTGGAGGTATGAGTTTGCTTTTTTGCAAGTGGTTGACCAGTAGTCAACTCTTGTTGAAGAGACTTTCCTTGCTCCATTTTAGATTTCTTGCCCCTTTATCAAAGATTAATTGATTATATATCTAGGGAACATTCTCTGAATACTGCAGTCTATTCCTCTGATCTTATGGTCTGTCTTTATTCCCATACCATGCTGTTTTGATGACTATTGGTTTGTAATACAATTTATATATGATAAAAGGGATGCATCCCATATTACTTTTCCATGGGTTGCTCTAGCTATTGAGCTCCCATTGGATCCAGCTATATCACACCTAGGGATATCCCCTAGGCACACAAAAATCCAATTCAAAATCCCTTCCTCACGTCTATATTCATCATAGCACTATTTACAATAGCCAAACTCTGGAAACAACCAAGATGCCCTTCAACAGATGAAATGGCTAAAGAAACTGTGGCACACATACACAATGGAATATTATGCAGCCATCAGGAGAGATTGTCATGAAATATTCCTATACATGGATGTACATGGAATCTATTACACTGAGTGAAATTAGAGGGAGAGAGGGACTCTCAGAATAGTCTCCCTCATATATGTGTTTTGAGAAAAATTAAAGACATTGAAATAATTCACAGAGATGAGGCCCAGAAAGACAGGCTCAAGATATGAAGCTCACCACAAAGTGTGCTGAGTGCACTTAGAGATATAACTATGCAGAGAACAATTATAATAATGTCAATGAGTGAGAGAAGTGCAAAGCCTGTCTGTAATAGAGGTGAGGGTGGGGAGGGAAGAGATGGGGCATTGGTGATGGGAAGGCTGCACAGGAGGGTATTCTTGTTATGACTGAAATCCAACTACAATTATGTTTGTAATCACAGTGTTTAAATTATAAATTAAAAACAACTATACAAAGCAAATCTCCAATTTAGAAAAATTATAATATATTATAAATGATATTAGTTAAATAGGAGTAAGCAAAACATAAGACAATACTATTTATTTACTTTCTTTGCTTTATTTATATTACACCTGGTAGGTAAACTATTGTTAATAAGGGGAAAATTGTGTCTGAAGACACAGTACAGCAAATAGGGAACTTGCCTTGCATGTGGCTTTCCCAAGTTCAATCTCTTGCACCATATATGGTCCTCCAAGCCCTATAGAGTGATCTCTGAGCTGAGATCAAAAAGGTGTAAGCCCTGAGCAATGCCAAGCATGGCTCAAAACAAAATAAAAGGCAACGCCTTTCAGAAATCAAAGATTCTTTACTTCACAGTTTGCTTTTCATTGCAAAAAGTATGTTTGAGGTCATTGTAATTTATTAAATATGGGGAATATCACTGGAACAATGAGCTACTGAGTATTGCTCAAATGTGCTGTACAGTTGCCACCAGCTACTGGGTGCTGCAATTATTCCCTGAAATGAATGTGAGGCTTTTAGAATAAACAGAAATTCAACAAATTCTAGTTAGGTGTAGTTTTAAGAAAGCAGAAATGGAAATTAGACATGGCAGATATTAAAATTTTATTTTGCCTTCGCTTCTGTTACTTTTTTGATTTCTATGTAAAATATGCTAACACATAAATACATTGAATAAATAAATACATTGAACATAGAGATCACAAAAAGAAGAATTAAATCATTTAATTAATTGACATTACTATATTCATTTAATTGATGGAGATTTCTTACAAAGGAGATTGAAATTTAAAATGCTGCTGAAAATTTTAATTGGCTGATAATCATTCATTGATATTTGAAAGCTTAACTGAAAAAAATGGAACTATTCTTACTTTCTAGACTCTCGTAAAATACCCCATCACCCAAATCATGGCTGTACCAGCTGTTTATAGAATGATTCTGCAGCAGGACTCTGCTAGGTAAGGCGAATGAGAATATGTCTGATAAGAATATTGGGGAAATTTAAGAAATTTGATTTATTTGGTTTGGCTGTTTTTAATTCTTTCCTTTGATGTGTTTGTGTACACAGTTGGCATGGTAATTATTGGCCAGCCAAGCTAGTTTGTTAATCAGAATTCAAAGGTTGGTGTTAAGCACATCATAATTCTTGTATGATTATGGATTCATTCCACCTTAATCATCTTCGTTATAAAATAGTTCAAAAGCAGAAATGGGTCAGCACTTAAATTTCCAGGTTACTAAATGTTGAAAAGAAATCACTTAAACTACTAAACGAAGACTTGGTCAGTATTTTCTGAGAACTCTTCATGGCTTCTTCCTTCCCATACCAGATTCTTCTGATATGTATGGTCTTCACATCCTTCTTTTATCTAATAGTTTATTTACTAAAGTTTATTCACAAGTTTTTATAAGGCACATAGAAATAGTACCAAGGTTAATCCAGTGTCTGGTATGTGTCTAATCCAAGATTAATTTTTGGTACTCCATAAGATCCCATATACTAATAGAAATGATCCCTAAACACAGAGTCAGGAATAATCCCTGAGTGCAGCCAAGAGTGACCCCAATACTCTCCCCAATCCAGACAAATTCCATTATTTCACTCATTATGTAATACCTAACTTCTTTCTTTTAATTTGTTAATTTTTTAAAATTTATTTATAGGAAATATACCATATAGTTGACACAATTAATCATAATACATTTGTTTCAGGAAGAACAAAGGAAAATGTATTTTAAAAATTTAAAAAAGTAACAAGATGAGAGAGAAAGAAAAGGTTCAGTAGCAAGTATATTTTTGAAAATCATTGAATCACCAATTAACTCATTAAAAGTCTAGCGGAAGGTTTAATGAGCTTTACTTCTTTTTTTTAAGGATCAGAATTAAACAAGTATAGCAAAAACTGTGTTTGAGTGGCAATTGTTTGCTTAGGTACAGCAAAATATGGGGGACATGGAAAGGAAATTTCTTTGGCTAAATACATGGAGATCTTACCCCTGAACTTTTCTGGAATAAGACCATTTCTAGGCTCCAGGCATACTAGGTTGTCCAACACAAATCATTGTCTGTAGTGCCAATATCTCTTCCCTTCCTCCAACCCTCCCACCCCACACACAATCGCTGTTGTTGGTGTCAGGTTACTATAATTAAAGATCCTGGAATCTGTGCATATTCTACAACAAAGCCAGGATGATGTGGAGCATCACCTAGTTTCACCTCACAATTAGAGGGTAATGTGGACAGCCCTTCCCTGGAAGTATGTTGTTATTAAGTCTTCTTAGTGTTAAGGGACCTCTCTTTGGAGTAGGTCTATGCCAGGGCATCGGTAGGGTCTTCTGTGGTAGAGGATTTCTCCCAGGTGATGTTATAGACAACCACGATTGTTTTGTAGATGGCATCCTGGGTCAGGAGTGAATGGACAGTTCTTGTTCTTCTGAGACCTGAGCTAGGTCATTATGACAGTGTTTAGGGTGTAAGCTCCCACTGCAAAACAAGATTTGTGTGTTCCTATCTCTATTAGATAAGAACTTGCCTCACTTATAGTACTTTCCCATTTTAATATGCCTATGCAAAAGTGGAACAATGCCTCATGGCATTATTTGTGCATATGGGGATCGTTGAAACAAGTGTCTAACAATCCCTGTAACTTGGTTCTAACATAAGCTCTAAATCTAGGAACTCTTCTACCAGAATTCCTTATTGACCAGATCACAAAGAGAAAAACAGACAAAACAGTGTGGAAAATCGTCACTGTATAAGTGAATATTCAGTAAGGGTTATAGCTGTTAATATCTTGAATACAAGATATTTAAAAGATGTGTGTGTGTCTTTTTTATGTCTCTGAAATAGTTGGGGGTGTGTTAAATCTGGTGCATCACTTTGTTCTGTGATTTGGCTTGTGCAGTCTGATAACTGGCTGGTGATGACTCATATCAGGATAAAATACTTTAGCCATGACTTCTCAGAAACCAAATCTCTTAGCAAGCAGAGGCCCATGGATGGAGCTGGGAAGGAGGCCAATGAGAGTAGATCAATAGCAACAGAGTATTGGGATCTTCTTAGGCTGAGAGTCTATCATACCACTTAGGGTGTGGTTTGGCTGCTGGCTTTGTGTGGGGATAATTATCTCCTTCTTTTAGAGCCAAGAACTGAAGGTTAAAATGGTTATATGTGGGGTAAAGATGTTTGGGAATGGTAGGCAAGGGCAGAATATAATATGAACATTCAGCATCTGCAAAACATACATTAATCATAGAAAATCCTATTGATTTATATCACACGCACGGGGTCTAGTGCCCCCCATGTGGTTTTGAACATGGAGACCCGTGAGAAAAAGGTTGCTGGTGATTGCCCCAACCAACACTCCTTAGAATCCTCCCTGTCACCTACTTTTCTGGCTGCCTGGGCCAGCACCCAGGCATGTCCCTGGAGTCCTGTAGGAAGCGGGGAGATGGCTGGGAGCCTCCCTTGCCTCCCAGAACCCCCCAAGCAAGGGAGAGGGCCTTCGGCCTGGGGTGTCTCCACACCCTATGCCAGCCAGAGCTAGCCTCCGTAATTCTGTAATACCTGTCTTCTTATCTAACACTGTCTCTTTGGGTCTATATTAATTTGGGGCCAATTCTCAATGCCCATTTGAATTATTGCACTTACACTCTGATGAACACAAGCAGACATTTCTAGAGTTTTTCTAAAAGAAAAGCTAGTGTACATAGCTGTTTCACTTTAACAACTCTCTTTTCTAAAGTATTGAACAAATGCAGAGCTTGATAGTATAGAAACTGATTTCTGATTCCACCTCTAATGGTTGTTATTGTCATAACTTTTAAATTTAATCAACCTAATTGAGTACAGTTTTATCTTAAGTTTTTATTGCTTGCAATAAAATTTATGTAGTACTACATTTATATAGCAGTGTTAGGTAATCTAAAATATGTTTCTGTAACTTATTGCCATATATTATTTTAAAGGATTTTAATATTCAATTTTGTGCTTCCAAAAATAAAAGCTGATACATTTTAAACATAAGTTAGAATGCCAGCAGCTCAGTGACTACCCTTCTGAACTAACTCTGAAGCAAGTGTGCTTTTATTCAAAGTCCTCAAAACTTTTTTTCCTTTTGTTTTTAAAACCCATATCACAGACTTTTTTGCATTGTTCATCAGATATTAATCTCAGTCTAAACCTTGTTAATTCTATCAGGCATGAATATTGCTTCCATGGGAGACTCTACAAATTATGTAATTTAGGTAAAGCTCTAGAAGAATGAGAAATGCCCCCTCAATTAAACCAACTTTAGTACTGATCAAGTTTTACTGTGTATGAATCAGCAGAAGCTAGAGACATGAACTAAGTGTCTGGAAACTTCCCAAACCCAAGAGCTGTCTGTCTCAGTCCATGTCAGATCCCAATAAAATAACAATCACTTTTCATTTTCCTCAAGAACCCACACTATTCTTGTAATTATTTGTGTATTTATTAAACATTTGGGAAACATGGAGAGTATTTATATCCTATGTCTATCACTACTACTACTCAGAAATGCCCATGTTACACGTTTCTTTTCCTTCTGTAGTTTCTTCTTTGAGTCATTCTTCTTCTCTCCACCTAATTTGATCTTCTTTGCTGTTCTGAAACTATTCAATCCCATCCCCTACTTGGATTCTCCAATTATAACTGTGAAAGCCTTTCATGGACAAATCCTGACTCTCCCTAAAAGACAGAACCATCATTAACCTAGCATGTCTTTGGGGACTAATCCCTTTATGGTTTCAAAACACTGCTTTAGGGCTAAAATGAGAGCAATAGGGCATTTGCCTTGCACATTGCCAATCCAGAACAGACCTACGTTTGATCCCAGCATTCCATATGGTCCACATGGCTGGAGCGATTATGAGTGCATGGCCACAATGAGCACCACCGGTGTTGTCCAAAACAAACAAAAAATTCCTACAATATAATATAAAAAATAAAAAACATTGCATTAATCCACAAAGAATGCATTCCTACAGGTAATTTCTGAAAAACACATGTCACCTTGACCATCCAGATACAAAGTTCATCTGAACCTAAATTAGTTCTCAACCTCATCACCAAACAGAAGAACTCCCAGTAACAGGAAGCCAGTGACTTACAGCTGTCCATACACACCAGTAAAATAACAAGAAAGTAAGAAAATAAAGTAGGGGAGGGCGGGTAAAAAAAAAAAGAAAATAAAGTAATGGAGGACAAATGATTTGGTTAATAAGCTGTGAGAACATAGCACACTATGTTGGCATAAAGCAGCCTAGCTTGTTCAGAGTCTCTGCTGACTAGTTATCTTCCCCTAAGTCTCAAGTTCCTAACCCTGGAGCACTGCACTACTGGTGGAGAGGCCCTGCTACCTGAAGAGCAATTGCAATGGAGAGAAAAAACAGGCCTTGAGCTTCACCAGATCTATGGACAATCAGAAACGGTAGGTCGGGGTTTCTGTTGAACCCAATCAGGATATGCACAGTCACTGAGTCCAGCAGATAAGATGAATCATGTCACGTGTATGTCCCAAGATTCCACTCTAGGAGCTGCAATGTTGTATGCCAAGAGAAGGTTCCAGATTTGTAGAATAATTTCTCCCTTAATTTTCAAAATGACAATTTATCTAGAAATCACTGTGCTAAAAGCAGTTTGGCAATAATATCAAGGGCTATTTGGGTCATATGAAAGTTCCTCTGTGTTTATGATTAGCTCAAATGAGCACAGAAGAACCATGTGATAGGCAATGCTCTCCAGCAGCCCAGAGGCCTCCAACAGTAAGTTCTGCTGCACTAAATCTTCCAGGGCACCAACCACATGGGAAAGGCAGAGTCATCTCTAGAAATTCAACTGTGGACTTTTTCCAATTGACACAAAAGCATAATTGTGCCAAAGCAGGACAAGTAGAGAAATAAGAAATTTTCTGTTATGTGCTAAGAACACTCATACAGCAACAAAGCATACACACAGAGAGATAAAATGGAATCTCAAAGAGCATCACTAAGGATCCTATAGTGACTGAACAGTCCAGATAATTTGATTGAGACATACTGCCTACCCCTGCCAAATAGAAACATGTCTGGCATACTCAGGAAATATCATATTACATGCCATCATTCCTTTTGAAATATAAGCTAGATCACATAAAATGTGGGCCACTGGATTCTGTTTCCCTATCACCAATCAGAAGCCTAGCGTGTCTCACATAGGGTGTCAAGTACAGTGAATGTTTGCTAAGTAGGTTGGTTGCTGTTGCCTGAATGCCAAGACTTCCTTTTTATATGCAAGGAAATAGCTTCAAATGAGTCATATGAACAGGGTTGCTATGGTATGATTCTTGCTTCTTTATGATTATCCTGAACAATTTAACTAATTAGGATTTGGCTTCTCTTGTACACAGGGACTGTGTTGTGGTGTTCTTCGGGAAATGAAGAGCAAGCCAGGCTCAATGGGGAAAGGCATCTTACCCTATGACATTCAGGTCTGACTCTAATGGCAGAAAAATTTAGGCTTCAGCTGGACTAGGGCTATTTCATGACAGTAGGGGACACAATGATCCAAATTCCTGCTATAGTGTTCTTTTTTTTTTTTCTCTAATGTCCTAGGACATTTCTGTTCATACCCATAGTCTCAATTACATGAGTTACAGGGGTGGGGAACATGTTTGACACAAAGAGTCAAATTTTTAAAATGTGAGAGTCAGAGAGCCACAACACGTAGTGACCTGCCAAAACAAATACTCACATAAAAGCGTATAATTTTAACAATAATATATTAAACACATATTGCATTTTGCCATTTTGAGTGAGGGTCAAAATCTTGCAGTGATGGTGAGGGTGTGCTGCGTCCTCCACATTAAGAACTAACGGTAAGATGTGACACAACTTGCAACACATGGGTCCCCTTTTCACTGGCCCTTGCAGTTGTTTCTGAGGGATGGGAGACTGGAAGACACAGCCTGGGGGCGGGACTTCATGCTCGGAGATCTCTGATCAGAGATCCCTTCTCAAGCTGCAGAACAAAATCCAAACTTGGCAAAGAGACACAGTGGGAATGATAAGAGGCAAAAAGCCGCATTCATTTTGGCCAGGAGCCGCATGCTGCTCCCGAGCAGCGTGTTCACCACTCCTGCACTAGTATATTTCATAGAGATAGTCAAGGACCTCACACAAAGACTAAGAGTTACTGAAGTCTAAGCAGTGGACTCACTCCACATGTTAATGTTTTTAATTTTCCCTAATTCATGATTTCAGCTCATAAGCAGATTTGTGGCACCTGTGCATCCCTGGGTTTATGATTTCTAGATTATATGATTTTGTCCTATTTTTTGACAGACCTCCTCACTCAATACCATTTCCACAATTATCCCCACTAATTTCACATGAATAATCCAGGCAGTATAGCGGTAGGTTTGGAGTGTTGGGAAAATCTGTAGGATGGAATTCACTGGCATGTTGCTCTTCTAGATCATTGACAACAAAGGCAACATCCTGCCACCCAACTCTGAAGGCAACGTTGGCATCAGAATCAAGCCAATAAAACCCTTCGGCATCTTCATGTGCTATGAGGTAAGGGCATGGCATCTTTTCCCTCTAAAATTCCCTGCAGGGGCCTGAGTAGGTGATAAATGTCACCTGAGACCCCCTTCTGTCTTCCTTATTCACTCCACCTATGTGAAGTCTAAGCACAAAGTCTCTCATTGTCTTACCCTGTCAGCAATGGACTAACTTGTTGAAATAAATGAGGTTTTAGAACCAACATACTGGGGCTGCAATATTCTTCTGTGGAACATTTGAAACATAGACTTTGAGTCCAAATCTACTAATCTAGGCACCAATGGGATGAGTACATGTCAATGAGAACACTAAGTATTTGTGAATTCATTATCCTCATAGCTGAAGATTTTAAATTCAGAGTCCAGGGCTGAAGAGATAACACAGTGTGATAGGATGATTGTATTGCATGGACCTGATTCAGCTTTGATACATGGCATCTTTTATGGTTCAAAATCTTAAGAAGAGAGATCTCTGAGTACATAACCAGGAGTAAGCCCAGAGTACTGCTAGGCATAAGGCAAAACCCCCAAACTATCCAAAAAGAATTTTGGGTTATAATTATTTGTCTTCCCACCAAAATCAAGACATATTTAATATTCAAACCAATCTGTTCTTGGCACCAATACCTAATTGAATCAAGAAACTCAGAAAGGTTCTCAAACTATGGCCCGTGGGCCACATATTGTATTTGTATCTGTTTTGTTTCTTCATTGCAAAATAAGATATATGCAGTGTGCATAAGAATTTGTTCATGGGGCCGGGAAGGTGGCGCTAGAGGTAAGGTGTCTGCCTTACAAGCGCTAGCCAAGGAACGGACCGCGGTTCGATCCCCCGGTGTCCCATATGGTCCCCCCAAGCCAGGGGCGATTTCTGAGCACATAGCCAGGAGTAACCCCTGAGCATCAAACGGGTGTGGCCCAAAAACAAAAACAACAACAAACAAACAAACAAAAAAGAATTTGTTCATAAGTTTTGTTTTTACTATAATCAGACCCACCAATGGTCTGAGGGACAGTGAACTGGCCCGCTGTTTAAAAAGTTTGAGGACCGCTGGAGAGGGATGGTGCATCAGTAGGGCATTTGCCTTGCAAGTGGCTGACCTAGGACAGAGCGCATGCCAGATATTTCCCCAAACTAGGAGCGATTTCTGAGTGCATAGCCACGAGTAACCCCTGAATGTCACCGGAAGTGGCCCAAAAACAAAACAAACAAAATAAGAACTCAGTGATTATAAAAAATAAACTGTGATAGATAATAAAACAACAAATTCTACACCTCCCACGCTAGAGCTGGCTACTAAAAGTAAATTTTCAGCATCTGAGATGGAACATGGAAAAATGAACAAACCCAGGTATTTATCTAAGACCATTACTAATCTCCAAAGTCACAGCACTGGAAGGAAATTTGATGTAATTGCTGTGCCCACCTGTATTGTCAATGAGGACTCTGAATTGTATGCCCAAAAGCTAGAAAGAAGACAAGGCATAGCTTTAAATTTACATAAAAGAGAAAATAAACAGACGCATGTGTGTGCACGTGTGTATAAATATGTATTACATGTTTCTCAATATTATCTGTAAGCTAACCCCATTCATTTGATAAGCATATATGAATGTTTATTCACTAATAATGTCTGCTTGGATCTAAACACAATGTTGCAACAGAGATTCTGGTTAAAGTGAACTTGGTGGCCCAGGAGATATTGCAGAGAATATGGCTCTTGTCTTGCACACAAGGTTTGATTTCTGGCACCACAAATACCCATCTGTGCTTACCAGGAGTGATATCTAAGTCACATGTTTGGTGTGAGCCCCAAATAAACAACTTGGTCTTGGTGGTCCAGATCAAGGATACATTTTAATTGAAAGTGGTATATTTTATTTGGCAAATACATCCATGTAGAAGCACATATCTGTCTCCCATTCCATATGTTCTCATGCCATGTTGTTGCTCTTCCACTTTTCTCTTCGTGAATTCAAACAAGTATTACATTTTAAATAGCCATTTGAGCATGAAGTTCATTGGCACTGAGTAATACTAAGACACTGTGCCCACATTCACGGCTACACATTTGTAAAAATCTTTCATTTCAAAGAAAAAGACAAAGCTTTCTATTTTTCTCTTTATTCCCTGACAGCTTCAAACAGTCGTTTTTGTCTCCATGAATTTCTAAATTAAGTTCCTCCTTACGTCTAATTTACTTGGAAGCATTTTTTAAGGTTCACCAATGAAATTTTATTTCATTTTATGTGTCACAATAAGTTTTATTGTGCACAGCAATCATCCATGATTCTTCCCTCTGAAATCACTTCAGGTGGGGCTGGGGACAATAGTTAGCAGTATGCACACCTCACCTCTCCAGGGAACTACCTGCCTCTGGGGTAGGAGATGTAGATCTGTGGGAGAAGATGTGCCCCAAGTTTCCAACTCTGTGTCTGAGAATTTGCACTAAGTTCATTCCAGTACTTTTATAAAAGCTGCTTTTGAATGCTCACGAAACCCATATTTATAATCAATTAAAAGGGAAAATGAGGCCAATGCCCTTCAATAGCTAATGATTAAAAAAGAGTCAATCCCTATCAAGATTTAAATCAGCAGTAAACAGGACTAGAGTAGTAAAGATCACAAAAGTCTGTATTAATCCTTAGAAAACTATATAAAGAAAAATAAAAAGTATCTGAAGTCAGAAAACTATGATTGCTTCTATAGGAAATTCTTAAGTGACAAAATTATGAAAGTGGAGAGCATATAATACATTGGCAAGTGATTTATTGATGGAGAAATAAAAGAGAGGGAAAGAAAATAGCTGTTCTGAATACTGAAGAGTAATTTGAGTACTGGGAGGTTTGGGCAGGGCACTAAAGTATTTATAATAATAAAACTTCAGTATACTGAATACATTCAACACACAGGTGTAAATGAAAAAGGTGATACATATAAGAATAAATCTTATTGTAACATTTAAATCATTTTGGTAGAATTTATCATTGATTGGGAATCTAGATAAAAGATAAATGGGATCAAGATCTCTGCATTATTGTTATTACTGCACAAAAATAAAGTATTTTAAAATGTCTGACATCTATAATATGAACTGAACAAATAACCCATGAGGACACAAATCAGGCAATTTGGGGTGAGAACACTCATTAAGTATTTTATTTCCTCTCATTAGTGCTGGCAACAGAAATTCAGAGCTTAGGACAGTAAATAAAATAAAAAGAGCTCATGTTCTCGCGGAAATGATATTGTGCTAAAGGACCGCTCAAAATTTTTCATTTTTTTACAATTATATGAAGGTAAACTTACCATTCAGATATGTTCACTAATTGAACTATAATGTGTAGGATAAACAGACTCAATGATTACAGAATTTCTCAGGTAGTGTCAACCAAGTTTGACTCAATTGATCAAAACTCACTGAATGACACCATGCTCTTTGCAGAATGACCCAGTGAAGACAGCTGAAGTGGAGTGTGGGGGCTTTTACAGCACTGGAGACAGAGCCACTATTGATGAAGAAGGTTACATCTGGTTTCTAGGGAGAGCTGATGATGTCATCAATGCCTCTGGGTAGGTGGAGCTGACTCTGAGCCAGGAGTTACCACCATCAGATATCCAATATTCCTTGTGCCTATGTGAAGAGACCCTGAGCCTAGATCTGCACAGAACCAAACCCAGAGAACTCAGGGAACACAGTGCATAACTTCCTGAATCCAGAAGAATCAATCACAACAGTTTAAGAAAGTCTGGCAGGCTGTCTTACAGACATCATGCATTTTAAAAAGGGTGTGATTAAAACCTGACCTTACTTTAGTCCCAATTCATTTTCTCTCCCTCTCTCTATCCTGTTTATGTCTCAGTATCACTGGGTATGTGTTCTCATGTGAATTGTGGTGGGACACAACATGTCACAGTAAAACACCAACATAGTACAAATAGTTAATATTTATAGAGTTCTTACTATGTGAGAACATCTCCTTTTTACCTTGTATAAGCCAGCAAACATGACCTTTATATTTTATAGATGAAAAATGTGAGCCACAAAACACTGAAGACGACTGTTAAAATTTCAAAGATAAAAGCAAACAAATTTCAAATTAATAAAGCAACCTAGATTTGAACCAGAGAGTTATTGCACTTACCTTGCACATGGTAACTTTCCCCAGAACCACAAATGTGTGCCTGAGCTCAACCAGAAATGGTGCCTGAGGATAGAGCCAGAAGTAAGGCCTGAGAATAGTATAAAAGAAGGAAGAGAAGAAAGGAGGAAGGCTGAGAGGAGGGGAAGAATAGAGGAAGGGAGGGGGGAAGAAGGAAGAATAGAAAGAAGGAAAGAAGAAATGAAGTAATGTAGGAACAGAGGAATGAACAAAGGAAGGTAGGAAGTAGGTAACTAGTTCTCTGTGTATTTAAGAAAAAAAATGACTCATTTTAAACTTTTGTGGGTATTTTTTGTTTATTTGTTGTTTTGTTTTGTTTCTCTTTGAGGGCCACAACCAACAGTTCTCAGGATTACCCTTGACTCTGTGCTTGGTGATCACTCCTGGCAGTACTCCTAGTGCCATATAGGGTGTTGGGAATTGAACTTGGGATATCTGTATATCAGGTGAATGCCCTACCTGCTGTACTATATCTCCGGTATCTTAAAAATGAAGTTATAAAACAACGATAACCTGAGAATAAATACACAATTTGCATTACGTGCAAGGTAAAGTTTGAAGCTTCACAACACATTCCCACCAAGATTGGCTGTTTGAACCAAGTCCCAGAGCTCTGAGTTAAAGACACCTTTAAGAGACAGAGCGGTCAGTATTCCAGGGAGCATCTAGTCTGTGTCTTAGGGACAACATTCAGTTGTCCAGATATGTCCTTGAGAAAGGGAGATTTGCATCTCTATGTTGCCCAACTATAGCATCTATTCACAGAGAATCTGTTCATCTTCTAGGTACCGCATTGGGCCGACCGAGGTGGAGAATGCCCTGGCAGAACACCCAGCGGTGGCAGAGTCAGCTGTGGTGGGCAGTCCTGACTCAAAGCGAGGGGAGGTGAGGAGGACACAGTGAGGCCATGATGTGTGTCTTGGGAACACTAGCAAGACAAGGAAATATCTTGGCATACCTAGTTGTGGACATAGCAGGGGTCCTCAAACGTTTCAAATAAGGGGCTATTTCTTGTTCCTCAGACCATTTGATGTCTGGACTATAGTTAAAAAAAAACCTATGAACTAGGGTCTGAGCAGTGATGCAAGGTGTAGGCTACTTGCGTTGCATGCGCTAACCTAGGACAGACCACCATTTGATGCCCCGGTGTCCCATATGGTCCCACAGCCAGGAGCAATTTCTGAGCACATAGCGAGGAGTAGCCCCTGAGTGTCACCAGGTATGGCCCACAAACCAAAACAACAACAACATCAACAACAACTTATGAACTAATTCCTGCACACTGCACATATAGTTAAAAAAAAAAAACACCGGAGAGATAGCAGGGCTGTAGGGCTTTTGCCTTGCACATGGCTGATTCAGGAAGGATGGTGGTTCGGATGGTGGTTCGAATCCTGACATCCCATATGGGCAACCATGACCACCAGGAGTAATCTCTGAGAGCCCTCAGGTGTGACCTAAAACAAACAAATAAAACAAACAACAAAAAAAAAGAGCAAATAGAATATTTGCAATGAAAAACAGGTAAAGTTAAACCTTTTTTTTTTCTTCTGGTTTTTGGGCCACATCTGGTAAGGCTCAGGAGTTACTCCTGGCTATGACTCAGAAGTCGATCCTGGCTTGGGGGACCATATGGGACATCAGGGGATTGAACCTCGGTTTGTCCTAGGCTATCACTGGCAAGGCAGACACCTTAGTCTAGCGCCACCGTGCCACCGCCAAGTTAAACCAAAAAACTTACCAGTAAGTTGATGAGAACTATGGGCCTAACAGTAAAATCATGATGATAGGAATAATAATCTATTTCATCTATTTCATGTTTCATAACTATTTATTATGTAAATTGTTACATCAGCCAATGGGGAATAACCTGTAAATTAAAATTCACAGAGAATAAATGGAGGGGAAGGGAAGTCTACCATTTTTTGAGACAAAGGGTGATGATCAGAAGTATTGGATTTGAACTTGTTCTTGTATTATCTAGAGGTCCAAAGGGCAACATCTGCTACTGTTCTCATTATTCAGTAAGCTTTTCTTCTTCAGGTCTATAACCCACTGGCACTCATTCTCGGTTTCTTCTCTGACTCTGCCCTGCAGGTGGTAAAGGCATTTATTGTCCTGACTCCAGAATTTAGGAACTATGACCAGGGAAAGCTTACCAAGGAGCTTCAGGATCATGTGAAATCAGTGACAGCCCCATACAAATACCCCAGGAAGGTAAGTGAGGAGCTGAGGAGGCGGGGGTCAGGTCTCTTCAGGCTTGTATAGGCTTTGCTGCTCTACAATCTGGAAGGAGGCCCCAGTGAAGTTAATACACAGCTGACAGAACTGATATAATTCTTTAGAAAATAAATCTTCTTAAAGATATGGGGCCAACTTTCTTGTCCATCTGATAAAACTGCTACCCTGGATCAGAATCTAAAAATTGTCTGTTGCTTGAAATATAAAGGGAAATTTAAATTTAAGCAATGCCCACAGATGTTCAAAGAGAGTTTTTAGAATTATTCAAAATTTGCCAAAGAAATCTAAATCAGCTACTTGGAAGCCATTTTTAATTTTTACTTTTGGGGCTACACTCAGATGCTCAGGGCTTATTCCTACTAGGCTCAGGGACCATACGGGATTGCCCTGGATTGAATCAGAGCTGGCTGTAAAATGAGTAAGGAACTAAAATAGGAGGGCTTTGTTTAATTCAAAACCAGGTGGAGTTTGTCCAAGAGCTGCCCAAAACTGTTACTGGCAAGATTAAAAGGAGTGACCTTCGGAAAAAGGAGCTTGGTCAGATATAAGCAACAAGAAACACACAAGTCAGTGACTGTAGCCAATTCCTTGGCCACCTCAATTTTCTCCATGCTGATGGTGAGTAGGGACATGGAGAGAGATTTGGTTTGGAAGAATATCCATACAAGCTGGACAAAATTTTGTTTATTTTACACGATTCTCCTTCACCACGCTTCCTCCAAGTTCGTCTCCTGATTGCGCACATGAAACCTGGGACCAAGCAGGAAAAATAAACTGTTGACATCAGCATCTAAGGTGACATGGTGTTGTGCATTTATTCTGAATGAATCCATCTGTGCAAAATGCTGCCACGGTAATTTTCCTGGCATAAAAATCCCAGGCCTGGTCCTACCACCCTCCTGCCCTCTGACCACAGCATGGAAATGTGCATCCAGTTAAGATACACAGATTCGCTTAGGTCCATACAAGGAATCTCTATTATTCTTTCCCTCCTCCCCCCATTACGCATGCCCACATTTCACCTCACACATTCAGCCAGCTCTAGAGCTGCAATGGAAGGCAAGCGGGCAGGAACTGACCTAGTGTGACCCATTCTCAGCAGTCATGGAAGTGGATGATTCCAGTTCCAACCCAAACTGGGGTTCCTGTTGCATGTCATGGTTTTCCAAGTCTATTACTGGGCTCTGAAGTACAAAGATAGATTGATTGAAGCTCAAGATAAGGTGATTCTGGGGACTGAGGACAGGGTACGGACAGGTGCTGTAGCAGCATGCCTTTTGGGAGTCAGAGTGGGAAGAATAGAAGAAAAGAGATATGCTCTCAGGGCCCTTGTCCTATATCCTGAGAACTGCTGGTAACAATGATACCAACAGAAAATAAAACTAAATATTTTAATTAATAAATTGAAAAAAGTTAAAGTACAGTACATCAAAACATTGACATCATCAGAATAGTGACACTCTCAGAACAGTGTTGCCATAAGAGTAATGCCACCATTATTATCATCAAGTAATGATTCCACTACGAGTGACCTACTCAATCTCAGTTCATTTCTTTTAGAAAATTTAGAGCATCACCCTCCGCTACACCTGGCAGTTCTCGGGACTTACCCCTGACTCTGTTCTTAGGGATCATTCTTAATGAGGGATAGTGGGCCACATATGATACTGGGGATAGAACCTGGGTCAGCCACATGCAAGAAAAGTACCCTACACACTATACTATCTCTTTGACCAATTCAGACTCATTTTTGAGTAGCATTAATGTAGAACAAAACAGGATTTAGTAGAAATCCCATCTCTAGTCCTTCTGCTCAAGTCTCCAGGCAGTGCTTTCCCCTTTCCCAAAAAATCCTGCCAAAACCCATCCTTCTTCTGGCTACATCTTTGGCCTGGGTACAGTTCTTTCTATGACTGCACACTATCTGATTCACCATCTGTGCAAGGAGTGGAAACGGTAAGAGCACATGGCAAGCAAGGGCATCATTGACCTGAGCAGCAATTAATGTATTTTAGTGCCTCTAGTGGCTATGTGTTTCAAAAGTGCCAAATCTGGGAGTACAGTCACTAGTCTGATATGAAAATCTGATGGCCATAAGTATTTGAGACATAAATGCTCTTGTCTTATCACTGTCCTGACCTAAACCCTGGACATTTCCAGTGGCTAGATGAAAAGCCTGCTCCTAGTTACACAATTGTTCTCATGCCCAAGGCTCCTGCCATGGCATAACAAATATTAATAGGTCCCTTTTTATTAACCTTTTATTATATTATCTTGGAAAATCTTTTTTAATATAAAATATTTATTTAAACACCGTGATTACAAGCATGAATGTAGTTGACTTGGGTTTCAGTCATAAATAAAGCATTCCACTCAATAGTTAACCTTCCCACCACCAATGCCCCCCTTCTTTGGGATCCTTGCCTGTATTTGAGACTTATTTTGATTAATAAATGTACACAGCCAATATTTTTGACATATAATACAGAAGGGCCTCAAAATATTACTTTTATGCCTGAAAAATATGGAGGAATAAAACTCAATAGGGAAAAGACAGTTTGTGAAACAAAGAGCAAAGATTTTTATCAGCAACACATACAAGTTCATTATTGGTAGAATATTCTTCGACTCAAGTACTTATATTCTTTTAGATGGGTGACTAGATGTGCCGGAGCTATTGCGCAGTTATCGGGAGTTTGCCTTGCATGCGGCTGATCCAGAATGAACCTCAATGTGATTCCTCAAGCCAGGAGTGGTTTCTGAGTGCAGTGCCAGGAGTAAGCCCTGAGCATCACTGGGTGTGTCCCCTCACCAAAAAAAAAAACTATTCGTGACTAGTAAATTAGATTGTTGGTGGAATGCATTGAGGGAGAATGGAGCTTCTGTTACTTCCAAGGCTAAGGAGGAGAGATTTCTCAAAAGCGGGAATGGCAGGCTCATCAGGTAAGTTCAGTAGGACTGGAATGACATCCAGAGTTCTAATTATGGACAATGAATGCTGGTCATTTTGGTAGACAATGTATAGTAGGCAGAGCCCATCTCTCTATAGCCTATCACTTTGCTGCTAAGCCTTTAAGTAGAACCAAGGCACCTCTGTGCCCTGAGAAAGAAATTGCACCAGCTATGCTGGTTTGTGATCCCAGCATGGAAAAAACCCTGAATATGGGAAAGTTCAGGTGTCTACAGACATGGGAGTGAAGGATCCAGGTAGTGGTTTAGTGAGATACTAAATATTAGTAGCTAGATGAAAATCTGACTGACACTAACAGAGGTTCGTTACTGAGTAACTGTGAAATCATCAGAGCAGTAGACATGTAGCAAGGGTCCCACAGAAGATTAAGGAAATCTTGGAAGGTTGAGATCCCTTCCACTTTCCTGAGAGAGGATGTCACTAATCTACCCAGAGCAGTTAAAATCCATGACAGTTACCTTTGGAAAGCTTTATTGAGATAAGAGAACTATCTGATCAGAAGAAGATAGCAAGTAATTTGTATCCAAGAAGGATCTAACCATCAAGGCAGCAAGTGAATTCCTTCACTGTATACCTCATACACCTCTTGCCTAACGAATACCCAAGGTTTTAAAAGACAAAGAACTTCATCATAAGAACTCAAGTGCCAGGGCCAGAGAGATAGCATGGAGGTAAGGTGTTTGCCTTGCAAGCAGAAGGATGATGGTTTGAATTTCGGTATCCCATATGATCTCCCAAGCTGCCAGGAGTGATTTCTGAGCATAGAGCCAAGAGTGAGCCCTGACCACTGCCGGGTTTGACCCAAAAACCAAAAACCACCCCCCCAAAAAAAATCTCAACTGCCTCCTACAGTAGAAATAAAGCAAATGCTAAACGATTGAATTCAATGATAGAATGAAAATGAAGACTGTATAAAGATGAATTTAGATGTCACAGAAATCGGGAGTCTACAATTAATTTTACTTTGATATTATGAGGAAAATCAAAGAATATAAAATGCATACTAATATTTAATTAAATTAGAAAATTTCTTCAGTAGAAGAAAGAATTTCTTCACCCATAAATTGAGATAAACGATTCAAAACAGGGGGCCGGTGAGGTGGCGCTAGAGGTAAGGTGTTTACCTTGCCAGTGCTAGCCAAGGAAGGACTGCGGTTAGATCCCCCGGCATCCCATTTGGTCCCCCCAAGCCAGGGGCAATTTCTGAGCACTTACCCAGGAGTAACCCCTGAGCAACAAACAGGTGTGGCCCAAAAATTCAAAATAGATT
Organism: Suncus etruscus; assembly: GCF_024139225.1. Lineage (NCBI taxonomy): Eukaryota > Metazoa > Chordata > Mammalia > Eulipotyphla > Soricidae > Suncus > Suncus etruscus. The sequence goes on along the minus strand of NC_064862.1, from coordinate 63,874,398 downwards.
CTGGGTATAAAAAAGTGAATGAATGTGAGATTTCTATGGGAAAAAAAATAGGCTTTACCTGAAATATGAAGAGAGATTTTAAGAGCACATATTAGTTATTGAATATAATGGGGCTGAAAATAAGAATTAGTAAAACTATAGACATTCTTTTAGCATTATGACACTCCATTAGGAGAGGAAATATTGAATAATAAAATACTATAAGATGAGGAATTGAGGAAGAAAAGAAAAACTATCTAAAGAAATGGTATCTGAGAATTTCTGTTGCTGAAGGAAAGAGCTAACCAGAAGTCTAGGACATGGAACAATACTACATTGTTAACTAAAAAGAACCATACATCCACAAACACCATTTTTAAGTCAATGATAATGAAGAAAATTAAAGGTTTCTAGGGCAAAATCAAATAACATTCAAAGACATATGACATGGTAGGAGAGACTGGATGACATATCCATAAAAACTAAAGGATAAAACCTGTCAACCAAGAATACTCTGAGAATTTTTACTCATGGTTGTTATAAAAATAAAGCTTTTCCAGATAATCATGAGTTCATAGTGTTTACCACTACCCTACAAACACTGAAGAAATTCTAAAAGTAGTGCATATTCAGTAAATCAAGAAGCAAAGGAAGATTAAATGTTGACAATGGTTAAAATAATCCATTCTTAAGAACATAAACAAAAATAAATCAGTTAACAACAAAGCAGCAAGAAAAATTTTCTTAGAGAGAAATGAGCATAGACTTCTTAATGATCACAAAGCAAAAATTAGAGCAGAAACTCTTAGTAGAGAAAATGATCAAATTGGTAACACTAATAGGGAAAAGTTATTTCAAGTAATTTATGAAAAAGACTTATGAAAAATAAAGAACAGAATGTAAAAATAAGATGGACTTATAGGACAAGGAAAGGGAAAAGAGAGATAGAGAGAGAGAAAAAGAGGTAATGTCATACAGACAGGTTTGGGCAGAGGGTACAAAAGAGAATCTAGGGTATCAGTAGCAGGAAATCAACTCTTGTGAAGGGATGTGTGTTGGAAAATAGTATGAATGAAACACAATTATCAATAACTTGGGGGGGTTGGGCCACACCTGGTGACGCTCAAGGGTTACTCCTGGGTATGCGCTCAGAAATCGCTCCTGGTTTGGGGACCATATGGGATGCCAGGGGATCAAACCGCAGTATATCCTAGGTCAGAGCATGCAAGGCAACCACCCTACAGTTTGCTCTACCACGCCAACCCTATCAATAAGTTTTTAACTCTGTAGCTCACAGTGATATAACAACAACAATTTTAAAAAGATAAAATGGTAATAAGTCTCATTGGTCAATAATCACTCTCAAACCAAACAGTGTGAACTCACCAACCAAAAGACTCAATGCCCAAATGGAATTAAAAATGCAAGATCCATCAATAGTGATCCTCATGCCAGGAAAAGTGGATAGTCTCTGGTACACCACAATCAACTTGTGTGAACACCACTACTAAAATGTGCAGCACCTAGTTATTAGTGAGTGAGCATCACAAAGTGTATAACCTCTGAGCATAAATAAATCTACAAGAACTTAAATGAATTGTCTGATATGAGTGAAATAAATTAGAGGGAGAGAAATAGACACAGAATAGTCTTATTCATCTGTGAAATTTAAGAAAAATAAGACAGTATTGTATAATACCCAAAGACAATAGAGATGAGGGCTGGAAGGACCAGCGCACAATGTGAAGCTTGCAACCACGACTGTTGAGTTCAGTTAGAGAAATAACTACACTGACAACTATCATGACAATGGTTGTGGGTGAGAAAAATAGAATGCCTGTCCCAAATACAGGCAAGAGGTGGGGAGTAGGAAAATGGGGGGCATTGGTGGTGGAAATGTTGCACTGGTGCTACAAACATTTTTGTTTTTTGTTTGTTTGTTTGTTTTGGGGCCACACCCAGTGACACTGGGGTTCCTCCTGGCTATGCACTCAGAAATCACTCCTGAATTAGGGGGCCATAAGGGACGCTGGGGGATCAAATCTCAGTCATGTTTAGGTCAACTCATGTAAGACAAATACCTTACTTCTTCTGTACCACCACTCAGGCATCGGGGGAGTTTTTTATAAATGAAACCAAACTACAAACATATTTGTCATCATGGAGTTTAAATGTATTTTAAGAAAATAGAGAAAATAGACGAGGAAAAAACAATAAATACAAAACTGTAACTCAAAAAAAAATGTAACAACAGTCCAATGAAAACCCAACTTTAAAAAATAGATTGAGGGGCTGGAGTGGTAGCACAAGAGGCAGGTTGTCTGCTTTGCACATGCTAGCCTGGGACAGACCATGGTTTGATTCCACTAGTATCCCATATGTTCCTTCAATCTAGGACCTCTTTCTGAGGGCCTAGCCGGGAGTAGCACCTGAGCATCACCAAGCATGGCCCAAAAACCAAAAATAAAAAAATCATAGAGCCACTTACAAGTAGCTGACCCGGCAATGATCTTCAGAATTCCATATAGAATCAGCAAGAGTGATCCCTAAGAACAGAGCCAGGAGGAAGCCCTGAGCACCACTGGTGTGGCTCAGAGCAAAACAAAGCAAAAATATACAAATTTACTGAACACACAATGTCCATTTCACCAAAGAACATAAACAATCTGGCCTGCTGACATATGATAAAATATATCATGCTCAACATTTAGCAATGACTTACAATGATTGCTTAATATAGTCTAACTCAAATTTAGAATTGGCCTTGGAAATAACTTCAGTAATGACGGTCACAGTAGGGGCCTGTGAACGAGATTGTAGTAGCTGAGAAATGATAAAATATGACAAATTTCTTGATTGAAAATGACATAAACATATACATGTTTTGATTTTTATGGGAGTAGCATTTTGTAATACTTGCACTAGATATCTCTACCTACTTCCTTCAATATACCGGCCAAATAGCTAGGTTCTTTCCACCATCATATAAGTAATACAAGTAATCCTCCCATCATTTCCCCACCTCTGCTCTCTCTCTTTCCTGTAGTAACTACCAATCTATTCTCTGTACCAAATGCTAACAAGAATAGACTAAGAATTCATTAGTTTGATTTCTTTAGTAGATCAGAAATTTAAGTCATGTTATATTCTGCATTTTTTAAGTGAAATGTTTAAGTTCATCTTGACCAGTGCTCAATATCTCCAGGTTTACTACCTCTTTCTAGTGGTCAATATTTCTTTTTTTTAGTGGTCAATATTTCAAGGCTAGTGAGAGACATAATCAGCAAATCTTAATAAAATATAGAGCAATTGAAGGCATTTCCCTTTATCATGGCCTTGGGCGCCAATGTGAAGGAACCAGACAGTAATCTGCCCTTTCGCAGAAGATCTTGGTTTCACTTTATGGCATTCGAGTCTCAGTGCCTCTGGATATGAATCTTGGTTTCCCCGCAGAAATGAACTGACTCTGGAAAGAAAAAGTGGAATGCACATCACTTATATCTGGAAATCTAAAATCAATGAGGTGATGAAATATTTTCAGAGAAAGTCAAAACTGAAATGGCAGCTATAGCCTCCAATTAAAAGGACACACAGGACCCACTCGTTAGTGTTGAGGCAAGGCATTCACTGGGCTCGATCTCCCAGTTTCTCTCTTATTGCTCTGAGAAGCAGCAACCAGGTTGTAGCTGTCCTTGTGCCTAATTAGCCTTGTGAGGCAGTCTTTGTGCAGAAAGGAAAGCCTTAATCTCTATTAGTGGTTCCAGTGCGCCATCGGGTGGCCATCCTCGGAACATGTTTTTCAAAGCTGACTCGACAATGCTCTAGCCCAATTTTCTGGGGCCTAACTTTTGAACAGAGTGGAACTCCCAAAACATAAGGAGACTTATTGAGTTAAATTAGGATGGTATTTAGATAAATACAAATCCATGGGGATCTTTGGGGATCTTCAATATCCTCTTATTTATTATATTACTTCCCAGATCTAAACATACAAACACATATCCCCATGGCATGATCCCACTGTCACCTTGGTCACACAGCTTTAGTGAGAGAGGTATGACCTGTGAGACAATGCGGCAAGATTCACTTGTCTGAGCACCACGAAGTGAGGCTCAAATGGAAATTTCTTTTGGGGAGGAGCACAGCCAGTATTTTTAGGAGTTACTCCTGGCTCATATTGCTCCTGGCAGGCTCAGGATGGGATGTTTGGGATCAAATCCAGTATGGTCAAGGGTGGGCCACATATAAGGCGCTACCCGCTTGGTGTCGGGTCCCCTCCATGTGGGAATTTCTAAATTAGCTTTTCTTCAGTGATTTCTAGGAAAAGAGAAAAATGACCAGATAGAAACATGCTTGTTAAATCTCAATTCTCTGAAATATATTGGGGTTGATTACAGTTTCAAATAAATATTTTTGTATATGTCTACACACATATGTGCTTATAGTTAATTACGTGTCCTCCTAGGATTATCCGTGAAAATAGACAGATGGGACAGTTTCAGGTTTAAAAGGCATGTGGGACTTGACAAAACTGCAAGTTAGGTGCAAGTACTGGAGCTTTTGCCAAGAGCACAAGGCAAGGGAAACCTCCCAACTCTGCTGGATGGGTTTCTCTCATTGCTAACTGAGATCCTAATAAGTCATTGCCCTGGAAAACCTTGAGAGTGCAGAAAGAAAGGTGGGAGTCCCCAGAAGTTGTGGTTCTTTGGGGAGAGACATTATAATGACTTGCTGCCAGCCAAGCTTGGCCCAGGGGGACTGCAGGCAACATGGCGCCTAGGGAGGAGCACGTGGGCTGGTGACATTCCGGCCGCCTTTGTGATGCAGTGTGTGCAAGGGCAGTGATTGGCTAGACAGAGCCTAAAGCCCCAGGTTTGCTAAGGCAACTTTCAAACGGGCGATAGTTCGGAAGAGAGGCCTCCTCGTCCTCCGAGAGCTCCCTACCGACTTTCCCCTTTCCATTGATACTGGTGATTCTGAAACCAGTTGCGTTTTGAATGGCTAAGCCATGATGAGGCTACAGACAGTGTGGCTCTGTCTGTGCCTTCTGTGGCTTCACATAGCCATAGAGCCACAAGTGAGTATGGCCCCATGGGCCTTTGCTGCTTTTATCCATCAGACTCTTGCCCACTGGGTTGAAATGTGGCATTGTTCATCAAGCCAGGAGAGCAGCCCCAGTCTTTCCTGGCACCAGGCCTCAGAAATCAGCCTGAAGAGCTCGGCAAGCCCTGGCATGCCAGCTCTGGGTTCTAGTCTTGGCTCCATGGTTACTATAGCAAGTTGACCAGAAAAAACCGTTTCATATAGTCCCTAGATCATTCAGAAGGAAAGCTTGGGGGCCCGGGAATATAGCACAGCAGCGTTTGCCTTGCAAGCAGCCGATGCAGGACCAAAGGTGGTTGGTTCGAATCCCGGTGTCCCATATGGTCCCCCGTGACTGCCAGGAGCTATTTCTGAGCAGACAGCCAGGAGTAACCCCTGAGCACCGCCGGGTGTGGCCCAAAAAAAAAAAAAAAAAAAAAAAAAAAAAAAGAAGGAAAGCTTGGAGAAGTTAGGTAAAGCGTATGTTTCAGATGTAAGTCTTCACTGAAGGGATGATTCGATAATATGGGTTAGAACTCAACAGAGTCATTGACTATGGAAATGATTAAGAGAAAACACTTCTTGAATCTTGTCTCTAGTCTACTTGTGGAAGCCAATCAGATATTATATTTAATTCTGCAAGCTTAGAGCCCATCATATTCATGTGTACTTAGACTTACTGTAACTGTCAATCTGGGAAGAGCAGCCTGGAAACTTTGCTATCTAAGCATAGGTGTTAGCAGTTCTCAGCTAAGTGGTCAGGGGCCAGCTAGGTGGATTGCTCTTTCTTTGGAATTGTACATTTAACAACATTCCTAACTCATGGCATGATACAAACTTCAATGAAAAAAAAAAAAGAGGATAAGTGAAAAATGGTAAACTAAATTGCATTGAGCAATTTGGGCTAAAGAATTGCTTTTTTTGGTTGAAATATCAGTGTATTATAATGGTTGCTGTTTAACCACTGCTTTATAATTATCTTTATTCTCCTACATATCTTTAATTAATTGTTGATGTTTCCCATTCTATAGTTACATGATAAAAATGACTACGGTTCTATTTTCTATACACTTAGAAGCTACATCAACATTGCATATAATGTAAGTTTGCATTCTTCAATTTTATTTTCGCTTGCAGATTAAGTTCTATTAACTATTTAAAATAGTGGAGATGTGTTCTGAAGCAAAAGGAGATAAAATTGATACCAGTTTTCTCACCAGCTGTTTTCTTATATACTGAAGCATTTTTGCGTGGACTTAATGACACTTTATGTTGAATACAAATTGCTGATTGCCTATTTGCCTAATAAAATTAGCCACACACTAATTTAGCAAACGTAACTCGAATTTCTCCCAAAAGTTTTCCCCATTCTTTCTATTAAACAGTTCTGGCCATGGCCTTCTATTAAACAGTTCTGGCCATGGCCTTCTATTAAACAGTTCTGGCCATGGCCCAGCTACAGCAGTCACCAGGGCAGTGCAGGGGGAAGGGAGGTTTGCAGAGCTGGGAGTTGAACCAGGGACCTGTACATGTCATATATTAGTTTTCCTTTTCTACAGGTTGCTTGAAATAGCTTAGTTCAGAATGTCTGTGATATCCGACATTTCTTAAATTAATTGTTGATGTTTCCCATTCTATAGTTACATGCTAGAACTGACTACAGTCATATTTTCTATAAAATGAGAAGCTACGTCAACATTGCATATAATGTAAGTTTGCATTCTTCTTCAATTTTATTTTGGCTCACAGATTAATTTGTATTAACTATTTAAACAGTGGAGATTTTTTGGATCTCCATGTTTGCATGACTGATGCAAAAGAAGATAAAATTGATACCAGTTTTCTCACCAGCTGTTTTCTTATATATTGAAGCATTTTTGCGTGGACTTAATAACACCTTATATTGAATACAAATTTCTGATTGTCTCTTTGCCTAATAAAATTAGCAGTGCACTAATTTAACAAACGTAACTCAAATTTCTCCCAGAAGTTTCCTCGTTTCTTCTAGTAAATGGTTCTGAGGGTCATTCTGGCCATGGCCCAGTCACACAGTCACACAGGGCAGTGCTGGGGGGTGGGAGGTTTGCAGAGCTGGGAGTTGAACCAGGGACTTGTACATGTCAGGCAAGTGATTGATATTGGAGACACCTTGGTGCTTTTCATTACTTTTTCTCCTCCTCACCAAAAGAGATTTAAAGGTGTGTTCACTTTAAAGCTTGATTTTAAGTTTCTAAAGAGTGTTTTTTGCGTTAAATGTATTGGAAATGTGTTTCTGGGAGGGATGAAGAGCAAGTATAGCTTTCCTTGTACCCAGCTGATGCCATGAGTAGGTCCTAAGCATAGCTCCAGTATCCTAAACCCACCCTACCCAATCAATACAGAACAACAAAACAGCTATTAAATGTGCTTGAAGTTTATCGTCTCAATTATTTCAGTTTTTCTCTATTCTGCATTACTTTTTCTGAATCTTAATTTTTCAAATTTTAGAATTTGTGGACATTGGCAATCGGTAGTGCCTTTGTGGGGCTTTGGACACTTGTTTTTGTCATGTGGCGAAGTTCCCCTCCTGTAAGTATGTTAAAGACCTAAGTACAGTTTGAACCAGCTATTTGAAGGTAGATTTATGTGTAATGGACATGTCTTTTATTCAAATGTATTTTATACATACTTATACATACTGGGGAAAAATTCTTGATTTGTGGTACACCTTACGGTTTCAGACTTTCAAGGGTGATTGAAAAGTATCCCTCAGTGTCTGGAAACACATGTTCATATTATAATTTTCTTTAATTGAATGACTATTTTCCCTGGTTTATCATAAACTAACATTTTCAGCTATATGTAATAATTCTAAATTAAATTTTGTTTCTTTCTACACTAGATAATTCTAGAAGATTGTGATGGTAAGTATGGTCAAGTTATTCCTGTGATAGTTTTATTGCTAATTTTGATGTAGCTTTTTTTTTTTTTTTTTTTTTGTGGTTTTTGGGTCACACCCAGCAGTGCTCAGGGGTTTTTCCTGGCTCCGTGCTCAGAAATTGCTCCTGGCAGGCACGGGGGACCATATGGGATGCTGGGATTCGAACCAATGACCTTCTGCATGAAAGGTAAACGCCTTACCTCCATGCTATCTCTCCGGCCCCTGATGTAGCTTTTAATTCAACTGGAGACATCTGACTACTGAACTCATGGAAGTACTAGTCGTTTGAGTTGCATTATAAAGGACTCAAATGGAGAGGGGCTTGATGTTCTATCAGGGATCTGGATGAAGTGAGATAGGGGAGATTAAATTTTAAATATTTTAAATCCACATTTTTGGCTATATTCATTTTCCTTTTCTACAGGTTGCTTGAAATAGCTTACGTGCAGAATGTCTGTGATATCTATGAATACATATACATTTGACGCATTCTCCCTATTGAAAAGAAATATTTGTTCATTCACAAAAAAGAAAGTAAAATATTTTCAGACATAATCTCATTAAACAATATGTTCTTGGGTTTAGAAGATATTATATTAGTTAGGGCACATACCTAGCACACAGTTTACCAGGAACAGATTCCTGGCACCATGTGTTCCCGAGTATAGGCATAAGCAGCCTTTGAGATCCCAAGTTTTGTATTGTGTGGTCCTGAATGCTCCTATACCTCCAGAAAAATACCACCTCTTGGTAACCTAGCTACCACAAGGGTCAAGAAATATTTCATCCATGTTTTCTTTTTGGCGACGAGGGCTCCTGAACACTGCTTGAGAGGTCCTCAGCATTGTTCTTTCAGATATATAGTGCCACTAATTGAAACAAGCAAAACAGTAAAGCTAAAATGTTAATGATACTTCTAGAAACCAGATAATACAACCCTGTTTCTAATAGATGGGATTATCACAACTGTTGACTTTTACCAGTAGTCATAGTCAAGTATTATTTTCTTGTAGCCTGTTGACATGAAATAACAAACATTTAATTTTTCAATTGATTTCAGAACGACTTACCACTGTGAGACACCAGGTAATATTGTCCTTTCAATTCTTCGCCATGATTCCCTTTCAATGACTTCCACTTTAGGTGGTGCCATTATGATTATAGTCTTCTTTGATGCTACTGTACTCTTTCATATAGCCTATAAATAGTATACTTCAAAGTGAGCATCATTTAAATTATCTTATGTGTAATTTGTGTAAATATATGTGTACAAAAGTACACATTTATATCTTTTTTCAAATACATATATGTACATATATACTGAAGAAATGGTTATAGAATACCAATTCTTAACATTTCCATTACTTTAAGCTTAAGGAATCTGAAGTAAAGATTTTAAAAGTACTATTAAAAATTCCGATGCTATTATAGTAGTATCATAAAGTAAAGATAAAACTGCATTCTTTACTTGGATGCTACTCTAATGATACTCGAAACAAAGAAGTAGAACAATGAACATTTAGGATCAATTTTATCTTTTATTAAGGATATCATTGACTTGTGAGAGAAACAATGAGGTCTGGATTGCCAGACATACTGTACAAACCAAATGGAAGAGCATGGTCATAATGTGACAGCTAAGCTTTGTCGTAAGTGGGCTTTCAGGATTTTGGTGCATTAGATAAATTGAAATTCCCATTTTCTCATGCTATCCACCCTGGTAGAATGTGGTCATCTAAAAGCTCCTTGAACTTTTATACTGGCTGGTATTGCTTCAGTTCATATGGTAATAACTTTTCAATCTAAGCACAGAAAGTATATTTTGTTTTGATAACCATGTTACTTTTGACCATCCTCTGTGTGGTCCTCTAAAAGAAGTAGAATAACCCAGTGAACTTATGAGAAATGAAGACATCAAACATAATTCCAGAGTCTCTGCCTTTGTAATGCTGAAAAGGATTTCCCAGGTTAATTTCAGGACAGTATTATTGTATATATATATATATATATATATATATATATATATATATATATGTAAAACTTTGATTATGAAATTCCATTGAGTTACTATCAAGATTAGCCCTTTCGACTTCCTTACATTTCCTTTGGCATGTAGTCATTTGTCCCATTACCCAGTAAGAAAGACATATGTGGATAAAAACAAATTATATTTAGGATGTTTTTCACTAAAATTGTTTTTCACTAAAATGTTTTTCACTAAATTGTTATTGTGTTAAATTTTTCTGAGCCAAATCTGAACCATTGATTAACATGGAGTGTTGACAGCAGAGGCAGATATTTGACATTGTGTCTTTCCTCTTAACAATCTCATAGCTGGATATTAAAGAAAATGCTGAACTGAGATACCTAAGAGCTCGGAGATATCTGATGGAAGGTAGATTGAAGATTGGGAGGAAATGAAATATTAAAATATGAGCTGAGTTGCTCTTGGGAAAAAAATGGATTTGTGATTTGATCTCCCACCTTAACCAATGAGTGGATACACTAAGAAAATGCTTCCTTTTCAGAAAAGAAAATGCTTCTAGAAAGAGATTTGGCCATAAATGACTCCAAAATCCAGAATCTGGAGCTTGAAAACTCAAGCAAAAAGGAGAACATTCAAGATCAGCACCAAAATTTAGAAAATACTCAAGATGCAGACATGCTTACGTAAGTTCTTAGGAATACTGTTGAATGAATGAATGAATGACCTAGCACAACTATGCCTACATTTGCTTAACTTTCTAGATATAATTTTTTATCAGATCATTCAATAAAACTTATAGCTTTCCTGATTTTAAATCCTGCCATTTTTCTTTCTGTCCTAGCTAGTTGCTCTCTATCTTGGTTCTGGGTCATGAGAAGTTGCTTTATGTATTAATTCTCTCTTCAAAGGCTCATTAAGATTCATTTCATTGCTTTTATTTTTTTAGTTCAATCACATTGCATTATTTAAACTCATGTCAGTTTATTTTTTAATTTCATGCCAAGATTTGCATTGTCAAAGATATTTTGGAAAATGTTGAATTTTGTTGCCCAAGTTTATTTCAGGTAGGTGGTCTGAGGTGCTAGTGGTACTGATCCATTGAAATTAGTTTTCTACTGTCACCATTCACTTCAGGTCCAATCCCTCCAAAGGCAAGTGTCGTTCCAATTATACCTGTATCTTACCCACTATCTTTCCAGGGACCCAGCCAAAGCTGTGGTATCACTAAGACTCATTCAGCTATCCAATTCCAAATTCAATTTTCATTCTAAGACATGTGTTCAAAAATGATTCAACGTCCTTCCAGTGGAGGGTCTGTTTAAGAGTTCATTGACTTCTCAGAGGAAAGTGCATCCAAATGTTAGACTGGTCTCCCTCCTGACGTTCCCTCTCCATTCTGTCCTCAGGCCATGACTAGCTTTGGTCAGGTTGCATTAGGGAATTTTTCTGATTGGATGCATGTGTGGTGGAATATGAAGTAAATGAGAGACCACACAATGTATGTGTAAGAACAGCGTGTTTAATATTTTAATGTGAAGGATTAGGGGTATAAATAGGGTACTTTAGAAGTCAGTTTTTCTATGGTATGAAGAGAATACTCACATTTGCAAAGCACAGATATCTTCTAATGAACAGAAACATTATCCGTATACATTGTTTGATTTATAAAACGATTCAACTAGCTTTGATGGTATGCAGACCTGATGAATAGACATATTAAGTAAGAGTTAATAAGGAGGGGGTCAAATTTAATATCTCAAGGCAGTTTCTGTTAGGCTAGCCTGAAATATAATTAGGGAATTTGTAAGGAGCTGAGTTTCTCTATCATACATCCTATTTCTAAGGGGAGAGTTTTTATTGTTGAAGGGACAGATTGAAGGAGAAAGTCTATGTCAAAATGAATGCAGCTAAAAATGTGGTTTATAAGTGTGTTTTTGGCACTGAGTTTTCCAGTTAAAGAGAAATTTATTCAAGACTATATTTACCTGTAAAATACTTATGTTAGGAAGTAAAAATTTTACTCTATACACACAAAATACATCATTCATCTATTCATCTATAGGTAAATTAAATGTTTGTAATAAAGCATGCAGAGTGTCAGTTTCATTAAGAGATGTCTCATCCAGTCATCCACACTGAGTGAAAAACTCAGTGGGCCTAATGGTGAGATATTTTTCAGAATTTTATTTGTCCAGCCATCCACACTTGAAAGAAAAATTCTCAGTGGGTCTACCTGTGAACGATTCATTTAGAAATCTTGAGATTCCTCTTTTGTCAACTTCATGTGTGACAGCTTCATGTTTTTTGTTGGATTTTCAGAAAGTTGGTACACTCATTCCACTCGAAAAACAAGAACAAAGTTTGTCATTCCTTATCACTCAGCTTTTGTACTATTCCTAAGCCTTCCATAGCCTGGGACATGTCCTCTCTGACATTTTATATTCCCTAAACTCTGAACTGTTTAGGGGAATGGAGAATGGACTCTGAGCACTTTGATAATCTCAACACCTCACCATATAGTCATGAGCTACTGCAGAAATTTTTTGCTGTATGATTAAGTGAGAGAAGCAAAAGCAAACTCAAGACATTTTCTGTCTCTGGTGCTTTTATCCTTGATTCTTGTTTTGTTTTTGTTTTTGTTTTTTTCATTTTAATTTTGTCAGTGATGCTATAGTAAATCCTCAATATTGAACCCCTTTCATTCAAAATCATGAACTCCCATATATTCTGATTGTGACACAATTAATGTCAATTTGGATCCATTGGTTTCTTCTGCTTTCTTTCTGTGTGTTCTGAGTTTTTTAACACAGATTGACACTCTAAAGTATCTGACGGTGATTCTTTGAGATGATGTGGCAGGTATACCATTGATAATTCAGTAATAATTTCAACACGGGAGGGATTCTTTTCTCTTTATGGTTATGCAAACTAGTAAATGTTTCTTACTTCCCTTATTATTCTCTGAGTCAGGATCTACAGAAATTGCTGGATGTGATGGCAGTGACACATGACTTAAGGACTCAGCAAAGGGCAAGGTAGATACTGCAAATATTTTTGACTCCTAGGACCCATAACTATGACCTCTTTTGGAAATGTGGCTGCATTCACTGAAAAATTCCTGTCAACTCTCTGTCTTTTGCATTAGGTGACATAAATTTATTGTGCGATTGATTGTACTTATAAGATGATACAAGATGCAGGGAGATAGTGTCAGGTTCCCCAGGCTTAGCATATTCAATGCTCTGTTCAGTTCTTAGTAACACATAGTGCCACAAGCATGTCTGAAAGTAAGCAAGGAAGTAACTCCCATGGACCTCTGAGTGGCACCTGTGAAGAAAACGGAATTGCAAGGATTCTCCAAGGTTTCCAGGTCTCAGCCATCATGTCAAATGATTCTTACATGTTCAGCAATGAAGGTTGCAGACCTCCTCTCACCCTAGCAATTGGCCATATGGGAATGAGAAGCAGTGTAATCTGAGAAAGAACATTTTGTGTAGAGGCACAGGGATAATACTCCAGAGAGTGAATATCACTGGTACTGCACATTAAAGTTGATTATATAAAATAATAAATGACATTTTTATAAACATACTATATGTAGCATAAAAAACAGTAAAAAGTGAAAGTCATTGACTACACAACCATCAAAGGAATCCTTCAGAGGTATTTGCAAGTTGGGTTTGTGTTCTAAGCATCTTTACTCTGATGCAGATCCATCTGATACATTACATTAATGTAATGTCAGGACTTTATTCCTGGCATCAAAACAGATGTGTGCTCACATGTCTGGAAAGACCTGTTTATTAGAGGATATATAACTGGCCTCACCAAACTGTCTAGGGAATCTCCTCTCAGAAAACACTACTCCTCAGAAAATCCCCACATCCTAAGTATTATTTGTCTGCCAAAGGCAACAGCATAGAGGCCTCCCTAGTTAAAGGTGGAAGGATGATGATCATGTGTCATTGCTGCAGGCAGTCCTAGTTGAGAAGCAGCTCTGAATTGTCTACTGGGAGAGGTGAATGTACATATAATTGAAACTTAATCATGATTACATTTGTAGGGGCCAGAGAGATAAAATGGAGGTAGGGCATTTGCCTTCCATGCTGAAGGACTGTGGTTCAAATCCCAAATCCCGGCATGCCATATGGTTCACCAGGGCGATTTCTGAGCTTAGAGCCAAGAATAATCCCTGAGTGCTGCTGTGTGTGACCCAAAACCAAAATAAACAAGTAAATAAATAAATAGTGTTTTAATTTGTAGTTCAAAAAAGTAACTGTACTATAAACAATATTCTTACTATTTTGTTTAAGTAAATAATTTTTAAAATGTGAATTCTTGCTTCAAAAACGTATTCTCTGATTCTGTTCTTAATGATTAATTCCATACATGAGGTGGAGGGCATTCAAAGAGGAGGCTGCAAACATCTGGATAAAGTGATTCAGGGCAACAAGCATGTAATTGGCTGACAATACCCCTAGCGCTATTCAAGCAAAGGACTCTGGGTTTATATTCATAGAGATGGTCTTGATAGGTAGTGATGGTGTCTTTTATCAGACTTCCTGCAACCCACAGATGCAGGCATGGACCATAAGAAGGACTCTTTCGCTGGTGATAGGTTTTTCTTGCTCTGGTAGATGATATGGTTACAGGTGCTCACACCTATTTTACTGGGTTTTGCCTTTTGCTTCACTGGTTTATTTGCAATATCTATTTTCCTTCACTTTTGGTACACAGAACAATCATCCTGAAGCAGCAGCACCAATTCTGCAGGAGGAGCCCACCAACATGCCATACTCCATGGACCATGGCTCAAACAATAACAACTCCAATCAGTCCCTCTGTTCAGATTGCATCGACTCTCTGGAACCACAACTTTCTTCTAGTTCTAACCAGAAGGGTAAGTACTAGTGCACAGTCTTCTAACAAGATGGAAATGGCTGGAAAGAATTTACTGATAGTGAGATTATCAAATGTCTCACCTGTCTTGGGAAGTCCTTTGGTGATGCCTTAACACCTAATTTAGTTGGATAACATATCTCCTGATGACAGGGAAAGTGGGATGTTACATAAGTATATCTATTTTATTAGGTGAAAGAGCAAAAATAAAGATGCCATTTTTGTGAGGGTTGAAGCCCAAACAAACCCAAGGACTTGAGGTATTCTTTATACTAGAGAGAAGTGTACATGTTGAGGAATACTGATGATGTGTTGTTAGAAGCTAAAAAAGAGAGGGCTAGAGAGAAAGCACAGTGAGTGGGGCACTTGCTTTGTATGCCACCACCCAGATTTGATCTTTGAAACCACATCTGCTTCCTCAAGAACTGTCAGAGGTGATCCCTGAGCACAGGGCCAGGAATAAGTTCTGAGCACCACAGGTTTTATATTCCCAAATAAAATCAATCATGAAGAAACATATAAATCCTCTAGGAAAATGAAGAATTTGTGAGAAAGAAGGGAACTGAGGTAATCACAATGGCAGGTGGTTGTTCTTACTCTGAGCCACAGTCCTTCATGAGAAGTTTGCAACTTCATCTAGAAGACAAGTGTGTTATCAGTCATGAGTAAATGTTTTGATGCTATATACACAAATATATCTTTTTTTTTTTTTGGTTTTTGGGTCACACCTGGCAGTGCTCAGGGGTTATTCCTGGCTCCAGGCTCAGAAATTGCTCCTGGCAGGCACAGGGGACCATATGGGGCGCCGGGATTCGAACCGATGACCTCCTGCATGAAAGGCAAACGCCTTACCTCCATGCTATCTCTCCGGCCCACAAATATATCTTAAGAATTGCCAGGCCCTTATTTCTTTAAAGAGAGGTCATGGGAGTCTAAAGTTCCTGACTATTTCCAGGCATTAGCTGCAATTTGGGGGAGAAACTTTGGCTCTGGAAGGAGTTTCATAGTGTCTGACACCACCATAAAATCAAGGTTGAAATATATAATAGTGTAGATATATTAAGGGATCAAGAGTTTGAGTGATAATTAATTGATAGCAGAATACCTGTTGTACCACGAATGGACTCCTGAAAACAAGAAATATGTGACTGTCAGAGGATAGAACAAGTAGTTGTGGAATAAAGGAGGAATGACTTAGTATGTGTTGAATTGATTCAACATAATTGGAAGACTTCCTCTGTGCACTCATAACTTGGTCTTGGAAAGCAATGATGTATAAGGTCCCTAAGAGGACTGTCCTTGACACATAATATATTATACAGTAATCCTCATCAAAATTCCATTGTTCCCTTAATTTCCTATTGTGATTTTAAATGTATTGTTAAATTTTTAAAATAAGAAAATTATTTTTTAATTTAATTTAATCTCCAGGCTAGACTACATGCTGGCACATAAAACATACCTCCATAAGATCAAGAGGATAGAAATTTTGAAGACTACCTTCGCTGACCACAAGGCTCTGAAATTATTTGTGAACTCCAAAGGGACTCAGAAGAAACACTTTAACACCTGGAAGTTAAACAGCCTCATGCTCAATAACCAGTGGGTCCGAGATGAAATCAAGGAGGAAATAAAAAGGTTCCTGGAAACAAATGACAATAAAGACACAAACTATCAGAACTTATGGGACACAGCAAAAGCAGTACTGAGAGGAAAATTTATAGCTTTGCAAGCACACATCAGGAAGGAAGAAGGAGCTTACCTGAGTAGCTTAATGACACAGCTAATAGAACTAGAAAATGCTCAACAAAAGGACCCAAAAATAGGAAGACAGAAGGAAATAACAAAGCTGAGAGCAGAAATCAACGAAGTGGAAACTCAAAAAACAATCTGAAAGATCAACGAAAGCAGAAGTTGGTTCTTTGAAAAAATAAACAAGATTGATAGATCACTGGCAAACCTAACAAAGAAAGAGAGAGAGAGAAACTTGATAACTCGTATCAGGAATGAAAAAGAAGAGATCACTATTGATATGACAGAGATTCAAAGGGTAATCAGAAACTACTTTGAAAAACTCTATGGCACTAAAAATGAGAACCTGGAAGAAATGGATAAATTCTTGGACTCTTATAATCTTCCACGGTTGAAGGAAGAAGATGTAGCATATCTAAACACCCCCATCACCATTGATGAAATTAAAACAGTAATCAAATGTCTGCCGAAAAACAAAAGCCCAGGTCCAGATGGATTCACTAATGAATTCTATCAAACTTTCCAAGAGGAACTACTGCCAATCTTGGCAAGACTCTTCCATGAAATTGAACAAACAGAAACACTTCCAAATAGCTTTTATGAAGCCAACATCACCTTGATACCTAAACCAGACAGAGACGCTACCAAAAAAGAAAATTACAGACCAATATCACTGATGAATGCAGATGCAAAGATCCTCAACAAAATCATGGCAAATAGGATTCAATGCCTCATTAAAAAGATCATCCACTACGATCAAGTAGGTTTCATCCCAGGAATGCAAGGCTGGTTTAACATCCGTAAATCTATCAACATAATACACAACATCAATAACAAGAAAAAGAAAAACCACATGATCATATCAATAGATGCAGAGAAAGCATTTGATAAGGTCCAACACCCATTCTTGATCAAAACTCTCAGCAAGATGGGAATGGAGGGAACCTTTCTCAATATAGTGAAGGCCATCTACCACAAGCCAGTGGCAAATATTATCCTCAATGGAGAAAAACTAAAAGCCTTCCCTCTAAATTCTGGCACAAGACAAGGCTGTCCTCTCTCACCACTCCTATTCAACATAGCACTGGAAGTACTTGCTATAGCGATTAGGCAAGAAAAGGATATCAAGAGAATCCAGATAGGAAAGGAAGAAGTCAAGCTCTCACTGTTTGCAGATGACATGATACTCTACTTAGAAAACCCTAAAGTCTCTTCGGAAAAGCTTCTAGAAACAATAGACTCATATAGCAAGGTGGCAGGCTACAAAATTAACACACAAAAATCAATGGCCTTTCTATACACCATTATTAATAAGGAAGAAATGGACATTAAGAAAACAACCCCATTCACAATAGTGCCACACAAACTCAAATATCTTGGAATCAACTTGACTAAATATGTGAAGGACCTATACAAAAAACTATAAAACTCTGCTCCAAGAAATAAGAGAGGACACACGGAAATGGAAACGCATACCCTGCTCATGGATTGGCAGGATTAACATCATCAAAATGGCAATACTCCCCAAGGCATTATACAGATTTAATGCCATCCCTCTAAAGATACCCATGACATTCTTCAAAGAAGTGGATCAGACACTTTTGAAATTCATTTGGAACAATAAACACCCTCGAATAGCTAAAGCAATCATTGGGAAAAAGAATATGGGAGGAATTACTTTCCCCAACTTTAAACTGTACTACAAAGAAACAGTTATCAAAACAGCATGGTATTGGAATAAGGACACGTCCTCAGATCAGTGGAATAGGCTTGAATACTCAGAAAATATTCCCCAGACATACAACCACCTAATTTTTGATAAAGGAGCAGGAAATCTTAAATGGAGCAGGGAAAGCCTCTTCAACAAGTGGTGTTGGCCCAATTGGATAGCCACTTGCAAAAAATTGAACTTAGACCCCCAGCTAACATCATGTATGAAGGTAAAATCCAAATGGATTAAAGACCTCGATATCAGCCCCAAAACCATAAGGTATATAGAACAGCACATAGGCAAAACACTCCAGGACATTACAGGCATCTTCAAGGAGGAAACTGCACTCTCCAAGCAAGTGAAAGCAGAGATTAACAGATGGGAATATATTAAGCTGAGAAGCTTCTGCACCTCAAAGGAAATAGTGCCCAGTATACTAGAGCCCTCCACTGAGTGGGAGAAACTATTCACCCAATACCCATCAGATAAGGGGCTCATCTCCAAAATATACAAGGCACTGACAGAACTTTACAAGAAAAAAACATCTAACCCCATCAAAAAATGGGGAGAAGAAATGAACAGACACTTTGACAAAGAAGAAATACGCATGGCCAAAAGACACATGAAAAAATGTTCCACATCACTAATCATCAGGGAGATGCAAATCAAAACAACGATGAGATACCACCTCACACCCCAGAGAATGGCACACATCACAAAGAATGAGAATAAACAGTGTTGGCGGGGATGTGGAGAGAAAGGAACTCTTATCCACTGCTGGTGGGAATGCTGTCTAGTTCAACCTTTATGGAAAGCGATATGGAGATTCCTCCAAAAACTGGAAATCGAGCTCCCATACAATCCAGCTATACCACTCCTAGGAATATACCCTAGGAACACAAAAATACAATACAAAAACCCCTTCCTTACACCTATATTCATTGCAGCACTATTTACCATAGCAAGACTCTGGAAACAACCAAGATGCCCTTCAACAGATGAGTGGCTAAAGAAACTGTGGTACATATACACAATGGAATATTATGCAGCTGTCAGGAGAGATGAAGTCATGAAATTTTCCTATACATGGATGTACACGGAATCTATTATGCTGAGTGAAATAAGTCAGAGAGAGAAAAAAACGCAGAATGGTCTCACTCATCTATGGGTTTTAAGAAAAATGAAAGACACCCTTGTAATAATAATTTTCAGACACAAAAGAGAAAAGAGCTGGAAGTTCCAGCTCACCTCAGGAAGCTCACCACAAAGAGTGATGAGTTTAGTTAGGGAAATAACTACATTTTGAACTGTCCTAATAATGAGAATGTATGAGGAAAATGTAGAGCCTGTCTAGAGTACAGGCGGGGGTCGGGTGGGGCGAAGGGAAACTTGGGACATTGGTGATGGGAATGTTGCACTGGTGATGGGTGGTGTTCTTTACATGACTGAAACCCAAACACAATCATGTATGTAATTAAGGTGTTTAAATAAATTTAAAAAAAAAGAAAAAAAAGAAATACAGATTGGAAAAAAAAATAAAAATAAAAACCCATTTGGACTGTTTCTAGAAAAAAAATTGAAATTTTAATCAAAAAATCAATGAAAGTCAATTTAAAATATTAAAAATTTGGAGGTCATAGTGATAGCACAGCAGTAGGACATTTTGCCTTGCCTACTGCCAACCAGGGATACACCAGGTTCAATCTCTGGCATCCCGTATGGTTCTCCTACCCTACCCGGAGCAATGTCTGAACATAGAGCTAGAACTAACGCCATAATGCTGCCAGTGTGGCACAAACTCCCCAAAATTTTTTTACAAAAATTTGTTTTAAATAGGTTATTAGTATTGTAATCTGTAGACTCTGAGTTGTGAAAGAATATCATTTACGTTGAGTCTATTAATTTATTTTTTCTAAAAGTATTTTAGGGCTCAGTTCATTGTGATAATATGACTCTAGAATTAAAGTTGGAGACACAATAACAAATTGTCAATCTAGCTCTTCAACCTAAAGGCAATTTGAAGTTATCAGGGGCTCCTCTTTTCTGCCCTTTCAGGTCTTCTAACTCCTCAATCAGTATCCATACTTAGATATCACTTCAGTCACATATCTCAACCCTTTCTCTCTGTAGCACCTCTTTATCAGCTGATGTCACTGTGTGAGTACATGGTTAGTGCCAAAGAGCAGGATCTTTGTAAATGATTGGGACATCCGGAGCACTCCAGCATTTTTGTTTGAAAGAAAATCTCTCTGAACAGATCATCCAAACTTGTTCATGAAAATATATGAAATAAATCTAATGATAGAACCCTTCATTCCCAGGGGGTTTGCTCTCTTGGTTTTTGAAATGGTATTATTTAAGAAAATAAATTTAGATCATACAAGATAGTAAATAAAGGTTAACTGAAACCATCATATATTTATATGCGAGCTGTGAAGAAATTGCTTTCATCACAGATCAAAGCCACATATTAAATGTACTTCAGGGTCTCCAGATACATTATAAAAATTCAAATGCAAATAGGAAACATGAGCTCACACTAAACTATGCTTTATTTCTTTTATTCCAAGAACAATGAAAATGACTGAAACATGTCTCCGGATTTTGCCAAAGATGAATTTGAATGGTTGACTTCTCATCACACTTGTCTTGAATAATAAAATTCTTACATTTATGTCTCTGGCTCAGTGTTTTAGCTCTTTATTTTTGTTCTTGATTTGGGGCCCCACCTGGGAGGATTCAGATGTTACTTCTGACTGCGTTCAGGGATACCTTCTGGCAGGACTCGGGGACTCTATGTAGAGCTGGAGATCAAACCTGAGTTGGACATATGCAAGGCAAGTCCCCAAACTACTATCACTCCAGTCCACTTGATCTTAAACCTTTTGGGCTGACAATCTCTGGGTTCTCATGATGAGATCCTTCACTCAGCCCATTAATAGGCATAATTAAGGATATGGGAAGAAATATGACTACGATTGGTTTCTATGAAGCCATGAACTCTCAGTATTCTTTGCATGACTGGGACAGGCTATGTCTATGTGGGGCAGTTATTGTAGCCACAAGGGTGTGTGGTCAACAGAATTAAATTCTGTCTCCATTAGGTCATGACAAGAGGAAAAATCAGCCCTCACTGCCATGATTTGGCTTTGGTTGAGAACTCACTGATGGGTGGTTCTCCAAAGAATGTTCTGTCATTTGGCTGATAAACCTTAGGACCTTTCCTTGAAAGAAAAGTCTTCCTTACACTCATGTCTGATATGCTTTCAGCCATCACAGATAGGTCTTCAGCAGGTTGCAATATTAGGTACCAGATTCTATGAGTCTTCCAGAGTCCTGTTGCCTGGAAAAAAACAGAGATGAGACTGAAATGTCTGCAAGGTGATTTGGTTCAGCTTACTGGGTTAATTCTTTTTTTTTGTTTTTTGTTTTTTGTTTTTGGGCCACACCCAGTGACGTTCAGGGGTTACTCCTGGCTATGCGCTCAGAAGTCGCTCCTGGCTTGGTGGACCATATGGGACGCCAGGGGATCGAACCGCGGTCTGTCCAAGGCTAGCGCAGGCAAGGCAGGCACCTTACCTCTAGCGCCACCGCCCGGGCCCTGGGTTAATTCTTATTCTAAAACAATTGCTTCAAACCCTACCACTCAAGCTCATTGTCACTCTGATTAACATCAGATAAATGATCACATATATAAGCAAGGTCTTCTCCAGAGAAAGATTTTTACCCTGAAGCCTGTGTGGCCTCTGTTCTGCTTATGCAGAAAAGCAGGTTATACTTTTCAGGAATGAAATAAGCTGAAATTTTTCCACTCCCATCTGTGAGCACACACACATTCACACAAGTACACTCAAAAAAAAGACCCATACCCATTCGACAATATGACAACTTTATAGCCAAAACTAACAAAGTTCACAGAATACTTAGATCAATCAGCAGACCCAGAGATTCACACAATGACCACTTGAATACTCAAAACTGTCCCAGTAAGCTGCCAATTTGTTGCTTTTAGTTAGGAAACAAGGGATCTTGCTGCTCCTACAAAAAGCCCAGGGATGAAATTGGTGGTAGAGGGCAAAAGGTACATTATCTCCTTGTACCTCCTGAAAATGCATGAGAGCTTGGAGACCTGGCACTAAAAGAGCAAGGTAAAGAGTATGGAGAGATGATATACAGCAGGCAGGTGATTTCTGATAATTACCCTCTCCAAATAGAATTCAGAGATTTTCTCTCTAATATGCACAATCTATGTCAATATTGAAGAGATCCATTGAAATTCAACAATGAAAGTCCTTCAAAAAAACTGTTATTTTCTGGATATGTTACTGGTCATATTGCACTGGTATGTGCACAAGGAGGTGTAAATAAAAGCCTTCACCTTAGAGGAATTAGCTTCTATGGATGGATTCGCAGCTCTTGGCTGACTCTCGTGAAGATGTGGATGGAGGAGGCTAGAATAGCAGAGTGGGCAGGAGCCCAACATGGCCAAAGATCTTAAGGTCCTGTCAACCTAACTCTGGACTTGTGCTGTGCCTGAGAACCACTTGACTTAAACAGCTTGGAAGCTGACCCCTGCTCCCTGGATTTTCAATGAACCATAGTTCTCAATTTAAAATGAAGTTAGACTCTTCACAAGAAAATATTCCCACCCTTCCTTGGAATGCTAAATTTCTATATGTCATCACACATATTTTTTCATCATAATAGATTTTCAAGAGAAGAGAGATAGAAGCAGAGTAGCTATTTGGGGGAAAACAAGACACATTCAAGAAATAAGGCTTCTCAAGTGAAGAGGTGTCTGTACAGTAAAAGGAGAGGTATGGCATCTTCCAGATTAGGGTGCTAAATACTTTAATTCATCTTCCATTTTAATGATAATATATAATGAAGTTTGTTATCAATTGTGAAAGGCTTGTTATCAATTGTAATATAGGTCCCCTTCTTAAACCATTGCATTCCCTCAACCAGTTATTCTAAATACCACATATAAGCGACACCATCCTGTGTTTTTTTCCTCTTCTGGCTTACTTCATTTAACATGCTAACTTCCAAGTTCCATCCATGTGTTGGGTTTTTTTGTTTGTTGTTTTTCAAACTGAAACAGTTACCAATCTATTGATAAGTGAGTTTTAATTATGTAATTTTTCAGGACTTATTTCATCACCAGTTCTATTCCTCCAGACCAGCCTGCCTCCATGACAAGCATGTTTTAAATATTGGTTGTTTTTTATTTGTTTGGTTGTTTTGGGCTTTGAAGCCACATCCATCTGCACTCAGGATTTACTACTGGCTCTACATTCAGGTATCACTTCTGACAGCTGCAAGTACTCTTTGGGATGCCCGGGACTGAACCCAGGTAGGCAGCATACAAAAAATTGCCCTGCCAGAAAACTTCCTGGAATAAAGCTATAACAACCCAGTATTATAACCTTGAACACACAATCATAGAAGTTAAAATTATAGTCATTAGCTTTCTAATGACTTTGAAACCCAACCTCTCCTTCCCTCTTTTCTCTACCTTGTAATATCTTATAAAATACCTTGTAAAATACAAAGGAAAGAAGGAAATGAATATTATAAATTCAGAAATAATACAAAGATAGAGTTAAAAAAAAAGGTAGCATTTAGAGAACCATTGAAACTACATTAACTGATTCTCAAAGATTTGGTGAGCAACAGAGGACAAGATATGGGAAGGTGATCAGGGACTAGATCATAGTGAGCCTTGGGCTCCTTGGCTTAGTGTCAGAACTTATCAGGAAAACAAATGTGAGCTATTAAAGGTTTTCATGATGAGAAAGACCAGATGAAATTTATATTATTAGCATGAAAGACCAAATAAATATCAAAGATTGTTTGACCTTTTTTTCACTTTGATTGCAGAGAACAGGTGTTAAAATGTTAGGATAAAGTAAGAATAGGTTAGAATAGAATAAGAAGACCACTTAGAGGGTCTTAGAATATTCTAGGTGCAATATAGAGGTAGATTGATCAAGATTCCTGAAACATATAGAGTGTCAGCATATTTAAGATTTTTAGAAAGTATGAAGCAGAAGGTCTCTTGGTTAGATGTGGGTGTTGGAGAAAGGAGGTGATCAAGGTTGATTCTTAGACTGCAGGCCATTTTTGAATAGTAATGCCATTTGATAAAATATAAAGAACATTAGTGACTAATTAGTCCAAGGGAGCTAGGACAGCTACAGAATTGAGGTGCCCAAGAGATGTTTTTTCAGACATATCCCATGGGTCATTGGGCTTGAAGCTCAGAAGAGGTATAACCCTTTCCCAGTTTAGAATAACCCTTTGATGTGCCATAATTTTGTGAGGGTTGATGAACTGGGATTTAGAATGGCTCCTAATAGCCAGGTCTAACAGCATAGTTGTGACTGCTGAAGGTTGTATACACACAGATACCATGGAAGCAGAAAGAATAAGAAATGTGAAAACTGGGGCCAAAGAGATAGCACAATGTGAGGGCATTTTCCTTGCATGCAACCGACTGCAGTTCAAATCCCAGCATCCCAGATGGTCTCTTGAGCCTGTCAGGAACAATTTCTAAATACAGAGCCAGGAGTAACTACTGAGTGCCACTGGGTATGGCCCCAAAACAAAAACAAAAACAAATGTAAAATCTGTTTTCCTCCACCTTCCAATAATTGCTCTTAGCCTTCATGAGGTACTGATTAGAATTCTGTCTTTCTTTATTATGACTCATCTACAGGCCCATTTGGGTCAAAGAGGGAGTAGGAAGTTTTATTAGATTGTAAAACAGAGGAATCCAGACTTGTTCTTCAGCATTTCTCCAGGACATTCATATGAGGTTTGATCTCTCCAGCTTCCAATTCTGATTCTGCTTTTCTTTCTTTTATAATATTCTCAGAAAGGCACATCCTTTATTATTCCAGAATAGCTGCTAGGATTATACTAGATTTAAATCAAAGAAAGAATATATGTGTTTCTAGACTTTATATTCAATGTGATTAGTCGTATCAAGAAGTTGATATTCATGGCAAGAAAATATTGTCTGATACATTCTGATGACCTGTAAAATGTGTAGGTCTGAAGTTCCCTAGAACCACATAAGTGAAGAGAATGAGATGATGTTACTGCCCAGAACTGAGTCGCCAGCTTTATAATATTTGCTATCCTTAAAGAGCTGATTATATTGCTGTATTTTGGAGTTAGCAGGAAAGTGCTGCAGCTAAAGATGTCTGATATCATCTGGTGCATGTCAGATCTAGGTTGGATTCTAGCTCTCTTTGGGGCACTGTTTGAACCATGGACAGCAGGATGTACTCTATTCATCCATCAACGGCCTCAGTTTGAACCGAAAGTGATTATACAGGTAAGACTAACTTCCTTGTTTGGGGAAGGGGCACACCCTGTGGTGCTCAGGGGTAACTTCTGGCTCTGTGCTCAGAAATCGCTCCTGGATCAGGAAACCTCATGGAATGCCAAGGATCAACCTGCATCCGTCCTGGGTTATCTGCGTGCAAAGCCCTACCCTTGTGCTACAACTCTGGCCCTAAAACTAATTTCCAATATCAACAAATTCCTAGAAGAAACTTATATTTGAAATTCAACATTTGGATTTTGCTAAGAATATTTTATTTAGTAAAACAGTCTGTTAGAGGCCCGGAGAGATAGCACAGTGGTGTTTGCCTTGCAAGCAGCCGATTCAGGACCAAAGGTGGTTGGTTTGAATCCCCGTGTCCCATATTGTCCCTCATGCCTGCCAGAAGCTATTTCTGAGCAGACAGCCAGGAGTAACCCCTGAGCACTGCCGCGTGTGGCCCAAAAACAAAAAAACAAAAAACAAAAACAACAACAACAAAAAAAAAAACCAGTCTGTTAGCATAACATAATCTATGTCCTGAATTTCGCAAAGAATTTGGAAGAATGAAGCACTAAATCAGTCATAATATCAGAATCTTATCAAGTTGTAATATTGAAGAAAATGCATATTTCCACATTCCCATACTTATGGATTGAATGGTGTACACTTGGAACCAGATTAATCATTTTTTAAAATTTAAAGCCCCAAGACAATATAAGGTCTCCTGGATCATGCCAGGAAACTGATGTGTGTATATGTGTATGCTGTTAATATAATGAAGGATCTAAAAATAGAGTCTTTGAAATGACAGATCTAGTGTTTTCTCCCTCCCATGTTTGACTTTTCCTACAGTTTACTTACCTGTCTGAGCTTACATGTAAAGTCTGTTCTCTTTATATGTAAAACAAGAGTTTAATAATTACTTTCTCCTAAAATTGTCTGGAACAGAGACTACAAAGTCAGGACAACTTGTGCTTAGCATCTCTCTGAGGGTTGGCACCTTCTCTCTGTTTGCAGGCCCGACTTTGCTGCTGTAGGCACACAGAAACTATCACCTTTCCAGTTGACCAGGCCACACCACTTAGAAGTTGAGTGGCTCAGCTGATTTTGATAGTGTATAACCTAGTCACCAAACATACTGTATATCTGTAGTCAGATTACAGGTACAAAAATGCTGGAATGAGGGTAGCACAAGTAAATGGAAAAGTGATTTCAGGTTGAGGAAATGGTACTGGCTGATAGTAAAACTACTCTTAAAAAGGGATGGTTTTAACGTAAGAAATAACCAAAGGTGTAAGTCAAAACTTAAACACTGACTTGGTTTAAAAAGAATCTGCAGCTGAGTGATGACAGATTTCCCCAAGGTGTTTCTTGCATCACACTATATCCTTCATAAAATAAATATACTTGTTTCCATTTTATAGCAACAAAGTTTCAGAAAAATTCAGTAAAAAGGTTTAAATTTAGGACAGGAAGACACCCAACTCACTTTCTTCTAGTTTGTGTTATTTGTGCTCCGAACCTATCTACCCTGATCTGAAACTCTCATTCCCACACTTAGCTTGATAATGTGAATAGAAAACAACTTAGACTAATCTGACTTCAACAAACCCAAATTTCCTTAAATTGTCTTCTTGCCCTTTTCTCATCAATCAAAATATATTGTATATTTGCTAAAGAAATGTTTGTTTTTGCTATGTTCCTTCATAAGGTCCTTTAAATCTCCCTTATGTCACATACTTATTTTTTTTTATTTCCATCATCTGAGTTCTGATTTATCTCTTCAATTAATCCCTATTCACAATAAGAATTGGGGTTTTGTCTTCTTCCGTTTCCCCAGAGAATCTGATATGTGATATAAAAAAATTCTTACCTATGAGTGTACTTTGAAAATATCTATAATTTTATTTAACATTAATGCATTTAATAATTGATGGATTCACTTAGAGGAGATTGAAAAATGTTAATGGCTTATTATTATTCATTGATATTTTAAAGCTTAACTGAAAAAAATTAAACTATTCTTACTTTCTAGACTCTCTTAAAATACCCCACCACCCAAACCTTTGCTGCAGCAGCTGTTTACAGAATGATTCTGCAGCAGGCCTCTGTCAGGTGAGGTGAATGTGAATATGTATGATAACAATTTTGGGGAAAGATTTTTAAGAAATTTTATTTATTTGGTTTCTCTTTTTTAAATTCTATTTCTTTGATATGTCTGTGTATACAGTTGGCATGTTAATTATTGGCCAGTCAAGATAGTTTATGAATCAGAACACAAGGGTTGGTGTAAAGCACACCATGATTCTTGTATAATTGTGGATTCATTCCATCTTAATCATTTCTTAATCATTATAATATATCCCACAAGCAGAAATGGGTCAGTACTTAAATTTTCAGATTATTAAATATTGAAAATAAATCACCTAAACTACTAAAGAAAGACATGACCCAGTACCTCCAGAGACCTCTTCAAGCCTTCCCCTTACCTTTATCAGAATCTGCTATGTTGATATGTATGGTCCTCACATCCTCCTTTTATCTAATAGTTTATTTACTGAAGATATTATATTTACAAGTTATTCTAGGGCTATAGAAATAGTGCCAAGATTAAGGCCAGTGACTAACATGTGTCCAATGCCAGTTCAATGTTTGACCCTCTGTAAGGTCCTTACACTACCAGAAGTTATTCCTAAACACAGATCCAGGAATAATCATTGAGTGCAGCCAAGAGTGACCCAATACTCTCTCTCCCTGATCCAAACAAAATTTATTATTTCATTTATTATGTAATACCTGTCTTCTTGTCTAACATTAGATATTTGGGTCTACATCAGTTTGGGCCTTTAATTAACGCTGCTTTGAATTATTGCACTTATACCGTGGTGCACATAAGCAGACATTTATTTAGAGATTTTCTAGAAGAAAAACTAGTTTACATAGATGTTGCATTTTACCAACTCTCTTTTATAAAGTATTAAACAAATTCAGAACTTGATAGGATGGTAAAAGATTATGAATCCACTTCTAATGGTTGTACTGTCATAACATTTTTATTAATTTAACTGATACAGTTTTATTTTATGTTTTTAAAGCTTGCACATAAATTTTATGTAGCATATATGTAGTAATTCTAGGTAATCTAAAATATGTGTTTTGAAACTTAAGCCCATTTTTGTATTTTGAGAGATTCTAACATTGAAATTTAAATTTCAAAAATAAAAACTGATACATATTAGACATACCATATTTTTCATAATACAGACTCACTTTTCCCCAAAAAAAAGATTGGGGTAAAGTGTTCTGCCCATTTTATTGTGCAGACATACCACATAGTACAAGTAATCAGGTTACTGCACTTTCTTGTCATATATAGAGCATTTGTTTAAGATTATTTGATTGCTGCTGTGACTTTTCTTTCTTGTTTTTCTTGTCCAAAAACCTTGTGTGTCTATGGTCAGGGGTGTCTTATAGAGCAAAAAAATATGGTAAGTTAGAATGCCAACAGCTCAGTGACTACCCCTCTGAAGAGAACTCAGAAGCAAGGGATGATTTTATTAAAAGTCCTTCACCTAGCAAGACTTCCTTTCATTTTGTATTCAAAGTTCATATCACAGCCTTATGCAGTGTTCTTCAGAAATCAACTTCAGCCCAAACTTAGTTAATCCAATTAAGGCATGAATATTGCCTTCGTTAGAGACTCTTTTCAAATTATATATCTTAGATAAAGCTTCAAAAGAATGAAACCAACCTTACTGCTGATCATTATTGACACTGTATGTATCAAGAGAGGCTGGAGACATGAATCGTGTCTGGCAACTTCCACAAACTTAAGAACTGTCTGGCGCAGTCCATGCTAGATACTCATAAAACTGCAATCTCTTCTCGTTTTCTTTAGGAATCATGCTATTTTGTAATTGTTTACATAGTATTTATTAAGCATTATGGGAAACACAGAGAATATTTAGATCATATGTCTCCTGCTACAAAGAAATGTTCATATCACACATATGATAGAATGTGAATCATATTACGCATATGATATCTCACATATCACGCATCTGTTCATAGAATAAATATATCCTCTTTCTTCGACAGTTTCTCCTATGAATCACCCTTTTTATCTTTTCCTAATTTGATCATCTCTGTTTTTCTGAGCAATTCATTTCCAACCCCTAACTTTTGCATTCTCCACTCAAACTTGTGAATGCCTTTTAATGGACAAAATCTCACTCTCCCTAAAAGCACCACCAATCATCCTACCATGTCTTTGGGGACTAACCCCTTTATGGTTTAAAAACATTGCTTTTAGCCACACGGAAAGCATTACTAAAGTGATTTCTAAGAAACACATGTCACCTTCACAATTCAGATACAAAGTTTCTCTGAACCTAATTTTACTTCTAACCCTCAACATCAAACAGAAGAACTTCCAGTAACAGGAAGTGACTTCCAGTTGGCCCTGCACACCAGTAAAATGACAAGAAAGTAAGAAAATAAAGTAGTGGAGGATGAATTATTTAGTTAATAAGCTGTGAGTACATAGTACTCTATGCTGAATCAAAGCAACCAAACCTGTTCCGAGTCTCTGTTGACCAGTTGTCTTCCCCTAAG
The DNA here is from genome assembly GCF_024139225.1 of Suncus etruscus. Taxonomy (NCBI): domain Eukaryota; kingdom Metazoa; phylum Chordata; class Mammalia; order Eulipotyphla; family Soricidae; genus Suncus; species Suncus etruscus. Next base: position 63,844,118 of record NC_064862.1, on the reverse strand, counting down.
CCTCAAGTTCCCTACCTTGGAGCACTGCCTTACTGGTGGCGAAGCCCTGCCACCTGAAGAGCAAGCTCAGTGGAGAGAAAAAAACAGGTGTTGAGCTTTGCCAGGTCTATGAACAGTCAGAAACGGTAGTTTGGGGTTCTTGTTGGACCCAAACAGGATGTGCTCAGCCACCAAGACCAGCAGATGAGATGAATCATTTCATAGGCACTGCAATGGCAAATGCAAAGAGAAATTTCCAGAGGTATAAACTAATTTCCCCCTCAATTTTCAAAAAGTCAATTTATCTAGAAATAATTGTGCCAAAAGCAGTGCTACAAAAAAATCAAGGTGGAGGTGGGTTCACATTACACCTCTCCTGTGGTTAGAATTAGCTCAGAAGAGCTCAGAGGGGCCATTTGATAGGAAATGCTCTCCAGCAGCCCAGAGGCCTCCAACAGTAAGTCTTGCTGCCTCACTAGTGCTTTCAGGGCACCAAAATCATGGGAAAGGCAGAATCATTCCTAGAAATTTGTCAATGTATGTTTCTTAGCTTGGCACACAAGCATGATTGTGCACCAGAGATAGAGGAGGAAAAGAATTTTTCTGTTAGCACATTCAGACATATAGCAACAACACAGAGATAAAACGCAATCTTAAAGAGCATCACTAAGATCCTATTGTTCTGAGCAGTCCAGGTAAATCTGACTGAAATATATGGCCTTTCCCTGCTAAATGGAAACATGTGTGGCATACACAGGCAATCCCATATTACATACCCATAACCAACATTTCTTTTTTAAAAAATATAAGTTAGATTACACAGAATATGGACCCCACTGAATTCTGTAGCCCCATTACTAATCAGAAGCCTTGCCTGTGTCAGGTAGTATGTTTGCTAAATAGTCAGGTTGGTTCCTGGGACTTAAAAGCCAAGACTTCTAGCTTATATGCAGGGAAATGGAATCAAATAATACACGTGAACAGGGGTACTGTGGTATGATGCTTGCTTCTTTATGATTAAACCTAGAAACTTTGACTAATTATAATTTTCCTTCTCTTGTAAACTGGGCATAGCTTGTGGTATGAAGAACAAACTGGTCTGACTCTACAGGCAGAAAAATGTTAGACTTCAGCTGGACATGGACTATTTCATGACACTAGGTGACACAATGATCCAGGTTCCTGTCCCAGTGTCCTTTTCCTCTGATGTCCTGGGTATGTTTCTATTGATACCCACACCCTAATGGAAACAGTCAGAGGCCTCACACAAAGAATAAGAAAAAGTTTCTGGAGTCTGAGCAATATGTTCACTCCACCTGTTAATATTTTAATCTTCTCTGATTTTTTATTTCAGTTTATGAGCAAATTTTTGGTACCTGTACATCTATGTAACAGAGAGATTCCATGGCTGTGTGTCATCATTTTATAATCTTAGAGACTGTATGATTTTGTTCTATTTTATGACAGGCCTCCTCCCTCAATATCCTTTCCACAATTATCTGCACTAGTTTCACATGAATAAGGGTGGGTTTGGAGTGTTGGGAAAACTTGTAGGGTGGAATTCCCTGGCATGTTGCTCTAGAATAGATCATTGACAACAGAGGCAACATCCTGCCACCCAACAATGAAGGCAACATTGGCATCAGAATCAAGCCCACAAGACCCTTGGGCATCTTCATGTGCTATGAGGTAAGGGCATGGCATTTTTCCCCTCTATAAGTCCCTGCAGGGGCCTGAGTAGGTGATAAATGTCTCCTGTGACCTCCTTACATCTTCCTTATTCACTCCAACTAGTGAAGCCTAAGCCTAAAGTCTCTACTTGTCATAAACTGCCAGCTATGAACTAACTTGTAGAAATAAATCAGGTTTTAAAACCACCAGATTTGGGCTCAAATGATCTTATGTGGAAGATTTGAAACCTAGACTTTGAGACCAAATCTACTAATCCAAGTACCAATTCGGTGAGTACATGTCAGTGAGAACACTAAGCATTTGCAAAGTCCATTATCCTCATAGCTGAAGAATTTAACTGCAGAGTTCAGGGCTGTAGAAATAATACAGAGGGGTAGGATGATTACATTGCATGCAGCTGACTCAGGTTTGATATCTGGCACCATGTATGGTTCCCAAATCTCATGATGAAAGATCTCTGAGTATAGAGTCAGGAGTCAGTCCAGAGTTCTGCTTGATATAGGCAAACAAACAAACAAATAATACAAAACAATTTTGTGGGTTAGAAGTATTTTGTCTTCACACCACATCAAGGCATATCTAAGATTCAAACCAATCTGTTCTTGGCACCAATCCCTAAGTGATTTGAGAAACTCAGTAATTACAGAAAAATGTGATAGACAATGAAACAATAAACTCTACTCCTCTCATGCTAGTGCTAGCTACTAAAGGTAAATTTTCAACTTCTGAGATGGACCATGGAAAAGGAGAACAGACCCAGGTATTGATCTAAGACCATCTCTATTCTCCAAAGTCACAGTACTGAAGTGCTTTGATTTAATTGTTGGGCTCACATATTGTCGAAGAGGGCTCTGAATTATGTGTCCAAAAGCAAAGATGGAGGCAAGGCTAATCATTTTAAATTTAGATAAAAAGAGAAAATAGACAATCATGTATGTATATATCACTGTTTATCAACTCCATCTGTATGCTGAACTCATTCATTTGATAAATATATATATATATGCATATATTCAGAAATAATTAATAACAGCTTGGACCCAATCACAAGGTTTCAACGGAGATTCTGATTAAAGTAAACTTGGTGGGTGAGAGAGATATTGCAGAGGATATGGCAGCTGTCTTGCACATGACTGACTCAGGTTTGATTTCTGGCACCACAAATAGGTGACCCTAACTAGGAGCAGAGTCACACAGCTGGGTGTGAGCACCAAACAAAGTGAGCTTTGTGGTCCAGAGAAATGATATTTTTAATTGAAAATGACATTTTTTATTTTGCAAATATGTCCTTGTGGAAGCACATATCTGTCTCCCATTCTATATATTCTCACGTCATGTAGTTGCTCTTTCATTAAAATGTATTTGCGTTTTTTTTTCTTCTTGAATTAAAACAAATATAACATAAATTTGAATATCTATTCTGAATATTGAAGTTAAGTGACACTGAGCAAATGCCACTATACTATCTCACCATCACTGCTACATATTTGCAAAAATTTTTTATCATTTCAAACAATAAGATAAAAACTTCCCATTTTTTCTCTTCAGTCCCTGGCAGCTTCAAACAAGCATTTTTCTTCTCCATCAATTTGCTAAATTTAGTTTTTTTCTTATGTCTGACTTACTTGGTACAATTTTTTCAAACTTTACCTTTGTTGTAGCATGCAATAAAAAGTCTCTTTTAAAAATTTAATCTACTTCATTGTATGTGACACAATAATTTATGTTTTGTGTATGTGCTATTCAGATATGGTTCTTTCTTGAAGAAACACTTCTGGTAGGACTGGGGGACAATAAGCTTTGCTGGGGATTGGACTTGGGTCTCTCTTATGCAAGACAAATGTCCTAACACTATGGTGTCTCTTTTATCCCTTTATATTCATTTCTTGATAAACACTTGAATTCTCCATTTATTTGCTGCTGTGAATAATGTTGATATGGAAAGTGATATGCAAGTATTTGTTGGAGTTCCTTCAAGAGTTTTATTTGTTGGAGTTCCTTCAGGAGTTTTATTTGTTGGAGTTCCTTCAGATTTTTTTTTATTATGCCCACACACAGAATCATATGACAATTATATGTTTAAATTTGTGAAGAGCTGCCAATCTGTTTTCTATAGTGGGTATAATGTTTGGCATTTTTAACAATAATGCACAAGGTTTCTAATTTGTCCATTTTTAAAACTATTCGGTTGTTTCAAGAGACCCTTCTTATAATATTCAATCAACTGGGCCAACAATTCAGTGCAAGGACCACCTGGGTTATAGTATCTTTCGATTTCATTCCTTTCAAGTGGGTGTTCCACTCCTGTTTCTTTGTATAAGCAGTAATGTTTTAGTTCAAAATCAAATCTTCCTTCATGAGGACATGAAATTTCTGAAATCAGATTCCAGAAGTTGAGCTTACTAACCAATCCATGCTTTTGAAGGATTGCTTAGACTATTGCTAACAACAGCTCTCTTTTGATTTCAAATAATTCTAAATTCTTTTGTCATTTATTGATTCCTGAAGTTGCTATTCTTTGACTCCTGTGAAGTTAATATTTTGACTAGCATTTTATGAAGTACCAGAAACTTCCCCAAAGCCAGACCAGGAGTGATGGCTGAACACAGAGACAAAAATAAGCCCTGAGCACCACCAGCTGTATTAACTAATAAAGAAAAAGTAACCATAAAGGAATTAAGAATTTAACAACCTCTAGGAATAATGGCTCTGATTTGAAACTTTTTTTTTCCACAACTGTTTTTTCTTTTAACCTAGAGGTGAAAGCTTTACCTCTAAGCTTTTAGGCCTACAATTTGACCAGGCAGATGTGTGGCTTTATAAATTCTCCTATGGGTACAGCTAGAGGATATCCTAATTCAAAAATTAAACAAAGCTTTCAAATACACAAACAAGATAAATCTCTTCAAGTGTCCCCTCCAGATGAATTTCTAGCAGATATCTTACTTCAGGCATCTTCAGTCTTATTGTCTGCTTTAGCTTTAATGTGTTGTGCCTGAGGCTTTTCCTACGGGTATTAAAATGCATGGCAGTACCCTGGGCAAGTTGGAAGAGATGCAGGGCAATTTACAAATGAGAAATGAAGAATTGGTAAATGATCTTCTGTCTGCAACTTGACTTCGTCGGGGTAAACGTGACACAGGGTGTGTTTAAATATCAAAATCTTTCTAGTTAAAGATTTTTTTCTTGATTAGTTATCTAAATAATAATAAATTAGTTATTTGTTGTAAAAGATTGGATAGGGTTGGGTTTAGCTGTGTTGGTGGGTTGGATTTTGTTTTGGGGACTACACCCAGTAGTACTCAAGAGGTTATTCCTGGAGTTGTTACCTTAGCTCTGGACTCCAATCCACAAAGACCACTAGGAATGAGTTAATAACGCAAAAAAGCAAAGGAATTTATCCCAGCATGTTGGGGCCACACCTTTCCAGGTAATGATCCATAAGGGAAGTTAACTAGCTATTTTTTTGTTTGCTTGTTTGTTTTTTGGGCCACACCCAGTGATGCTCAGGGGTTACTGCTGGCTATGCACTCAGAAATTGCTCCTGGCTTGGAGGACCTGATGGGATGCCAGGGAATCAAACTGTGGGTCCTAGCTTAGCACTTGCCTTACCTAGAGCCATTGTTCCGGCCCCTTAACTAGCTTTTTTTATTATTATTATTAATATCATTATTTAAACACCTTGATTTTTATGGGGTTGTGTGATTTCAAGCGAGGGGTAAAACTATAGGCTCTTAGTACATGTTGTATCAGTCAGGTTTAAACTGGTTGTCTGAGGTAGTGAAGGAGTGGCTCAGATGCCAGCTAACCTTTGAGTGCAGTTCACCCACAGGCTCCCAGGTGTTGCAAGATGCCTTGCATTTCTTAGTTTATTTAACTGCCCTGGTGTGTGTGTACCCAGGAAGTTCTTTGAATTGCCTGTTTTTATGTATGAAGCAAAGGAGGATTACATCTCACCTCAGGGAGAAGATGCTTGTGATTTAGGTTTCCACAAGTCTATCTGTCTGCTGGCATCTATTGTTTGTGGTGGACTTTTCCTAAACCTATCTTATTCTCTTCAATCATGCCTCAATTATTTCTTGTGTCATCATTTGCTTCCAGACCTGTGCTCCACAATTCCTCGGTATTGGAGCATGACTCTTCCACTTCAAAGAGTGATGTCATCACCATAAAATTAAAATGGGTGATGAGTAAAATCTATAGGTTAAAACCATTGTCTGGGCCCGGAGAGATAGCACAGTGGCGTTTGCCTTGCAAGTAGCCTCCAGGACCAAAGGTGGTTGGTTTGAATCCCGCTGTCCCATATGGTCCCCCGTGCCTGCCAGGAGCTATTTCTGAGCAGACAGCCAGGAGCTCCGCCAGGTGTGACCCAAAACAAAACAAAAAAAAAACAAACAAAACAAAAAAACATTGTAGATTGTGGCTAATTTCCAGAGAGGGTGTGAGGCCTCACACTCAGATGATGTTTTTGCTTCTTTTGCAAATTTACACATTTTTCAGCCACTGTCCATAACAGTCTTAGGAAAGGCTTTCTCCCACAATTCCCTCCAGAAGGCAAGACTTAGAAGTGGGGGTCAGGATACAGTTGGGATAGGCCTGAAACTAGAAGTCAGTGAAAGTTCCAAGAGCAACTGCCATTTGGGTTGTTATATGGGGCTATCCCTGACCTTTCCTAGTCACCTCTTTCACTCTCTGAAACTGCTTTCTATCCACTGCAGTGCCCCTAAGACGACAGAACATGGAGGTGCTAAGGCTATTTTTCTGTTTCTTCCTGCTCTGGACTCCCTTGTACTTACCCTATGTGAGTAAACCCTGAAAAGACCATGACTGCTTCCTTTTTATTGTACTTCTTCCCACTGTAGTTAAATAATGTTCATAGACCAGAATGTGTTCTCAGTCCTTCTAAGACCAGGACTGTGGGCAGTTTCATGAATGGCCTGCAAATTTCTGGACACCATTTGTGGTTCTGTTAGGCTATATAAAACACTGCAGCAGGGATAATGAGATGGAAACCTGGAAATAGTCATTTATGGCATCAAAAGGGAAGGATTTATGAATATACATTAAAGAATTTAGATGGAAATCTTAACTGGGAAAACTATGTGATGTATAAACTATACATCAGCAAAGTTATTTACTTTATTTTCATGATCATTATTAATGTCTTGTGGTGATTTCTAGTTTGGGAAGTTTAGGGTCCCTGTCCTGTGTCACTTGTTTACCTATATTATTCTTATTTCAAAGGTTACAAACAAGATCTGGAGATAGTGTTATATAAAAAAAACAGTCTTTAAGAAAGTAAACTATCATGTGTGTTTTCTGGCTTGACACTTAGCTACTTCTAAATTATTCCTTTCCTTTTTCTTTGGAGACTGCCCCATCAGACACTGTCCAAGCAAGTTAGTAAAACCTGAGAAACCTCAAATGTGAAAGTAAATGGTAATAGACTACTTGCTTGTGTATAATGGGTAAATCACTGGGAATGGCAGACTGAATCTGTCCTCCAATCAATAAAATGTTCAAAAAAAAGTGTTTTTAGATCTTTCAAACAACAAGAGAAGTAACATCCCTCGTGTTAATTTTAACTCTCTTTAAAACTTATATTTGATAAGTGTGGGATGACAAGGGAGTATGGGAGACTGAAAACACACCGATTACAACAAGCAGATTGGTTTTGATGGAATGCGCTAACTCTTAGACAAGGCTCTAGAAAATTTCATTGGCCTGGAAAAATCAACTGACATATAAGCACCTACAGTCATGAAAGAGTCTACTTTCTTTGAGTCCTGAAGGAAATATCCTGACCATAATTTTGTAGGAAAATAGGGGGTATTGTTATGCTTTGACATGGGCTGCACTTTTGTAAATTACTTAAGCTCTCCCTCATCTATTAGTACCTGGATTAGTAAAATTTTCTTAGGCTCTCCACAATTTTTCTTGCTTATCATGGCATTGGCAATCACAACAATAGCTCCATACAACTGTAGCTCCATAAGAGAGTCTCAAGGGTAAATGTAGAACAGTTGCCAGATGTAATGAGTTGAACCATGAGTTTTCACATCTATAAATGTGGTTAGTTAGTGGTAAGGTAGTTTTTTTCTCTTAAATACAAGTCAGGTCTAAAATATTATTTGCTTGACTAAAATATTTGTGGTTTTAGTGACCATACATTCCAGAAATTACAATTTTATGGGGTAGTTCCCATGCTTGATGATTGATTTGAGTACAATAAAATGCAATACTAAAGTAAATTCTTTATGCAATTTGGAATTGCCTGGTTACTTTAAATTCTCATATTTTTAATCACAACTAACATAATCACACTATTGTGCAAGCCTTATGTACTTTGGAAATATATTTGTGTTCTGAATTAAAATCAAACAGTAAATAAAAATCTCACTTGCCTAAAATATTCTGCAATCAATTTTAAGTTTAAATAATAATCTCAGTATTATATAGATGCCCATTTTTGTTATGCTACTATCTGTAAACATTTCTGTGTATATTATTCTCTTTGTATCTTGAAGATAAATATTTGTCTATAATTTTCACCCTGTCAACATTTTCAGCAATTGCTTTACCCTTTTCAAACGAATTTATCCAAGTATTTTACAAGTATACAAAAGACTTCAGCTTCCCATTCAGTGTAGGTTTTTATTTAGTACCCTTTCAGTTTTCAATTCTTACATTCATAAATTTGTTAGTTATTTTAAAGCTAAAGGTATTTGTTAGCTATTTTAAAGACAAATTGTGTTAGTTAAAAATAAATATCTATGAGTTTGTTAACTAGATTTCTCCCCACATTTAACATTTGATACAATTTGTGTGAACATTTAAATAAATACAGCTCATTGATATTTGACATGTGTGTGTAATGAGGCCAGAAACATACTAATTTAGTAACTGAACTTTCAATACCTAATTCTTTTTTTTTCCCTTTCTTCAATAAGGAATTAAGAGTTATGGTTAACATGTGTAAGGTGGTTTAATGTTTCCCAATATGATTTTTGAGTGTGTGAAAGATGCATTATAACTATTTTAGAAGTTCCTGATTAATTAAAATATTATTTCAGCTCATCGATATTCTGCCTGGCTATTATCATTTTGGTAATGGTGCAGGGAGAATTTTGTGGAAGATTATCTTTGTTGCTGCATCCTTGGGAATTTGTGCCTTGTTCATTTTCTCCTGGAGAACTATTATTAGGGTGAGTAAATTAAAGTCACTTCTATCTTTTCTAGCAATTTTCTAATGTTTTGCCCGATACTCTGCTGTTAGAAGCAAATATTAATACTCTGTTATTTAGAAGCATACTCTTTAAGGATTGGTACATCTTGAAGAACTGATCACGTTACCACAAAATAATGCCCTATTCTCTACTATAATTACCCTATATTATCCTAATTCTACTATAATTATCCTTATAGTATACCTTTTTTCTATCTTTTCATTTTTGGTTTTGAGCTTTACTCAGCCATGCTAAGGGTTTACTCCTGGCTCTGTACTTGGAATTACTCTTGGTGGGCTCAGGTGAGCATATAGAGTGCCTGATATTGAATTTGAGTAAGCTGTATGCAGGGCAAGTCCCTACCTATGATTTTATCACTCACTCCTGACCTGTAACTACAGAATATTTTTATTGACTAAAGAATTCTAGATTGATAATTTTCTAAAATGTTCTATTTTTAATTGCATTTTGTTGCTTGTTGCATTTTTATCATTGTTTTATTTATTATAATTGTTCTTAAGGTAAGATATTATCTCATTACCAAACCCCAGCTTCTTCTAAAATTATCACTCTGATTTCTAAAAATGTGAATTTTGTACATTTAGGTGCATATTTTGGGGGTTGGGTGAGGTTATTATAGTGGGGGGTGGGGAGTTGGGAACCTCGCCCAACTGAGCTAAGGGATTATTGGCTTTGTTCTTAGGGACCATATACCATGAAAGTGGGGTTGGCCCATGCAAGGAACTACCTTAACCCCTGCGCTATCTCTCCAATACTTGGGGCAGCTTTCTATAGGTATTAATCTTGCTTAGATTTACCTTGCTACAATTTTTGTTTTGTTTTTGTTTGGGGGTCACATCCAGCTGTGCTCAAAGTTAACTTCTGATAATGTGCTCAGAGATCACTCTTAGTGGTGTTTGGGAGGCCACCCGGAGAGCCAGGAATTGAATCTAGTTAGACCACTTGCAAGACAAATGCCCTACCTGCTGTCCTATCACTCCAGCCCTGAAGTTGTTTTAGCTTATAGGATGTGTGGTTTAATGATTATTGTTGCAAGTCAGCCCCTGAAGAGGTTGACTGATGGAGGGATGGAGGATGAGGCCTTTCTCCTCCAGCTTGGACCACACGTCTGTTACCCTGTTCAGTCGGCGGTTCTGAGGTGAATGCGGCGGGAAGAAAGCCAACAGGCAGTCAGGCTTCCGAAGGAAACAGCTCTATTCCGTGAAGAGGCCGAAGCCAAAAGGCCTAAGAATAGGTCCAGGACAAAAAGCCTCTCGCCTTCCGCAGACCCTTGTTTTTATGCTCCAGAATCAAGTACCACCCAATGGTGGGAGCAGAATCAGGTACCACCCTAGGGTGGGAGCAGAATGCCAGGTCACACCCTAGGGTAGGGCACAATCACTGATCAGGGTAGGGTCAGTAACGTAATACCCCATTAAAATGTTTACATACACAACAACAGGTTATTATTAACTTTGGAAAGTTACCAGTCATTATTGCTCTAAATATATTTTCTCTTCCTTTCTTCTTCATATGTACTTTTATTATATATGTTGTACCTTTTGTAAGATGTCACATAGCCTTTTGTATTTCTGTAGTTTTTTTCAAATGATTTTTTTCTCTTTGTACTTTCTGGGGAGTTTCTGCTGACATTTTTTTCCAGTCCATTGATTTCTTAGTTGTGTCCTACTTTAATAAAACTATCGACATTATTCCTTATCTTTGTTGCAGCTTTTGGATTTTGAGAATTTCCTTCTGTTTCTTAGAACTTTATTCTCTGCTTCCGTTTATGCTTTCTGTCTGCCACCCACTTCGTCAGTGATTGCAAACTCAACACATTGTAATGTCATCATCTCTGCCAGACTAAGAGAGATTGAATGATTTCTCTGTAGGTTCAAATATATGGTTCCTCTTTCACTATGTCATAAGATTTTGTTATAAACAAGATGTATTCTCTGGTTTCAAGGAACTACACTTAATAAATGTGTAGAGTAAACTATATCATATTCTTATCTAAGTGTTGGTCAGATATTACTATTAGGTGAGAGGAAAAACAATTTATTCTTTGGAAGAGGAGAGTGTATCATTAAATATGTCCTTTCACTAATGTTGATTAGGATTTGGCAAAACCATAGATAGTTTCTGGTAAAGTAGTTTATCTTGAGCAAGGTTATAAAAAAAAATAACTGAAACTGTAAGTTATTTCTAGATGGCTATTTTGCTTTTCTCTCCACATGAGAATACACACTGTGATAACGTATCAGTATTCCTAGCAATAAACTCCCACAAGTGTGAAACTCCTGAATCTGAGAAAGGCATGCATCTTTTTAATTAATTTTGTTGTTGTTGTTGTTGTTTTTGGTTTTTGGGTCACACTTGGCTAGGCTCAAATGTTACTCCTGGCTCTGCACTCAGAAATCGCTCCTGGCAGGCACAGGGGACCATATGGGATGCCGAGATTCGAACCACCATCCGTCTAGGGTCAGCTGCATGCAAGGCAAACACTCTTCAGCTGTGCTCTCTCTGGCCCCATAATTGATTTTTTTTATTGTTGTGTAAACCATATCTTGTTATGTTTTGGAAGCTTGGGGAAACTTGCCATGCCAGAGAGGAGTGCAATGCCAGGAATGAATTCCATGGTCTACCTCAGGTAAAGTATGTTCTCTACCACTTGAAACACATCCTAGGCTCTATACTCTGGCATTTTATTTTTGTTTTGTTTTGGAACCACACCTGGCAATGTGCAGGGCTTACTTCTAGCTATGTATTTTGGACTTAAGACTTCAAAAATTCTTCCTGGAGATTTATAAAAACATAATGTAGCATAAATATTTTCTTTCTCTTAATGTTTGAAACTATTAAGAAAAATCTTCAGGTAATAGATTTTACTGTGGTTATTGACCTAACTGACAGAAATACATTATATATGCTGCATTAGTTTATAAAAATGTCAACTGGGGCCAGAGAGATAGCATGGAGGTAAGGAGTTTGCCTTTCATGCAGAAGAAAGGTGGTTCGAATCCCGGCATCCCATAGGGTCCCCTGCGCCTGCCAGGAGCGATTTCTGAGCATAGAACCAGGAGTAACCCCTGAGTGCCACCAGGTGTGACCCAAAAACCAAAAACCAAAAAAAAAAAAAAAAGTCAATTACCCACATTGTCAACATTAAATATAATGATGCTTATTCAATTAAATATTTTGGTTGAAAGTAAACCCCTTACTCTTGTGTTAGAAATGTTTTATGAAGTTTTATGACTGGTATAGAAAATGAGAATTTGTATTTAATTGTATAAATTTATCATGCTGAACAAAATTATGACAGCAGACCTTCTTCATCCATAATTTGCTTTCTGTAATTATAGTTACCCACAGTTGCTATCCCAAAATGCTATATATAAGATATTTAAAAGGAAAGAGACCATATTCACAAGATTTTCTGTGCTAGATGTGATTAGTTATTTTGTGTCCTCATTATATTTTGTCATGCCTAAATAATAAATTAATTTACTTATATTGAATCTACATAACATAATTCTTATGTGTGTTGTGATTATATATTTAGTATTTAGTAAGATATTAATAATCAAATAGTAACTTAACTGAGTTTTCTTTTAAGATATTGGGAAATATGAATACTTTTTGGACATCAATTTAAGTTTTATTTTTCCTGTTCTAGATAAAAATTCAGGTGTATCAAGGTAAGATTTTGTTTTTATTTGTCTTTGTGATCTTTTCTCAGTAATAGTGTATAAAATGGCATTTAGTTCCACTAAGAGTTAACACAGAAATGTATAAACTCTGACTTCTAAATTGCTATAAACAACTTTTATCTTTATAAATTGCTGAAAATTTTCATCTTTCTGTGATGCAGTTTAAATAATAATTTGGGTTTAGCTTCCAGATAGGAGACAAAGAGAAGGAACTGATCCAGAGAGTAGGGAGAAGAGAGTGAGTTTAATTTTGCATAACCACATTTAGGAAGTAATAAAAGTCCTAGTGAGGTTAGAATGAGTACTGCTTCTTGCAAACGACAAATGCTCTCAGTAATCTTACTGCTTAGAGAGGAACCCAGATATCACCATGCAGATCCTAACAGTGGTTTAAACTGTGTTCTCTTCAGTGTGAAGAAGAGGGAGCTATTCATGTCAGTCAGGTAGGTGAGAAAATAAGCAAACTGGCCAATAGAAAACTTTGTAGATGGCTGATTGAAGGGTGCTGACTGTTGTGCAGGCAGGTTGCCTGGCACATTGTGGGTATTTGTCACTACAGCAGAGGTGGTAGGGAGAAGAGTGACCTCAGAACATTAGACTTTTATCAGACAAAGATATATTAGTTAACTGATATATAATTACAAATATAGTTGTATATATAGGTATATAGTTATATATATATATATATATATAGTTTATTGATATCAGTCATAGTTAGATGTGAGAATTAAATGTCTATCCAATGAGTCTGGAATTGTGATGTGTTCTAGAGTCTTAACATGGTTATTCTCCTGTAACTGAGTGTTCATATGTGCTATTTCCTCTAACAGTGGGTGGTTAACTTCTCATCTAGGGATGTGAAAATATCATTAGTGTCTTATGAGGACTGTGAGTTTTTTAGGTCCTGTCTCTACTAAGCTGTAAAGCCTGTTGTGATTACCACGAGTCCCCTCATGTGGGTCTAATGAATTTATTCTGCTTGTTAAGAGGGAGATATTGTAAATATTGGACTAAGATTAATCAAAATTTGAATTTTCTTATGTAAACTTGTAAATAGTAATTGAACTGGGGGAGAGAGGAGACAGAACTAAACAAGATACAGATTTTTACTTTTTATGGGAATCTATTTACCTTAATAATTGAAGAAGATGCAAATTGATAGGATGCTACATTTTTCAGTGTTTTATCCAATGAAAATACTCCTCTATAAAGTAACTGAATTTTCTAAGAATGAGTTTAGAGATGGGGAAAATGTTAGGAGACTATAATGCCATTGTTTGCACACATTTGAGCAACATGAATCTCATTTATTAAAAAATGTTTCTTTAAATTTAAAATGACTCTAGAGTTGCTTTCTATAGTGACAATAATTTAGAAAAAGTGGCACTCAGTGCCAGATGTTTTCCTACTGCTAATATTTTGGGATTATTCTGTTTTTCTGGATTTGCCTAATTATCTTAGAAATTGTTTCATCTCATTTTAGTTAGTTCACAGAGGATAGTTGAGAAGATCAATCATTTTATGAAAGACAGCACAGAATTAGAAGAACATCTATTCACTTGGAAACAAAAGGTGAGACTGTACTTCAAATAATATGTCATGATGCCACTGACAAAGGCTTCCACCTCTTAATACATGAATTTTGCTAACTCATTCTACTCTTCAAATTTAAAGTAAGTTTCTTTTTTTTTTTTTTTTTTTTTCATTTTTCAATTATTTATGGGGGTATTGGATATGGCAAGTTTGCACTGGTCAAAGGAATGTACTTTTTGTTTTTATAACTGAAACTCAACTACAAATATGTTTGTAACTATTGTGCTTAAATAAATTAATAAACAAAAAATAAAGCAGAGCACTAAACAATCCTTTCCTTATACTAATAATAACAATCCTGTACTAATAATAACAATCATCAGGATCACAAATTGCATCCAAATCTATATTTATAGGACAATTCCATGTATAACATTAGGCATCATTTTCATGGGAGATATTTGTAAGTTTTTATTTATGAATAATGCTAGATTTAATATGGTGTTTTCTTTAGGACTTTACACTGATGTGAATTACAAAATACAGATACTACAGATTCTGATTTCATATTTCCTTTGCCTAAAACTGAAATAATCTATTTCATTTCATTCAGCATATTTGTATTCCTTAAAATGCCAGAGGCCTTCAAAAGCTACTAATGAGTCCTTGTTCCAATTAACTATTTTAAATTCTACTTTGTTCTTATGGAAAAGAAATGGTAAAGGAAATGAAAACTCATTACCAATAACTTTAAAATCTATTGGTTACAATGTGCTTAGAGTTTCAGAATATATTTGAAAGCCCCTAAAATATTTTCATAAAATAAAGCTTCATCTATCTAAAGTAAGTTTCTTAAACATGAAGCGTTACTCTGCATATATATGTGTGTGAGGAGATATATAATGAAAGAAAAGTTTGTCTAGGACAGCAATATTTTTTAATTCTGACTCCTTTCTTACATATTTATATAGATACATGAATCGAAGAAAATATTCCAAGAACTTCAGTGTCAAAACAAGATAATATCCAATGAAACCGTAAAATATGAAGTAAAACTTTATTCCTTGTCTTTATTTTTTTTTCTTTTTTGTTTTTGTTTTTGGTTTTTGGGTCACACCCTGCAGCGCTCAGGCGTTACTCCTGACTCTGTGCTCAGAAGTTGCTCCTGGCAGACTCGGGGAATCATATGGGATTCCGGGATTCGAACTGTGATCCATCCTGTGTTGGCCACGTACAAGGCAAATGCTTTATTGCTGTGTTATCGCTCTGCTCCCTCACCCTTGTCTTTATTTCTGTATTTGAAAAGTTAAAATTAAAATTGGTGAACAATTATTTGAGTCAATATGCTTTGGTGCAGGAAAACATCCATCGATTTGAAAGGACTAATGACTATTTAAATAGCATCCTTCAAAATGCACGGATTATATTGGAATCTCAGAGTTCTGCGAATGTCAAGAACCAGGACTTGGTAAAAACTTGACTGTTAGACTTTGTCATAATTTGACTTATGAGGTGGTGGTTGATTGGATGAAATGAGTGTTCACATTATCTTGTTATTTACCACAATAAAGTTTGAACTGGGAACTCAACCCCCTTTTCTTTTTTTTTTTTTTTTTTTTTTTTTTTTTTTTTTTTTGGGCCACACCCGGTGGTGCTCAGGGGTTGCTCCTGGCTGGCTGCTCAGAAATAGCTCTTGGCAGGCATAGGGACCATATGGGACACCAGGATTTGAACTAACCACCTTAGGTCCTGGATCGGCTGCTTGCAAGGCAAACACCGCTGTGCTATCTCTCTGGGCCCTCAACCCCCTTTTCATACTAATCTAGAATTTTTGGTACTGATACCCCAGCAATGTTTTCTGTTTCCAATATTGGGAACTTTATTTTATTTTTATAACATGAAAAATCTCACCACATTTAATATTATCTTCCAAGCTATGTAAAATAGTTGAGACTATGGAAAAGAAAGGCAGCTGAACAAATTAGGCCTTTCAAACTATACCTAACATGTGAGAAAGAGGACCTTCATTGTGATTTGGGGGCAATTAGAAAATAATGCCCATACGGGTCTTCCAAGCCTGCCAGGAGCGATTTCTGAGCGTAGAGCCAGGAGAAACCCCTGAACGCTGCTGGTTGTGACCCAACACCCCTTCCCCCCTCCCCCCACCAAAAAAAAAAAAAGAAAAGAAAAGAAAAGAAAAGAATGCCCAAGTATAAAGATACATGCATATAACTGGTGAGGGGGGTGTTCTTTACATGACTTAAACCCAACTATCAGAGCCTGCCAGGAGCAATTTCTAAGCTCAAATTCAGGAGAAACCCCTGAGAGCCACCACGTGTGGCCCCAAAACAAAAAAATATAAAATGAAATGAAAATTTATAGCTCAAGAACTTTATTTAGTGTGTATTTCCTTTTGTCATGTTGTGCTACTCTTTTTATCATGCTACTGTTTGTGTGTGATCCCAAACTGAATTAGTCATTTTCAGATGAAACATGGGGTACCTGAGGCAAATGTTTCTTTCCTTTTCCATTTTTTGTGGGGGGTGACATTATACTCAGTAGTGCTCAGACTTATCTTTGGCTTTATGCTCTGAGACTACTGCTGCTCAGAGTACCATATGTGGTGCTAGGATTCCAAACTGGGCAGCCAGGCAAAGCAAACACCTTAAACCCTGTGTTATCTCCCTGACCTGAAATACTTACTTTATGTTTCATCATTTTTAATATTTATCTCACAGTCAAAAAGGAGTGTTGAAATCAAGAGTTCAGAATGGAATGAGCTGAGAACTCGTAGACACAAACTGGAAGGTAAGTGGATTTTTAGGTGGAAATAAAATCTCCACATATGGAAATGAATTGGCATTGGGAAGGAAAAATAATTCTTCTTGCCTTCAGGAT
The DNA here is from genome assembly GCF_024139225.1 of Suncus etruscus. NCBI lineage: Eukaryota > Metazoa > Chordata > Mammalia > Eulipotyphla > Soricidae > Suncus > Suncus etruscus. The sequence continues at coordinate 63,827,080 of NC_064862.1, read as the reverse complement.
TCTTGCCCACCTCCTTTTCCCCCAACCCATGAATGCACACAAGATAAGTATTTCTCGACAGACATGAAAACAACACTGGAAGAAAGTTGTAACCAGCTGAGATTTCTGAAAAAGATCCAGGAAATGAAACAAAATCAACTGAAGAGAAAAGACATATTTTCTAAAACATTATATGAACAAGACATCATTAAGTTCAAAGAGTAAGGTATTTTGTGTGAATTCTCATAAATATTGTTTGAATGCATGTATCTCTAATGTACACAACTTGATTTCTCTTCGTGTAGGATCCAAGATCCTTCAATACAATTAATGTCTGCCCTACTTGACTTCTAAAAACTGCATTTTTTTCCTTTTTGTCCTAGCTGATTATCGCACATTTGGAGTAGTTATTATTGTAGGGACATTAATTCCCTCACCTGAGACCCATTTTGGTTCCATTTGGGTCCATTGGGTTCTTTGAGTTTCAGATTTATCACATTGCTTTGTCTAGTCAAAATAGTTTTATTCAGTACCAGGCATTGAATTGTCAAAATGTTTAGACATATATTGATTATGGTGACAAAATTTCATTTCTGGTAGGTGGTCAGAGGTGCCAGAATACTGATCCCTCGAAATCAGCCTGCAATTGGCATCATTTGTTTTAGTAAAAGTTTCCTGCATACCTTTACCCCTACCCCATAGCTCTCCAGGATACTATTAGGTAGTCAGTGTAGTGGTATCACTAAGATTCACCTACAAAACCAGATTCCAAATCCATTTTTTCCTAAGCCAATAAATAGGTTATATAAACATAATATTATAATTATTTATAATAATTATAAACCTAATGTTACAAACCTAAATATAATTGAACCTAAATGTAATTCAAACTTTATTGATTCATCTGGAGAAATTGGCTGCAAATATTAGGGCTGACCTCCATTCTGAACTTCCGTCTCTATCCGGTTTCCTGTTTCTGATCATCCTACATAACTCAGCTTCTGTGTTATTTTTATTTTGAGGGCTCAGAGAAAGGACCCTGACCACTTCAATAATCTCAACATAGAAAAACACAGTCAAATATTAATCACTCCAGAAAACCTCAAATAAGGAATTATGTTGGGAAAATAAAAAGATATGCATGCCATTTCTTCTTTTTCATGCTTTTGTCCCTGGTACTTTTGTCTCTTGTTTTATTTTTTTTTTCATTTTTGTTATATTTTTTATCAAATTGAATTATCATGAATTACAAATTTTTTCATGAGTTACAGGCATATAATACAATCCTTTCACCAGTGACCAACACCAAACCCTTCACCAGTATATACTTCTCTCCACAAATTTCTACAGTTTTTCTCCTGTTCCTCTACCCCATCCCTCCACCCACAACCTGACTTAGTGGTAGTCACTTTTTACTTTATCGTTTTTGCTTTTCGGCACTGTGACTAGCAAACTGTTTCTAAGAGGGCCTCAATGCATAAGAATTTACCTTCTTTCAGCACCCAATTCTCATCCACAGTAATCCCGTACCTGACCTGGCTCTCCTGCCTCCAGTGATAAGTAATAAGTTTCCTACTAAGATCAGTTCTCCTGTTATTTGTTTCTATTGCCTTTGAACATTAGTTATTCCCCTACTGTGTTTCTTTATATCCCACATATTAATGAGATCATTCTATGTTGGACTCTTTCCCTCTGACTCATTTCACTTAGCATAATACTCTTCACATCCATCCATTTTTTTCAGAAAATTGCATAACTTTGTATTTTCTTATAGCCATGAAATATTCCATCATATATATGTGTGTGTGTAGTATGTGTGTGTGTTTTATAGTTTCTTTGTCCAGTCATTTGTTTGGGGGTACTTGAATTATTTCAGAATTAGTCTATTGTAAATAGTGCTGCAATGAACATAGGTGTATAGATATTTTTTCTTCTTTTTGTATTGGAGCCTTTGGAGTATATTCTCAGGTGTAAAATTGCTAGGTCATATGAAAACTCAATTCCTAATTTTTGAGGAATACCTGTATTATCTTTAAAAAGTCTGGACCAGCAGTGTATGAGGCCCTTTCTTTCTCTCACACACATGGAAATATTAGTTGGTTTTTCTTTTTGATGAGTGTTAACTTTTCTGGTGTGAGGTGATATCTCAATGTTGTCTTGATTTGCCTTTACCCAATGGTTATTTGATATATAAAGTACTTTTATATGTCTTTGGTCATTTATATTTCCTCTTTGAGAAAATTTTGCTTCATCTTTTCTCCTCATTTTTGGTGTGGTTGGATATTTTTTCTTGTAAAGTTCTATCAATTCTTTATATCTTGGATATTAACCGATTGTCAGGTGAGTGGTAGTCAAATCATTTATCCAAATCTGTGAGTTCTCTTTGTTATTCTGATTTTTTCTTCCTTTGAAGCGTATAAGTTTCTTAATTTAATGTAGTCCCATTTGTTTTCTTTGCTTCTACTTGCTTGGTTAGTGGAATTTCAACGAAGACATCTTTTTAAGATGTCTCTAATTTCAAAGTCATGGAAAGTCCTACCTATGCTTTTCTCTATATAATTTATGAATTCAGGTCTGATATCAAAGTCTTTAATGTATTTTATTTGACTTGTGCATGACATTAGAAAGATATCTGAATTCATTTTATTTCACGTGGCCAACCAGTTTTTCCAATACCATTGTTGAAGGTATCCTTGCTTCATTTAGTATTTTTTGCTCCTTTATTGAAGATTAACTGACTGTATACCAAAGGATCAGTGTTTAGATTTTCAATTCTATTCTATTAATCTAATGGTCTGTTTTATTACACTACCATTCTGTTTTAATTGCTAGCACTTTGTAACGCATTTTAAAGTTGGACAAAATGAAGCTTCCAAATTTCTTTTATTCTGATGATTATTCTAGCTTTTGGGATAGGGTGGGTTTAATTTTTTCATATGCATTTCAGGAGTGTTTGATCTATTCCTTGTTCAATATTATAAATATTCCTATTAAAATTACATGAATCTGTATAGTGCTTTGGAGATTATTACTATTTTGAAAATGTTAATCCTCCCAATTCACAAGCAGAGTGTGTGTTTCCATTTCCTGTGGGTCTCTTTTATTTCTTTGAGTAGTATTTTGTTGTTTTCTTTGTATCTGTCTTTACCTCTTTAGTTAGGGTGACTTCTAGGTACTTAATTTTCAGAGGCACATTTGTGAATATAAATTTTAAAAAGATATTAATATGTATTAAAATGTATGTTTTGAAATATTTCTCTTTTATTTTATTTTGCATGCTAACTTTGTAATCTGCCACTTTACTCCACAAATCTATAGAAACTTCTTTTTCATGAGAAAAGTGTTTTTTTAATTTTTATTGTGGCCAAGTGAGTTACAAATCTTAGAAACTTTTTTATAGTATCATTTTTTAAGTATTTAGAGTTTTCTAAATATAGTATCATACCATATGAAAATAATGAAAGCTTGACTTCTTTTTCCTGTCTGAATACCCTTAATATTTCTTTATTGCCTAATTACTATAGCAAATACCTCCAGTACTGTATTGAATAGAAATGGCAAGGGTGGACAACTGTGTCTTGTGTCTAATCTTAGAAGAAAGGCTTTTTATTTTTCTTCACTGAGTATGTTTGCTGTGGGCTTGTGGTAAATGGTTTCAAATACATTGAGGAATATTATTTCAATTCCCAGTTACTAAAAGTTTTTATCATAAATGAGTGCTGTATCTTGTCAAATGCTTTCTTTGTATCAATTTATATGATAATATGAATTTTATTTTTTCTTGTATTGGTATATATATATATATATATATATATATATATATATATATATATATATTACATTGATTGACTTGCCTATGTTAAACCATCCTTGCATCACAGGAATAAATTTTACTTGGTCATGGTGCAAGATCTTTCTTTATAAGCTATTGGATTCTGTTTGATATTTTGTTGAGGACCCTTGCATCTATGTTCCTCAGGGATATTAATATGTAATTCACCTTTTTGTGCTATCTCTGTTTCCTTTTGTTATCAGGATAATATTTGCTTCATATAAATTGTTTGGGAGTGTTTCTGTGTCTAAGATTTCTTGAAAGAGCTTGAAAAGCATTGACAAAGATGTGAAAGAACTCACTAATGAATCTATCTAGGCCTTGGCTTTCTTTGGGGAAGACTTTTAATTATCATTTCAATTTCCTCAATAGTGACAGATATGGTTAGGTGTTTCATATCTCCTTGGTCCAGATTTAGGGGGTTATAGAATTTCTTCTAGTTTCTGTTGTTTTATGGTATAAAGATTCTCCCTAATAAACCTTGAAATTTCTGTCATATCTGTTGCGCCATCCCCCTTTCATTTATGATTTAGTTAATTCTCTCTCTCATAAAGAGAGAAGAGAGTTTTGTTTCTCTTTGTGGATCAGGCTAGTGGTTTATTGATCTTTTTTATATAGTCAAAGAACCAGCTCTTGGCTTCATTCACCTCTTATGATTGTTGTTTTTTGAATGCCAATTCATTCATTTCTGCTCCAAGTTGTGTTATTTCCTTCCCCTTGCCTGTTTTGGGCTTCTTTTGTTAATTACTTTATTTTAATTTACTTTTGTTAATTACAGATTCTTAAATTGTCCAGTTTAGTTATTAATATGGGCCATTTATTCATTCCCATTGAATGCTTGCTATGAATTTTCCTGTTAATGCCTCTTTTACAGTGTTTAGGTAGCTTTGTCATCATTCTCATTTGTTTCCAAGAATCTTTTGGTTTTCTCTCTAACCTACTAGTTGTTCAGAAGCAAGATGTTTAATTTACAGCTCTTTTAATTATTTCTCCATGTCTGTTTGTAATTAACTTCAATTTTCAGTGCATCATGATCTGAGAAGTTAGTTGATAAGGTTTTTATTCTCTTGACTTTATGGAGGTATATGGTCTTTTAATTTTGTATGTAGTTCTATAGTAAAACAACTATCACATTAGAATCCTGTCATGTAGAACCATGCACCAAATGTATTGAATGTAATATTGATAATGCACAGTTTTTTTTTAATCCATTTTTTCTTCTTTTACATCCATGAGCAGGCTCTTGTTCAGGTGGACTAAAACTTGGATGCTAACTCTTTGCATCTGACAGTGTTTCTGAGAGATGCCATTCTGATTATGGCAGACTGACCATTTCAGAGTTCATTAAATATTACCAACACAAGGGTTTATATTTTTTCTTAAGTAGATCATTGAAAAGGCATGGGGCTCTACTCTTAAACCTTAGACATGTCTGGTAACTAGTGATAGTTTTTATAGAGCCATGTTCTCAAAGATTATCTTTGCAACTACTGTATGTCAGGAAAAAAAAAACTAAAAAGAAAAGCAGGGATATTCATGCAGGAGTGAGTAAACACCATTTTATACTATAGAGTAGTTGTGGGACCAGAGAGATCATGCTGCAAGTAAGGAGCTTGCCCTGCACTTAACATTTCAATGTTAAACCCCAGTATTCCACATGCTCCTCCAAGCCTGCCAGACATGTTAATTAAGTACCAGGAGTGGTCTTCAAGTACAAAGTCAAAAGCCCTGAGTATCCCCAATTAAGACTCCCACAAAAACAAAACAAAACACTTGTGTAGTTGTATGAGTTGGTCAAGCATAGACTTCTGTGTGTTTTGTTGTTGTTATTGTGTTGAGGCCATATCCAACAACATTCAGGGGTTACTCCTGGCTCTGCACTAAGAAATTCTGCTAGTTCTCAGAGGACCATTTGGTTTGCTGAGGATTGAACCATGGTCTGCTGCATTCAAAGCAAATGCCCTACCCACTGTGTAATTTGCTTTGGACTCAGATTTCTGTGTTGAATATAAGCTCTCACCACCTTAATCATAGATAGACTGTATGAGGTTGCACAGTATTTTTTATGTGCCTTTGATTACTTGAAAATAAATGGGCAGGGGTAGAAATTTTCAAAGAAAAGATAGGGTTGCAGGGAAATGGCCTTCATCTAGCATATAAGGGAATAATGAATCAAACCTTCAGGCTATTGGGAGATTAGAAAAACAGTTTTTCAGAGCATACTGGAAAATTGTGCCTCTTTCTCATGATAGGGAACTGAAAATGAAACAACAAGAAAGAGTCAAACTGGATAAACAACTGTCATGGTCAAAAAAAATGCTGGAATTTTCTGGAAACAAAACAGAAAAGTTCAGGTGAGTTCAAATCCTAAATACAAGAGGCTCAGGAGTTAGCCTGACATTTTTTAAACCTGTATACAATTAGACTTAACATAATAGGAGTAAAAGTTCAGATGACATATGTAAAGATAACTGACAGAGGCAAAAAGCTAGCTTTTATTTTAAAATATGTTACTAAAAATTCCCAGATTAACAATGCTATCTAGCACACACCAACATTTAGGGGATGTGTGCAAAGTGTCATATTCTCATATTCTTTCAGAAACAATGTAGATTAGGTCACATCTCTAAAGATAATTGACACTTGGATCTTATTTTGCAACCCTGGGAATACAAAATGCATATAAGTAAAAGACGAATAGAACTTTAGAATAAAAGATACTCATTGCCTGATAAATCAGAGAAATTTTGAGAATGGAAGGGCAATGTAGAACATGCCTTAAACTCAGAAAATGAAGATATAAGGACATAAATAAGCAAAATAACAATGTATGGTCCTTTTATAATGATAAAGCCATGTGTCTGGATAAATTACATCAGGAAACAGATATGTAGATAAAGAACTAGGGAGCTGATTTGAAATACTGCTTGGTACTAGGTAGCTGATGAAATCATTGCATGCTTGGAATGAAGTTGGCATTGAATGAATTTCCTAGAATTCCTAGAAATTCCTAGAAAATTCCTAGAGCTGATTTGAAATACTGCTTGGTACTAGGTAGCTGATGAAATCATTGCATGCTTGGAATGAAGTTGGCATTGAATGAATTTCCTAGAACAGCAGCTTCCCTCCTCTAGCTTCAGAGGGTGCTGTCCTGATGGAGAAACAGAGCATCATCAGGCTGAAACCATCAGACTTGCCAAATCAGGCTGAGTATTGCTAGAATTAGCTGCAGGCCCTCCAAAATTTCTGGAAAGCACCCTGTACCCTAGCATAAAACTATGCTCAGTCAACATTATGCTTTGTATGATGAAAGCAATCATATCTCATAGGCAACAAGTCGAGGACAAGAAAAAGCAATTGTGGCAAATAGAGTTCGCCCTACAACAGGTAATCTGCATCCTTCCCTCTTTCTCCCTCCTTCCTCCCTCTCTTTCTCCCTCCCTCCCTCCTTCTCTTCCTCTTGCCCTCCTTCTCTCCCTCTTCCTCCTTCTTTCCCCCTTCGTCCTCCCTCCATCCCATCCTCCCTCCCTACCTCACCTGCGGTGCTCAGAGGTTACTGGCTCTGCACCCAGAAATTACTGTGCTTGGGTGACCATATGGGATGCTGGGGACTGAACACAGGTCAGCCGCATACAAATACAAGTCAAGTGCCTTGTGTGCTATCATTCCTTCCTCTCTTTCTTACTTTCTTTCTTCCTTTCTTTCTTTCCTCCTTTCTTCCTTCCTTCCTTCCTTCCTTCCTTCCTTTCTTCCTTTCTTTCTTCCTTCCTTCCTTCCTTTCTTTCTGTCTCTTTCTTTCTCTTTCTCTCTCTTTCTTTCTTTCTTTCTTTCTTTCTTTCTTTCTTTCTTTCTTCTTTCTTTCTTTCTTTCTTTCTTTCTTTCTTTCTTTCTTTCTTTCTTTCTTTCTTTCTTTCTTTCTTTCTTTCTTTCTTTCTTTCTTTCTTTCTTTCTTTCTTTCTTTCTTTCTTTCTTTCTTTCTTTCTTTCTTTCTTCTTTCTTTCATCCTCCCTTTCTTCCTTCCTCCCTTCCTTCCATTCTCTCCCTGTCTCCCTCTTTCTTTTTCTTTCTTCCCTTTTCCTTCCTTCCTCCCTTCCTTCATTTCATTTCCTCCTTCCTTATCTCTTTCTTTCCCTTTCTCCCACCGTCCCTCCCTCACTCCCTTCCTTCCTTCTTTCTTTCATTTTATCCTTCTTTCCTTCCTTCCTAGCCCAGATCTTATGCATGCAAGTACTTTACTATTGAGCTATATTCCTGTTCCCAAGATAACTACTCTTAAATTTTGTTATTGTTATTAGTTTAAAATTACAGTTGGCAGTGATTAGAGGTTACTTCTGACTTGGTACTCATTGAATCACCTAGGTCCCCTGCATTAAAAAAATGTGCTCAGCCTTTTGCATTATAGCCTTAAATTTGTTTTGTTTTCATTTTTGAGGTTATCAAGGTGGAGAAGCAATTATTTAGTATTTTGGAAGGTTTTTTGTTGTGTTGTTTTAATCTTTTATGATGAGCTATAGAATTCCCTTTATAATTTTAAAATCTCTTTAGTTTTAATTCTCTTGTTAAATCACTCAATGAATTATTTTTCCATTACTGCATTAATCTGTGTCTATATCCTTCATAAATATTTATATGATGCTTGGTTTCTATTTGAAGACAGTCCAAATGATTGGAAAACCAAAAGGTTAGAAGATTTACCTTGACCTTAAACAAAAAGCTTTTTTTTGTTCACACTCAGACTTATTCAACAGTTCTCTATCCATGACTATTCTTATTTTTAATATCTCTTGTTGAATATGTATATGAGAACCTCAATTGTAGTGCCAATTTCCAACTAATCAAGACCTGCTCTACCTACACTTGATAGATTCATTATGGAAACTGCAAGACCTGTGGTCTCACCTTGAAGGTTCTAGAATGGGTGTCCTCAAGAGGTCAACCCAGGCTTGTAAAAAACACTCTACCTCTTTCTGAGAGATCTGAATATGGAAAAGATTGTAATATGGTAGAACAAAGTAAAGGTTTATTTTTTATCTTCACAATCTATGCAAGTCTGAATAAATCTCAACCACTTCCTTGTCCCTGTAAGTGTTGGGATCTGGTACAGCTTCCAGAGGTAACATAAGCTTCTCTGGAGAGCAAACAAAGACAAACAAGTAATATCTGTGACTACTTTGAGTTCTATTAACTATTAACTCTTTCTGGAAAGTCTTTATTTGTACAGGACACTCCTCTAGCCTTGTCTCTGGATTTTGTGCTCATCATATCTTCTTTGCTTCTCCTTTATAATTTCCCCACCTCTCCTCCCAGAAATTAAACTCCCAGGATCCCACAAGCTTCTCTCTTCTTAACTACTTCCATCTGAGGTGGCAAGACCACAATGAAGTCTTGAGATTGAGGACTGTGAAGTTTTTCTTTTCTGAAGCTGAAATCTAGTTCTGTTGAACCAAACTCTAAAAGCTGACACTTAGTTCCACACTTGGTCCTTACACTGCTGATTTTTCCTTACTCTAAATATGTGAGAAGGGGTGAGGTTGCTATTGGAACACTGAAATAGGATTTTTTGCTGCTGTTCTAATCCTTTCCTTGCCTGGTGAGATGTCAGCTTCATGTCTTGTGACCAAATCCCAATTTCTCAGGGCTATAAAAAATTAAAAAGCCATCCTCTATTTTTTTATAATTTCTTTGTGCAATTATATTCTTTAAAAAAAAAGCTTCTAATCCACCACAGTTGATTGGTAAGGTAAGTGTGCTGTAAAAAAAAACATCAATGGAACCCATAAATATCCAGAGTTATATCACCAGGCATATTTGTAGTAGAATATGTTACTTGATGGACCTGAGAGATAGAAAAGCAGGTAAGGGACTTACTTTACCACAGCCAGTCTGGGTTTGATACCCAGCATCACATTTGGTCCCCTAAGTACTTCTAGAAGAGAATCCAGAGCACAGAGATGACTTTCTCCATTCCTATACCCAACTAAGAAAAATGTTAATGGAGATAAAATAGTAAAATCAGTGATTTGGGCAAATCCAGCGTCCAGGGAAGTCCTCAACTGGGTTTACAGAAGAAGGTTGAGTTATAGCCTGTGCATCTGATATTGAGATGCTTGGTCTTATTGGGTATCAGAAGTATTATGGAATATAACATAGAATATAAAGTATTATGCCTCTATTTAAATATATCCACCTTCATTCTGTTACATAAAATACCTACCTCATTTTACTACAAGGCAATGCTTTCTGCACCTTATATAATACTGGAAATTTAGAATCCCCTTTGTATTCAGATGAGCTAAACTGAACTAACTTATATGAGCAATATTGTTCCTGTCAGCAAACATTGACTATTCTACTTGGAACTCCAGGAAACTCCATATACATATGGAAGTGTTTATATTCATGGTGACCACTCTAGAGAGAAGGGCTCAGAGGTATGGGTTGATGCATTTGGTTGGTGATTTTTTTGGGACCTTTCTTTTTGAGAGAAACCTTTCTCTTGGAGAGAAAGGTGCCATGTACTGACATCTGCTTTATTGGGTATTAACTTTTGTTGGGGTTAGTGCTTATGCCTGCAAAAGAAACCTAACTTTAGTTTCTGTCCTGAATTCTCTCTAGCCAATCATGCAACTCCTCCTTCCATGGTACTATATGCATGACCTAACCAATAAGCCTCCTTCATCAACATTCCTAGGCTGGAGGCCATCTCCATTTCTCTACTATGGAGGACCCTGGGACCTTACCCTTCATCTTTACTATATGATTTTTGGACCATATCATGTGCTGCTCAAGCTTACTTCTGGCCTTGTGATCTGGGATCACCCCTAAAGAGCTTAAGGGAACCATATGGAGTGTCAGGGAACAAAATTGGGTCAGCTATATGTGAAGCAAGAGCCCTGGCCAATGTACTATCATTCTGGCCCCAAACATTCACTATTTGGTAAGATGATAAGAAGTATATGAGATTACTTGGAACATTGACTCACATTCTTCTTGCTAAGTTTTGGATAAAATATGGAGTTGGCACCAGTACTGTAAGAGCAAACTGGCTCAGGACACTGTGATAATATTCAAGGTCCTCAGTGGGATGGATCATTCTTCCATAATGACTTGGAAGTAGGGTTATCTTCTTTTTGTTTTTGTTTTGGGGTCACACCTAGCAGTGCTCAGGGGTTACTCTGGGCTCTGCTCTCAGAAATCGCTGTTGGCAGGCTTGAGGGACTAAATGATATGCCAGGAATCAAACTACTGTCAGTCCTGGATTGGCTGCTTGCAAGGCAAATGTCCTACAGCTGTGCTATCTCTCCGGTCCCAGAAAGTAGGGTTATCTAATAGAGAAAAAAGAAAATCAGTTTACAAGGAGGATGAAACCATTCTACAGATGTACATGTGTACAGACCATGTTTCTAGGCAAGTGAGGGTTATGTGAAAGGCAACCCTGATATCGGGGTTTTGGGTGTCATATAGGAGAGAGAAATCATGAAATAGAGCCTGTGACCAGCATGGATGAAGCACTGTTATAGGCTGAGAAGAAAAGAGAAACAAGAGTCTCACCAGAAATAATCAGGAGGATGTGGAAAAGATGGAAGAATTAGGCTTACAGGGAGAGTTTTCTGAACTCATTAGATAGAACTGTTTATATCTGCAAGGCAAGCAGTTAGACCTGAGACAAAAGGTCTAATGTCTTTATCAGCTTTAGTGGAGCAATGGATGTTCCTTTCAATGAACCCATAAAGATGTCATTGTTGATGTCCAGAGAAATAGTAGAAAAATTAAGCACTTGCCTTCAAGTGGCTGGACCCTAATTTGATTTTCAGCACAAAATGAGCAATAAGCCCTGAGAACCCCTGAATATGGCCTCAAAACAACAGCAACAAAATGTGTTATCATTGCTCCAAACTCCTTAGATTGGATAAAGAGATAAAAGAGGAGTTAAAGTGTTTATAGGGTCTGAGTGATAGTACAGCAGGTAGAGTGCATGCCTTGCATGTGGTCGTCAGGGTTCGACCTTTGGCATCCTTTTTTATTTCCCAAGCACTACCAGAAGTTATTCCTGAGTGCAGAGCCAAGAATAACCCTGAGCACTACTGGTTATGATCAAAAACAAAAACAAAAGTCAGGCTTACAGATTAAGAAGAAAAATAATTATGAAAATGTGTAAATTCAGAGGTTTGTCTTTAAGATATGAAGGAGTGATTTAAAAATATAGATATAGTCACTAAAGTGCTCATCAGAGAACATAGATAGCATTATAGAAGAAAAAAATGCATGTACAAAACATATTATCCCATTGAAGTATACCTCTCTTTTTTTGCCTTCCAGGACAATCAATTTAAGATGGATCCTAAACTCTAACAAGCAGTTAGTGAAAAATTATGTCAGATCCACATTAGCATCTGAAGATTTTCATGTCCTGTCTGACTCACTATGTTTTTCATAGTGTAATGCTAATAAATCTTTTGCACTTGCGTCAGTTTCTGAATATCTTATTTTTCCTATGCCAACTGATACTCTGTGGCCTTGCACAGTGAGAAGCTATGCACATAGTCTAGAATAGGCACAATCATGGGGTAAGGGAAGAAGTAAGATAACTATTTGGATTGCTCTTAATGCAAGGTGCTCACACTGTTGTCTGAACTGGAATGGATACATCATTTATCAGGGCAGGCTATGGAGATTAGCAATCAGTGATTTAGAGTCTGAGAACCCAGTCTCTCAATTACAGGATATTCCGGATATGTGGTGAGCTGAGATTTGAATTTTGTACCCATGAAATAGTGGTCATTAAGAATCAATGAATAAACCAGCAGTAGCTTTTGGAGAGAAGTGAAGCAGTGATCAAGGATTCCAGGATCCAGCATTCAAGTATATGCTATCCTATTTTGTCACCTTCCCACCAAGAGCACCATATAGGCATGGCTTCTGAGTGTTGTCAGTAGAATGCCCACTGGAGTCCCACAAATTCTCTTTATGTTCTAGAAATTATATAATTGAATAATATGCAAGGTAGATCAAATGCATGGAAACTCCACAATCTCCTCCACAAACACACCAACACTTTTACCAATGAAAAGTTGGGAGATATCTACCTCTGTTAAGGTGTCTCAAATGAATTCACTTGGCCTAGCATTCCCAGAGTTGCAAGATACTCCTTCCTGCAGAGTAAAGGAGATTGTTATTATTCAAAAGCGCTGGGTTCAAATCCAGTTAACCAATGGTCAACTTAGGCAGTGCATACAAATGGGACAACTACATTGAACTAAAATGATTTTATATGGCAAAAAAGTATGGGCTAAGTTAAAAAGACATTTTACAGAGTAGGAGAATGCTGCAGGCTGCCTCTGTCCTTCAGTGCCAGTGGGATTTCAATGAATCCACTTCAAGGAGAGTGAGTTGCAAGGGCGGCAAAATATGAAATATGAAATAATGAAACCACACACAAGTATGTGGGATCAGCACATCTGGCAGGAGTGTGACAAGTTTAATTTTTAAGCAGGGGGCTTCTAGGGGTAAAGCCAGTCATAGGTACAGAAAAGAATGTTTACAATCATAAAGCAAAGTTTAACAATACTTAAGCTATGGGCATGAGCTGTAAGAATTCTGAGATACAAAGGAGAAGGTCACACTCAGCAGCTTTTTTTTTTTTTTTTTTGGGTCACACCCGGCAGTGCTCAGGGGTTATTCCTGGCTCCAGGCTCAGAAATTGCTCCTGGCAGGCACAGGGGACCATATGGGACGCCGGGATTCGAACCGATGACCTCCTGCATGAAAGGCAAACGCCTTACCTCCATGCTATCTCTCCGGCCCCACACTCAGCAGCTTTTAACAACTAACTTTAAATGCAAAATAAGGGATTGCTAAGAAGTAACTTTTGGTCTGAAAAAATCTAAGGACAGTGGTCTTCACTGAGTGAGCTCTATTGTTTTAGAGGTCAAGGAAGGTGCCAAATTCCCTAAGGTGCAGTTCCCATTTTCTGAGAAGGGTCAATAGCCCAGAATCTATACTCTGGCTAAGCCCTTGACCACCAGACACTGAGGCTGCAAGGACATATTTGAAAAAGAGAAGAAATATTGTCTTTTGATTTTAGTGCTAAATATTATTCAGAAAAGAGGTTCTCTTAGTAATCTTTGGTGCTGGGATTCCTGAAAAGAATTTGATTGAGGCCATATTTTTACCAGAGATTTCGCAAAGGAGAGCTAGCCAAATAATGACAAAAAAATGTAATACCAAGCATGGATTTATCTCTTCAGGAATTTCTTAACTATCCACGCATGGGAAAAGGCGTCCACAGCGGGCCTTTTGGGGAACCCTATGGGGTTATTTCAGTTCTCCACACCAGAAAAAATTGGGGATATATTTGGTGTGCCTCCTGAGTTCCCCTAAGTTTATGCATGTCATGGCAGGAGAAAATACTTGCACACTATACATCAGATAAAAGGCTAACATTCAATATAAAGAACTAACAAAGCTCAACAACAGCAAAAAAAAAAAAATCTAAAAAACAACCCAGTAACACCATTTAAAATGGGGAGAGGAGATGATCACACATTTCCCAGAAGAGAATAAATGGACAAAATAAAAATGAAAATGTATCATTTGTTATCAGGGAAACTTAAGTCAAAATGGCAGTGTGATATCATTCCCTAACAGTGGAATGGCATATGTCAAAAAGACTGACAAAAACCAGTGTTGGTGAGGATTTGGTGAAAAAAATCTTTACAGGAATGTGCTCTTATTCAGGATGTATAAAAAACAGTATGGCAACTTCTCAAAAAATTAAGCACAGAATTTCCTTGACTCAGGAATTCCAATTCTTAGCATAAATCAAAAGCATAACAGCAAATTTTAAAGGATTTATACATCAATTACATTCACCGAAACACTAAGTACAATAGCAAGTTTATGGAATCCAAATTCCAATAACAGAGAAATTGATAACAAATTTTGGTATACACACATACAAATGGATTATCCACGTGCAAGAAAAGATGGAATCAGCAGGCTTCTGTTACCTGGATTGAACTGGAAGGTATCAAGGCTAGCAAAATAAAACAGAGTGAGTACAAATAACTGTATTACTCATCTGTGGTCTATAAACAAACCATGACATAGATAATAACAAGCTTATTGCCTTTGATTACAAAACCAAGATTACTAAACAATGAGGAGAGGAGGAAGATGCAAACCACAAGTGATACAGGCAGGGACTATGATGGAAGGTCTGATATACCTTGGAGGTCGTTATGATGCAGTAACTTGTCTATCACAACCATAAAGTTAAATGCTACTGTACCAGTGCTACTGAAACACATTTAAAAAACTTAAAGTGTTAGGGGCCAGAGAGATATTGCAGTGGTAGGGCATTTGCTTTGCATGCAGCTGACCCAGGGCAATTCAATCCCCAGCATCCCATATGGTCCCCTGAGCTGCCAGGAGTGATTTCTGAGTGCATAGCCAGGAGTAACCCCTGAGCATTAGCAGGTGTGGCCCAAAAAAACAAAAACAAAAATAAAATAAATAAAACAAAAAACTTAGTGCTGCCCTATTCCTAGTACAATTCAGGTCCTGTCCTATGGGAGAGGAGCCTGAGAAGTCCTACTCACCCCTGGGTAGAACTACACCACTTGGGTGAGTTTTCAGCAGCTTTTAAAACTGGGTTTTAAAGTGATACCCTAATGTCCTGAAGTCAGGGACTGCCAAAGACACATGAACCAAGACAGCATCAAGAAGAAACAGAAGAAAAAATCATGAATGAGGGTCCTCTCTCACACACCTATTCAACAGACTATTGTAAATCCTAGCCTGAGCTGTTATAAAAAATTATGTCAAGTACAACTGTTCAAACAAGAAGGAGAAGAAGAAAAAAACAGGAGAAAGAAGAAAAAAAGAGGAAGAACAGAAAGAGGTAAGAAGAAAAATGAAGAACAAAGAAGAAAAGAAGGAAGAAAAGAAGAAATAAAGAAAAAAAGAGGGGCCGGAGAGATAGCATGGAGGTTAGGCATTTGCCTTTCATGCAGGAGGTCATCGGTTCGAATCCCGGTGCCCCATATGGTCCCCCATGCCTGCCAGGAGCAATTTCTGAGCCTGGGGCCAGGAATAACCCCCGAGCACTGCTGGGTGTGACCCAAAAACCACAGAAAAAAGAAAAAAGAAAAAAGAACAGGAGGAAGAAGAAAAAGAAGAGGAAGAGGAAAAAGAAGAATAGAAAGAATAAAAGAAAAAAAGAAGAAAAAGGAACTGAAGAAAAGAAAAAGTAAATGAAGAAAGAAGAAAGGAAGAAGGGAAGAAGAAGAAGAAGAAGAAGAAGAAGAAGAAGAAGAAGAAGAAGAAGAAGAAGAAGAAGAAGAAGAGGAAGAGGAAGAGGAAGAAGAAGAAAAGAAGAAGAAGAAGAAGAAGAAGAAGAAGAAGAAGAAGAAGAAGAAGAAGAAGAAGAAGAAGAAGAAAAGGGCAGCTCATTACCAACTCCTCAGCACTTCTCATGAGAATTAGTTTTTGAACTAGGTTAAAGAGAAGCCAAAGGTCAGATAAAGTTGCAGAGGTTCTCAATCTGTAGTTTTTCTTTGTGACTGTCAAGATTTAATTATCAAAGAACTTGCACATAGTAATCAGCTTTCTGCCATGTCACTAAAATGGGACCCTAACAGTGTAAAAATACAATAAAAGAGTGAAAGTACACTAAAAGTGTGCACACTGACAGCAGGTGGACACGCTGAGAGCAACTATCTCCTTTAAAAGAAGATGTGTGCAGGCACAGTGGGTAGGGCATTTGTCTTGCACACCACACAGTCAACCAAGGTTTGTTCCCCAGCAACCCAAACGGCCCCCTGAGCCTGCAAGGAGCAATTTCTGATCACAGAACCAGATGTAATTTCTGAGCACCGTTGGGTGTGGCCCAAAAACAAAACATAAAGAACATGTGGGGAAGTGTGAATGTTTGGCCATTGCTTCTATCTATTGCTTCTGTAAGAAGTTTCACAGGTGTAGGAGAAAGTCCACCAGCTCCAGCAGATGAAAGTGATGGCTGGACGAACCTGGAGGAGTCCTAGGAGTTATAAAGTGATAAGTCCTCCTGATCTTCTCGGTCAGTGAGTCATGGTCTAACTGGCCCAGAGAAGCAGAAACTAGCCAAAGCCTTTTACAGATCATGCCAATCAACAGGATTGCTAAAGGACAAACCAGAAGTGCTAGATGAAGCAGTCCTTGCTGAAGCCATGCTGGAGAGCTTTGGATCAGCTTCCAGACTTTATCAGCAACTATGAGCAGGTCCATAAAGAGAGGCAGGATGCTGTGGAGATGCTGTAGCAGGATAAGTGTGAGCTGTAGTACCAAGCCAAGTAAGCTTACGACCCTGCTTTGGCATTGAGGTCAGAGGAAAACCCCAGGACTACAGATAACTGAATAGAAAATCCGCAGGCTGAGATGGCTGTGAGATTTAAATGAGAAACAATGGCAGGCAAGTGCTGAGCCTGTGGTTTGTATAAGGTCAAGCAGTACTTTGTTAAGCAAGAATATTAACTTTATTAACCAAGGATATTCCCAAGAAGTTTTCTTTCCCTATTAGAAGAGAATGAACTCAAAGGCAGGCAGGAAATTAATGGTGCCCTCAGACCTTAGACCGACTGCTGTCATGTTTCAAACCTTGTAGAGTTTCCACCCTACCCTGCCCACTGCCAGCATAGACTCACAAGTGATATCTCTGGAAAAGCTCTAATAATAAAAAAAAAAAACGAACTCCTCTGAATCACCAGCTTTTATGGATCCAAAGTGCAGTAAGCAAAGAAGGTTCTTTGGTCATCAAGCAAAGGTGATGAATCAAAGCATCTGCCTCCACCAGTCACACCCAGTCTTACCATCCCGACCTGTAGGACTGACACTGCATTTCTTGTGGTTAACACTTATTACCACTAATACCCACTCAATGTGTACACAGTGCAGCTAGGAGACTTGTTTTTCTCTCTTACTTATTTTACACTTTTGGCACTGGATACTCATCTTATCACCCTCTGGCAAAATTCCCTAACCTCAGCCTTCCCCACTTCTATTTTCTAATGGTATCATTGAGCTCTTTTTCCTCTGTTGAACTCAATCTGGCATTTTGCTATCAGATCTTATATCCAGATGTGTGTGGGTGATTTTTTTTCTCATTGTTTTTCAACCTTCTTAAAGTTTGCATATACATGCTCCAGCTTTCACCATCAATCAGTAATAAAATAGAACAATGGAACATACAAACACTGCTCTCTCTATATTTTAATATTTACTTTTAAAAGTTTTATAAGAGGGACCAGAAAGATAGTACAGTGGGTAGGGCACTTTCCTTGAATGCACTCACTTTGGTTCAATCCCTAGTAACCCATATGGTCCCCCAAGCACTTTCAGGAGTGATTCTTGAATGCAGAGCCAGGAATATGCCCTGAACACTGCTGGATGTAGCCTTCAAACAAAAAAGTTTTATAAGAAGTCCAGTACAATTTGGCTTTGAATGTATTGGATATGCATAATATTGAAAACCACAGATTAAGCTACTCTGGCTTCAGGAGTTATCTAGAAGCCTATGACACTTCCTTATTCTTTATTTTCTAGTATCATATTTAACCTAGTCCCTACAAGGTAAGAACACCTTGATATTAGTCATTTATTTTTAATTTTTTTATTGATTTTGTTTTGTTATGTTTTCAGGCTTGTCATTCCTTGTGATGCTCAAGGCTTATCAGGAATCACAGGCGGTACACAGGGCACCATAGCCAGTCACTGATCTTTTAACAGAATTTTTTTTTTTATTTTGTTTTGTTTTGATTTGCGGGGAGCACACCCGGTGACGCTCCTGGCTTGGGGGACTATATGGAACTCCGGGGATCAAACCGAGGACCGTCCTGGATCAGCCTAGTGCAAGGAAAGAACTCTACCGCTGGGCTACCAGCTCCAACAGAGTGATATTTTTTATTACGCAATTTTTTTACACAATTTAAGTTAATTTTTGACCTTATATGCTTTTTCCCCAGGAAGACTCACTAAACGTTATTTATATATTCAAAGCCCCTTAACACAATTCCTGGTGCTCAATACGTCTTCATTCAATGGTGGAGACTGAATCAAGATGTCATTTTGACAGCTGTTTCCTGCGGCTAGATTCTCTGTCCTTCGTCCTTGACATGAGATTCCTGTTGGTACTTCGGCTTTGAGTGAGTTAGTTCTCGAAAGCTGGTAAAAAAAAAAAAAAAAATAAATAAATAAATAAATAAATAAATAAAAGTGGTAACCGAGGGTGGAGTGGAGGGGAGGTGGGAGAGTTTTGTGTCTTTAAGGCCCAAAGTATCTCCGACTACAATTCCCAGAAAGCACTGCGGTATCTATTCTATTTCCGTTTCCGTTCTTACTCGGGGTATTTCCGGGTCTGTAGGGCGGGGCCAAAGGAATCAGCCAATTAACGCCGCTACGGGTTGCGAAGGGGACCAATCAACTGGCCGCTTGCTGAGTCTGTCGTCGTGGGCGGGTGGTATAGCTGAGAACCATCAGCTAGTGAGCGGGGGTGTCAGCGCCTCTGGCTCATCTCCCAGATTCACACCTTATCAGAAGCCCAGCGACCCTGCTTCCATGTCAGCGGTGGGCACAGCACCCCGGTACCTCCACGCCCATGGCCTCTAGCCTGAACAGGACCGTTTTCTCGTCTTCTTCCGCCTCCACGGACGCTGATGACGAGGGCGTGCGCGGCACTTGCGAAGATGCTTCTATATGCAAGAGGTGCTGCTGGGGGCGGGATTCACATCCTGCTTTTAGGGGGTGCTGGGGGCCTAGCCGGGAGGTATCCTGATTGCCAGAGGAAAGCTGTTTCTTGTTCCTGCTACACCGAGCAGGACAGAGGGGTCCATTTAATTTAGATCTTGCCCCAGGCTTGGTGGGTGGTGCAAGCTTGGGCTTTTTTCTGTGGCAGGAGATAACTGGACAGCGTTGAACTACTAGGCAGTTGTGAGCTTGGCTCTCCTGGAAATAAAACATGTATTGCTGGAAAGACATATGAAAAATAGTGGATGTAGCCTTGATGCGTTAGGAGATGTAGGTACTCATTTTTATTTTTTTGGAGGTTGCATTTTGTCATGATTACCCATCACAATGTGCTTGGAACTCAGGACAGCCAAAAGGAAAGTTAGACTGCTCAGAACCACAAACTAGTTGTTGCAAAAGCAGAATTTTGCAGAAGTCTTGTCATTATTATCCTGTATAGTCAAGTGTGTGGAGGGTATTTGGGAGGGATGGGGTGTCGTTATGGCTTGGATATGGTTATGTGCTGCACACACCGGCAAGCATGGAAATGTGAAAAAGAAAGCATGGTTCTTTCTTGTCCCCCATTCATTCATTCATTCATTCATTCATTCATTATTCGACACAAAATGTTGAACTTAATTTTGTTCCAGGCTCTCCCCTTGGATTGGTTGATGGGGATTCAGGATTTGGAGCACTTGATGAACAAGACTTAAGGGATGTATCACCTGCAGGAACTTGGAGCCTAATTGGAAAAAAGACCAGGAGGAAATAATATCCACTCTATAATTACAATTCTATGTTGGGTGGAAGAACTTCAACACACCTTTGGTGGTTGAAATTTAGGCAGTGAGATCAAAAGACTTTAAAAAAATATAGCTGACGGTAGGAGAGTGTTCAGGTAGAGCCTAGGAGTATGGATTTTACGGGAACCATAGGAGTGTGCTGGGAGCTGCGGTCACATAATGACTACAGAGTTAAGACAAAAGTTTTGGACTGATATTTGCAGTTTTTGAAAATGGTTGGGGATGAAGCATGGTCATTCCAAAAGTAAATCTGGGGCCAGGTTCTGTCAGATTAACCCTAGCTCCACTTACTAATTGGCTAAGTTACTCAATATTTTGTGTCTTCTAATCTAAAACCATGCTGGTAATACACACTTCACAAGTGGTTGCAAAGACTAAATTATTTTGATATTAGTAAAGGACTAAGAGCAGTATCAGACATGAAGTAGTGTTAAGCTTGTTAATGAAATCATTATGAAAGGCAAGCAGGCAGTCTTCAGTGACATTACTAAACTTAGATTAGTGAGTTTCAGTTATAATAAATGCAAGTGCATTTACCCGCAGACCCTGCATATGGTCCCCCAGTTACCACCAGAAGTCATACCGGAGCATAGAGCCAGGAATAAGCTCTGAGTACAGCCAGATGTGGCCCAAACCTTTTACCCTACCCCTCCCAAAATTGAGATTATATGAGTTAATGTCTTAAGACATTTTTGGGACTTGGTCTTTTAAGAGCTTGTATATGCTATGATCTACATCTTTTAAATCTTCGTAATGTATTAAGCCCATTAATTATATCCAGAAATCATACTAAAAGATTAGTTATGTGAATAAGAGCATTTTTTTGCTTCTGTCTCCTCAGTTTTATAATGGGAACTTATAATAGTAAGTACCTAACTAAATCCCTAATGATAGAGGATTTAGTGAACTCACTAGTAGAAAGCAGTTAGTAGAGGTCTGGCGCAAAGTCAAGCATTCAGTAAGTGTATTATTACTGATTTTTATTTTACTCCAGTCTTCTGAATATTATTTGAATTCATTGAATATATAACAGGTGTGCATCATGCAATCTTGATTTGGTCATAGATCACTAAATAACATTTTTTTTAATTTTTAATTTTTAATTATGAGAACAAAGATGCAAAGAAAGAGGACAAGGTAAAGTTACAGTGGAAGGACAATCATCCATACACAGAATTCTCCTAAGAAGTCCCTTTGCTGATATCTTTGAATTTTCAGCCAAAGAACATTAAAACAGAACCCATGTACAATGACTTTGTCCCTCAAGTCCCCAGATTGTAATACATTATAATAGTCACTAAGTAACATTTTAAGGCACCTTAGCTTCCTAGTGTTCTGTTCTGGGAGCAGAACAACTAACTATTCTGTTACTTCTGTTTTATTTTCTTCTTCTGGTTTAGAACGTTTCCGAGTGTGGAGTACTTGCAATAATAATTGACACACAGTGACCAAAAAGAACACGGTAGATGCTGTAATGTGGTATGATTGTCATCAAAACATCATCATGATTGACTCATGCTGTCACCCCTACACTCCTATAATTAGAATTCTTTTGATATGTTGAGTTTATGCCTGGTAGTTGCTCTTGAAAGGACATGTCTCTGTTGAAAACTCATTGTAATGGTAATTATCCCCACACACCACTCTCTTCTTTCTTCCATGATGTTTCTTAGTTCTATATTCACATATTTGCCCACGAACCTTACCCTTCCACCAAACGCTTACTGTGTGTTACGAAATGACTACATTACCACCACTAATTCTTCAGCTTCTCCTTATATGCCTTGACTATGACAGTTCTCTAGAGACTACTTTGAAGACCTCTCAAGTGGTGCGTCTGCTTTCTCACAAAATTAAGGGTTCAAGAAGTGTATTCACGGGGCTGGAGAGATAGCACAGCAGTAGGGCATTTGCCTTGCTTGCAGCCTAACTGGGAGAAAGCCCATTCAATTCCTGGCATCCCATATGGTCCTCCAGCCTGCCAGGCCCAATTTCTTAATGCAGAGCCAAGAGTAACCTCTGAGCATCGCTGGGTGGGACCCCAAAAACCAATCAATCAATAAAGTTAAAAAAAAAAAAAAAGAAGAAGAAGAAATGTATTCTCCCTGCTTTTCCGCTTCCCATCCCATTTCTTTGGGATCTATGAGCCCCCAGCGGTAGTTTCTGCTATTTTTCCTCCTTACTGGTTTTTTTTCCCTGATCTACTTATTTATTTCTTTCATTGAAGATGTTTCCCATCCTCACAGACTTTCTCATAACCTCAGTTCTTTTCATCATACTTGTGAACTTCATTCATTGATGACTCCTACATTTGGCTCCTCATTTTTTGGAAAACCTCAGTTGTATCAATTACAATTCTCTTACACCTCTGGGAAACCACCTTTTTCACCTTTACTCCTTGCCTTGCTATCCTGGTGCTGCACCACTCTACTGGTGAGCTTTGCAGTGTTCCCTTCACTTCTGCTTGATTTATTGGATTTTTTGCTGTGTCTGTAGGATATATTTCCACATGTTGAATATAGATTTCATAGTCCCAGCAGCCACTAGTTATCTTGACAATGTCTTTATTTCCCCTACTCTTCATTCTAGTAACTAACTCCCAATTTTCTTTGACTACTGGTGGCAGCATTGCAAAACATAGTGCTACTGTGCTTTACCCTCACTGAGCCCATACCAGAGTGCCATTCCTATGCGACTTTTCTGGTCAGCTTACTTTTCTGCTCTCCATAATACTTAAACCAGATGTTCTCCGCTTAGCTTAAACTTCTGACTTACTCCAACCTCTCTGCATGCTCAAGATTACATTGACATTGCTGTAAAAAAAAAAAAAAAAAAGGTAGCCTTCTCTTTGGAACTGTTAACATCTATCCAAGGACTGGGTGCTGTTAGTGCTCCCAACAAGCATACCGGTAATGAGATTTTCTTTAACTTTTTATTTTATTTAGGCATTGTGATTTACTTTATTATAATTGAGCTTCAGGTATATGATTTTCAATACCTATCTCATTACCACTATCAATTCCCTCCATTAATTCCTCTCTCGTTCCCTTTACCCCCAGCCTACTTCCTTTATAGGCACATTTTTAAGTTTGCTTTATTGTAGTTTGGATTTCCAGCTTTTAGTTTGATGGCTTTATAGTAGAGACATATAGCTATATGGCACCTCTTCACTTCTACCTTCATCCTCCTTTTGCTTCTTGCTTACCCTTCTTCAGTTTTCTTCCCTGTACTTAATTTTATAGTCTAGGTCTCCCCCTTTGATGTCTTGCTTTCTCTTTTCCTATTCTCTATAGTATAGATAAGTGAGTTCTTCTGGTATTTTTCTTACTTTGTTCAACACAATGTCCAAATTGCAGTAAATTATATGATTTCATCCTTCCTTGTAATCTCATAATATTCCTTTGCACATGTGTGCACCCACACACACAGAGAGATACACACCCTATAACTTCATTTTCTACTCATCTGTCATTAGACAATTGGGCTGACACTGCAGTTCTAGTATGTAGCTATAGTGCAAAGTGATGTAAAGCAGCATCGAATGAGAGTTCCTTCTTCTTTAGGACTCCTCATATGCTGCTTTCCATCCCCAAAGGAGCTTTTTCTTATAATAGAGCCTAACTTGCCCATGAGAAAATCAAACCATAAGTTACAGAGTATTGCCCTTAAAACAAATTAAATTTGGGGAAATAGCTGTGAAAGATAGTGATCTTTAAAAGACCAATGCATTGTTTTCTCTTAGAAGCTTAATTTCTTTTGATGATAGGGTAACTTTATGTATATCCAGTAGACTAATCTGAATATCTTGTAACATTAAGCAGATCTACCTCATTTGTTTTAATGGTTACACAGTATGGCATGGCCTGATTATACTTGAAGTTGTATGACTTTTTTTCTGTTCTGGCTCTTATTATCTTAAGCAACTTTCATTTTGCTATTAAAGTAATACTGTGATTAGCTGTTTATATATTTGAATTTTTGGTTTGGTGCAGTGCTCTGGGTATGGTCTTGAACAATACTCAGAGATCACTCTTGGCCAGGCTCAGGGAACCATATGTGATATTTGTGATCGAACATAGATTGGCCATTTGTTAGAACTTGCCAGAGTCCAGCCCAAGGTGAGCAGGGGCACCACAAGGATTGAGAATTAATAAAACAGGACAGACCCTAGAAAGAAAAGCATAGTCGGGGACTTTCAGCATTGGGAACTGAAAAGTCATACTGTCCTCTAGGTACAGTATTTATTATTCAGGGACAATCAACATGAAAAAAGGGCAGCTACAAATAACCTATCTAATGCTAATCAATCCTGAGTAGGTCTTTACATCTCAAAAAAGGATGTATAATGAAAGAGGATGCTTAGGTAAAATCTCTGAAGATTGTTTTCCTCTGGGAAGAGGGAGCAGATAAAAGAGTAAATACAGTACTCCCACTCAAAGAACATTCCAGGTGGGCACCTATATTCAGCTAATTAAGAGTTCTTAGATCTTTTTCTGCCCCTCTCCTTGGACTATCAACACTCTAGTTCAGGGGTGGCGAACAAGTTTAACACAAAGAGCCAAAATTTTAAACCCTGAGAGTCAGAGAGCCACACCACACAGTGACCTGCCAAAACAGACAAACACTCACACAAAAGCATCTAATTTTAACAATAATCTATTAAACACATAATGCATTTTGCCATTTTGAGTGAGGGTCAAAATCCTGCAGTGATGGTGAGGGTGTGCTATGTCCTCCACACTAAGAACTAACGGCAATATGTGACCCAACATGTGATACATGCCCCCTCGCCCGCCCCCCCACTTGCAGCCTGGGGGCGGGACTTTGTGCTCAGAGATCTCTCCTTAGAGGTCCCTCCTCAGAAGCAGCAAAATAAAATCCAAACTTGGCAAAGAGCAACAGGATACAAAATAATGATAAGAGGCAAAGAGCCGCATTCATGCATTCATTTTGGCTGGGAGCCGCATGCGGTGTTCCCACCCCTGCTCTAGCTAACTATATTTATTTCTTGGATGTCTTCATATCTAACAGTGCTTACCTGTTGTACTATCTCTCCAGTCCCAGAAAGTATCTTTTTAACTTGTATTTATTTTAACTAATTTAATCTGTGCTCGTTTCTGTCTCTGCTGTCTCTGTCTCTATCTCTGTCTCTGTCTCTGTCTCACTCTCATTCCTTTTTGAAGTAACTGCCTTATAGCTTATAAGGTTCAGGCATACATCAATATGTGTAAGTACTACATCAAATTTAATAATAAAAGTCCAGTGCTGGGTCTGAGACACAAAGGCTTAGGGCTCTGGGCTTTGCATTTGACCAACCAAATTTGATCTGTGGCACCCCTTATGGCTGGTTCCCTGAGCCCCAGAAGTGATTTACAAGTGTAAATCCAAGAGTAACACTAAAAGTCCAGTGCTCTATTACTATACAATGTTCCCATTTACACAATTTACCTACCTTCCTGTCCCTTCCCTTCAGGTAATCACTATATTGATTTTATAATCTGAAAGATTAATTTTTACCCATTTTCTCCATATGATTTGTAAGATTATATTGGTTACTTTCCTCAGACTTATTTTACTTGGCATGATACACTTTAGGTCCATCCATGTTGTTGATTTTTTTCTTTTTCTTCTTTAGTCATTTGTATTTTATTATGATTTGTAAAAAATTTTATGAGTCACAGTAGTCTATTGCCTCTGTATTTATTGCAGTAGTCTCTCTCAAATGAATGCTTATCTTTTAGTTTCCCCTATATTGTACATTTCATAACACTGAAATTGTGAATCTTTATGGTATAAAATCTGACAGTGTAGCTTTATGGTTTGTGGATTTGGAATTAATGCTTTGAAAGACTATCATCAGTCATGATGATACTTGCTTTTAGAACTTTTGTGGTTTTGGCTTTTATGCTTAGATTTTTTATTTTTCAAAATATGATTTTGTTTGTTGTAAGCTAGAGGTTTAAATTTAATTTTTCTTAAGTATTCCCTTCCAGGGGTCTCAAACTCGCGGCCTGTGGGCCGTTTGCGGCCCTCCATATAACATTTTGTGGCCTAGCCCTAGAGGAATCTTTTTTTGTTTTGTTTTGTTTTAGTTGTTTGGGTCACATCCCCCAATGTTCAAGGCTTACCACTGACTTTGCACTCAAGGATCACCCCGACTTTGCCTCCTGTGGTCCCCAGGTAAATTGAGTTTGAGACCCCTGCCTTAGACTATCAACTTACTGGTATTTATTTTTCCATTGATTTTAAATGCCATTTATATGCTAAATTTTTACATGTCTTAACCTAGAAGTATTTTTTGTTGTTTTTTCATTTAGTCTTTTCATTTCAGAGTCTGTAAATTTTGACTCATAGCTTCTATGCCATCATAGTATATTTCCCAGAGTAAGAATATGTCTCTATCTAGGAATGTCAGACTTTTCTTAGTTTGTGCAACTGTGCTACAGAAAAAAAAAAAAAGCAAGAAAGGGATGCAAAAGATACGTGTCTCTCCCTTTTCATCAGGAAAGCAATGACCTTTTGAAAAATTCTACTTGATATTTTTCTGCATAGGTGATCATTGGATGTCATAAAAATATGGCTTCACTCTGGACTTCAGAACACTGTAATGAGGTGATACTTTTTAATAGAGTAGATAATGCTTCAAAGAAAATCATAGAATATTCTTTGTAAAAAAAGTTCCATGGACAATGTGTTTGAACAGGTGGGTGAGAACCTTGTGGGGAAGGATTTTGCCGAGAGAAAATGTAATAGTGGCAGAGAGGGAGTTTATGTCTAATAAAATGTTCCAGCCTTTGGTGTTCTGCTTGATAAGTATCAGTAATATAATATATTTGTGTAGGACCAGTTCAGAAAAGATACCTATTTCCTCCTTCCCTAGTTAGCACTAATATCTGATTTTGGTTGTCATAGAGTTGCCTGTTTGTTGAAAGTTCTGTATATAAATGCACCTATCAGTATCCTATTTGTATGTATTCCATTCAATGTGAGATTTATGTTGTTAAAAGTAAAGCCAGTGACTACAATGGTAAACAGAGATTAATCAGTACTATTTTAATGAGGAAAGGAGTCTAGCATGAACTAACCTCTTAAATTTAGTAGAGCATCTTAAAATGAGAGTAAGGGCTTAAGGAAGTTTGTGTGGGAGCAGAGGGGGACAAGCAGAGGCTCAGAAGTGAGAAATTGCTCAGAGGAATAGAGAGGAATTGATGCATGAGAAAGACATTTGAGTTTGCTAACTGGGAAACATGGGCCTAAACTTTATGAATCCTAATCTTCATGTCATTGTTCATGGAACAATGGGATAAGAGCTTTTGCTTTACCTGATATCTCAGGTAAAGTCTCTGAGATAGATCAAAGACATCTGTAGAGATGCCAAAGCAACCAAAACTCCAGACATCACCAGAACTTTTTAGATTAAGTGTGGGCACCCTCACCCTTCCCCTCCCCCACCCTCGCCTTCTGGAAAGTCTGGCAGCTGAAAAAACACCCCACAAAAGCCTCAATATTCGCTACAGTGTTTGCTTGGAATTCCTGGACTGTGTGACAACTCCAAATGTTTTAATACTGTCATCCCAGTATCCCACACCAATTTAGTTGTCAACCTGGAATCGAAGCCACCTGATGTTCAGAAACAAAACAAGTAATAGAAAGATCAACTTGCTATATGAGAGCTTAGTAAACCTTCTGACAATGACTTAATGATTTCATTGAGAGAGAGAATAATTTTCTTGTTGCTTTACTCTTTTTCTTCTTTTCTTTAAATAATAATTTTATTACCACCTATCTGTAAATAATATTTTTGTTGTTTGGTTGGTTTTGGAGTACTGGGGGTTACTTCCTGGCTCTGCACTTAAGAATTACTGCTGGCAGGCTCAAGGGACCATATGGGATGCTTGGGATCAGACCTGGGTCCGCTGCGTGCAAGGCAAATTCTGTGCTAACTCTTCCCCTACACAAATATTTTATGAGCAACTATGTAATATGTAATGGTTTTTAAATAAAGTAATTTAGATAGATAGATGGATACATAGATAGATAGATCTATGCATTAGATAGATATCTTAATGTGTCTCTTTGAACTGTTAGAAATATTAGTTGTTTTGTCTTTTTTTTTTTAATTCAGATCTTTATTTTAAAAGCCAAAGTTGAGACCTAGTCAGTAAAATCATTAAGAGAAAATTGACTGGTTTGGTAAAGGAATCTTCCTTTCTTCCTTGTTACCTCCTCCCCTTAATCTTTTAACTGACCTTATTTTAGACGGGGAAAATAGAATTTGTTTTTTACTTATTTTTTACATAGTTTTATGAAGTATGAGGAGGAGAGAGAGGGAGATAGAGTAACAAGTTTAAGATACATGTTCAGACTTCTTTACAGAGGAGAGAGCCTCATGAAATAAAGAATTTCGGGATGAGAAATAACATGGAGGTAAAGCGTATGCCTTGCATGCAGAAGAATGGTGGTTCAAATTCCGGCTTTCCATATGGTCCCCCAAGCCTGCCAGGAGTGATTGCTGAGCGTAGAGTCAGGAGTAACCCTTGAGCGCTGCCGGATGTGACCCAAAAACAAAAACAAAAAACACACACACAAAAAATAAAAAAATTCTTGACTCAGGATGACCACAGAATAGTTTTTTTTAATGTTGTGTGCATATATTTGTTCATTCAGCCACCTAAAGAATGGTTTTACATATTGTATCTATTCACTTTTATGGTTACTGTAAATAGACTTTGATGACTATTGTTATTTAAGTCTTCTGTCGTGGATTAGTGTCTAGAACCAAAATTGATTCTCCAAGGGTGAGTTTATATTTTTAATTGCCAAATTGATTCCCTAAATGGTTCATCAATTTATACTCCTTATAATCATTGTGTAACAGTGTTATCAATACCGTGGTTGTGTATCCTTGTTAATATTTGTTATTGTCATTGAGTGTAAATGGTACCCCATCATGGCTGTAAATTGCATTTTCCTTGTGATTAATGACATTTACACCTGATTTTGTGCTTATTGAGATTCTTATATTTTATTTTGTGACCTGTTCTATTCTTTTCCCTATGTTTGTTGATGTTTTCTTTGTTGGTTTTGACTCAGTGAAGTGTTAGACTGGATATGAATCGCTTGTCTGACAAATGTATTGCTAAATATTTATATATTAAAGGACATGGAGTTATCTGGGGGGCACACCCGGCAGTGCTCAGTGGTTACTCCTGACTCTGCATTCAGAAATTACTCTTGGCAGGCTTGGGGGACTTTATGGGATACTGGGGATCAAATCTGGGTCAGCCATGTGAAAGGCACACACTGGCCTACTACGCTGGTCGCAGGAAATGAGATTTTGAAATATCACTTAAAATAACATCAAAGGCCATACTGTTGAGAAACAAATTTAATCAAAGACATGAAGCATCTTTACATTGTAAACTATAATGCACCCTACCTTCTTATTATAGTTTATAATGTTTACATGGTAAATTATAATGTACCCTATCTCTCCAGCCCAAAATCGTTGTAATTAAAAAAAAAGTAACGAGAAATTAGAAGATTGATTCTAAAGTATATATTATATATGGAAGTGCAAAGTATGTAGACTACACATAATTATTTTCAAACGAATTAAATTGGAGATTTTACAGGCTAGAGAGATAGTATAGAGGTTGAGATGTTTCGTATGTGACCAAACCCAGTTCAATTCCCAGCACCACAAGTGGTCCTTAAACCCCATCAGGAGTTATCCCTGAACTTGGAACCAAGAGTAACACTTGAGTACCACCCAAAAAGAAGCAAAGAAGTTGGAGAACAACAGTGCCTAGTACAACCAAATGTTAAGCTCTTTAGTAAAGCTACAGTAATTCAAACAGTGTGGTCTTGGCATAAATAGAGATGGATCAATGTTAGAGAATAAAGAGACTCAAAATACTTAAGTACTAATTAGTTGATGTTTTAATTTTCTCCCAGACTTCTAAGTTATTTTCCTTCAGGAATGAATAAAACTATTTTATTTAATAATTCTGGATTAACTGGACATTCACGTGAGGAAAAAAATAAGGATGTTGATCCCTATCTCATTCATTTGGGGAAGATCATGAATTGAGATAAAAACAAAAACCATAAAGTTTCTATATGAAAACTGCTATCTTGGTCATCTTGGGTGGGAGATAGTATATCTGTAAAGAATGCAAGAGGCACTAACTACAAAAGAAATTTCTTTTCAAAAGTACTTTACACATGTTTATGGGTGTGTAGATTTTGTTTCTGTGAGATATGTGACCTTGTACCAACATTGCTTTCTGATTCTCCTACTGGTTTTTACCTTGTGAATGTTGATCACTTTTCTGTTCACACTTTGTACATTATTCATTGTCTGCATGTAATTTGTTAGATCAAACTAATCCTTGGAAGGGTGTTAGATATTAGATATAGCCAAATGTTAATCAATACTAGCACTATCCTTTCAAAGGAAGGCATAGCCTGGTGGTCTTTGTTTTGGAGGCACCTCCAGAGCCTCCAGTGTCCCAGAACCACTCAACCAATCAGGTTAGATAACTTGGATGTCTTGGATTCAGTGACACTTGGGTTCTTGGCGGCGGGGGGAAATCATATGATGCTAGGGGCCTTGCACATCCAGGGTGTGCACCGCTTATTTCTGAACTATCTACCCAATCTATTGAGGTCTGAGCTGACAAACTCTTGTCTTTGGGTCTTAAGATGTTACTCTCTGTGTTCCATTTATAAGCCAAGACCATAACTCGTAGTAAGTAGAAATAAAAGGGTGCAGCTAAAATAATGGTAAATAATAATACTAATACTAATGTGCTAAAGCACTTGTCTTGCACGCTGCTGACCCCACTACAGTCTCTGGTAATCCATCTAATTATCCACGTATTACCAGGGATGATCCTGAGTATAGAGCCAACAATAGGTCCTGGCCTCTGAAAGATGTGGCCCCCAAGCCTGGGAGAGAAAAAAGAAGGTAAAAGAATAACGATAAAAATGAAAAAAATTAGAAGTAAAACAGTATCTTAAAGATCCCAATGTGTAATTGAAGTCCCAAATTTAAAAATCGTAAGATTATCTAGTTGAATTTTTGCCACTGTTTATAAGAACATCAACTATATAGAGTGCCCAGAGTATATGTTAAAATGTTAATTTTATCCCCATTATCCCCATACTATGATACTACATAGTTACTTTACCTACGTCTAAATCCAAGTAGGTGAGTGGATTTACAAATAGCAATTTAGTTTCCCACAAAACTCTATAGTTTGGGGAAGCACTTTAACCCTTCCCTGTGAAGTAATATCTTCTACAAAGGGTTGTTAGCAGGGTTACACGTGTTCCTTCCTATTTGCAAGGAATTTGGACAAGTACCAGCAGCCTTGCTCTTCATGCACAATGAGAACAGTAAGACCCTATCCATTTTCCAGAATCCACAGATGAAGAAACCTGGCTTCAGTTGAGGATCCATTTGTGCTGTTGACACATGCAAATCTGACAGTCAATAAATATTTTATGAAGAAATTGACAATTGAATCTGATCCTTTTTGTTTATAGGAAAAAAAACTGGGCTTATTTTAAGCACTACAGATGCTTCAAATTTATTAGGTAGGTGTACTGTCCTGTGGTTCAGTGTGTGGTGGAGCTGGAAAGAATGAGACAGACTACTGAGTATCCCTGACTACTGATTGATGATCAATAGCAACTTTATTAGGGCTGCCTCTGTTTTTCGTATTCTATCCTATTTGCCTAGTATATGTGACTAGGTTAATGTGATTAATAACAAGGGTGATTTATCATCGTGAGGGTCAATAAAGAATATGGAACAAAGCTTAAAGAATGAGAACAAAACTAAAGATGTTTGCAAGATATTGGAGGCAAAATATTTGCATAAGAAAACTGTAGATAAAATTCTGTAATTTGCTTATCAAAGTGACCAAAAAAAAAAGGATTTAGGAAACACTGCTGGAAAAAATAGCTTATCACAGGGCATTGTTAAATAAATGGGAGCTCTGGGGCTGAAGCAGTGACGTCCCATATGGTTCCCCCAAGCCAGAAGCGATTTCTGAGTGCATAGCCAGGAATAACCCCTTAGCATCACAGAGTGTGGCCCCAAAACCACTACACTTCATGTTCTTTCACTATTATATCTTATTATCATCTACTCTGCTCATTCATGACACTTAGCAAATACTCAAATATTGAGTATTACATTGATACAGAATTGAAAGCAATAGAATCTGCTCCCTTTGAGATCAGACTGAGTATCCAGGATTGTTTGAAGAAGGCAAATTGACATTCTTTTCTTCTGTGAACTTGCTGCTTAGCTGTGGAATGACTGGAATGTTTTCTATGTAGGGAAGTTCACAATGACTTGATAGTTTGAAGAAGTTACATGGTACTAGCTGTAGACACTGAATCTACTAGGTCTGTTTAAGATCTTTCCCAACTTTCAGTTTAATGAGTGTCCTTACCATTCTTGCTCTGGCTACAGGTGTGACTTACCACTAAATGGCATGAGGTGGGTTATTTGATAGCTTGTGTAAACCCCCTCCTTCTTTTTGCATGAGCTCTCAAAGGACCCAAACCTAGTTGGAATATTTTCTCTGTCGCTGTTTGTGTCTCTGTCATTTTGTCTCTCTGGCTGTTTGTCTCAGCCTCTCTCTGTGTCTTTGTCTGTTTCTCTGTTTCTGTTTCTGTTTCACACACACACACACACACACACACACACACACACACACACACACACACACACACCACCTTTCAGCCTACCTGTCAAGTAATATGGAAACTGTTAATTTGAATATCAAAAGGGATGCTTCAGGCTACAAGTCTGGTATAGTTTGTCCTGAATGAATTATATTGCAGTGTCAGTTAAGAGGTAGACCTGACTTTAGGATCCCTAGAAGGAGCCTGTATGATGTAGGGGTTCATCTCTTCTTGTGACTTCAAAATTATCTTGTAGGTGATTCCATACATAGTTTTCAGACTTCTGATTTTTGTTTTTTTTGTTTTTGGGGCCACACCCGTTTGACACTCAGGGGTTACTCTTGGCTATGCGCTCAGAAATCACCCCTGGCTTGGGGGGACCATATGGGACGCTGGGGGATTGAACCGCTGTCCATCTTACGCTAGCGCTTGCAAGGCAGACACCTTACCTCTAGCGTCACCTTCCCGGCCCCGGGCTTCTGGTTTTTGACTAGGGCTTCAGTTCCCAGGCTTGGAAAACTAAAATATCAACTTCTTGTAGTATGGAGCAGGGTAGGCTTCAATAGCATTGCCCAAGTTGAAGCTACCATATTTTTCATACCATAAGATGCACTTCACCCCCTCCCCAAAGTGCGTCTTATGAAGTGAATGCCACCTGGAGCTGAAGCCTGAGCGCAAGGGAGGAGAGCATCTAAAATCTATGTGCGTCTTATGGTCAGGTGCATCTTAATGTAGTGGAAATTTCAGTATTTTATCTATTTCTGGTTTCTTTACTGTAACTTCCTGAATACAGTTAGGATAAATATCGAGGTACATGTTTAGTGACTCTTGCCAATTATTTGGGGTCTCTTGATTCCAAATTTGTAGTTGAGTCAAGGAACATGAGTTTGAAGAGTGAGTTGTAGGTTGCAGGTTTTTTTGTATGAAGCATGAAGTTATTTGTTACTAAGGATTCTGGGAAAGGAATTAATGAGGAAGCAGTGCAATATGAATATAAAAATGAGGGATGGGTATGAAATTTGTCATGGTGCACTGAGTGTGCAGATGTTGACATTTGTGGGAGAAGGGAATGATTTTTTCCTCAGGATCCTTGGCCTGATCTCCAAGTACTTTACTCTTGAATTCTTGGCCTAAACTCCTCACTGATCTACTTCCTTTTTCATCTCATCCAGGTTTGCAGTCAGCATTGGATACTGGCATGATCCTTACATCCAGCATTTTGTGAGGCTGTGTAAAGAGAGGAAGGCCCCCGAAATTAACAGAGGTAAAATGGTCATATCCCACTCTCCCTCCCCAGTTATTTACACATCAGCTGAGAGACCTGAGGTTTGAGGGATTTTTTTTTCATGTTTTTTTGGGGGTGGTGTGGGATCATTGTTATTGTAGAAGCCATGACGTGTGGTCTAGAGGATCAAAGTTAAAAGCCAAATCCTCACACTTAGCAAAAGCATGTTCTGTGTCATTTGAATCTATTCTCTAACCCTGGGATTGATCCTTTAAGACATTTCTAGTTTGTAGTGTCTCTGGTAATACATGAAAGTGCTACTTTTTCATCATCCTCCCCAACAGAGAAGTAAACTTTTGTGGGAGTGATGGGTTCACTTATGGTAATGTTTAGGGGCTCTATGTTTGGGTTCACTCCAAGTGGCCTTCAGGGGACTTTGGGGAGGCTGAGATCCAGCCTCAAGGCTTTGAACTGTCTTTTTGGCTTTTGAAAAACCTTGTAATCTTTGTTAATGTGATAAATGAAAAGTAGTAACAAAGTGATTTTATTTTCCATTCCTCTTAGTTACAAGTAGGATGAAGGTCAACATGTATTTAAAGTCATTTGTATTTCATTTTCATGAACTATTTTTTTAATTAAAGGATTAATTTAGTGCCTTATTTGAGTTAGTATGACCATATGTCCTCAACATGTGCCCATAGAACCTTGTCTCTAAGACCAAATCCTAGTGGGTTCTCAATGAAATGCAAAGAAAATTTAAAGTGGTGACTCATGCAAATAAGGACATGTATTCATTTTTAGCATAGGGTGAAACCAGGCATCAGGAAGATTAGTCAATGCCTAACTCATCTCACCTCCTGTTCTCGGGGCAGGTTACACAGTGGCTGTACTAGAGAAACTAACAGGGACCTTCATGGGACCAACTTGGTACCTCAGTACCTCAGGTAGCCTACCTGCCTCGCTTGCTTGCTTCATCCTCTACTGGTTGGAATCTCAGTATAGGAACTGAATCCCAATAAAAAAGCACCTCTCAAATGATTAATAAAACTATTTCAACCCCTGTATCTAGTCCACTGTGGACCTTCTTAGAAAATGCTGTTGGAGAGTTACATTATAAAATCATTGAAAAACACCTTTTAAGTACTAATCCAGAGGAATTATTATGCTCATAAAATTCCTGTCAAAATGAATAAAACTTTCTAAATATTACTTTCAAAGTTTATTTTTCATAAAGTCCTACCAGCAGTGTTTTATCATACAAAGTTTAAGGGCATAGAATGTGAGTCAGTGGTTGAGTACCTGTCTTGCTCGGGTGAGGCCCTTAATTTGATCTGCAGCACCATAGAATTAAAACACCTTTTTTTCTTAAAAAAAAAAAAAAAAAAAAAAGAACACCAAGTTTATCTTCTTTTATTTCTCATTTCTGCCCCAGTTCTCCATCTCAGAACTTTCCAGGTCAGTTTCTTAGCCATTTGCTTCTGCCCTCCTCTGGCCAATTTGTGAAGCCATTGAAATGCCAACCTGTTTACGATATAAGTGGCAGGAACATGGGTAGAAATATGCCTTCCTTTGTGATATTCATCTGCCCAATATTCTGGCCTAAAAATATTATTATATTGTGATCTAAGAATTTTATGTTTTGCCAGTCTTTTATTATAGCCTCAAACAAAACAAAAAAGAAACAAAAAGACTAAAATAGACCAAAAGGTCAAATTCCAAGTAAAACATTTAGATTAGAGTTTGCTTTTGTTTCTCTTTATGTGCGCCTGTGTTTTTATTTGACCTTCCAAGCAGTCCTGAGGGACCTGGGGACTACTTTCAGAAATAGTTAACCAATCTATCCAGATGTTTCTTGGACCCTGTGCTACTGAGAACCACCAGAAATTCCCTCTCCAGTGATGCACAGGATCCACTAGGTGTTTCTCACTGGTATATGGTCCTAGGGATAAAACTTAGGATATGCACTCCAGTCTTTTGAACTGACTCCCATGCAGGTCCCTATGTCAGATTTTGATGTAAAATACTTTGGTAAGTCAATGTATAGGACATTTAGAATGTGTGTATATATGTCTACATACACACAGTAGATTACTACTGATCTTTAAGAAATAATGAAATCGTACAGTTTGTTGCAACATGAATGGAACAAGTAATATAAAATATTTTGTGTCTACTAAGGGGCAAGGCTTGTGGGGTAGGTAAGAATCTGGGGACACTAGCAGAAAGATATTGGTGGTGAGATTAGTATTGGAACATTGAATACTTGAAATTGCTGCATTATGAACAACTTTCTGAATCAATATTTAAATATTAAAATTTAAAAGAAAAGGAAAAAAGAAAAGAAGAAGCATAGTAGAAGAATAACTAAAGGCAAACGAAACAGAACCTGTCAACTGGTCTACAGAACTGAATTTACCTTGGAAGGGAGATGGAGGTTAGGTGGGGAAGAGGGACATATAAGTGTGTTTCCTGAGATACTGGAGGGTGTGGGGATTGTTTCGTCCAAGCTGAACATTTGCATGAACTCTTATTCTTAACAGTATTGTAAATAATGATGACTAAATTATATATAATTTTAATAAATGGATATATATGGAGATACATACATACTTATATTTATTTTAAATTTTTTATTACAACACTAATTTAGACATTTGTTTTAGGCATACAGTGTTCTAACACCAATCCCACCACCAGTGTGACCTTCCTTCCCCAGGCTGGCTTCCACTCCTCAGTCTGCCACTATGGCATGCACCTGACAAATTTATTTTGTATTGCTTGTGCCAACAAAACTTAAAAAAGTGGAAAATGGAGTTATCAGAAAAGCAAGCCAATAAAGTCGATTTATGATGATTGCTACATACTTTTAATAAACATATAGGTTCATTTCCTAATGAAGTACTGTGGTTCACATGACTTAAAATACAAGATAAAAGAACATTTGAAACTTGCCATTTTCCCCTAGAGGGAATCCACTGACCTAGCGAAGGGCAGGAGTATTGTGATTTGCTCTTCTAGTGTGGTGGGCTCTGCTGGGACTGTTGTGTCATCACTTGATGATAAACTCACGTCTCTGACTCTTAGGGTATTTTGCTCGAGTTCAAGGTGTCAGTCAACTTATAAAGGCATTTCTGCGGAGGACAGAATGTAACTCTCAAATTATCAACCTCGGGGCTGGGATGGATACCTCGTTCTGGACATTAAAGGTAAACTAGACATTTTTCTTCCACTTGCCCCAATTGTTTGAATTGTTTTAAGATTGTGTAAAACTTTTTCAAATATATCAACTGTCTTAAAACATCTAAGGAATGTAGTGAACAATCTGTGTCTCACCTTGGGCCTCACCTATTGGATAACCCCCACCTTCCCCACTGTATCTCATCTGCTGTTAAACAAAGTAATAAAATCCTCATTGACATTTCTCACTGAATGTGTGGAAATCTCTCAGGAGAAAACTATTGAATTGCTGAGATAAAGAATGCATGTGTTTATAATTTTGATGACAAGCAATGCTTAATTTGTTGGCCTAAGATTTTAGGATCTTAGGCTAATTTTTTTTTTTTTTAATTTTGGACCACACCAGATATCACACAAGGCTTACTCCTTCTCTGCACTCAAGGATTGTTCTTTTCAGGACTCAGTTCTAGGGATATATAATTTTGGAGGATAGAAGGCTGGTCAGCTGTGTGCAAGATAAGCACCTTACCTACTATATTAACTCTCTAGTATCATTGATCTTAGGTCAGATATGGGGATTTCTAATATGAGGTGGTGATGATAGTATGATGCACAGTCTTTTTTGGCCATTTTTTTAAATTTCAACATTTAGTCTTTTAGGGCTTAAAATAATGGTATAATTGCACTTATTGGGTCACAAGGTCTGGCCCCCAGTAATGGGTAACAAACTTTTTAGCAGGTGATAGTTTTCATGGCCGGGAGATCTTGCATCTTAGAAAATAGCAAGCCCAGTCATTTTCTGCAATAGCCCACTAACTCTTAAGAGTCCATATAGTAACAGGCTTTTTGCTTATTTGTTTGTTTATGTTTTGGGGCGACACTTGGAGATGCTCAGAATTTACTCCTGGCAAGCTCAGGAGACAAAGCTGAGCAAAACAAAATGCCTTACTTGCTGTGCTATCACTCCAGCCCAGCAACAGTCTTTCTTCATGCAGACCGGGTAGGTATGTGGTCACAATAACACATTTTATTTAAAAAAATTATCCCCTTCAGGCTACTTCTGGGAGTGGAGAAGGAAAGCAGAAGGACAGGTTTGAGGTTGATGAGTCCAGTTGTTGAGGTCTAGCTTTTGGGCCACTGGGTCTGGCTTTCTCCTCTCAGTGCCTTCCAGAACATTCCCAAGTCCCAGGAAAGAAAACCTGGGTCTGGTTACAGAACCTGAAATAAAGGGCTGGTTTTTGACTCTTGCCTTAGAAATTAGCCCCCAACCTTTATCCCACAAAGATTTTGCTAATTGGATGCAGATTTTTCTGGATTCTTCTATCAGGTGGATCATGTGGCATGACTAGGTACGTGCATTTCCCCAGATTTCTGGGAGAAGTACACCAAGATAAGTATGAATGTGTGGGCATAACCTGACCCTTCTATTTTGATCCTAATCAGCTCACCTGATTAGGTGTTTAGAGACTAAGCCTCCCAGCCTTTTTCTTACTCAAGTGAGAAATCAAATTGGCCTTACCATGGTTTAACCTTCTGCTTAATTAGGATAAGAACTGACATTCATTATGTGATTTTATGTATGTGAATCATTATGAGATCTCTGAGTGAATAGGTTTGCTATTTTTGTTATTTGGGGCCCATGCCTTGTGATACTCACAGGCTGTTCCTGGCTCAGGAGTAACTCTTCCATTTGCTGGAGGACTCCTATCTAGTCATGGAATTTGAACCTGTATTGTGGCTACCACAGCTGCATTCAAGGTGAAGACCTAACCTCCTGTGCTCACTCTCTGGCTCAAGTGGTGGTATTACACAGATGAAAAAAGTAGAACCGAAGTTGTATCCCCAATGGCATTATATCCCAAACAGCAACCCCCAGCAGCATTGAAACATATTGCATATGTTGAATTCTGTTTCATCACATAGTTTTGTGGTGGTTTGGGGGTGATGGAGGCCAGGGAGATATTTGTCTGGAGGTGGATTATCCTCTTGTGGCCATCATGGAGCTGTGAGAAAATTCAGGGTAAGAGTTTGTGCAGCACTAGTAGTGGTGTGTGAGTTGGGGTGGCACTAGAAAACTCCTTTAGGCCTGACCAACACATTTGCTTATTTCTAACCTCTTGGGCCAATAATAGATAAATTTGAGGCTTTCATTTGTGAGGAAGGCACACACAAAAAAAAACATGACATTTTCACAGATATTCATTCACCTTTCTCACCACTGAAAGGGGCACAGAAACCTTGGGGTACCTTGCTCATAAATGTTGTCACAGCCTGAAGTGTGCCACTGAAAGAACTGGATAAGGGGTTTTGCTTTGGATTCGTGTGATACCAAGAGAGCCAAGAAGAGAGCAGGGCATTTGAGAACAGTCAGTACAACTGCCAGATTGAACCGGCATGACAGAGATGGAGTGACTACTAGGCCAACTAGAGCAGACTGAGTCAGAATATGTCCACCACCCAAGTTAGAAAGGCAGGGGAAGAAGCTGGGAGAGTAGATGTGTGCTTTCAATGTTTGTTGTTGTTTGCCAGATGAGATCCGAAAAGTACCTGCGAGGGTACTATATGAATTTAGCACCAGAGGTCAGGATAGAGTCAGGTGCTCAGGCTGTCACATGGGGCAATATTCAGTGAGGAGGAACAGGAACCACAGAAATGGGAGGTGAAACATAGGCGTGGCATTTGGGCTTCATTCTCCTTAGAAGTGGTAAAGCCTGACCCCTGGCTCAAAGATGCAACCCAGAATGGCCTTGGCAGCCAGTGGGCAGCAGGTGGGCAGCCAGTGTCCCAGGCCATTCACAGAGCTCTGGGAATAGGCTTGGAAGGGAGGCCAGCTTAGAGTTGCTGCTGAGGTTGCCTGTAATGGGCATAATAAAGAGGACACGAAGTTGCTCGATGTCTGAGTCCAGCTTGCACAGTCACTTTTCTCTTGTACACTGTCCACACAGTCTACAATGATTTCAAAAGTACACCCCAAGGGCCCATGTCTCCCATCCTGTGTCTCTAAAAAAGACATTTGGCATCATAGACCCTATTCTGTGAGTCATCCATGTTCTCAGTCCCAAGAAGTTACCAGTTTCTCTGCATTGCAATGAAGAAATTGTGACCTAAAGATTTGGTGACATTCTAAGCACACAAATAATGAATTAGATTCTGTCATGTGGTGGGTAGTAAAATGCTCATTCTTTGCCATTCCACTACTACAGAAAATATAATACCTAAATCCTCACTGCATGCATTATTTTCTAGTACTTGCTGTTCTATTTTAACCAAAGCGGTTTTTAAAATCTAAACTTCACACTGATTTCTTGTTTTGATTTTTTTTTCAAAGTACTGTTATCTCCTTCCAGAAAACTTCAAATTCCTCCTCTACCGTAGTAGTCATACCTCAATTCAGCTTCATGCTATTTCTTACCTTGATAATCATCTAGGTAGAGTTGCTTAACTTAATAGTTACTTAACTTTTCTTCATTCTCCATACAAAGACAAAGTAATTTGGATACATTTTTAATTTTAATTACCATAAATACAAAATAATTCATGATTGAGTTTCAGTCATAGAATGTACACCACCCTTTACCAGTGTACATTTCTTGTCACCCATGTCCCCAGCTTCCCTCCTACTCCCACATCCAGCCTTTGTCTCTTCCTTTTTGACACTGGTTTGCACTATTGTTAATGAAGGGGTGCCATACATATCACTTCAGTACCCAGTTCCTGTCCAGAGTGAATAGTTCCAACTATTATTGTCATAGTGGGCAATGTTAAAGGAGTGGACCCTTCTCTATCCTAGCTGCATTTATGGCTCTTTGTGACAAGCTTCCTACCATGAACTGGTCCTCTTGACCCTTATCTCTATTGTCTCTGGATATGAGTACTATATTGTCTTTCATTCTTATATCCCACAAGTGAGTTAGATTATTCTATATTTATCCCTCTCCTACTGACTCATTTCACTCAGAATAATATTTTCTGTATTCATCTATGTGGGTACATTTCTGACCACATCATTAGCCTGATCGAAAATTCTTCAGGGCCCACAAGTTGAAAATGATCTGGAAATATGAGTGAATTAAGAGTTATCTGAAAGCCAGAGAGCTAGTACAGTAGGGAAAGTACTTGTCTTGCCTACAAATTACCCGTGTTTGATCCCTGGCATTCCATATGGTCCCCTGAGCACCAGGAGGTATGGTCCAAATTTCCTTCTCCACCCAAAAAAAAAAAAAAAAAAAGTCACAAAAGAAAGGCAGTCTAAAAGATCACTGTCTTTTATCCCTCAGGATGAAGATCTTCTACCCAAAAAATATTTTGAAGTTGACTTTCCAATGATAGTCTCAAGAAAACTGCACAATATCAGGTACGCTTTCTGAGGGGGACCAGGCCCCAGTGAATGGGCCTGAAGCAGGGTCACTACAAAGAGAGAAAAGCATGGGGTCAGATGGCTCCCAGCTCCTTGGACTGAGATTCCTGACTGACCTCCAAGCACAATATTTATTGTTCAGGGACAATCAGTTATATGACAGGAAAGGCAAATAATAGGCAAATACCTATCTAATGCTAATCAAGCCTAAGTGGGTCTTTAAATTTCAAAATGGGAGGTGTGAAGGGAAGAGGAAACTAATATAAAGTCTCCGTGGATTGTCTTCCACTTAGAGAGGTGTCAGAACAAAAGAGTGAATTACAGGTTCATTCCTGTAATTTAGAAATTAAGAGCTCCTAGATCACCTTTTTCCACCTCTCTCAGATTATCAACTCTCTAGCCAAACTTTATTTTTTGGATATCTTCATATCCAACACTACGTATAAAGAAAATGCCAAGTGGAATTTAGAACCAGCTCTCAGCACCTGTAGGTGGCACAGACCTCACTTGAGGGCCCAGTTTCTTTTGATTTCATCCCCCATTTTTTTGTCCTGGGATCCTCATTTTATTGTGCCCAGCAGTCATCAAAATAAACTGCTCATTTCTTGCTTTTATTAATGTAATTTCTTTGGTCCAGAGAGTTAAATCAGTGAGCTGAGAAAGTATGGTTTTGTTTGGTTTTGTGGCCAAACTGACTTTGTATAGTGATTAATTTTAGCTCTGTGCTTAGGGATCACTCTTGATGGTGCTTGACACATTATATGGCATGCCAGGGATTGAACACAGGTCAGCCACATGCAAGGCCGGCACCCCCACTCTGCTGTACTGTCATTTCAGTATCGTAGAGAGCATGCTTTGCAGATAAGAGGCCTGAGGTTAGCTGGAACTATTTGTTCCCCTAAGCAGCACAGGGCAGATGTGATCTAAAACAAACCAAAAACTATATAAAAACTTGAGAAATAATAGTAAAGTGGCAGGGAAGAGGAGAGAGAGAGAGGGAGAGGAGAGTGAGATTGTGAGGTAGGGAACATGAACCCCCACAGTCTCCAGCTTCAGGTTCCATGGGACCCCTGCTAGTGATTTTTGGCCTATGGAGCCAAAAATTAATTTTATTTTATTTGGGTGGGGAGAGTGGGAAAGGGGTCCACACCTGTGCTGCTCAGGGGTAACTTCTGGCACCGCACTCAAGAATTAATCCTGTTGAATTAATCCTGTTCAGGGAAAAGGGATGCTGGGGATCAAACTCAGGTCAGTCATATGCAAGGTGAATGCCCTACCCTCTGTACTATTATTGCTCTATTGCTCTGATCTGCCAGTAGTTCAATTCTGTGGCCAGAGGATGTGGTACTGCTTGAATCCTATAATGCTGAGGATTACCTGCATCACCCCAGTGGTGCTTGTGGTCCTCCAGGCCTTATACCAGTCAGTGCTCAGAAGCCATGCCATGCCAGAAAATAAAGCAAGGTCAATTGTATGCAAATTAACCCATGTCCTATCTCTCTTAACTCCAGGAATATGAATGTTGACATGTATTTTGTTCTACTTTTTTTTATCCCAGTTCAGTTACAGCTGGATTTGATGTGTTTCTTTTATTGAAGAATGAGACACGAGTGATTGTGTTTTTATATATGAGGTATTATAGAATTATTCTAAGTTCAGTTTTCAAAGAATTTGTATAGTATAGTAGTGAGTTTGCTAATCTTTGCTTTGAGTTTTTCTTTCCCAAACACAGTAGTAAATGTTTCACTTGGATAGTATCATTTAGTTCTCAGAAAGAAGCGTGATTCAGTGTTCTTTCCAGATGAATTAACCTGAAGGTCAAAGAAATTTAATTTCCCAGAAATCACAAATATAGGGAGAAGTAGAGCTGAGATTTCAATCCTGACTTTAAAGTAAAGGTCAAGGTTCCTGTGTAGTTTTAAACCACTCTCTTTCCCTTCTTTTTCATTTTGTCATTTAAATAAAATCCTAAGTTTGGGTCTTTAATAAAGTCCAGTAAAGTTTCAACTTTTTCTAGAGAAATTATCTAGACTTTTACAAACTAGAAAGATTTTTTAAAGCTTTGTTCTACTTTACCCTTTGCAAGTAAGGTTTTTACCCTTTTCAAATACAAAATGATACTAAGTGTGGTTTTCCGATGCTAGATGGTCATTCTAATAATACTCTGGAAAGTTAGAACCGAGTGCATTAGAACTCAGAGTGAAAGGAGAGTAAGTGGACTCTCTTAAACCCAGACCTGCTTTCTTTGACTGGAGAACACATAATGTGATTGTTGGGAAGGCACCCCAATTTATGATTGTTTTTACATATCCTGTTTGGGGAGTTACCCATAAATGCTGCCAAATCTTAGGTCTGTATTAGACAGTCTATTTACCAATGTGATTTTTGACAATTCTGTTTGAGACAAGAAACTTAGGGATGACCTAGGAACATAGACATATTTTGAACTTCCTTGCCCGTCTTTTCCTGTTTCTTGATCTAAGTGTTTCATTATTGGGTTGTGATTTGATGTCAAATTCTGAGCCTCATCATTAGCTGCCTCATCTAAGTGAGATCCAGATCCATGTCATTTGTCCTATGTGTTGCCTAGAATCAAGTGTAATTAATCAGAAGGTTCCCTTGGAGTAGTCCTTACTCCTAAGCAGGAGCAGTGCACACCTGCCATTTCTGTGCTAAGTGCTTATGCTTTCAGCAGTAAATCAACCTGGATTCATCTTGCCCTTTTCTCCATCTTCCTCTAGATATAAACCTCTCCTATCA
Organism: Suncus etruscus; assembly: GCF_024139225.1. Lineage (NCBI taxonomy): Eukaryota > Metazoa > Chordata > Mammalia > Eulipotyphla > Soricidae > Suncus > Suncus etruscus. The sequence goes on along the minus strand of NC_064862.1, from coordinate 63,782,483 downwards.
AAACCCATTATAGAATTACACTCGGAGGATACACTTCAAATGGGTAAGTATCTCTCGTCTAAATAATCCATTGTGGAGTATGCAACTTTACTTGTTTCTCTTTTTTCTTGTAAAGACTGTGTGTGGGTCAGAGTGATAGCACAGCAGTAGGGCATTTGCCTTATAGGAGACTAATCCGGGTTCGATTCTTGGCATCCCATATGGTCCCCCAAGCCTGCCAGGAGTGATTTCTGAGCACAGAGCCAGGAGTCACCCCTGAGCACCACCGGGTGTGGCCCCAAAAGAAAAAGAGTATATGTTTATATGTGCATGCACCACCCCTCCTCCTGATGTCACACAGTGTCTACAGGCATCAGGGCCTTGATTGCAATCTCGAGCACCTTATGCCTAGACCACACTCTTACTCTCCAGCCCACATCCCCACAAGACTACTTGATGTGGCCCTGAGAGCCTCTGGTACCACTGGACCTGAGCTTTGCAGATGGGCCCACAACACCAAGTCCCTGTTTGCCAAGAGTGGTCTCCAGGTTTCCTGAACACCACTATAATAACTCTTCTCCAAAAAGAAGATTAAGAAGCTAAGAAATAAAATGTGAACAAGAGTATAGATGAGGGGCCCGGAGAGATAGCACAGCAGTGTTTGCCTTGCAAGCAGCCGATCCAGGACCTAAGGTGGTTGGTTCGAATCCCCGGTGTCCCATATGGTCCCCCGTGCCTGCCAGGAGCTATTTCTGAGCAGACAGCCAGGAGTAACCCCTGAGCACTGCCGGGTGTGGCCCAAAAACCAAAAACCAAAAAAAAAAAAAAAAGAGTATAGATGATAATAAAACAAAAACATTTCATTTAAAGCTGTTAAATATTTTTTGTCTTTTGTTTTCATGTTAATTCAGGTAACATTGGTCTGTATTATGTCTCAGTAATGTTTTTTATTCATCTTCAAAATTAGGTTGTCACACACCAAAGTAATGGCCTTGCTTTGCCTCAATCCATTGGCTCCATTGTATACTTTGATCTTGTTGATCCTGTTACTTTTCCCCTACGCTGGCAACCTTGGTTAAGTGGCCTTGGTTAAGGGCTGACTTGCATTGCTTTGATCTGTTCTCTTGCTTTTTTTTACTTGTATCCCACATGCCAATGAGATCATCCAATGTTTGTGTTTTTCTTTTTGACCTAAAAAAAGTAGTGAATTTTAAATATCTGATTATAACAAGAATTACCTGTTTTCAATAAAAGAAATAAACTACTGACAAAATAGGTACCTCATTGATTATTAGATACTTCCTGATTTCAGAGAATACTGTGCATCTTAGAATTGATGACTGGGTTTCACCTGAGAGAGTTTGAGGGCTGCTCTTGGCTTTGTGCTCATGGCAGTGCTTTGGGATCCACACAGTGCTAGTGATTAAAACTGACTTAGGTACATGCTGAGCAAGCTCCTTAACCTGTCTTTATATCACTTTGGTCCCAGAATAGGTGATGATTTTTAAGTTAAAATAATCACAGGACAAAAAAGAAAAGTAAATGCATACAGGCACACAACAAAAATTAAGTCAGAATAATTTCTTAGAAAGTAAATCAGGGCTGGAGAGATAGTACAGGGGTTAAGATATTTGCCTTGCTAGTAGCCAACTCCATTGTGATCCGTAGCAACAAATATGGTTCCTGGTTAACATCCAGGATTGAATGATTGATCCCTGAACACCACCAGGTGTGGTCCACCTTTCCACACCTCCTATCCCCACCTAAAAATATGAATTAGGGGACCAGAAATATAGCACAGCGGTAGGGATCTGTTCGATCCAGGACAGATGGTGGTTTGAATCCCGGCATCCCATAGGGTCCCCCATGACTTCCCAGAGCGTTTTTTTTTTTTTATCACAGAACCAGGAGTAAATCCCTGAGCACCAATGGGTATGACCAAAAAAAGTGAATTAGGAGCCTGAGCAGTTTCCTTGCATAGACCCTACTTCTATCTTCAGCACCTCATATGATATCTTGAGCACTTCTAGGATTGACAGCTGAGCATCTCCAGGTGTAACCAAACCCCAAAAAGGTAAATTGGGTTAAGGAGATAGTTCCAAACCCCTAAACTTGAGTCTCTCCTTATATGTACCTCCCCTACTGTTCCACCCATCTCCACAGGAATCAAGCAGCCCTGTACTGAACTCTGACATATGAATCCCCTGGCAAGGTTAGCCATGTATTGCTGGGAGTGGACCCAGGCTCCTGGGGAGAAAAAAGTAAATCAGGTTCCGTTATTTTCTGCATAAATCAATCCCACTGGTAGGAGATCCCACATAACTGGTAGCCTGGTGATTTTGTTTCCAACCACATTATGCTGTAACCATGTTTGCTTCTGAAAATACCAAGTTGATTGTTACCTTAAAACTTTTCATCTGGCCTAGAGAGATAGCACAGCGGCGTTTGCCTTGCAAGCAGCCGATCCAGGACCAAAGGTGGTTGGTTCGAATCCCGGTGTCCCATATGGTCCCCCATGCCTGCCAGGAGCTATTTCTGAGCAGACAGCCATGAGTAACCCCTGAGCACCGCCGGGTGTGGCCCAAAACCAAAAACAAAAAAACTTTTCATCTACCCCTTCTCTGTCCTGGAACTCTATTTTTCTCTCCTTTCACTTCATGGATTCCTTGTCACTCTTAGCTCTGCCACCATCTTGAGGGAGATCCCATATAGCCATTGGCCTAAGGATTGATCCCTTTCGCTCTGTCTTTGTTTTCTGTCATAATTTTCTCTCCTCACTGCTTACTGCTTTTATCCCCCTTTCCCTTTCTAGGGCATTTAACATTGGATGCTAGCCCTAGTCTATTTCTTTAAGTTTCATTGTCTTTCTCCCTCATATAGGAAACAAGTTCCTGGGAACATGTTTAAAAGGGCCTGATACACAGAAATTGTTGACCAAATGAACATTCTTTAAATACTTGAATGGATGACTCAAACTGTAACCCTTTTGAGGAAGTATATGAGTGTAAAGATTTTTAGAGCAGCATTAGGTATTTCAGCTAGGACCTAAGAAGGGAGAAAAGGTATGGGAGATTGTGATGGTAGTGGTGGCAATGGCAGTGGTTGCTGAAAGAGGTTGTCTAAGAATTGACAAGCAAAGGAAAAAGGTCATCCTAGATCTCTAGAGGCCATTGTGATTGGAAGTAGAGGTAGATGGTCAAGATGAAGTTCAAGACAGTATAAGGATTGTTGTAGCATTACTCATACTTGTTTTTGTTTCCTTTCTCTTCCCTGATAAATGTAAATGTTTCAAGGGTAGGGACGCTTAGTTTAAGTAAATTCTCAGAATTTGATTCAGTATTCAGGAGAATGAACAGAATCTTGGCCTGGAGTAGTAGCGCAGCAGTAGGGCGTTCGCCTTGCATGCATCTGACCTAGGGAGGGACTGGTTTGATCCCCCAGTGTCCGATATGGTCTCCCAAGCTAGGAATGATTTCTGAGCACTTAGCCAGGAGTAATCCCTGAGCGTCACTGGGTGTGCCCCCCCCAAAAAAAAAAAAACAAAGAAAAACAAAAAAGAAAAAGAATGAACAGAATCTTCTGTCTGATCCAGAAATTCATCTTGACGCTCTTACAATCCTCATTTGTATATGTTGATGGGTGTGTATAACATATTTAATATGTTCTGGGAAAACTGGAGCCTAAAAGAACATTTTAAAGTCATTAGTGAATCTACCACTGAAGACCTATAACAAATGAAATTCATGGGATTTGCTCCAATTGAGTAGCTTGTAGGATAGCTCGCTATCTCTGAAAATGTTCACCTGGATGTATGTTCGAGGTCCCTACAAGTGTGTCCTGTCAGTTCGGCACATGTATTTATTGTGTTATATTGAATAGATCTTATGCTTTATTGTGCTTATCTAGGCATTAGTTGTATGAGGCAGATAATTAAATTTTATGTAACAAACCACTGCAAAGCTAGCAAAGCAAGTAGTTTAAAGCAACTACAATCTCTGTAGCTCACAGTTCTATAATATGGTAGTTTGGGCTGACATCATCTGGGTGGAACTTTAGCTTGACACACTGGCAGTCACTGACACATGCTGCGTAGGCTTAATCATTATGGACTTGTGTTCACAGAAAACCTTCACTTGTACCAGGCAGGTTAGGCCAAAGCATCACAGTCTTTCTTGGATCAGAGTGCTTTGTCTCAGTAATTTTTCTTAGTATGCCAAAAAACTTATCAACAGTTCTGTTTATTAATGAATTGGGCTTAAACATTGCAAATATTTGTCTTAACAACTTACTAGTCATTTTAGAAAAGGGATAATACATATGAATGCAAAGAATACAAAGAATGCTGGCCTAAATAGCCAGTTGCTTCTAATCATATATGCTCCTGCTGAACACTGCATGATTTTACCTTGGAGTCAGATTAAACAGACCTTGCCCTAAAATCACCATTCCATCTAAGAAAGTGGTTTTGTAGAGCTCATGCCATTTTCAGAAGAGAAAGCAGAGAAGTCTGCCACTGAGACTGTGACTTGCTGGAGGTAGGAATTGCTTATATTTGGTCCATATTGAATATTTCTGATCTTCCTTTATTAATGAAAATAAATTCCTATACCTTCACTGAAATGTGCCTTGATTCTGTTTTCAGCATTTTCAAATGCTTTTGGTGTGTTTTGGTTTTTTTGGGCCATGCCTGGTGGTGTTCCTAGCTCTGCACTAGGAATTTCTCCTGGTGGACTTGAGGGAACCATATGGGTTTTGGGGGGATCAAACTCCAGGTCCAGAGGCAAGATGCAGGGCAAGGCAAGCGGCCTACCTACTGTACTACAGCTCCAGTCCACAAATGCTTTCTGTTCTCCCCATAATGAAAGTGAGATTTCCTACCCTTCTGAGAAAATAATCGACTTGCCACATCTACCTGTGTAGGTATTCCCTGACTTTGGATGTCAAATCAAGAACAGGTGTGTGTTCCCAGATATGAGGATTTATTGTTGAACTTGAGCCCTGAAACATGTCTTGCACTTCTAGTGCACTTCTGGACACATATGTCACTGACTTCTTCAACTTTGCTGTTCTTGATGCTCAGTAATCAATGAGGGGCTGGAGCAATAGCACAGCAGGTAGGGTGCTTGCCTTGCATGCAGGTTCGATCTCCAGCATCTCATATTGTCCCATTGGGCTTTTCTTCCCGTGTTTCTTAGACTTGAATCTTATGTTGTTTCTGTTGAGTTTATCAAAGACTTCTATTTTCATTTGTTCGCATATTTTGAGAACTTTTCCATTGTCTGATCATTTGATTTGAGGCTCTTTTTCAGCCTTTTCTGTTGTATGTTATGCATCTTATCTTCCACCTCACTGATTCTGTTTTCAGCCACTGGTACTCTGTTGGACAAGCTTTCTAGTGAGGTTTTTATTCACACCATGTTTTTCAGCCCTATTATTTTAGTTTGAGGTTTTCTTATTTCTGCTCTCAGATCCTTTTGATTCTTATGTGTGGCATGTTCAGTTTGTTCCATGCTTTTTTTGAGTTCTGTAAACATTTTCCATATTTTTATTCTAAATTCCTTATCTGAGAGATTAAATAGTTGGTACTTTTTGGACATCAGAGCTACCATCCTCATCTCTAAGCATGCTGGGGCCCTGTGTTTTTTCCCCATTGTTGTAGTTGTATTGTGATGTTTCCTATGTCTCATGCTGGTGTTCCTTGAGTAGGAGGAGCACTGCCAATGTGGCTTCTGGATCCTAAAGCCTCTGGCTTTGCCTCCTGCGGCTATGTTGTCTCTGAGTCAGGTTCATCCCCTCTGGATCCCCACCTTGGGCTTCAGTTTCTCCAACTATTCATGATTAAGAACAACCCTAATGACCTCATCTTGTTATTAACTTATTTTTTATGGAGTTGTCATAGTTTACATGGTATTACAGTAATTATTTTATAGTTGTAGGCTTACCTTTTGATCACCTAATTCTACTTATAGTAATCTACTTTCAAAGACAATTGGACATGTTTCAGGATGTATAAATGGGGTGCTCTTTGCAGTGTTGATGGTGAAGAAAATTTGGAAATACCGTGTCTCTTATTGTGTGCTACTGAATTATTTCTTATTCAGTGGAATGATAGGAAATCATGAAAGAGAAGGATATCCTTGGTGCTTTCATTAAATAAGAGAAATCATTTCAAACCAGTATTGATGGCCCATTTTCTTCTTTTCTGTGCAATGACTTGTGAAAGAGAGTGAATATGGAGATTAAAGGTGTTTCTGAACACTTTTTTTTTTTTTTTTTTTGTCTAAATTTTTTTTTTTTTTTTATTTAAACACCTTGATTACATACATGATTGTGTTTGGGTTTCAGTCATAAAAGGAACACCACCCAACACCAGTGCAACATTCCCATCACCCAAGTCCCAAATCACCCTCCTCCCCACCCAACCCCCGCCTGTACCCTAAACAGGCTCTACATTTCCCTCATACATTCTCAATATTAGGACAGTTCAAAATGTAGTTATTTCTCTAACTAAACTCATCACTCTTTGTGGTGAGCTTCCTGAGGTGAGCTGGAACTTCCAGCTCTTTTCTCTTTTGTGTCTGAAAATTATTATTACAAGGGTGTCTTTCATTTTTCTTAAAACCCATAGATGAGTGAGACCATTCTGCGTTTTTCTCTCTCTCTCTGACTTATTTCACTCAGCATAATAGATTCCATGTACATCCATGTATAGGAAAATTTCATGACTTCATCTCTCCTGACAGCTGCATAATATTCCATTGTGTATATGTACCACAGTTTCTTTAGCCATTCATCTGTTGAAGGGCATCTTGGTTGTTTCCAGAGTCTTGCTATGGTAAATAGAGCTGCAATGAATATAGGTGTAAGGAAGGGGTTTTTGTATTGTATTTTTGTGTTCCTAGGGTATATTCCTAGGAGTGGTATAGCTGGATCGTATGGGAGCTCGATTTCCAGTTTTTGGAGGAATCTCCATATCGCTTTCCATAAAGGTTGAACTAGACAGCATTCCCACCAGCAGTGGATAAGAGTTCCTTTCTCTCCACATCCCCGCCAACACTGTTTATTCTCATTCTTTGTGATGTGTGCCATTCTCTGGGGTGTGAGGTGGTATCTCATCGTTGTTTTGATTTGCATCTCCCTGATGATTAGTGATGTGGAACATTTTTTCATGTGTCTTTTGGCCATGCGTATTTCTTCTTTGTCAAAGTGTCTGTTCATTTCTTCTCCCCATTTTTTGATGGGGTTAGATGTTTTTTTCTTGTAAAGTTCTGTCAGTGCCTTGTATATTTTGGAGATGAGCCCCTTATCTGATGGGTATTGGGTGAATAGTTTCTCCCACTCAGTGGGTGGCTCTTGTATCCTGGGCACTATTTCCTTTGAGGTGCAGAAGCTTCTCAGCTTAATATATTCCCATCTGTTAATCTCTGCTTTCACTTGCTTGGAGAGTGCAGTTTCCTCCTTGAAGATGCCTGTAATGTCCTGTAGTGTTTTGCCTATGTGCTGTTCTATATATCTTATGGTTTTGGGGCTGATATCGAGGTCTTTAATCCATTTGGATTTTACCTTTGTACATGATGTTAGCTGGGGGTCTAAGTTTAATTTTTTGCAAGTGGCTATCCAATTGTGCCAACACCACTTGTTGAAGAGGCTTTCCCTGCTCCATTTAGGATTTCCTGCTCCTTTATCAAAAATTAGATGGTTGTATCTCTGGGGAACATTTTCTGAGTATTCAAGCCTATTCCACTGATCTGAGGACCTATCCTTATTCCAATACCATGCTGTTTTGATAACTGTTGCTTTGTAGTACAGTTTAAAGTTGGGAAAAGTAATTCCTCCCATATTCTTTTTCCCAATGATTGCTTTAGCTATTCGAGGGTGTTTATTGTTCCAAATGAATTTCAAAAGTGTCTGATCCACTTCTTTGAAGAATGTCATGGGTATCTTTAGAGGGATGGCATTAAATCTGTATAATGCCTTGGGGAGTATTGACATTTTGATGATGTTAATCCTGCCAATCCATGAGCAGGGTATGTGTTTCCATTTCCGTGTGTCCTCTCTTATTTCTTGGAGCAGAGTTTTATAGTTTTCTTTGTATAGGTCCTTCACATATTTAGTCAAGTTGATTCCAAGATATTTGAGTTTGTGTGGTACTATTGTGAATGGGGTTGTTTTCTTAATGTCCATTTCATCCTTATTACTATTGGTATATAGAAAGGCCATTGATTTTTGTGTGTTAATTTTGTAGCCTGCCACCTTGCTATATGAGTCTATTGTTTCTAGAAGCTTTTTGATAGAGTCTTTAGGGTTTTCTAAGTAGAGTATCATGTCATCTGCAAACAGTGAGAGCTTGACTTCTTCCTTTCCTATCTGGATTCCCTTGATATCCTTTTCTTGCCTAATCGCTATAGCAAGTACTTCCAGTGCTATGTTGAATAGGAGTGGTGAGAGAGGACAGCCTTGTCTTGTGCCAGAATTTAGAGGGAAGGCTTTCAGTTTTTCTCCATTGAGGATAATATTTGCCACTGGCTTGTGGTAGATGGCCTTCACTATATTGAGAAAGGTTCCCTCCATTCCCATCTTGCTGAGAGTTTTGATCAAGAATGGGTGTTGGACCTTATCAAATGCTTTCTCTGCATCTATTGATATGATCATGTGGTTTTTATTTTTCTTGTTATTGATGTTGTGTATTATGTTGATAGATTTACGGATGTTAAACCAGCCTTGCATTCCTGGGATGAAACCTACTTGATCGTAGTGGATGATCTTCTTAATGAGGCATTGAATCCTATTTGCCAGGATTTTGTTGAGGATCTTTGCATCTGCATTCATCAGTGATATTGGTCTGTAATTTTCTTTTTTGGTAGCGTCTCTGTCTGGTTTAGGTATCAAGGTGATGTTGGCTTCATAAAAGCTATTTGGAAGTGTTTCTGTTTGTTCAATTTCATGAAAGAGTCTTGCCAAGATTGGCAGTAGTTCCTCTTGGAAAGTTTGATAGAATTCATTAGTGAATCCATCTGGACCTGGGCTTTTGTTTTTCGGCAGACATTTGATTACTGTTTTAATTTCATCAATGGTGATGGGGGGTGTTTAGATATGCTACATCCTCTTCCTTCAACCGTGGAAGATTATAAGAGTCCAAGAATTTATCCATTTCTTCCAGGTTCTCATTTTTAGTGGCGTAGAGTTTTTCAAAGTAGTTTCTGATTACCCTTTGAATCTCTGTCATATCAGTAGTGATCTCTCCTTTTTCATTCCTGATACGAGTTATCAAGTTTCTCTCTCTCTCTTTCTTTGTTAGGTTTGCCAGTGGTCTATCAATCTTGTTTATTTTTTCAAAGAACCAACTTCTGCTTTCGTTGATCTTTCGGATTGTTTTTTGAGTTTCCACTTCGTTGATTTCTGCTCTCAGCTTTGTTATTTCCTTCTGTCTTCCTGTTCTTGGGTCCTTTTGTTGAGCATTTTCTAATTCTATTAGCTGTGTCATTAAGCTACTCAGGTAAGCTCCTTCTTCCTTCCTGATGTGTGCTTGCAAAGCTATAAATTTTCCTCTCAGTACTGCTTTTGCTGTGTCCCATAAGTTCTGAGAGTTTGTGTCTTTATTGTCATTTGTTTCCAGGAACCTTTTTATTTCCTCCTTGATTTCATCTCGGACCCACTGGTTATTGAGCATGAGGCTGTTTAACTTCCAGGTGTTAAAGTGTTTCTTCTGAGTCCCTTTGGAGTTCACAAATAATTTCAGAGCCTTGTGGTCAGCGAAGGTAGTCTGCAAAATTTCTATCCTCTTGATCTTATGGAGGTATGTTTTATGTGCCAGCATGTAGTCTATCCTGGAGAATGTCCCATGTACATTGGAGAAGAATGTGTATCCAGGTTTCTGGGGATGGAGTGTCCTATATATATCCACTAGGCCTCTTTCTTCCATTTCTCTCCTCAGGTCTAGTATATTCTTGTTGGGTTTCAGTCTGGTTGACCTGTCCAGTGTTGACAAAGCCGTGTTTAGGTCCCCCACAATTATTGTGTTGTTGTTGATATTATTTTTCAGATTTGTCAGCAGTTGTATTAAATATTTTGCTGGCCCCTCATTCGGTGCATATATGTTTAGGAGAGTGAATTCTTCCTGCTCTACGTACCCCTTGATTAATATAAAATGTCCGTCTTTGTCCCTTACAACCTTCCTGAGTATAAAGTTTGCATTATCTGATATTAGTATGGCCACTCCAGCTTTTTTATGGGTGTTGTTTGCTTGGATAACTTTTCTCCAGCCTTTTATTTTGAGTCTATGTTTGTTCTGACTATTCAGGTGCGTTTCTTGTAGGCAGCAGAAGGTTGGATTGAGTTTTTTGATCCATTTAGCCACTCTGTGTCTCTTAACTGGTGCATTTAGTCCATTGACGTTGAGAGAAAGAATTGTCCTGGGATTTAACGCCATCTTTATTTCAAAATTTGGTGTGTCTTTTGGGTAGTGTTGTCTTAGATTAGGTCTTTCAGTTTTTCTCTTAAGACTGGTTTTGTGTCTGTGAAGTTTCTGAGCTGTTTTTTGTCTGTGAAACCATGTATTCTTCCATCAAACCGGAAAGTGAGTTTTGCTGGGTATAGTATTCTGGGTGAAGCATTCATTTCATTCAGTCTTGTCACAATATCCCACCACTGCTTTCTGGCATTGAGCGTTTCTGGTGACAGGTCTGCTGTAAATCTCAGGGAAGCTTGCTTGAACATGATTTCCCCTTTTGATCTTGCTGTTTTCAGAATTCTGTCTCTATCTGTGGGATTTGTCATTGTGACTAGGATGTGTCTTGGGGTGGTTTTTCTGGGGTCTCTTTTGGTTGGTACTCTTCGGGCATGCAGGATTTGATCACATATATTCTTTAGCTCTGGAAGTTTCTCTTTAATGATGTTCTTGACCATTGATTCTTCCTGGAAATTTTCTTCCTGGGTCTCTGGGACTCCAATGATTCTTAAGTTGTTTCTGTTGATCTTATCATAGACTTCTATTTTCGTCTGTTCCCATTCTTTGACTAATTTTTCCATTGTCTGCTCATTTGCTTTAAGTTTTTTGTCCAATCTCTCCTGCTGTATGGAATTGTTATGTATCTCATCTTCCACAGCACCAAGTCTATTCTCAGCTTCTGATACCCTGTCCCAGAGCTTATCCATTTTGTCATTCACTTCGTTTACTGAGTTTTTCAGGCCTGTTAGTTGACATGTTATTTCAGTTTGGAGTTTTGTCATTTCTGCCTTCATATTTTCTTGGTTCTTATTAGTGTTCTGTTCAACTCGATCCATGGTTTCTTGGAGTCTGTTGAGCACCTTCCATATTGCTAGTCTAAAGTCCTTATCTGAGAGGTTGATTAGTTGTTCAGTCATTTTCTGGTCCTCAGAATTGTCATCTTCATTCTCTATGTCTGATGCTGGCCTGCGCTGTTTCCCCATTGTCACATTTGTATTGTGGGTTTTTCTACGTGTTGTAGTGGTATTCATTGTCTATATGATGTAGGCAGCACACTCCTCTGGCTCCTCCCTTTCTGGATGGGCTGACTTGCCTCTAAGGGAGGGGAGTCCTCCGTGGATGAAGCCTCACACTGGGTCAAATCTTAGGCCCGAGCATGTAACAGAGAAGACAGTCCAGAGAGAAATGTTTGCTTCTGTGATATAGCGCCGTTCTTAGTGTGATTTTTCCTTCTTGTTGCAATGGAGTTCTTTCCTTAGAAAGAGTGCACGGCCGCGTAGCGAAGCGGAGCGGCCGTGCTCCTCTGAGCCTCTTTTTGCCCCACTCGCAAGAGTTTCACGCAAGAGGACAGTAGACAGACATAGACAGGTCACACTCACAGTCTTTCACAGCTGAGCCCCACTGGGCCGGTGTACTTTCGCGGATTTTCCCCGCCTGGTGTCACACACAGGGAGCCAGCTTTTGCAAAGGATAGCCGGTTTTTATGCTCTGAAGTCCCTCCCTGAAAATGGCGTCTGGGCGAGCGAGGTTTCTGGAGGCTCTTTTTGCCCCACTCGCAAGAGTTTCACGCAAGAGGACAGTAGACAGACATAGACAGGTCACACTCACAGTCTTTCACAGCTGAGCCCCACTGGGCCGGTGTACTTTCGCGGATTTTCCCCGCCTGGTGTCACACACAGGGAGCCAGCTTTTGCAAAGGATAGCCGGCTTTTATGCTCTGAAGTCCCTCCCTGAAAATGGCGTCTGGGCAAGCGAGGTTTCTGGAGGCTCTTTTTGCCCCACTCGCAAGAGTTTCACGCAAGAGGACAGTAGACAGACATAGACAGGTCACACTCACAGTCTTTCACAGCTGAGCCCCACTGGGCCGGTGTACTTTCGCGGATTTTCCCCGCCTGGTGTCACACACAGGGAGCCAGCTTTTGCAAAGGATAGCCGGTTTTTTTCGTTTCTGAACACTTAATAGTTATTTTGTCAGGTGTGGTTTTGTGTCATTTTGATCCCTACCTGATTTTTTATGAGCTTGTACTAAAAAAATCATTTTTAAACCATCATAGCAATGTCTTTTTATTTTTATGCGAGTTTTTTATTCATTTAAAACTTGATGTCATAAAAAAAAAACTTGACAGGGTAATTTATTCTTAGAAGTGGACACTCTTATTCCTCAGAAAACTGAGAGGGGCTGGACCAACCAAATATAGAGCAGGGAGGGCATTTGCTTTTCATATTGTTGACCCTCCTTTGATCCTTGGCATCCCAAATGGTGCCCCAAGCCCTGCCAGGAGTGATCCCTGTGCATTTCTGAGAAAAGAGAAAATTAAGAAATAAAGAGGTTAAAATAATTTTTGGCACCCAGATAGAAAGTGGGGCTTCTAGTCTAAACTCTCCATGGCTGTTTCAACTCTGCCTCAATATCCTCTCCAGTGTTCTTGCTCGAACATGTTTTCACATTATTTGTTTATTTATTTTGGTCTTTGGGTCATATTCAACAGTACTCAGAGCTTACTCCTGGCTCTGCATTCAGACACCACTCCTGGCAGGGGTTGGAGAATTATATTGGGGTGCTAAGGATTGAACACAGGTTTGCCACATGCATAAGCAAGTGCCCTATCTGCTATACTATCTCTCCAGCCCTATTTTTCTTGTTAAATCTTTATATGACACAGTGGAGTGAATTACTAGGCTTTTCTATAGACTCTCAAAGCTTTAAGGCTTGCTCTTTATTATAAAATACTAGTTAAATTAACCTTGTGACATGAAGTTTCAGATATACAGTTACTAACATTCAACACACATATATATGTGTATATATATATATATATATATATATATATATTATATCACTAGAAGTTCACTTCTGTACTTTGCCTTACAATACCCCCCTCATTCACTTACTTCTTATAAACACCACTTGGCCTTAATTTCTTTTTGTAATAATAAAACATAGTGTACTTAATTTTAAAAATATCCTTTGAGAACAACTCTTTATTTCTGTTGAAATTATAATCTCTTCTTGCATTTACAGATGGAAACATATTGGATTCAAAGAGATATGCCATTATTGGAGCAGATCTCCGAGATATACCAGAACTGGAAGAAAAACTAAAGAAATGTAACATGAATACACAGTGAGATTTTTTTTAAACCTTACACATTTGTGATTTTGTGTTAATATGAATTGTAAGGCCACTGAAATTGCATCATGATATTAATGTTTCACTTTTTTGTTTCGTAATTTTCAACTTCATTTCTATCTTGAGTACGTTTCTGAACTTTTAAAGAAATCTTCATTATCAGCATCACCTGTCTTGCTGTTTTAACGTACTGGTATATAATATAAATATTGAAAGAAGATAGAAGTATGCATAGGAACATAGAATTGACACATGTACAAAAAGATTATAATGGAGAATATATATAATAATTATTTAATAATTGATACTTATTAAAATAATGTTAGAAAAAAAATAGGTAAAGGAGCATTGACCAGGCAGATCAAAAAAGAGGCTGTGGTCAGACAGATAGGTCAAAGGCTAGAGCTTTTGCTATGCATGCAGGAACCCTGGGTTTGGTTCCAGATACTGCATGGTCTTCCAGGTACTGCCAGGCATGACTATAAGAAAGGGAAGAAAAAGAAAGCGGAAGGTATATCAAGAGAGTATTGAATCATAATGGTAATCAGGAAGTTCTGTGTTGTTCTTTTCTAGTTGGCCAGGTATAAATATCTAACAGTATTGAATGTTAGTAAAGGATATTGGGGAGAAGAAGTAGTTGTACACCATTGGTGGAAATAAATTACCATGTTTGGGGCAGTTAGCTGTACTTGTTAAGTTATAAATTTGCACCCCTTAAGAAATAACAATTCCAATTTCAGCTGCATCCATTCTGAAAGGGTTTGCTTATATGTAGAAGAATGCTCATTGTCACCCTCATTTTAGAGAAAAAAAAAAACAACCAAAGACAACCATCAGAAACATCAATGAGCTACATATAAAATGCAGGGAGCTCAAAAACTTTATTGAGTAGAAAAAAATTAAATTGTAAAATTATATACACAGTGCAGTACCAAATATGTAAACTCAAACTCTCAAGTACTGCTTTTTCATGATTTTTTATGTATCATTGAAGTATCTGAAAGATGGAGCCTGGCCCAGGATGTAGGACAATGAGAGAGCATCTGCCTTCCTTATGAGAGACCTTGGGTTTACTCCCCACCATTAGGAAAAAAACAAACCCATACCATATCCTTTTTTTTTTCATTTTTAGTTCTGGGAATTAAGTACCTACTCTATCACTTAGCTACCTGGCAGCCACCCCATATCAAATTATTGAGAGCATGTACTTTGGGGGCTATTCTAGCAATGCTCATCCAGAGCTCATCTCTTGTACTGCTCTTAGCCACTCGGTGAAAAGGAGCTCATGTATTCCACTAGATAAGCTGTCTCCCTGGGTCCATCATACAATTTGTTTGGGGAGGGGGGGGATCACTGAAGGTTCTAAGATCGATTCCTCACCGGTAAGACACGACAAAATTTGCCCACTGTGCAATAACAAAAATGATCTCGTGGCCAGGAATATTAGATCATTGACAGAGAGGGAAAGAGTCAAAGAAGGAGCAGAAATGAGGTAGGTATAAACCAGTAGAGTTTTAGAGGTAGAAAAGTTATTTTGCCTACATTAGTCCTGTCAGCACAGACCATGTACCAGGAGGGTTAAGATCATAAATGCTCTCTACTTCCCCAAATATTGTAGTGTAACATAAAGAGCAAATCAAATAGCTCCAAACAGTAGAGTGCCTATTGCTCTGTCCAGTGGACTTGTCCAGTTGGTTTGTGTAATTTGGGGTGCCAGTGTTCCCTGTCAAAATGAAGACTTTGAGATGTTTCTTTGGCACTGCATTGCCTTTCTTATTTCATAATTTATTACCTTGAGTCTGCTAAACCAGTACATACTAGCCAACATCTTGAAGATGGTTGTCTTCCATCTTTAATGGTAAAAGTTTAAGGGGATGGAAAAAAAAAGTTCATTATAGAATTATTCTGGTTCATAAGCATGAGCAGAAATGAATATGTCTACATTGTCATCAGCTTATGATGTGTCATAGTCACTTAAAACTCAGTGATGCAGGGGTCGGAGCAATAGTGCAGCGGTAGGGTATTTGCTTTGCACAGAGCTGAACCAGAACAGACTTGGGTTCAAATCCTGGCGTCCCATTGGTCCCCCTAGCCAGGAGCAATTTCTAAGCACATAGCCATGAGTAACTCCTGAGCATCACAGGGTGTGCCCCTCCACCCCAAAAAAAACAATACCTCAGTGGTGCAAACAACTCACAGTTTAGTTGCTCTGGTGTCTAAGTTTACAGAATCGGGTCTGGGCTCAGCAGGGTGTGTCTTCTGTTGGGAGCCATCTTTAGCTGAGCCCCTGGAGTTTCCTCAGGTGTGGTTAGTGGGGAGGTGAGTTAGGGGCTAACTAATAGTTGCGCTCTCATCCATGGGGCCTTTCTTCCTCTGACAAGCTTTCAGGTTTCCAAGTACACCAAGAATATAATTATCAGATTAGAGAGATGGCAAAGCAAGTAGGGCACTTGCCTTGCTTGCACAGCCAACCCTGGTTTGATTCCTGTTATCTCATATCCCATGAGCTCTGCCAGTGAGTCCTGAGTGCAGAGTCAGGAGTAAACCCAGAGCGCTGTTAGATGTGGACCAAAAATGAGGGAGGAAAAGAAGGAAAGAGGCAAAGGAAAGAAGGAAGGAAGAGAGGGAGAGAAGAGGGAAGGAAAGAAACAAGGGAGGGAGGGGGGAAGGAAAGAGGTAGGGAAGAAGTAAATTGCCAGTGTGCAACTGGTTTTCAAGCTTCTGTATTTACAACTGTTCTGTTGGCCAGAACAGACTGACTAATCTGGATTCCAGGGCAAGGGAAATAAAGACACTCTTAAATGGGAGATCCTGCAGTGTCACATTGCCACCTTGTGGTGAATGTGATCTGCGCACATTTGCAGTCTGCCACACCAGTTAATGTTTTCATAAACCAGAGCAAAATCATGGCTTGTTGTTCAGTTTTGTAGCACTTTGGATTGGCTAAATTGACACGTATCACTTACTCAGTGGATTTGGTGCTTATTCACTGCTGCTGACTTTTCTAGAGAAGGATGGACAGTGATAGCAGCTGCTTATGAGTCCTCTGATGTAATGATAGAAGTGTATTGAGAAGCCTTTCTTTCGCCTTTCTCTTCAGATTACCGACACTCCTGATAACGGAATGTGTGCTGGTGTACATGACTCCAGAACAGTCAGCAAGCCTCATCAGGTGGGCGGCCAACAGTTTTGAGTCTGCCATGTTCATCAACTATGAGCAGGTAAAAGGAGCACCAGATCTCTCTTGCCTTTTGCAAAGGATTCCTTCCTGGCTTTCCCTGCCTGAACACCCTCATGCAGACCCCACCCCCTTTTCCTTTCCTCTGTGCAGTTACTTACACAGCGCCTTTTCCCCCTCAATTTCAGCATCAGTAGCCCCAGTCTGACTCCTGATCTCTAGCTTTCCTATATCATTTTTGTCAGTGTTTGGAACTTCTCTCTTGGCCTTTCTTTATATGTTTTTTGTTGTTATTGTTGTTTTTTGTTTTGTTTTGTTTGGGGGCCACAACCAGCAGTGCTCAGGGGTTACTCTTGTCTCTACGCTCAGAAATCATTCTTGGCAGGCTTGGGGGACCATATGGGATGCTGGGATTTGAACCACCGTCCCTCTGCGTGCAAGGCAAACATCCTACCTCCATGCTGTCTCTCCAGCCCCAGTGTATTGGTTTTTTTAATCCTTGTTTTATTATGGTGCTTACTCTGAAATCATAGGCTTTGGTGCAGGGAATGTTGGTTGTCATCATTGTGGGGATGGATAGCGAGCTCAGATGTCTGCTATGGAAGAAGCTGAGAAGTGTTCAATGTGGATACTGGTGAACTGGACCATCCATACCCCCTTTCACAAGAGCCAGTGCCCCCTAACCCCCACTCCTGGCACTTGTACTTTGTGGGCAAGTGGACATAAAGTTGCCAGAACTCCAAACTCTTCAAAAGAAGTTGGAAATGCAAGATTTTTATCTATAGTGTCTGGTAGCCCTAAATTCAATCAGCATTGGTTACATGTTTTTCTCTTTTAAAAAAACTAGGATTATTCATTTGAGCTGTGGGATTACCTGGTTGAGATGAGTCCCCTACCTCTTATTGGCTTTGTGACTTACAGTTAAGCTGCTTGGTGGTTAGGAATCTGCACTTCAGAGATGAGACCTACATGGATGACATAACCCAAATGTCTATTTCTCAACCAAAAAATGAGGATAAGGCATGGCGTTATTATGATAAGTAGTTAATATTACAGAATTGGATACTTCACTGCTTAGTAATGAAATGTTAGCTTACTTGGATCTCTGAAATTCTCTAAACCTTAGTTCTTTTTTGAAGTGAAAAACAGGTTTAATTTGGAGTTACTGAGGAAATGGAGGGAGAGAAAATAAGAAAGGGTCTGAGTAATGTGCTCAAGAGACTGTGAGCTACTCCAGAGGCAGAGAGCCCCAGTATATAGCCCAGCAGGAAACTAGGAAAGTTTACTTCTCAAGAAGGGAGATTCTGCCCACATGTGCTCAGGCACCATGTTTCCAGGCAATTTATGTTCCTGGTTCTTTATTTTAATAGATAAATGTACCAAACTCACTCCATAAGAGGATTTTTTTTTTGTTGTTTTTGTTTTTGGGTCACACCCGGCGGTGCTCAGGGGTTACTCCTGGCTGTCTGCTCAGAAATAGCTCCTGGCAGGCACGGGGGACCATATGGGACACCGGGATTCGAACCAACCACCTTTGGTCCTGGATCGGCTGCTTGCAAGGCAAACGCCACTGTGCTATCTCTCCAGGCCCATAAGAGGATTTTTGAGTACTGTGTTCATGTAGGCAGGAACATTGCAACCCTGATACTTGCTATTATCTATTTTATTTTACTCCATATCTAATTTTATAAAATGGACTTAATAAAAGGGCCTTTACCTGTGTTGTGCACTTAATGGACAAATGTCTAGGGAATAGACCTTTGGCTTTTCTGCAATAATGGTGGTAGGTATTGAGGATCTGTGGTGCTCAAGGCCTATTCTGTCTCAACTCAGGAGTGACTTGTAGTGGTGCTCAGGGACCATATTTTGGTGCCCAGGATTCTAACCAAGGTCTGGCAAGTAAGTTCCTTGCATACTGTACTCACTCTCCAGCCCCCTAAACTTATTCTTTTGATCTCCCTGCTCATGCTCCAGTCCAGGTTCCTGTATGGGCAGTTCTTTTATTTTCTTCCTCCTGTCTTTTTCATTGGAGGCATTCTCCAGTTCTGATTCATTCTCCAGTTCTGATTTTTATATAGTAGTTGTACTTGTTGGGCTTTTTACTTAGTCTTTTATAAATGTGAATAAATTATGGGAGCTCCTCTTTGCTTTCAAGAAACCACAGCTGAGGAAAATGAGACTTTTTCTCTGTAGTTCATACAGTTTACACATGTGTGCTCTTGGTGTTCTTTTATTTAACATCACATGAATGGGGGATGTTGTGAACTTTGATCAGAGATGTTACCACTTGAGATGGGCCTGAGTGTTCCCTTTTCAGAATGTCGTCTGCAACTGACCTTCTGCTTGTTTCGATTCTGCCCACCGTTCTTATTCTATATATTTATGTACATCTTTTTTTAAAAAAATAATTTTGATTGTGACCAACATGAATTACAAATCTTTCACGGTAATACTTAAGGTACATAGTGACATTGAATCAGGGGTATTCCCACCACCAGTTGTCCTCATTCCACCCCTGTTCCCAACATCCCCCTCCTTCCCCGGGGTGAGGGGGGGGCAACTGCTAGTATAATTGGTCCCTTATGTACGTCTTTAGAAAGATGTGAGCATCTCATGTAATTCAAGAATTTTTAACAATTACAGAATTATCAGCTTTCTGGCTTATATTGCTTCCTCACTTTATTTCCTAAAATTTAAGTGGTAAAAACCACTTGGATGTTGATAACTTCCATAATATTAATAATCACAAATTCTTAGAATTTGCTTATTTGTTAGGCACTATCATATATAGTAGCCCTCGAATAAGCCCTTGAACTGTATGTACTCACTTATATGTGGGTTGGGTTTTTTTTTTCCAATAAATACTTTAGAAATATAGGGTGAGATTTTCTTTTTTTTTAATTTTTATAATATCTTTATTTAAACAGCTTGATTACAGATATGATTGTGATTAGGTTTCAGTCATGTAAAGAACACCCCCCTTCACCAGTGCAACATTCCCACCACCAATGTCTCAAATCTCCCTCCATCACCCCCCACCCCCATCTGTACTTTAGACAGGCTTTCCAGTTCCCTCATTCATTCACATGGTTATGGTAGTTCTCAGTATAGTTATTTCTTTAACTGCACTCACCACTCTTTGTGGTGAGCTTCATGAAGTGAGCTGGAAGTTCCAGCCCTCCTCTCATTGTCTCTGAGGATTGTTGCAAATTGGCACACATCACAAAGAACAAGAACAATCAGTGCTGGCGGGGACGTAGAGAGAAAGGAACTCTTATCCACTGCTGGTGGGAATGCTGTCTAGTCCAAACTCTATGGAAAGCGATATGGAGATTCCTCCAAAAACTGGAAATTGAGCTCCCATTTGACCCAGCTATTCCTCCTAGGGATATACCCTAGGAATGCAAGAATACAATACAAAAATCCCTTCCTCACACCTATATTTAGTGCAGCACTATTCACAATAGCCAGGCTCTGGAAACAACCAAGATGCCCTTCAACAGATGAATAGCTAAAGAAACTGTGGTACGTATACACAATGGAATATTATGCAGCCATCAGGAGAGATGAAGTCATGAAATTTTCCTATACATGGATGTACATGGAATCTATCATGCTGAGTGAAATAAGTCAGAGGGAGAGAGATAGACACAGAGTGGTCTCACTCATCTATGGGTTTTAAGAAAAAGGGTGAGATTTTCTTACAGGATTTCATTATTTTCTGGCCACAGCCATTTGTGCTTTGAGCTTCCTCCTGGATCTGTGCTAAGAGATCATTTCTGCTGGTGGTCAGGAGACCATATGTGGTGCTAGGGACTAAACCTGATCAGCCACATGCAAGGGAAGCACTGGGCTCTCTACATGTTATTTCTTTTGGTTTTCTTAATAATGTTTCCTTTTCTCTGGTTGACTTCACAGTTACACTGTACAAAGCATACACAATATTTACTTATTGACTATTTGTCTTATTGATAAAGCGACTATTTTTGCAGAGTCAGACGTTAAACATGGATTTTAAACTGTGCAGAGAGGAAGTTATGGGGAATGTTATCAGCACCCCTAACCTCCACATTTAAGGGTTAACTTTATTAACTTAACTGATCACAGTAACACATAAGATGCTTCCATTGGTGCTATCTCAGTTTTACAGGTCAGAGGAGTGAATCAGAAGAAATGGCTTGCTCTTGCCACATAGAAATGGTCAAACCAAGGTTCATATCTAGGTTACAGAATGAAGTGCTGACTAAGCCTTTCTCTTCAACACAAATAGTGTACAGTCTGATCATTTACTTATGCATATAATCTTATACATCCACAGAAAGAGTGGTACTGATTGTTGTTCTACAGTATGACCATATATAAACTCTGAAAATTATTTTATTTGTTGAAAGGGAACAGATTTTTGCTATCTTATATAGAGCAAAATAATAGTGCCCTTTGTACATTCTTCTACTATATTAAGAACCCTGTGGCAAATATGGAGATGGACAACTCTTTTAGTAGATTTTTTTACATTAAAAAACTTAACCACCACACAGAGAAACAAAAGAAAACCACTTGTTGAATTGAATAGTACAAGGAAAAAATACTTCGCCATCCAGCTTAGTCCTCTGAGTCCTCTATCCTTGGTCCTCTGACCAAGGAAATACTTTAGAAAAAAAATTTTTATGGTGGTCAAAGTGGATTACACGTCTTTCACAGTAATATTTAAGGTACATAGTGACAATGAATTAGGGCCATTAACACTTTAGAAATTTATACATAGAAAGTCAGAGAGAGGTTTATTTCCCCTTGTTTTGATTTAGGCCACGAATGGTGATATTCAGGGCTTACCTTTAGCTCTCTGTGCACAGAGATTGTTCATGGTGGTACTGGCAAACTATATTTGATGCCAGGGACCAAACCTGGGTTGACATTGTGCAAGACCAGTATCTTAGCTGCTTAGTATCTCTGGTCCTAAGATCTGTTTTCTTAAGGGCTAATGGGAACATAATTTGCATATTCTCCTATTACTTATATATTTGTGGAGAAGTGGAGATGATTAGACCACATCCAGTGTTGCTCAGGGCTCACTCCTGGAGGGATTTTAGGTGGTATCAGTTGTCTATATGTATAAGATAAGTGTCTAAAAATCCTCCTGTTCTGTCTTCTCAGTCCCTGTTCCTTACTTTTTAAGAGTTTGTTTTAGAGGCCATTTCTGTCTCTTCCTGTTTTCATGGTCCATCCAAAGAATGTGCCCAAATTGAATTAACTTCCAATGATTGCTTATTGTAGTCCTTTCCTATTGCATTAATGTTCCCACATCTTTGCATGTATGTGCATGTGTATATGTAGGGCACGTGGCCAGCCGTGGGACCTGTTAGATCCCAGGCTATGTGTTTAGAGTGGTGCACTTTTTTTTGCCTGCTCTGCTCTTTAACAGACTGCCCCATCTTCCCTCTCTATTGTGCTAGCACAGCCCCTGTAGCTCCATTACCTGCACTTAATATCT